>NC_092726.1:133205928-133854095 GCF_047496885.1 Scyliorhinus torazame | reverse complement strand
ACTCTGCATTCTCACCTGAATAAGACTGACTTTTCCTGAGAATTTAATTTCGTCCCAACAGCAGGTTTAAAACCATTCTGGAGAGAAAACTGTATTTTTTTAATTTACCAAAGCAGGTAACTATAATCATTGTTTTTTTTTAACTGAATCAGATATTAATAGTAAAAATAGATAAACAGGCCAAAACATTGCTTTTCTCTGTCTGAGTCCACAACAATCAAAATTGAAAGCGAAAGTAAAAACAACACGCAGCCACAGCTCAGCTTCACCCACAAAATGACATCACTGAAGCCATGTGATGAGACAAAAACCTTTCTTAAAGGCACACTCCCACGACATAATCTCGTTTCTAAATTATAAAGTCAGATAATCAACAAAGTAAATTTCGCTAATGCACTTTTGCTCCATTTAAGTTGTGAATCATTGACAAAGTGTGATAGAGAATATGGTGAACTGGTGCACGACAATAATCTTTCCCTCAATGTCAACAAAACCAAGGAGATTGTCATCGACTTCAGGAAGAGTAGTGGAGAAAATGCCCCGGTCTACATCAATGGGAATTAAGTACAGAGGCTTCAATCTTTTAAGTGTCCAGGTCACCAACAAACTGTCCTGGTCCCCTCATGCCGATACTATAGTTAAGAAAGCTCACCAAAGACTCTACTTTCTCAGAAGAATAAGGAAATTTGGCATGTCAGCTACGACTCTCACCAACTTTTACAGATGCACAAAAAATGCATTCTTCCTGGTTGTATCACAGCTTGGTATGGAACCTCTTCTTCTCCAAGACCGCAGGAAACTACAAAAGGTCGTGAATGTAGCCCAGTCCATCACGCAAACCAGCCTCCCATCCATTGACTCTATCTATATTTCCCGCTGCCTTGGAAAGGCAGCCAGCATAATTACAGACCCCACGCACCGCGGACATACTCTCTTCCACCTTCTTCCATCAGTAAAAATATACCAAAGTTTGAGGTCACGTACCAACCGTCTCAAGAACAGCTTCTTCCCTGCTGCCATCAGACTTATAAATGGACCGACCTTGTATTAAGTTGCTCTTTTCGCTACACCAGAGCTATAACTGTAACATTACATTCTGCAGTCTCTCCTTCCTTCCCTGTGTACAAAGCATGAAAGAAACAATTCTTTTCACTGTAGACAAATAATGTGAGACCAATAAATCAAATCAAAGAGGTCAGTTATTGTGCAGAGCTAGAATCGAACTTACGTTTCCTCAGTGAGAACCAGAAAGTAAACACGTGGCACAAGTCGCATTAAAAAATAATGCATGTAGTGCATTGTAGTGCAACCTCTAAAAAATACATCCACTTCTAATTTAGAAATCTGGGTCTGCTTTTAATCGGTGCAAAACACCTGTTTTGGAAATATTAAAAACGCCAGGCAGCGCCCAAGGTCAGACAGGTTTGAACTTACAATTACGTTGATGCTGTGAAGTAGCCAGTGAGCGAAAGCTGACGCTGGCTTCAGGCACGGATACAATGTATATAATGCAGGCATTGTCAAAGTGGCGGTGGGGACACGCAGGTGGGTCGCGGGCGGGTGTCGGGAGTGTCACGGGACCAGCCTTTGCGGCGTTCATCAGTGCTCATGCGGCCCGGAGTGTTGGGACCTGAACCAGGGGTCAAAGTGCGATCGCGGATGGCGGCGGTTGAAGGCGCGGTGATCACTGATGATGAACAAGGCTTTTATCTCGATATTTTTTGGCATCCCTAAACATTACTCAAGTGATCTGGAGAGAGTCTATACCCCTCGTGGTCTCACCATGCACTGAACTGAACGGTTGGCAACGGATATAATGAGAGCCATGGGAATTCACCACATCGTCGCCCTCGAAGGGTGGCTGAAAGTGTTTTGCTGACCATTAAAACTACATTAAAGCATTGAATCAATACAGTGACCAGTCAATCCCAATGACGGTTGACATCATCCGCTTGAAGAGTTAGTGTAATGATCACTGAACAGGGGAGATATTCAGAGTTTACGAACTGAGGTCCGAATTCCACGCTTTCCTCCTCGAGAAATTGTCCTCTCTGCAGATTCGATTGCTGATGAAATTTGGATGCTAACTATCATCTTTTCAATTCTAAATGAACTGAACCTCAAATAACAAGAGAAGGATGGTGATTGCTTTCGGCTCTGTGAAGAAATCGCTGCTTTGCAAAACCCATTGAAAGTTTGGAATTGCGATGCAAAGCCAAAATCACCAGATGTCCCCCACACTGCCCCGGGACATCAAAGAAAACAGCATTAGTAAGGAAAGTGTAGATGGACTGGATAGGCTGACTCCAAATGAAGCTGACTGGACTTCTGCGCCTCAGTTTTGACAGCGCATTAAAAACACGGCACGAGTCAATCAAACTGTCAGCATTTTGGAGTAGCATCTCCGAGGAGTATCGGGATCAGAGTAAAACAAGCATTTTGTTGCTTTTGCCCTTCACAACGACCTCCGTGTACGAGGTTGGATTTTCCGCCCTCACAAAGATGAAGACGGCGCAAAGGGGCAGCACGCTAGCATTGTGGTTAGCACAATTGCTTCACAGCTCCAGGGTCCCAGGTTCGAATCCGGCTTGGGTCACTGTCTGTGGGGAGTCTGCACATCCTCCCCGTGTGTGCGTGGCTTTCCTCCGGGTGCTCCGGTTTCCTCCCACAGTCCAAAGATGTGAAGGGTAGGTGGATTGGCCATGATAAATTGCCCTTCTTGTCCAAAATTGCCCTTAGTGTTGGGTGGGGTTACTGGGTTATGGGGATAGGGTGGAGGTGTTGACCTTGAGTAGGGTGCTCCTTCCAAGATCAGGTGCAGACTCGATGGGCCGAATGGCCTCCTTCTGCACTTCAAATTCTATGAAACGACCCGGCTGAATCCAGCACCCGGAATGTGCAGAGCGCTCTCCCCCTGTGAACCTGCTTGGAGTGAGATTGTGAGGACCAAGCAGGCTCAGCTGTCGCATTAAAGGTAAGCAAAAATGTTGGGTCACGAATGACTGCCTTCCTGGGTCACGACGGTCGGCCGACGTGGGTCCCGAAGTTTGGTCATTTGCTAAAATTTGTCCCTGGAAAAAAGTTTGTAAAAAAGTTAAGAAGGCAAATGCAATGTCAGCATTCATGTCAACAGGGCTAGAATAAGACCAGGGATGTACATCTGAGGCCGTATAAGGCCCCATTTCGAGTACCGTCAGCAGATTTGGGCACATCTAAGGAAGGATGTGCTGGCCTTGGAAACGGTCCAGAGGAGGTTCACAAGACTGATCCCTGGAATGAAGAACTTGTCGTATGAGGGACGTTTGAGGACTCTGACTCTGTACTCGTTGGAGTTTAGAGAGGATGAAAGGTGATCTCATTGAAAAGTACAAGATACTGCGAGGACTGGATAGAGTGGACATGGAGAGGACGTTTCCACTTGTAGGAAAAACTAGAACCAGAGGACACCATCTTAGATTGAAGGGGCGATCCTTTGAAACAGAGATGAGGAGGATTTTTTCACCCAGAGGGTGGTGAATCTGTGGAACTCTTTTCTGCAGAAGGCTGTGGAGGCCAATTCACTGAGTGTCTTTAAGGCAGAGATTGATAGATTATTGTTTAATAAGAGGATCAGGGGTTATGGGGAGGAGGCAGGAGAATAGGGATGGGAAAAATATCAACCATGATTGAATGGCGGAGCAGATTCGATGGGCCGAGTGGCCTAATTCTGCTCCTATGTCTCATGGTCTTATGGTCTCATTACCGTGATCATACTCACGTAGTGGGTAACATTGAGGGGAAACTCCAGCTGTTGGTCCCTACCATATCACAGCCAGGCGACACCAAACAACTTAAAGTGCGTGACGTGGCGACGGAGGACATTCATTCCATTTGACCTCAGCGGCATTATGGATTAGCAGATCATTCAATCTCATTTGACCGCCTTTACCCAGAGGGATGCATTTGTTTCATGTTACTCCCATTCCCTTTTGAAACTACTGTTGTGTCTGCCTCCACCGAAATCCCAGGCCGTGCAGACCAGATCAGAACCACTGGCTGTGGGAATCGGTTAGTAGTTCCCCGTTCGGGATGCTGGGATACGCTGGGGCTGCGTTATTGGATATAAAAGGTGAAGATGTGAGATCCGTTCGACACATCTAAAATTACGTTAGGTCCGCATAATGTGGCTCTAAATGAACTGTATCCATGAATATAGAAATAACTCTTGGATATAACTTAGAAAACTTATCTTGCAGCCATATCCATCAGCAAGTAATGTGAGAACTGGAACTGATAACCAATGACAACATGGGGAGACTACACTGCCACTGACTCCTCTTCCACATTCAACTTGATCATTGCTGAACTTCTGACTGAATGTCATTTCCTGCCTGTTCCTCAGATCCTTTCATTCCCTTAAAGATCATTGTCCATAAAAATAATGGATGGAGACACCCACAGCAACATTTCAAATCGATTTGGACAGACAGAGGTCGTGCTCGAATCTGCTGCATTCCAGAGATGGAAGGTGGGATAGAGTCATACAGGTGTGCAGCATAGAAACAGGCCCGTAGGTTCAACTTGCAAATGTCGCTCAGTTTTTACCAGTACGCCTGTTCCAATTGCCCTCATTTCGCCCATATCCCGCTGTACTCATCTTACCCATATAACTATCAACCCGCTTTTTAAAAAGCAAAATTGCAACCGCCTCGATTGCTGCCAATTACAGATCGTTCCAGACACTAAATGCCTTCAGTGTGAAAAAATTGCCGTCTGTACACTTTTGTGTCTCTCCCGTCTCACCTTTAACCTATTCCCTCTGGTTGTCGAGTCCCTACCTCTGGGAGAAAAGTATTGTCTATGCACCTTATCTATGTCCTTCATTATTTTATAAACCTCTCTAAGTTCACCCCTAAACCTCCAAAGATCCTCCGGGAAATTGTCCCATTCAATCCAGTCTTTCCTGACAACTCAAACGATTAAGTACCGAACGCACCCTTGTAAGTCTTTTCTGCACTTTCCCTTGTTTAATAATGTCGTTTCTATAACAGAACTATACACCGTATTCAAAGTGTGACCTTACTCATGTCATTTAAAACTTCAACAAGACGTCCCAACTCCTGTATTCAATGCCCTAACCATGTGTCTGTATCACAGTAATGATGGGCACAGACACAGTAATGATGGAGCAAATATCCTCCTTCACTGTTGTGAAGTTCCAAGTTCACTTCGTGTTTCCAGTGTTTCCAAAAAGCAACAAAGTCACAGAATGTGTCTGACTGGAAAAAGATGTCGAAGAATATTCTGCTCAGGAGAACTGCAGCAAATCAAACCTTCACCCGATACCAAGAGAAAGAAAACAGACACAGAAACAGAACGAAGGAGAGTGTGAAACATAGAAAGAGGGAGAGCGTTTGAAGCCAGGTTAGATTGCACCCCACACCCTTCCACTTTACTGCATCAAGCACATTTTTTCTGTGGACCAGGAGTCCTGCTGTTAGAAATCCCTGAGATCCAGATTCCTCTGAAGCTGAAGTAACATGATGCACTCCACCGGAAGAATTGAGAACATTTCTTAAAAATAATAGCAATCGCTTATTGTCACAAGGAGGCTTCAATTAAGTTCCTGTGAAAAACGCCAAGTTGTCACATTCCGGAGCCTGTTCGAGGAGGCAGGTCCCGGAATTGAAGCCGCGCCGCTGTCATTGGTCTGCATTAGAAGCCAGCTGATTAGCCCCTGTGCTAAACCAGCTCCCAGAAACTCAAAGCATTAAAGGTATCACTTTTATGGGATTTGCGAGTTGCTGGTTCGGCAGGATTTAATTCCCATCTCTAGTTCTTCTCGAGAAGGTGGTGGTGAGCTGCCTTCTTGAATCGCTGCAATCCATGAGGTGCAGGTACACCCACCGTGCTTTCAGGGAGGGAGTTTCAGGATATTTTTCCGGTGCCGTGACGGAACGATTCTATGATTCCAAGTGGGAGTTGTGAGTGACTTGAGGGAAGACCTGCACCTACGGCCTTTTGTTGTCCTTCCAGAGGATAGTGGTTGTGGATTTGGAAGGTGCTGGCTCAGGAACCTTGATGAGTTACCGCAGTACATTTTGGGATGATGTGCAGCGCTGCCACTGTGCGTCCGCGGTGGAGGGTCAGTGCTTCTGGAAGTGGGCGCAATCAAGCGGGATGCTTGGTCCTGGATGGTGCAGAACGTCTTGAGTGTTCTTGCAGATATGGGGTACAGTGTGTCACGTGAAAAACACAAAATGAATTCATTAATTTGCTTGAGTAAACTTCCTCTTCTTAAATTCAAAAATCAGTTAATCCATAAAGAAAGTGTTATTAATGCACATTTCCTCCATTTAACTGGTGAACAATTGACAAAGTGTGATAAGTAACTCCTCAGGGAATCTCCTTAATCCAAACAGAATTGCATTCGCCCAAGCTTTTACAATGCCGAATTGCATCTCTGGTCCTAAAATCTTTGTTGTCTTTCAACATAGGATTTTTCTTTATCCATGACTGCAGCAGTCGCGCACACCCTGGAACCCAGGCGTGTGGTTATTGGGCAGAGCTGGATTGGATTGGAATGGTTTATTGTCACCTGCACTGGGGTACAGTGACCAGCATTGTTCTGCGTACAGTTCACACAGATTATTCCGTAAATGAAAATAAAATACAAGTGTAAACATAAACTACACCATGTAAATATATAGACACTGGCATCGGGTGAAGCATACAGGTGTAATATTACTCAGTCGAGAAGCGTGCGAATAGATCAGACCAGTAAATAAGTGGTTCGTTTAGGAGTCTGGTAACAGCGGGTAAGAAGCTGTTTTTGAGTCTGTTCGTGCGTGCTCTCAGACTTTCGTACCTCCTGTCCGATGGAAGAGGTTGGAAGAGTGAGTAGACCGGGTGTTTGGGGTATCTGATTCTTCTGCCCGCTTTCCCAAGGCAGCGGTAGGTGTAGACAGAGTAAATGGACGGGAGGCGGGTTCGTGTGATGGAATGGATGTGTTCACGACTGTTTATAGTTTCTTACCTTCTTAGGCCGAGTAGTTGTTAAACCAGGCTGCGATGCAGCTAGATAGGATGCTTTCTATGGTGCATCTACTAAAATCTGTAAGAGTCAGTGTGGACATGCCGAATTCTCTTAGTTTCCTGAGGACGTATAGGCGCTGCACTGCTTTCTTGGTCTTAGCGTCGACCAAGGACATATGATCTGTGTGTGCACAGCTCATAATTTGAAGTTGTAAACCACCCCACCAATGCTTCGTTGATGCAGAGAGGGGTGTATAAAATGCTTCACTTCCTGAAGTCAATGACCGGCTCTTCAGTTTTGCTGACATTGAGGGTGAGATTATTGTCGTTCAACCACACCACTGGGTTCTCTATCTCCGGCCAGTATTCTGACTCATCGCTGTTCGAATCCTACCCACTATAGTTGTATGGTCAGCAATCTTGTATGGCACTGTTTACACAGACTGTTTTAACAGCAGGGTGCGGTTCACATAAACACTGTTTACTGCAAGTCCAGTTCACATAGACTCTGCTTACAGCAATGTCCGCTTTAAATATTGTTTACTGTAGGGCCACGGTTTACATTAACACTGTTGACTGCAGGGCACTGTTTACGTAGACTATTTGCAGCAGTGTACGGTTTACATAAAGACTATTAACTATCCGGCACTGTTTATATAGCTTGTTTACAGCAGGGCACTGTTTATATCGTCTGTTTGCCGTTAATATATCGTTTATATAAACACTGTTTACTGTAGTGCTATATTCACATAGACTCTGTTTACAGTAGTGTACGGTTTACATAAACACTGATAACTGTAGGTCACTGTCTACAGAGACTATTTACAGCAGTGTGCGGTTTACAATAAAACTATGTACTGTATGGCACTGTTTCCATTGCCTCCGTTTGCAGAAATTTCCTGTTTAAGTATACTGTTTACTGCAGGACACTGTTTAAATAGACAATGTTAACTGCAGGACACATGTACAAAGATTGTTTGCAGTACTGAACGGTTTACATAAACATTGTTTACAGTAGCGCACTGTTGCGCTGACTGTTTAGTGTAGGGCACTGTTTACATAGTCACTGTTTACAGCAGTGTACGATTTACAGAAACACTGTTTACTGTAGGGCATTGTTTACATAGACTCTGTTTACAGAAGTGTATGGTTTACTTCCACCCTGCTGCTGTAGGGCACTGTTTACATAGTCACTGTTTACAGCAGTGTACGATTTACAGAAACACTGTTTATTGTAGGGCACTGTTTACATCGACTCTGTTTACAGAAGTGTGTGGTTGACTTTCTCCCGGTTTGCTGTAGGGCACTGTTTACATAGAGTCTGTTACTGTAGGGCACAGTTTAAATTTTGTCTACTTTAGTGCACTGTGTACATAGTCTTTGTTTACAGCAGCGCACATTTTACATATGCACGGTTTACTGTAGGGCACTGTTTGCACAGACTCCGTTTACAGTAGTGTACACTTACGTAAACACTGCTTCCTGTGAGGCTCTGCTTACACAGACTCTGTTTACATTAGTGTACGGTTTGCTTTCACTCTGTTTACTGCAGGGCCCTGTTTACGTAGACTCTTTACATCAGTGTACCGTTTACATATGCACTGTTTAGTGTAGTCCACTGATTACTCAGACATTGTTGACAGCCCAGAGTACGATTTACAGAGACACTGAATGCTGTAGGGCACTGATTATATCGACTCATTTTACAGCAGTGTACGGTTTACATTAACATTTTTTACTAGAAGACACAGTTTACAAAGGGTCTGTTAACTTTAATGTAAGGATTACTTTCACTCTGATTACTGTCTGGTGCTTTTTAAAAATTGTTTACTGTAGGGCACTTTTACATAGACTGTTTCCAGTAGTGTGCGGTTCAATTTCTCTGTTTACTGTAAGGTACTGTTTTCACCGACTTTCCTTACAGCAGTGTACATTTTACATACACGCTGTTTATTCTAGGGCACTGTTTACATAATGTGGAGATGCCGGCGTTGGACTGGGGTGAGCAGAGTAGGAAGTCCAACAGGTTTGTTTCAAATCACTAGCTTTTGGAGCACTGCTCAGTACAGCAGTGTACTTTTTACATAACAACTGTTTCCAGTAGGTCACTGATTAAAAATACTCTGTATACAGCAGTGTACGGATGACCTAAAGGCTGTTTACCGTAGGGCTCTGTTTACCTTGACGCCGTTTACATCAGCACTGTTTACTGTTGGCCCTGTTTACATAGACTGTTTACTGTAGGGCATTGCTTAAATACTGGTTACCGTTGGGTACTTTTTATATAGACTCTGTTTACTGTATGGTACTATTTAAATACTGTTTACTGTAGGGCATTGTTTGCGTAGACCCTCTTTATAGCAGTTACGATTTACATAAACACTGTTTACTGTAGTGCACTGTTTACATAGACTGTTTATAGCAGCGTACGACTTACATAAACACTGTTTATTGGAGGGTACTGTTTACTTAGACTCTGTTTACAACAGTCTAGGGTGTACATAAACACTGCTTACTGTGTTGCACTGTTTACATAGACTGTTATTTCAGCAGGGTACGGTTTTTAAAAACTGGTTACTGTAGGGCACTCTTCACATAGACTCTGCTGACAGCACTGACTGGTTTACATTGACGCTGTTTACTGCCGGACACTGTTTACACAGACTCTGTTTTCCAGCAGAGTGCGGTTTACGTTGGCAGTGTTTACTGTAGGGCGTTGTTTACATAGACGCGGTTTGCAGTTGCGTCCGGTTTGCATTAACAATGTTTACTGTAGGGCAGTGTTTACATGGACTTTGTTTACAGTAGTATACGATTTAATAAACACTGTTTGGTTTAAGGCACTGTTCACATAGAGATTTTTTACAACAGTGTACGGTTCACATAAACACTGTTTATTGTAAGGCACTGTTTACATTCACTCTGTTTAGAGCAGTGTACATTTTACATAAACACTGTTTACAGTAGGATACTGTTTAATATACTCCGTTTACAGCAGTGTATTGTTTACATATAAAATATTTACTGAAGGGGACTGTTACATAGACTCTGTTTACAGCAGGCTACGTCTTATAAAAATACTTTACTGCAGGTAACTGTTTTCATGGACTCTGATTACAGCAGCGCATGGTTAACTTTCACTCTGCTTATTGTAGACCATGTTTACACAGACCATGTTTACCGTATTGTACGGTTTACGCAAACACAGTTTACAGTAGGGCACTGTTTCCCTGGACTCTGTTTACAGAAGTGTATGGTGTACTTTAACTACGTTTACTGTAAAGCACTGTTTACACAGACTTTATTTACAGTAGTGTACGGTTTAATATTGGGCACTTTTACATAGACTCTATTTAGAGCAGGGTATGGCTAACATAAACACTATTTACTGTCGGGAACTGTTTACATGGACTTTGTTTACAGCAGTGCATGGTTCACTTTCTCGCTGTTTACTCGAGGGCATTGTTCACATAGACCAGGATACGGTACGGTTTATGTAACCACTGTTTACCGTAGGTCACTGTTTAAATAGACCCTGTTTGCAGCAGTATATATGTTAAATAAACTGTTTACTGTAGAGCACCGTGGATATAGAATTTGTTTCCAGCAGTATACCGTTTACATAAACACTGATGTAGTGCTATATTTACAAAGACTCTGTTTACAGTAGTGTACAGTTTACATAAATATTGTTTACGCACTGTTTACATAGACTGTTCAGCGTAGGGCACTGTTTACATTGACACTGTTTACAGCAGTATACGATTTACAGAAACACTGTTTACTGTAGGGCACTGATTACATAGACTCTGATAACAGTAGTGTATGGTTTACTTTCACCAAGTTTACTGTCGGGCACTGTTTACATAGACACTGTTTACTGTAGGGCACAGTTTAAATGTTGTTAACTGTAGTGCACTGTTTACATAGTCCCTATTTACAGCAGTGTACATTTTACATAAGCAGAGTTTACTGTCCGCCACTGTTTTCACAGACTCTTTTAACAGTTGTGTACAGTTTACGTAAACACTGCTTCCTGTAGGGCTCTGTTTACACAGACTCTGTTTATATTAGCTCACGGTTTACTTTCATTCTGTTTACTGTAGGGTAATGTTTACATAGACTCTGGTTAATGCCGTGTACGGTGTATCTAAATGTATGGCATTGTTTACATAGACTTTGTTTACAACAGCAGAGGGTGTACATAAACACTGCCTACTGTAGTGGCACTCTTTACATAGACACTTATTACAGCAGGTTACGTTTTTCAACAACTTTTTACAGTAGGGCACTGTTTACATTGACTCCACTTACAGCAGTGCACGGTTTTCACTGACACTGTTTACTGCGGGACACTGTTTACATAGACTCCGTTTACAGCAGTGTACGGTTTGCGTCGTCATTGTTTACTGTAAGGCGCTTTTTACATAAACGCTGTTTGCCGCAGTGTCCGGTTTACATTTGCTGTTTACTGTTGGGCAGTGTTTACATGGACTTTGTTTAGGGCAGAGTACGATTTAATAAACTTTGTTTAATTTAGGGTACTGTTCACATAGAGTTTCTTTTACAGCGGTGTACGGTTCACATAAATACTGGTTATTGTAGGGTACTGTTTACATTCACTCTGTTTACATTTTTCATAAACACTGTTTACAGTCGGACACAATTTACATATACTCTCTTTACAGCACTGTACAGTTTACATGAACAATATTTACTGTAACGCACTGTTTACATAGACTGTTTACAGTAGTGAACAGTTTCCATAAAAACTATACACTGAAGGGGACCGTGAGCTCGTATTTGAGACATTTCTATAAACATTCCATTATCAAAGCGATGTCTTACCGTTCCTAATTTGCAGAGTGCCTGTCTGCCTAATAGGGTCAGGTGTCGCCAGTTGCGGTACATCCTTCCTGGGGGTTAAATGCTTCTTGGCCCCTTTCATGATAGCCTCGTTCCCTCTATTTGCTAACCAGTGTTCGAGGGACTCATTTCCTTCGTTCAAATGATTATCATTATTGGGAACCCAGCCCCCTTTTATGCCGGGTGGGATCACATCCTTGAAAGCAAAGATGCACCATAAGAGTATTTTAGAAGCAGCAAAACATCCCCTGGGAGGGGGCTATAAATAGCACTCATTTAAATCAATTTCCAATGATTGATTTTATAGGCATTAGCTATTCTTAGAGACGTATATTTTTTCTTTGTCAATTCAGAAAAGATCAACTGTCTGCTGAAATGGTTAATGTTTCCTGCAGAATCTAAGGGGCAGAGAATTTGGCATGATGCCATTAACGTTTTTTCACGTAATATAAACCTTATTCATATTCAATTACTTTTATTCGTAAAGGCATTTTCTTTCTTTTAAACTGATCGTAATTTCCAATGTTTCCATTCATTAGAGAAACCTCAACAAAAATCACTGAAGTTATAATCTCTGACTCACAAAGACAGACGATAAAAAATACAACGCACTTCATGCTTTGACTAAAATTAATTGGTTCAACAAAACACAGATTCTCACAGCTCACAAATATCACAGTTAACCGTTAGCCTTATCTCACGGCGACAGATAAATCTCGCTTTTACCTTAATCTTCTATTTATTTTTACTCCCCTGTTTTTTTTTCCGAAAGGGGGTCAGCTTCATTAGACTACTATGCCGGACATATATGTTTACCAACCTCATTCCGCTGCTTTACGATTGTTTCTTTTCATTTTCTTACTCATTTTGACTCCCTTATCTGTCCTCTTTCAGCAGTTCACCTTGTTTCTCGCTCCGGATATCTTTACCGAGGCTTTGGAACCACCTGTGAGGGAGCGGCGAGTTTAGTGCTCATCGTCCCTTCTGCAAAACACTTTAGAACATCGATATAACAATAACAACAATCGAAAATCATTTACAAATACGACAGGGAGCGCACACCGCTGTTTATCCTTTCACTTTTTTTATTTATTTCAGTCTCTAAGGCACCTTTTTTCTTCCCATGCAGCTATCATTAATTTATTAACTAAGATAACTCTCCGAGCATGAGTCACTGGCCAGTAATGAAGGCTGCCGAGCCGCAGACCCCCCTTTCAGCTGGGGTCGCGCTGTAGCTCTCTCCCTTTCAGCTGAGAGAGTCCTGTTGAGAGATTCGTTTCGGGGTTCACGTCACGTTAAATTAGGGAAACTGCACCGACTGCGCCAATTTGTCGTGAAAATCATAATAAAGACAAATTCCTCGAGGTTCGATTTAAGGAAATTTATTTACACAAATATACTTCTGGAGAGAGATTGTTTCAGCTGCAAAGCCAAGGCACTGCACTCTGAGTTCTGCAGTCAAAAACCATTATATTTATAGGGTGAAATAAACAACTTTGAAGAGATAAAGCTTGGGAACATACGCAAGAGGAAATATGAATGTTTTGCCCTTGGTTTAAAAACAATTCGAGTCCGCATTTTGTTGTCCTTCGGAAGAACAACTTATTATCATCATAAGGCCAGTACCACATACTAAGCAGTATTTGGTTTACATTACTTGACCTTCTTACTTTCGCTCAAAAGCAGTGTTAAAATATCGCTAATATTTCCAGCATGCATCTAAATTGGTAACTCATTAACTTCCCTTCCACACTTACCAACACACGAAGAGTTAAATTTCTCCCAGCCACTGCTAATTGGAGCACTTTCCTTCCCAGACAATCAAGTCACTGCTTTGCTGTGATGCCACTCTTCAAGGTAAGTTTTTAAAGTTTTGAAAGAGGAGAACTTACCTTCCCGACAGGCCCCTGGCCACTGCTCCTGCCGAAAATCTGAAGGCCGCTTCTCCGGCAGCTGTGTCCCCACCGCTTTCCTCGCGCTCTTTTATCCTCCCTCCCCGCTCCCCTTCTCGCGCCCTTTTATCCTGTGTCCCCGCCGCTTTCCTCGCGCTCTTTTATCCTCTCTCCCCGCTCCCCTCCTCGCGCCCTTTTATCCTGTGTCCCCGACGCTGTCCTCGCGCTCTTTTATCCTGTGTCCCCCGTAGCTCTCCTCGCCCTCTTTTCCTGAGTCTCCGCCGATCTCCTCGCGCTCTTTCACTGTGTCCCCGCCGCTCTCCTCGCGCGCTTTCACTGTGTCCCCGCCGCTCTCCTCACGCTCTTTCACTGAGTCTCCGCCACTCTCCTCGCGCTCTTTCACTGCAGGCTGTGTCTCCACAGTTCTACTTCTTTCCACTTCTACCTGCCCTCGAGTGTCCCTCTTGATCTTTACTCGGCTGGGATCATTACAGTGATTGCCTTTTTTTTCGGATAGAGGAGGCGGTAGGCAGGGAAGCACTTAAGAAATGTTTCGAGTTAACTGTCACTTGACAACAGCTCCTCCACAAACCACCTTCAAAGTGTACAGAGCTGGAATCGAACTTGTGTTTCCGCAGTGTGAGATCAGAAAGTAAACATGTGGCACAAGCCTCTTTTCAAAACAGATCAATGCAACCTCTAAACAAAATACACCGACTTCTAATTATAAATGTGCTGATGCTTTTATTTATGCAACGCACATGTTTTGGAAGTATTAAAAGCGCCAGACAGCGCCCACGGTGAGTCAGGTTCGAACGTATAATTAAGTTGATGCTGTGAAGTAACCAGTGAGATAAAGCTGACGGCGGTGTTAAGTATGGGCACATTGTATATAAAGGATTACCGTGATCATACTCGCCGTGGTGGGTAACATTGACGGGACACTCCAGGTGTTGTTGCACATCATCTCACAGCCAGACGTGACCAAATACTTAAAAGTGCGTGAAGTACCGACGGAGGACATTCATTCCGTTTAACCTCAGCGGCTCTTTAGATTAGCAGATCATTCAATCTCACTCGACCGACCTTTCCCCAGAGGCATGAATTTGATTCATGTCGTTTCTCGCATTGACATTTGAAAGCCACTGTTGCATCTGCCTCCACTAATCTCACAGGCAGTGCAGACCAGATAGTTTAACTGTATGCCAGTACATTGAAATAATTATTCGAAAGATCTGACTTAAAAATCTTATCTCGCAGTTATATTCACCTGCGAGCTGCGAGTGCTGTGGCAACTGGAACTGATAGCAAATTACAACACGGCCATTCACTCCTGCCGCAACATCCAGTTTGATCACAGCTGAGCTTCTGCCTCAATGTCAATTCCTGCCTGTTCCTGAGATACCTTCATTCCCTGAACGTTCACTGTCGATCAGAAAAATCAAGGCAGCCACCCACAGGAAAATTTCAAACCGATTTGGACATTAGACGGTGTGCTCGAATCTGCAGCGACACAGATCTGGAAGGTGGGACACGTCATAGGGTCATCGAAGTTTACATCATGGAAATAGGCCCTTCGGCCTAACTTGTCCATGCAGCCCAGCTTTTACGACACAAAGCCTGTCCAATTGTCCACATTTGGTCTTATACCTCTATACCCATCTTCTCCATATAACTGTGTAAAAGCTTTTTAAAGGCATAATTGTATACGCCTCTACTACTGCAAATGCCAGCTCTTTCCAGACACTCACCACCCTCTGTGTGAAACAATTGTTCCTTTGGACCCCTTTGAATCTCTCGACTCTCACGTTAAACCTAGTTTTGGATTCCACTACCTTTGGGAAAATCTACTTAATCTATGCCCCTCATTATTGTATAGACGACGTCAATATAACTTCTAGCCTCCAAGAAAAATGTTCCAGTCTATCCAGCCGCTCCTTATAACTCAAATGATCAAGTCCGGTAGCAGCCTAGCAAATCTTTTCTGCCCTCTTTCTCGGAGAAAACATCCAGAACTGTGCACAGTATTCGAAGTGTGTTCTTCCCAAAGTCCTGTAGAACTTCAGCAAGACGTCCCAACACCTGTATTCAATAATCTGACCATGTATCTGTATAATAGAAATAATGGGCACATAAACAGTAATTGTTGAACAAGGAGACTCCTTCAGTGTTGTGAATTTCCAATTATTCATCATGTTTGCTGTGGTTGCAAAAAGCAACGAAGTCGCAGAATGTGTCTGACTGGAAAAAACGTAGAAGAATATCTTGCACAAGAGACCCACAGCTAATCAAATCTTCGCCCGATACTAATAGAAACAAGACAGAAACAGAATAAAGGAGAATGGTAAAGAGTGAAAGGGGGAGAGAACGTTTAATGCTGGATTATATTGCACACCACTCCCTTCCACCTTACTGCAGCAAGCACATTATCATAGAATGTACAGTGCAGAAGGAGGCCATTCGGCCCATCGAGTCTGCACCGGCTCTTGAAAAGAGCACGTTACCCAAGGTCAACACCTCCACCCTATCCCCATAACCCCACCCAACGCTAAGGACAATTTTTGGACACTAAGGGCAATTTATCATGGCCAATCCACCTAACCTGCACATCTTTGGACTGTGGGAGGAAACTGGAGAACCCGGAGAAAACCGACGGACACACGGGGAGGATGTGCTGATTCCGCACAGACAGTGACCCAAGCCGGAGTCGAACCTGGGACCCTGGAGTTGTGAAGCAATTGTGCGAACCACTATGCTACCGTCCTGCCCTAACGTTGTTTCTATCTTCCAGGTTTCATGCTGTTCGAAATCCAGTTTCCTCTGTAGCAGAGGTTACATGATTCATTCCACCGTTAGAATGGCAAATAGTGCCAGCAGGATGGCTCAGTGGTTAGCACTGCTGCCTCACGCCGATGAGTTATTAGGTTCGATTCCGGCTCTGGGTAACTGTCCGTGTGAAGTTTGCACATTCTCCCCGTTTTTGCTTGGGTTTCTCACCCACAACCAAAGATGTGCAGGTTAGGTGTATTGGCCACACGAAATTGCCCCTTAATTGGAAAAAAGGAATTGGGTACTGAATATTTATTTTTGAAGATTGGAGTACAGTTCATTCCCAGGCACCAGGAATTCAAAGCACCAATGCATTAAAAAGATCATTTTTCCTGGATATGAGAGTTGCTGGTTGGGACAGAATTTATTGCCCATCCCGAGATGCCCTTCAGAAGGTGGCGGTGAGCTGCCTCCTTGAATTGTTGCAGGCCGTGAGGTTTGGGTACACCCACGTGCTTTAAGGGAGGAAGCTAAATGATTTTTCCCCGTTAACGTGAAGGAACGTTTATCTGGTTCCAAGTGGGAGTGGTGAGTGATTTGGAGGGGGAATTGCAGTTGGTGATTGTCTCAAGTAGGGGCTTGTCTAGTTCTTCAAAGGGGCAGTGGTCGTAGGTCTGGAAGGTACTGCCGAAGGAACAATTGCCTGAGGCACTTTGTTGAGTTATTGCCGTGCATTTTGGGATGTCTGTGGCGGAGGGATTGAATACTTGTGGCAGGAGAAGCAGGAAAACGCACTGCTTGGTCCTGGAAGCTTTCGAACTCCCTGAGTGTTCTTGGAGATCTGGGGAACAGCGTTTTACGTGAAAAACATGAATTCATTAATTTGCCTGCATAAACAATCTTGTTCCGAAATTTCAAAAAATGTATAAAAGATAATCGTTAATGCTCTTTTCCTCCATTTAGGTAGTGAGTAATTGACAAAGGTCAATTGATAGGTCAGTTATTGTACAGAACTGGAATCGAACTAGGGTTTCCGCAGCGAGAGGCCAGAAAGTAAACACGTGGCACAAGCTGCTTTTTAAAAGAGACCAATGCAAACTCTAACAAAATACACCCACTTCTAATTATAAATGTGCTGCTGCCTTCATTTCCGCACCGCATATATTTTGGAAATAATAAAATCGCCAGGCAGCGCCTACGGGGAAACAGGTTCGAACTTGCAGTTAAGTTGATGATGTGAAGTAACCAGTGAGCTAAAGCTGACATCAAACCCGGACACATTGTGTATAAAGGATTACCCTGATCACACTCGCCGTGGTGGGTGGCATTGAGGGAAACTCCAGGTGTTGCTGCACATCACCTCACAGCCTGACGTGACCAAAAACTTTAAAGTGCGTGAATTACCGATGGAGGACATTCATTCCGTTTGACCTCAGCGGCTCTTTAGATTAGCGGTTCATTCAATCCCACTCGACCGACCTTTCCCCAGAGGCATGTCGTTTCTCGCATTGAAATTTGTAAGTCACTGTTGTATCTGCCTCCACCAATCTCACAGGCAGTGACCAAAAACTTAAAAGTGCGTGAAGTACCGACGGAGGACATTCATTCCGTTTAACCTCAGCCGCTCTTTCGATTAGCGGTTCATTAAATCTCACTCGACCGACCTTTCCCCAGAGGCATGCAATTGATTCCTGTCGTTTCTCGCATTGACATTTGAAAGCCACTGTTGTATCTGCCTCCACCAATCTCACAGGCAGTGCGGACCAGATAACTGAACTGTATCCCAGAACATTAAAATAATTATTCGAAAGATATAACTTAAAATTCTTATCTCGCCGTTATATTCACCTGCGAGCTGCGCATGCTGTGGCAACTGGAACTGACAGCAAATTACAACAGGGCCACTCACTCCTGCCCCAACATTCAGTTTGATCACAGCTGAGCTTCTGCCTCAATGTCAATTCCTGCCTGTTCCTCAGACACGTTCAGTCCCTCAAAGTTCACCGTCGTTAAGATAAATCGAGGCAGACGCCCACAGCAAAATTTCAAATCGATTTGGGTGTTAGACGGTGTTCTCGAATCTGCAGTAACACAGATCTGGAAGGAGGGACGGGTCATAGAGTCATAGAAGTTTACAGCGTGGAAATAGGCCATTCGGCCTAACTTGTCCATGCCGCCCAGTTTTTACAACACAAAGCCTGTCCAATTGCCCACAATTAGGCATATTCCTCTATACCCACCTTCTCCATATAACTATCTAAATGTTTTTTAAAGGCAGAATTGTAGACGTCTCTATTACTGCCTCTGCCAGCTCGTTCCAGACATTTACCACCCTCTGTGTGAAAGAATTGTTCACCTGGACCCTTTTGTATCTCTCCCCTCTCAACTTAAACCTATGCCCTCTAGTTTTGGATTCCACTACCTGTGGAAAAATATACGTCATCAATGCGCCTCATTATTTTATAGCCGACGTCAAGATCACCGCGAGCCTCCAAGAAAAATGTTCCAGTATATCCAGCCGCCCCTTTTAATTCAAACTAGCAAGTCCGATAGCAGCCTAGCAAATCTTTTCTGTCCTGTATCTAGGTTAATAATATCCTTTCTATATTGGGGTGACCGGAACTGTACACAGTATTCCAACTGTGTCCTTCACAATTTCTTGTACAACTTCCGAAAGACGTCGCAACTCCTGCATTCAATAATCTGACCATGTATCTGTATAATAGTAATAATGGGCAGACACAGTAATTGGGGAACAAAGAGCCTCCTACAGTGTTGTGAATTTCCAATTATTCATCATGTTTGCTATGGTTGCAAAAACCAACAAAGTCGCTAATGTGTCTGACTGGAAAAAGAGGAACAAGAATATTTTGCTCAAGAGACCCACAGCAAATCAAATCTTCACCCGATACCAATAGAAACAAATTAGAAACAGAATAAAGGAGAATGGTAATGAGAGAAAGGGGGAGAGAGCGTTTAATGCTGGAATACATTGCACACCACTCCCTTCCACCTTACTGCAGCAAGCACATTGTTTCTCTCTTCCAGGATTCATGCTGTTAGAAATACATTAGATTCAGTTTCCTCTGAAGCAGAAGTTACATGATTCATTCCACCGTTAGAATGACAAACCGGGCAGCACCGTGGCACAGTGGCTAGCACTGCTGCCTCAGGCGCCGAGTTTTCAGGTTCGATCCCGTCTCTGGGTCACTTTACGTGTGGAGCTTGCACCTTCTCCCCGTTTTTGCGTGGGTTTCTTCCCCACAACCCAAAGATGTGCAGGGTAGATGAATTGGCCACGCTACATTGTCCCTGAATTGGAAAAAATGAATTGGATAATCGATGTTTTTTTTAAATGAATGGAGAACAGTTCTTCCCAGGCCCCAGAAATTCAAAGCACCAATGCATTATAAATATCCCTTTTACTGGATGTGAGAGTTGCTGGTTAGGACAGAATTTATTGCCCATCCCTAGATGACCTTCAGAAGGTGGTGGTGAGCTGCCTTCTTGAATCGTTGCTGGCCCTGAGGTTTGGGTACACCCAAAGTGCTTTTAGGGAGTAAGCTAAATTATTTTTTCCCCGTTATTCCGCTGGAAGGTTTATCTGGTTCCAAGTGGGAGTGGTCAATGATTTGGAGGGAAATTCCAGTTGGTGATTTTCCCAAGTAGGGGCTTGTCTAGTTCTTCATAATGATAGTAGTCGGAAGTCTAGAGGCGCTGCCTGAGGAACAATTGCCCGAGGCACTTTGTTGAGTTATTGCGGTGCATGTTGGAATGGCTGTGGCGGAGGGATTGAATGCTGTGGCAGGAGAAGCAATCACGCGCACTGCTTGGTTCTGGATGTTTTCGACCTCCCTGAGTGTTCTTGGAGATCTGGGAACAGCGTTTCACGTGGAAAAAATTGATTAATCAATTCGCCTGCAAAAACTATCTTGGTCCGAAATTTCAAAAAATGTATAATGGATAACCGTTCATGCTCGTTTCCTCCATTTAGGTTTGAGTAATTGACAAAGTGTGATAGGTCAGTTATTGAACAGAGCTGGAATCGAACTTTGCTTTCCGCAGTGTGAGATCAGAAAGTAAACAAGTGGCACAAGCCTCTTTTTAAACAATGAATGCAACCTCTAAACAAAATACACCTTCATCTAATTATAAATGTGCTGCTGCTTTTATTTATGCAACACACATGTTTTGGAAGTATTAAAAGCGCCAGGAAGCTTCCACTGTGAAACAGGTTCGAACGTACAGCTAAGTTGATGCTGTGAAGTAACCAGTGAGCTAATGCTGACGCTGGGTTCAAACAGGGACACTTTATATATGAAGGATTACCGTGATCATACTCGCCGTGGTGGGGAGCATGGAGGGAAACTCTAGTGTGGTGGTGCATCTCATCTCACAGCCAGACGTGACCAAACACTTAAAAGTGCGCGAAGTACCGACAGAGGCCATTCATTCCGTTTAACCTCAGCGGCTCTTTAGATTAGCAGATCATTCAATCCCACTCGGCCGACCTTTCCCCAGAGGCATGCATTTGATTGCTGTCGTTTCTCGCATTGAAGTTTGTAAACCACTGTTGTATCTGCCTCCACCAATCTCACAGGCAGTGCAGACCAGATAATTGAACTGTATCCCAGAACATTGAAATAATTGTTGGAAAGATGTAACTTAAAAATCTGATCGCGCAGTTATAATCATCTGCGAGTACTGTGGCAACTGGAACTGATTGCACATGACAACATAGTGAGATCTCCCGGCCACTCATTCCTGCCCCAACAACGCAGCTGAGCTTCTACCTCAATGTCATTTCCCGCCTGTTCCTCACATCCTTTCAATCACTCAGGGAACATTGTCCATGAGAATGATAGAGGCAGACACCCATAGGAAAATATCAAAATCACTTGGACAGAGAGATAGAGTGCTCGAATCTGCAGCGTTACAGAGCTGGAAGATGGGATAGGGTCACAGAGTGCGAGAGGTTTACAGCATGGAAATAGGCCCTTCGGCCCAACTTATCCATGCCGCCCATTCTGTATTTTCCCCATAAGCCCTGATCCCCTTAATAAGACAAAGGTGTACCCGCTTCTATTACTTCCTCTGGCAACTCGGTCCAGACACTCAGCACACTATTTGTGAAGAAATTACTCTCTGGACCCTTTTGTATGTCTCCTCTCTAACCTTAAACCTATACCCACTTGTTTTACACTCCCCTATCTATGGGAAAATATGTTGACGATGTACATTACCTCTGCCCTATTAACTTTATAGACCTCGAGAATTGCACCCCTATGCCTCCTACACTCCAGGGGAAAATGTCCCAGCGTACCAAACGCACCTTATATCTCAAACTATCAATTTACGGTAGCATCTTGTAAAACGTTTCAGCACTATTTCTAGTTGAATAATATCATCTCTATAATAGTGAGACCAGAACTGTACACAGTATTCCAAGTGTAGACTTACTTATGTCTTGTACAACTTCAGCAAGGCGTCCAAACTCCTATATTCAATGTTCTGACCATGTGTCGGTATAAGAGTAATGATGGGCACAGACACTGTAATGATGGAGCAAATAGCTTCCTTTCGTGTCATGTAGTGCGAATTATTCTTCATGTTTGCAATGGTTCCACAAAGTCACAATGTCGCAAAATATGTCTTACTGAACAGAAAATATGGTACAATATTCTGCTCAACTTAAACCTTCACCCGAAACCAAGAGATACAAAACAGAAACAGAACAAAGGAGAGTGTTAAAGAGAGAAAGGGGGAGAAAGTGTTTAAATCCATGATAGATTGCACAACAAATCCGTTCCACCTTACTGCCGCAACCACATTGTTTCTGCTTTCCTGGATTCATGCTGTTAGAAATACCTTAGATTTAGGTTCCTCTGAAGCAGAAGTTATATGATGAACTCTACCGAAATAATGGGAATCAGGTCATCCCGTGTCCCAGAAATTCAAAGCAACAATGCTTTAAAAAGTTTACTTTTACGGGATTTGCGAGTTTCTGGTTCGGGCAGCATTTAATTCCCATCCCGAATTGCCCTTCAGGAAGGTGGCGGTGAGCTGCCTTGTTGATCCGCTGCTGCTCGTGAGGTGTGGGTACACCCAACGTGCCTTTATGGAGTTCTTGTCCTTCAAGATGATAATTCCCATTGATGTAGACCGGGGCATGCTCTCCACTGTGCTTCCTGAAGTCGACGACAATCTCCTTCGTTTTGTTGACATTGAGGGAAAGATTATTGTCGTCGCACCAGTTCACCATATTCTCTATCACACTTTGTCAATTATTCACAACTTAAATGGAGGAAAAGTGCATTAGCGAAATTTACTTTATTGATTATCTGATTTTATAATTTAGAAACAATATTATGTCGTGGGAGTGTGCCTTAAGGAAGGTTTTTGTCTCATCACATGGCTTCAGTGATGACATTTTGTGGGTGAAGCTGAGCTGTGGTTGTGTGATGTTTTTACTTTCGCTTTCAATTTTGATTGTTGTGGACTCAGACAGAGAAAAGAGGTATTTTGGCCTGTTTATCTATTTTCACTGTTAATATCTGAGTCAGTAAAAAAAAACGTTGATTATGGTTATCTGTTTGATAAATTAAAAAAATATAGTTTTCTCTCCGGAATGGTTTTCAACCTGCTGGTGAGACGAAATTAGACTCACAGGAAAAGTCAGTCTTACTCAAGTGAGAAGGCAGAGTGCTGGGCCACGCCCTTGAAATGTGGTTTTTGGTTCATGGGATTTTGCATTGGATTTGGAACAGTTAAGGTGGAATTCATTCAGTATTATACATAGATTACTGTAGGTATATGGTGTCGTTATGATTGTAATTGATAATAATTCTTGCTGTGTTTCTTTAAAAAAATATGTTAACTAAGTTCTTAGAATAAAGCTTGTGTTGATTAAAGTGTTTAAGAAGACTGTTGAATCACACCTGAAGGGAAGGCTCTTGTGTTCATCCTAGCCAAATTTAATCTAAAGATTGTCGGTCAGTTGGACTTCATAACATTGTTTGGAGTTTCTTAATTGTTCCCTCTTCCAGAAACATTCAATCCCTGTACCACAAACGCACTGTAGCAGCCTGTTTACCGTCCCAAAATGCACTGCAGTAACTCACCAAGGTTCCTTAGACATCAACTTCCCAACGCACGACCACTATCAACGTAGCGACGGAGGACATTAATTCCGTATTACCTCAGCGGCATTATGGATTAGCAGATCATTCAATCTCATTCGACGGCCTTTCCCCAGAGGGAAACATTTGATTCTTGTCACTCCCATTCCCCTTTGAAACCACTGTTGTATCTGCCTCCACCGAAATCCCAGGGCGTGCAGACCAGATCAGAACCACTCGCTGTGGGAATCGGTTAGTAGTTTCCCGTTCGGGATGCTGGGATACGCTGGGGCTGCCTTATTGGATATAAAAGGTGAAGATGTGAGATCCGTTCGACACATCTAAAACGACGTTAGGTCCGCATAATGTGGCTCTAAATGAACTGTATCCATGAATATAGAAATAACTCTTGGATGTAACTTAGAAATCTTATCTTGCAGCCATATCCATCAGCAAGTAATGTGACAACTGGAACTGATAACCAATGACAACATGGGGAGACTGCACGGCCACTGACTCCTCTTCCACCATTCAACTTGATCATAGCTGAGCTTCTGCCTGAATGTCATTTCCTGCCTGTTCCTCAGATCCTTTCATTCTCTTAAAGATCATTGTCCATAAAAATAATGGCTGGAGACACCCACAGCAACATTTCAAACCGATTTGGCCAGACAGAGGGTGTGCTCGAATCTGCTGCATTCCAGAGATGGAAGGTGGGATAGAGTCATACAGGTTTGCAGCATAGAAACAGGCCCGGAGGTTCAACTTGCAAATGTCGCTCAGTTTTTACCAGTACGCCTGTCCCAATTGCCCTCATTTCGCCCATATCACGCTGTACTCATCTTACCCATATAACTCTCAAAACGCTTTTTAAAAAGCAAAATTGTAACCGCCTCGATTACTGCCAATTACTGATCGTTCCAGACACTCAACGCCTTCAGTGTGAAAACATTGCCGTCTGTACACTTTTGTATCTCTCCCGTCTCACCTTAAACCTATTCCCTCTGGTTGTCGACGCCCTACCTCTGGGAGAAAAGTGTTGTCTATGTACCTCATCTATGCGCTTCATTATTTTATAGACCTCTATAAGTTCACCCCTAAACCTCCAACGATGCTCTGGGAAAAGATCCATTCGATCCAGTCTTTCCTGACAACTCAAACCATTAAGTACCGATAGCATCCTTGTAAATCTTTTCAGCCCCTTTTCTGGTTTAATAATGTCGTTTCTATAACAGAACTATACACCGTATTCCAAGTGTGACCTTACTAATGTTGTTTAAAACTTCTACAAGACGTCCCAACTCCTGTATTCAATGCCCTAACCATGTGTCTGTATCACAGTAATGATGGGCACAGACACAGTAATGATGGAGCAAATATCCTCTTTCAGTGTCGTGAAGTTCCAAGTTCACTTCGTGTTTGCAGTGGTTCCAAAAAGCAACAAAGTCACAGAATGTGTCTGACTGGAAAACGATGTGGAAGAATATTCTGCTCAGGGGAACTGCAGCAAATCAAACCTTCACCCGATACCAAGAGAAAGAAAACAGACACAGAAACAGAACGAAGGAGAGTGTGAAACATAGAAAGGGGGAGAGCGTTTGAAGCCAGGTTAGATTGCACCCCACACCCTTCCACTTTACTGCATCAAGCACATTGTTTCTGTGGACCAGGAGTCCTGTTGTTAGAAATACCTCAGATGCAAGTTCCTCTGAAGCAGAAGTAACACGATGCACTCCACCGGAAGAATTGAGAACAGTTCATAATAATAATATCAATCGCTTATTGTCACAAATAGGCTTCAATGAAGTTACTGTGAAAAACGCCGAGTTGTCACATTCCGGCGCCTGTGCGAGGAGGCCGGTTCCGGAATTGAGGCCGCGCCGCTGACATTGCTCTGCATTAGAAGCCAGCTGGTTTAGCCCACTGTGCTAAACTAGCTCCCCCACAAATTCAAAGCATTAAAGAGATCACTGTTATGGAATTGGCGAGTTGCTGGTTCGGGCAGGATTTAATTCCCATCTCTAGTTCTTCTCGAGAAGGAGGTGGTGAGCTGCCTTCTTGAACCGCTGCAACGCATGAGGTGCAGGTACACACACCGTGCTTTTAGGGAGGGAGTTTCAGGAATTTTTCCCGATTCCGTGAAGGAACGATTCTATGATTCCAAGTGGGAGTTGTGTGTGACTTGAGGGAAGACCTCCACCTACGGCCTTTTGCTGTCCTTCCATGGGATAGTGGATGTGGATTTGGAAGGTGCTGGCTCAGGAAACTTGATGAGTCACCGCAGTGCATTTTGGGGTGGTGTGCAGCGCTGCCACTGTGAGTCCGCGGTGGAGGGAGTCAGTGCTTCTGGAAGTGGGCGCAATCAAGTGGGATGCTTGGTCCTAGATGGTTCAGGGGCTGATTAGCACAGGGCTAAATCGCTGGCTTTGAAAGCAGAAAAGGGCTGGCCAACAGCACGGTTCAATTCCCGTAACACCCTTCCCGAACAGGCGCCGGAATGTGGCGACAAGGTGCTTTTCACAGTAACTTCATTTGAAGCCTACTTATTACAATAAGCGATTTTCATTTTTTTCATTTTTCAGAACGTCTTGAGTGTTCTTGCAGATATGGGGTACAGTGTGTCACGTGAAAACACAAAATGGATTCATTAATATGCTTGAGTAAACATCCTCTTCTTCAATTCAAAAATGAGATAATCCATAAAGAAAGTGTTCTTCATGCACATTTCCTCCATTTAAGTGGTGAACAATTGACAAAGTGTAATAAGTAACTCCTCAGGGAATCTCCTTAATCCAAACAAAATTGCATTCGCCCAAACTTTTACAATGCCTAATTGCATTTCAACCTAAGGTTTTTCTTTACCCATGACTGCAGCAGTCGTGCACAACCTGGAAACCAGGCTTTTGGTTATTGGGCAGAGCTGGATTGGATTGGAATGGTTTATTGTCACGTGTCCCGGGGTACAGTGACAAGCATTGTTCTGCGTACAGTTAAAACAGATTATTCCGGAAATGAAAATAAAATACATCGGGAAAACATAAACTACACCATGTAAATACATAGACACTGGCATCGGGTGAAGCATACAGGTGTAGTACTACGCAGTAGGGAAGCGTGCGAATAGATCAGACTAGTCCATAAGAGGTTCGTTTAGGAGTCTGGTAACAGCGGAGAAGAAGCTGTTTTTGAGTCTGTGCGTGCGTGCTCTCAGACTTTTGTACCTCTTGGCAGATGGAAGAGGTTGGAAGAGTGAGTAGACCGGGTGTTAGGAGTATCTGATTCTGCTGCCCAGTTTCCCAAGGCAGCGGTAGGTGTAGACAGAATAAATGACGGGAGGCGGGTTCGTGTGATGGACTGGATGTGTTCACGACTGTTTACAGTTTCTTTCGTTCTTAGGTCGAGTAGGTGATATACCAGTCTGTGATGCAGCCAGATAGGATGCTTTCTATGGTGCATCTACTAAAATCGGTCAGAGTCAGTTTGGACATTCCGTATTTTCTTAGTTTCCTGAGGACGTATAGGCGCTGCAGTACTTTCTTGGTCTTAGTGTCGACCAAGGACATATGATCTGTATGTGCACACCTAATAATTTGAAGCTGTAAACCACCCCACCACTGCTTCGTTGATGCAGAGCGGAGCGTATAAAATACTTCACTTCCTGAAGTCAATGACCAGCTCTTCAGTTTTGCTGACATTGAGGGTGAGATTATTGTCGTTAAACCACACCACTGGGTTCTCTAACTCCGTCCAGTATTCTGACTCATCGCTGTTCGAGATCCTACCCAATACAGTTGTATGGTCAGCAATCTTGTCTGGCACTGTTTACACAGACTGTTTTTACAGCAGGGTGCGATTCACATAAACACTGTTTACAGTACGCACTGTTTGCATATACTATTTACAGCAGTGTACGGTTTATATAAACACTGTTTACTGTATGGCACTGTTTACGTCGACTTTACAGCAGTGTACGGTTTACATACACACTGTTTACTGAAGTACGCTGTTTATATAGACGATGTTTACAACAGTGGTACGGTTCCCATAAACACTGTTTACTGCAGGTCCAGTTCACATAGACTCTGTTTACAGCAATGCCCGGTTTAAATATTGTTTACTGTAGGGCACTGTTTAAATTGACTATGTTTACATAAGGCACTGTTTACATAGACTATTTACAGCAGTGTATGGTTTACATAAAGACTGTTAACTATCCGGCACTGTTTATATAGCCTGTTTACAACAGGGCACTGTTTATATAGTCTCTTTCCCGTGTATACCGTTTGTATAAACACTGTCTACTGTAGTGCTGTATTTACATAGACTCTGTTTACAGTAGTGTACGGTTTACATAAACACTGATAACTGTAGGTCACTGTGTACAGAGACTATTTACAGCAGTGTGCGGTTTACAATAAGACTGTTTACTGTACGGCACTGTTTCCATAGACACCGTTTGCTGAAATGCCCGGTTTAAGTATAGTGTTTAATGCAGGACACTGTTTAAATAGACTATATAAACTACAGGGCACATGTACAAAGATTGTTTGCAGTAGTGTACGGTTTCCATAAACATTGGTTACTATAGCGCCCTGTTAGGATGACTGTTTAGTGTCGAGCACTGTTTACACAGTCACTGTTTACAGCAGTGTACGATTTACAGAAACACTGTTTACTGTAGGGCACAGTTTACATAGACTCTGTTTACAGAAGTGTAGGATTTACGGTAACTCTGTTTATTGTAGGGCACTGTTTACATAGACTCTGTTTACAGAAGTGTATGGTTTACTTTCACCCTGTTTGCTGTAGGGCACTGTTTACATAGAGTCTGTTACTGTAGGGCACAGGTTACATTTTGTTTACGTTATTGCACTGTGTACATAGCCTTTGTTTACAGCAGCGTACATTTTACATATGCACGGTTTACTGTCGGGCACTGTTTGCACAGACTCTGTTTACAGTAGTGTATAGTTTGCTTTCACTCTGTTTACTACAGGGCCCTGTTTACGTAGACTCTGTTTACAGCAGTGTACAGTTTACATATACACTGTTTAGTGTCGGGCACTGATTACACAGACATTGTTCACAGCAGGGAATGATTTGCAGAAACACTGTTTACTGTAGGGCACTGATTAAATAGACTCTTTTTACAGCAGTGTACGGTTTACATTAACACGTTTTACTAGAAGGCACAGTTTACAAAGGGTCTGTTCACTTTAATGTAAGGATTACTTTCACTCTGTTTACTGTATGGTGCTGTTTAAATACTGTTTACTGGAGGGAAGTTTTACATAGACTGTTTCCAGTAGTGTACGGTTTAATTTCTCTGTTTACTGTAAGGCACTGTTTTCACCGACTTTCCTTACAGCAGTGTACATTTTACATACACACTGTTTACTGCAGGGCGCTTTTTACATAGACTGTTTACTTTAGGGCATTGCTTAAATACTGGTTACTGTTTGGCACATTTTATATATGCTCTGTTTACTGTATGGTACTGTTTAAACACTGTTTATTGTAGGGCATTGTTTGCGTAGACCCTGTTTATAGCAGTTACGATTGACATAAACACTGTTTACTGCAGTGCACTGTTTGCAGAAACTCTGTTTATAGCAGCGTACGGTTTACATAAACACTGTTTACTGTAGGGCACTGTTTACATAGATTTCGGTTACAGCAGTGTACGGTGTATCTAAACAATGTTTTCCGGAAAGCATTGTTTCAATATACTCTATTTACAACAGTATGGGGTACTGCTTACTGTGTTGCACTGTTTACATAGACTCTTATTACAGCAGGGTACGGTTTTTAATAACTGTTAACAGTAAGGCACTCTTCACATAGATTCTGCTGACAACACTGAATGGTTTACATAGACACTGTTTACTGCCGGACACTGTTTACATTGACCCTGTTTTCCAGCAGAGTACGGTTCACGTTGGCACTGTTTACTGTAGGGCGTTGCTTACGTAGACACTGTTTGCAGTTGCGTCCGGTTTACATTAGCAATGTTTACTGTAGGGCAGTGTTTACATGGACTTTGTTTACAGTAGTATACGAGTTAATAAACACAGTTTAATTTAAGGCACTATTCACATAGCTGTTTTTTTACAACAGTGTACGGTTCACATAAACACTGTTAATTGAAGGGCACTGATTACATTCACTCTGTTTACAGCAGTGTACATTTTACATAAACACTGTTTACAGTAGGACACTGTTTAATAGACTCTGTTTACAGCAGTGTACGGTTTACATACATACCATTTACTGAAGGGGACTGTTACATAGACTCTGTTTACAGCAGGCTACGTCTTATATTATTACTTTACTGCAGGTAACTGTTTTCATGGACTCTGATCACAGCAGCGCATGGTTAACTTTCACTCTGCTTATTGTAGACCATGTTTACATAGACCATGTTTACTGTATTGTACGGTTTACGCAAACACTGTTTTCAGTAGGGCACTGTTTACCTAGACTCTGTTTACAGTAGTGTATGGTGTACTTTAACTCTGTTTACTGTAAGGTACTGTTTACATAGACTCTGTTTGCAGTAGTGTACGGTTTACATAAATATTGTTTACAGTTGCGCACTGTTTACATAGACTGTCTAGCGTAGAGCACTGTTTACATTTGTCACTGTTTACAGCAGTGTACGATTTACAGAAACACTGTTTACTTCGGGCACTGTTTACATAGACACTGTATTCTGTCGGGCACTGTTTAAACGTTGTTAACTGGAGTGCACTGTTTACATAGTCCCTATTTGCAGCAGTGTACATTTTACATAAGCACGGTTTACTGTACGGCACTGTTTACACAGGTGCTTTTAACAACTGTGTACAGCTTACGTAACCACTGCTTCCTGTCGGGCTCTGTTTACACAGACTCTGTTTATATTAGCGCACGGTTTACTTTCATTATGTTTACTGTAGGGCAATGTTTACATAGACTCTGGTTACTGCCGTGTACGGTGTATCTAAATGTATGGCATTGTTTACCTAGACTTTGTTTACAACAGCAGAGGGTGTACATAAACACTGCTTACTGTAGTGCACTCTTTACATAGACACTTATTACAGCAGGTTACGTTTTTCAAAAACGTTTTACTATAGGGCTCTGTTTACATAGACTCCACATACAGCAGTGCACGGTTTTCACAGACACTGTTTACTGCAGGAATCTGTTTACATAGACTCTGTTCACAGCAGAGTACGGTTTACGGCGGCACTGTTTACTGTAAGGCGCTATTTACATAAACACTGTTTGCCGCGGTGTCCGGTTTTTATTAGCACTGTTTACTGTTGGGCAGTGTTTAAATGGACTTTGTTTAGAGCAGTATACGATGTAATAAACTCTGTTTAATTGAGGGTACTGGTCACATCGAGTTTCTTTTACAGCGGTGTCCGGTTCACATAAATACTGGTTATTGTAGCGTACTGTTTACATTCACTCTGTTTACAGTCGTTTACAATTTACAGACACACTGTTTACATTAGGACATAATTTACATATACTCTCTTTACAGCACTGTACGGTTTACATGAACAATATTTACTGTAAGCACTGTTTACATAGACTGTTTACAGTAGTGCACAGTTTGCATAGGGGCTGGTTTAGCACGCTGGACTAAATCGCTGGATTTTGAAGCAGGCCAAGGCAGGCTAGCAGCACGGTTCGATTCCCGTTTCAGGCGCCGGAATGTGGCGACTAGGGACTTTTCACAGTAACTTCATTTGAAGCCTACTTGTGACAATAAGCCATTTCATTTCATTTCTTAAAAACTAAATACTGAAGGGGACCGTGAGCTCGTATTTGAGACAGTTCCATTTCCATTCTCAAAGCGATGTCTTACCGTTCCTAATTTGCAGAGTGTCTGTCTGCCCAATAGGGTCAGGTGTCGCCAGTTCCGGTTCATCCTTCCTGGGGGTTAAATGCTTCTTGGCCCCTTGCACGATAGCCTCTTTCCCTCTATTTCCAACCAGTGTTCGAGGGACTCATTTTATTCGTAAAGACACTTTCTTTCTTTTAAACTGATCGTAATTTCCAATGTTTCCATTCATTCGAGAAATCTCAAAAAAATCACTTAAGTTATAACCTCTGTCTCACAAAGACAGACGATAAAATATACAACCCACTTCATGCTTTGAAGAAAATTAATTGGTTCAACAAAACACACAGATTCTCACAGCTCACAAATATCACAGTTAACCGTTAGCCTTATCTCACGGCAACAGATAAATCTCGCTTTTACCTTAATCTTCGATTTAATTTTACTCCCCTGTTTTTTTTTTTCCGAAAGGGGGTCAGCTTCATTAGATTCCTATGCCGGACATATAGGTTTACCAACCTCATTCCGTTGCTTTACGATTGTTTATTTTCATTTTCTTACTGATTTTGACTCCATTATCTGTCCTCTTTCAGGAGTTCACCGTCTTTCTCGCTCCGGATGTCTTTACCGAGGCTTTGGGACGACATGTGAGGGAACAGCGAGTTTAGTGCTCATCGTTCCGTCCGCAAAATACGTTAGAACATATAAATAACAATAACAACAACCGCGGAAATCGGAAATCATTTATAAATACTACAGGGAGCGCACACCACTGTTTATCCTTTCACGAACCTCGAAGTCTTTTTCTTTTTCTTTTAGTCTCTAAGGCACCTTTTTCTTCCCATGCAGCTGTCATTAATGTATTAACTAAGATAACTCTCCGAGCATGAGTCACTGGCCAGTAATTAAGGCTGCCGAGCCGCAGACCCCCCTTTCAGCTGGGGTCGCGCTATAGCTCTCTCCCTTTCAGCTGAGAGAGTCCTGTTTAGAGATTCGTTTCGGGGTTCACGTCCGGTTAAATTAGGGAAACTGCAACGACTGCGCCAATTTGTCGTGAAAATCATAATGAAGACAAATTCCTCGAGGTTCGATTTAAGGAAATTTATTTACACAAATATACTTGTGGAGAGAGAGTGTTTCAGCTGCAAAGCCAAGGCACTGCGCTCTGAGTTCTGCAGTCAAAAACCATTATATTTATAGGTTGAAATAAACAACTTTGAAGAGATAAAGCTTGGGAACATACGCAAGAGGAAATATGAATGTTTTGCCCTTGGTTTAAAAACAATCCGAGTCCGCATTTTGTTGTCCTTCGGAAGAACAACTTATTATCATAATAAGGCCAGTACCACATACTAAGCAGTATTTGGTTTACATTACTTGACCTCCTTATTTTCGCTCAAAAATAGTGTTAAAATATAGTTAATATTCCCAGCATGCTTCTAAATTGGTAACTCATTAACTTCCCTTCCACACTTACCAACACACGAAGAGTTAAGTTTCTCCCAGCTACTGCTAATTGGAGCACTTTCCTTCCCAGCCAATCAGGTCACTGCTTTGCTGTGATGTCACTCTTCAAGGTAAGATTTTAAAGTTTTGAAAGAGGAAAACTTACCTTCCTGACAGACCCCTGGCCACTGCTCCTGCCGAAAATCTGACGGCCACTTCTCCGGCAGCTGTGTCCCCGCCGCACTCCTCGCGCTCTTGTATCCTCTCTCCCCACTCCCCTCCTCGGGCCCTTTGATCCTGTGTACCCGCCGCTCTCCTCGCGCTCTTCCACTGTCTCCCCGCCGCTCTCGTCGCGCTCTTTTATCGTGTGTCCCCGCAGCTCTCCTCGCCCTCTTTCCCTGAGTCTCCGCCGCTCTCCTCGCCCTCTTTCCCTGAGTCTCCGCAGCTCTCCTCGCGCTCGTTCACTGAGTCTCCGCCGCTCTCCTCGTGCTCTGTCACTGAGTCTCCGCCGCTCTCCTCGCGCTCTTTCACTGAGTCACCGCCGCTCTTCTCGCGCTCTTTCACTGAGTCTCCGCCGCTCTCCTCGCGCTCTTTCACTGAGTCCCCGCCGCTCTCCTTGTACTCTTTACCTGAGTCTCCGCCGCTCTCCTCACGCTCTTTCACTGTGCCTCCGCCGCTCTCCTCGCGCTCTTTCACTGAGTCCCCGCCGCTCTCCTCGCGCTCTTTCCCTGAGTCTCCGCCGCTCTCCTCGCACTCTTTCACTGAGTCTCCGCCGCTCTCCTCGCGCTCTTTCACTGAGTTCCCACCACTCTCCTTGCGCTCTTTCACTGTGTCCCCGCCGCTCTCCTCGCACTCTTTCCCTGAGTCTCCGCCGCTCTCCTCGTCGCCCTCTTTCACTGAGTCTCCGCTGCACTCCTCGCGCTCTTTCACTGAGTCCCTGCCGCTCTCATCGCGCTCTGCAGATCTCCTCGCGCTCTTTCCCTGAGTCCCCGCCATTCTCCTCGCGCTCTTTCACTGAGTCTCCGCCTCTCTCCTCACGCTCTTTTACTGAGTCCCCGCAGCTCTCCTCGCGCTCTGCAGATCTCCTCGCGCTCTTTCCCTGAGTCTCCGACGCTCTCCTCGCGCTCTTTCCCTGAGTCTCTGCCGCTCTCCACGCCCTCTTTCACTGAGTCTCCACAGCTCTTCTCGCGTTCTTTCACTGAGTCCCCGCCGCTCTCCTCGCGCTCTTTCCCTGAGTCTCCGCCGCTCTCCTAGCGCTCTTTCACTGAGTCTCCGCAGTCCTCCTCACGCTCTTTTATCCTGTGTCCTCGCCGCTCTCCTCGCGCTCCTTCACTTAGTCTCTGCCGCTCTCCTCGCGCTCTTTCACTGAGTCCCCGCCACTCTCCTCGCGCTCTTTCACTGTGTCACCGCCGCTCTCCACACCCTCTTTCACTGAGTCTCCACAGCTCTTCTCGCGTTCTTTCACTGAGTCCCCGCCGCTCTCCTCGCGCTCTTTCCCTGAGTCTCCGCTGCTCTCCTAGCGCTCTTTCACTGAGTCTCCGCAGCTCTCCTCACGCTCTTTTATCCTGTGTCCTCGCCGCTCTCCTCGCGCTCCTTCACTTAGTCTCTGCCACTCTCCTCGCGCTCTTTCACTGAGTCACCGCCGCTCTCCTCGCGCTCTTTCACTGAGTCTCCGCCGCTCTCCTCGCGCTCTTTCATTGTGTCCCCGCCGCTCTCCTAGCGCTCTTTCACTGAGTCTCCGCCGCTCTCCTCGCGCTCTTTCACTGAGTCCCCGCCGCTCTCCTCGCGCTCTTTCCCTGAGTCTCCGCCGCTCTCCTCGCGCTCTTTCACTGAGTCTCCGCCGCTCTCCTCGCGCTCTTTCACTAAGCCCCCGCCGCTCTCCTCGCGCTCTTTCCCTGAGTCTCCGCCGCTCTCCTCGCGCTCTTTCACTGTGTCCCCGCCGTTCTCCTCGCACTCTTTCACTGAGTCTCCGCCGCTCTCCTCGCCGCCCTCTTTCACTGAGGCTCCGCTGCTCTCCTCGCGCTCTTTCACTGAGTCCCCGCCGCTCTCCTCGCGCTCTTTCACTGAGCCTCCGCCGCTCTCCTCGGGCTCTTACACTGTATCCCCGCCGCTCTCCTCGCGCTCCGCAGATCTCCTCGCGCTCTTTCCCTGAGTCTCCGACGCTCTCCTCGTGCTCTTTCACTGAGTCCCCGCCATTCTCCTCACGCTCTTTCACTGAGTTCCCGCCACTCTCCTCGCGCTCTTTCCCTGAGTCTCCGCCGCCCTCCTCGCCCTCTTTCACTGAGTCTCCACAGCTCTCCTCGCGCTCTTTCACTGAGTCCCCGCCGCTCTCCTCGCGCTCTTTCCCTGAGTCTCCGCCGCTCTCCTCGCCCTCTTTCACTGAGTCTCCACAGCTCTCCTCGCGCTCTTTCACTGAGACCCCGCCGCTCTCCTCGCGCTCTTTGCCTGAGTCTCCGCTGCTCTCCTCGCGCTCTTTCACTGAGTCTCCGCCGCTCTCCTCGCGCTCTTTCACTGAGTCTCCGCCGCTCTCCTCGCGCTCTTTCACTGTGTCCCCGCCACTCTCCTCGCCCTCTTTCACTGAGTCTCCGCAGCTCTCCTCGCGCTCTTTCACTGAGTCTCCGCCGCTCTCCTCGCGCTCTTTCACTGAGCCTCCGCCGCTCTCCTCGCGCTCTTTCACTGTGACCCCGCCGCTCTCCTCGCCCCCTTTCACTGAGTCTCCGCAGCTCTCCTCGTGCTCTTTCACTGCAGGCTGTGACGTCAAAGTTTAACTCCTTTCCACTTCTTCCTGCCCTCGAGTCTCCCTCTTGATCTTTACACGGCTGGGATCCTTACAGTGATTGTCTTTCTTTCGGTGAGAGGAGGAGGTAGGGAGGGAAACACTGAAGAATTGACTCGGGTTAACTGTCACTTGACAACAGCTCCTCCACAAACCACCTTTAAAGTGTACAGAGCTGGACTCGAACTTGTGTTTCAGCAGTGTGAGATCAGAAAGTAAACACGTGGCACAAGCCCCTTTTCAAAACAATGAATGCAACCTCTAAACAAAATACACCTACTTCTAATTATAAATGTGCTGCTGCTTTTATTTATGCAACGCATGTTTTGGAAATAATAAAAGCTCCAGGCAGCGCCCACGGTGAGACAGGTTCGAACTTACAATTAAGTTGATGCTGTGAAGTAACCAGTGAGCTAAAGCTGACGCTGGTCACATGCATGGACACATTGTATATGACGGATTACCGTGATCACACTCGCCGTGGTGGGTAGCATTGACGGGAACTCCAGTGTGCTGGTGCATATCATCTCACAGCCAGACGTGACTAAAAACTTAAAAGTGCGTGAAGTACCGACAGAGGCCATTCATTCCGATTAACCTCAGCGGCTCTGTAGATTAGCAGATCATTCAATCCCACTCGGCCGACCTTTTCCCAGAGGCATGCAATTGATTGCTGTCGTTTCTCATATTGACATTTGAAAACCACTGTTGTATCTGCCTCCACCAACCTCAGAGGCTGTGCAGACAAGATAACTGAACTGTATCCCCGAACATTGAATTAATTGATGGAAAGATGTAACTTAAAAATCTTATCGCGCAGTTATAATCATCTGCGAGTACTGTGGCAACTGAAACTGGTAGTAAATGACAACATAGTGAGACGACACGGCCACTCACTCCTGCCCCAACATCCAGTTTGATCGCAGCTGAGCTTCGGCCTCAATGTCATTTCCTGCCTGTTTCTCAGATCCTTTCAATCACTCAGGGATCATTGTCCATGAGAAAGATAGAGGCAGACGCCCATAGGAAAATTTCAAAATCACTTGGACATAGAGATGGAGTGCTCGAATCTGCAGCGTGACAGAGCTGGAAGATGGGATAGGGTCACAGAGTGCGAGAGATTTACAGCATGGAAATAGGCCCTTCGGCCCAACTTATCCATGCCGCCATTCTTCTGCATTCTCCCCATAACCCCTGATCCCTTTAATAAGACAACATTGTACCCGCTTTTATTACTTCATCTGGAAACTCTGTCCAGACACTCAGCGCACTATTTGTGAAGAAATTACTCTCTGGAGCCTTTGGTGTGTCTCCTCTCTAACTTTAAACCTACACCCACTTGTTTTACTCTCCCCTATCTTTGGGAAAATATGTTGACGATCTACATTACCTCTGTCCTATTAACTTGATAGACCTCGAGAATTTATCCCCTATGCCTCCTACACTCCAGGGGAAATTGTCCCAGCGGACCAAACGCACCTTATAACTCAAAATATCAATTTCCGGTAGCATCCTGGTAAAACGTTTCAGCACTATTTCTAGTTGAATAATATTATCTCTATAATAGTGAGACCAGAACTGTACACAGTATTCCAAGTGTAGACTTACTTATGTCTTGTACAACTTCAGCAAGGCGTCCAAACTCCTATTTCCAATGTTCTGACCATGTGTCTGTATAACAGTAATGATGGGCACAGACGCTGTAATGATGGAGCAAATACCCACCTTCGTGTCATGTAGTGCCAATTATCCTTCATGTTTGCAATGGTTCCACAAAGTAACAAAGTCGCAAAATATGTCTTACTGAACAGAAAATATGGTACAATATTCTGCTCAACATAAACCTTTTCCCGAAACCAAGAGATACAAAACAGAAACAGAACAAAGGAGAGTGTTAAAGAGAGAAAGGGGGAGAGAGTGTTTAAATCCATGATAGATTGCACAACATTCCGTTCCACCTTACTGCCGCAACCGCATTGTTTCTGTTTTCCTGGATTCATGCTGTTAGAAATACCTTAGATCCAGGTTCCTCTGAAGCAGAAGATATATGATGAACTCTACCGTAATAATGGGAATCAGTTCATCCCATGTTCCAGAAATTCAAAGCATCAATGCTATAAAAAGTTTACTTTTACGGGATTTGCGAGTTTCTGGTTCGGGCAGCAGTTAATTCCCATCCCGAATTGCCCTTGAGTCGGTGGCGGTGAGCTGCCTTGTTGATCCGCTGCTGTCAATGAGGTGAGGGTACACCCAACGTGCTTTTATGGAGTTCTTGTCCTTCAAGATGATAGTGTTTGTACGATTGGAAGTTGATGTCTAAGGAACCTTGGTGAGTTACTGCAGTGCATTTTGGGATGGTAAACAGGGCGTTTGTGGTGCAGGGATTGATTGTTTCTGGAAGGGGGAGCAATCAAGCGGGATACTTGGTCCAGGATGGTGTCGAACTACTTGAGTGCTTTTCGTGATATGTGGAATACTGTATCACGTACAAAACACAAAATAGATAATTGCATTTGCCTGAGTAAATAATTGTTATAGGCCAGGGTTAAGAAACTCCAAACAATGTTATGAAGTCCAACTGACCGACAAGCTTTATGTTGAATTTGGCTAGGATGAACAAAAGAGCCTCCCCTTCAGATGCGATTCAACAGTCTTCCTAAACACTTTAATCAACACAAGCTTTATTCTAAAAACCCGTGGGGCAGCACGGTAGCATTGTGGGTAGCATAATTGCTTCAGAGCTCCAGGGTCCCAGGTTTGATTCCGGCTTGGGTCACTGTCTGTGCGGAGTCTGCACATCCTCCCCCTGTGTGCGTGGGTTTTCTCCGCGTGCTCCGGTTTCCTCCCACAGTCAAAAGATGTGCAGGTTAGGTGGATTGGCAATAATAAATTGCCCTTACTGTCCAAAATTGTCCTTAGTGTTGGGTGGGGTTACTGGGTTATGGGGATAGGGTGGAGGTGTTGACATTGGATAGGGTGCTCTTTCCAAGAGCCGGTGCAGACTCGATGGGCCGAATGGCCTACTTCTGCACTGTAAATTCTATGATAATCTATGCAGCTTAGTTAACATATGTATATAAACAAACACAGCAAGAATGATTATCAATTACAAACAGAACGATACCATATACCTACAGTAACCTATGCATAATACATAATGAAACCCCCCTTAACTGTTCCAAATCCAAATCCAAATCCCATGAACGAAAAACCAAATTTCAAGGCCGTGGCAGCACTCTGCATTCTCACCTGAATAAGACTGATTTTTCCTGAGAATTTAATTTCGTCTCACCAGCAGGTTTAAAACCATTCCGGAGAGAAAACTATATGTTTTTGATTTACCAAAGCAGATAACTATAACCAATGTTTTTCTTGTACTAAGTCCGATCTTAACAGTGAAAATAGATAAACTGACGAAAACACTTCTTTTCTCTGTCTGAGTCCACAATAATCAAAATTGAAAGCGAAAGTAAAAACATCACACAACCACAGCTCAGCTTCACTCACAAAATGACATCACTGAAGCCATGTGATGAGGCAAAAACCTTTATTAAAGGCACACTCCCACGACATAATATTGTTTCTCAATGATAAAATCAGATAATCAATAAAGTAAGTTTTGCTCATGCACTTTTCCTCCATTTAAGTTGTGAATAATTGATAAAGTGTGATAGAGAATATGGTAAACTGGTGCACGAAAATAATCTTTCCCTCAATGTCAACAAAACGAAGGAGATTGTCATCGACTTCAGGAAGCGTAGTGGAGAACATGCCCCGGTCTACATCAATGGGAATTAAGTACAAAGGCTTCAATCATTTAAGTGTCCAGATCACCAACATCCTGCCCTGGTCCCCACATGCCGATACTGTAGCTAAGAAAGCTCACCAAAGACTCTACTTTCTCGGAAGACTAAGGAAATTTGGCATGTCAGCTGCGACTCTCACCAACCTTTACAGATGCACTATATAATGCATTCTTCCTGGTTGTATCACAGCTTGGTATGGATCCTGCTTTTCCCCAAGACAGCAGGAAACTACAAAAGGATGTGAATGTAGCCCAATCCATCACGCAAACCAGCCTCCCATCCATCGACTCTATCTATAATTCCCGCTGTCTTGGAAATGCAGCCAGCATAATTTAGGACCCCACACACCGCGCACATACCATCTTCCACCTTCTTCCGGCTGTAAAAATATACCAAAGTTTGAGTTCACGTACCAACCGGCTCAAGAACAGCTTCTTCCCTGCTGCCATCAAACATTTAAATGGACATACCTTGTATGAAGTTGATCTTTTCTCTACACCAGAGCTATAACTGGAACATTACATTCTGCAGTCTCTCCTTCCTTCCCTATGTACGGTATGCGTTCTCTGTACAGCATGCAAGAAACAATTCTTTTCACTGTAGAGTAATAATGTGAGACTAATAAATCAAATCAAAGAGCTCAGTTATTGTGCAGAGCTGGAATCGAACTTGCCTTTCCTCAGTGAGAACCAGAAAGTAAACACGTGGCACCAGCCGCATTAAAAAATAATTATAGTGCAACCTCTAAAAAATACACCTACTTCTAATTTAGAAATCTGGGTCTGCTTTTAATCGTTGCAAACACGTGTTTTGGAAATATTAAAAACGCCAGGCAGCGCTCATGGCGAGACAGGTTTGAACTTACAATTACGTTGATGCTGTAAATTAGCCAGTCAGCTAAAGCTGACCCTGGATTCCGGCACGGATACAATGTACATAAAGCAGGCATTTTCAAAGTCGAGGTGGCAACACGCAGGTGGGTCGCGGGCAGGTGTCGGGAGGGTCACGGTGCCAGCCGTTGCGGCGTTCATCAGTGCTCATGCGGCCCAGAGTGTTGGGACCTGAACCTGGGGTCAAAGTGCGATCGCGGATGGTGGCAGCTGAAGGCGCGGTGATCATTGATGATGAACAAGGCTATTATTTCGATCTTTTTGGCATCCCTAAACATTACTCAAGTGATCTGGAGAGAGTCTATATCCCTCATAGTCTCACCATGCACTGAACTGAACGTTTGGCAAGGGATATAATGAGATCCATGGGAATTCATCACATCGTCGCCCTCGAAGGATGGCTGAAAGTGTTTTGCTGACCATTAAAACTACATTAAAGCATTGAATCGATACAGCGACCAGTCAATCCCAATGACGGTTGACATCATCCGCTTGAAGAGTTACTGTAATGATCACTGAACAAGGGAGATATTCTGAGTTTACGAACTGAGGTCCGAATTCCACACTTTCCTCCTGGAGAAATTGTCCTCTCTGCTGATTCGATTGCTGATGAAATTTGGAGGCTAACTATCATCTTTTCAATTCTAAATGAACTGAACCTCAAATAACAAGAGAAGGATGGTGCTTGCTTTCGGCTCTGTGAATAAATCGCAGCTTTCCAAAACCCATTGAAAGTTTGGAATTGCGATGCAAAGCCAAAATCACCAGATGTCCCCCACACTGCCCCGGGACATCAAAGAAAACAGCATTAGTAAGGCAAGTGTAGATGGACTGGATAGACTGACTCCAAATGAAGCTGACTGAACTTCTGCGCCTCAGTTTTGACAGCGCATTAAAATCACGGCACGATTCAATCAAACTGTCAGCATTTTGGAGTAGCATCTCCGAGGAGTATCGGGATCTGAGTAAAACAAGCATTTTGTTGCTTTTGCCCTTCACAACGACCTCCGTGTACGAGGTTGGATTTTCCGTCCTCACTAAGATGACGGCGCAAAGGGGCAGCACGGTAGCATTGTGGATAGCACACTTGCTTCACAGCTCCAGGGTTCCAGGTTCGAATCCGGCTTGGGTCACTGTCTGTGCGGAGTCTGCACATCCTCCCCGTGTGTGCGTGGCTTTCCTCCGGGTGCTCCGGTTTCCATCCACAGTCCAAAGATGTGATGATTGGGTGGATTGGCCATGATAAATTGCCTGTAGTGTCCAAAATTGCCCTTAGTGTTGGGTGTGGTTACTGGGTTATGGGGATTGGGTGGAGGTGTTGACCTTGGGTAGGTTGTTCTTTCCAAGAGCAGGTGCAGACTCGATGGGCCGAATGGCCTCCTTCTGCACTGCAAATTCTACGAAAGGACCGGCTGAATCCAGCACCCGGAATGTGCAGAGCCCTCTCCCCCTGTGAACCTGCTTGGAGTGAGATTGTGAGGACCAAGCAGGCTCAGCTCTCGCATTAAAGGTAAGCACAAATGGTGGGTCACGAATGACTGCCTTCCTGGGTCACGAAGGTCGGCCGGAGTGGGTCCCGAAGGTTGGTCGTTTGCTAAAAATGAGTCCATGTATAAAAAGTTTGAAAAACAGTTAAGAAGGCAAATGCAATGTTAGCATTCATGTCAACAGGGTTAAAATAAGACCAGGGATGTACTTATGAGGCTGTATAAGGCTACATTTCGAGTACTGTGAGCAGATTTGGGCATATCTAAGGAAGGATGTGCTGGCCTTGGAAAGGGTCCAGAGGAGGTTCACAAGAATGATCCCTGGAATGAACAACTTGTCGTATGAGGAACGTTTGAGGACTCTGGGTCTGTACTCGTTGGAGTTTAGAAGGATGAAATGTGATCTCATTGAAACGTACAAGATACTGCGAGGACTGAATAGAGTGGACGTGGAGAGGATGTTTCCACTTGTAGGAAAAACTAGGACCAGAGGACACCATCTCAGATTAAAGGGACGATCCTTTAAAACAGAGATCAGGAGGAATTCTTTCAGCCAGAGGGTGGTGAATCTGTGGAACTCTTTGCTGCAGAAGGCTGTGGAGGCCAATTCACTGAGTGTCTTTAAGGCAGAGATAGATAGATTCTTGTTTAATAAGGGGATAAGGGTTATGGGGAGAAGGCAGGAGAATAGGGATGAGAAAAATATCAACCATGATTGAAGGGCGGAGCAGACTCGATGGGCCGAGTGGCCTAATTCTGCTCCAATGTATTATGGTCTTTTGGTCTCATTGCCGTGATCATTCTGACGTGGTGGATAACATCGAGGGGAAACTCCAGGTACTGGCCCCTACCATCTCACAGCCAGGCGACACCTAACAACTTAAAAGTGCGTGGCGTAGCTACGGAGGACATTCATTCCGTTTGACCTCAGCGCCAATATAGATTTATCAGATCATTCAATCTCATTCGACCGCCTTTCCCCAGAGGGATGCATTTTATTATTGTCACTCCCATTCCCTTTTGAAACCACTGTTGTATCTGCCTCCACAGAAATCCCAGGCCGTGCAGACCAGATCAGAACCACTCGCTGTGGGAATCGGTTAGTAGTTCCCCGTTCGGGATGCTGGGATACGCTGAGGCTGCGTTATTGGATATAAAAGGTGAAGATGTGAGATCCCTTCGACACATCTAAAATGACGTTAGGTCCGCATAATGTGGCTCTAAATGAACTGTATCCATGAATATAGAAATAACTCTTGGATGTAACTTAGAAATCTTATCTTGCAGCCATATCCATCAGCAAGTAATGTGACAACTGGACTGATAACCAATGACAACATGGGGAGACTGCACGGCCACTGACTCCTCTTCCACCATTCAACTTGATCATAGCTGTGCTTCTGCCTGAATGTCATTTCCTGCCTGTTCCTCAGATCCTTTCATTCTCTTAAAGATCATTGTCATAAAAACATTTCAAACCGATTTGGCCAGACAGAGGATGTGCTCGAATCTGCTGCATTCCAGAGATGGAAGGTGGGATAGAGTCATACAGGTTTGCAGCATGGAAACAGGCCCGTAGGTTCAACTTGCAAATGTCGCTCAGTTTTTACCACTAAGCCTGTCCCAATTGCCCTCATTTCGCCCATATCCCGCTGTACTCATCTTACCCATATAACTATCAAAACGCTCTGTAAAAAGCAAAATTGTAACCGCCTCGATTACTGCCAATTACAGTTCCAGACACTCACCGCCTTCAGTGTGAACAAATTGCCGTCTGTACACTTTTGCATATCTCCCGTCTCACCTGAAACCTATTAGCTCTAGTTGTCACATCCCTCCCTCTGGGGGAAAAGTGTTGTCTATGTACCTTATCTATGCCCTTCATTATTTTATAGACCTCTGTATGTTCACCCCTGAAACTCCAAAGATCCTCGGGAAAAAGACCCATTCGATCCAGTCTTTCCTGACAACTCAAACCATTAAGTGCCGATAGCGCCCTTGTCAATCTTTTCAGCCCTTTTTCTGGTTTAATAATGTCGTTTGAATAAAAGAACTATACACCGTATTCCAAGTGTGACCTTACTAATGTCGTTTAAAACTTCAACAAGACGTCCCAATCCTGTATTCAGTATCCTAACCATGTGCCTGTATCACAGTAATGATGGGCACAGACACAGTAATGATGGAGAAAATATCCTGTTGTGAAATTCCAAGTACACTTCATGTTTGCAGTGGTTCCAAAAAGCAACAATGTCACAGAATGTGTCTGACTGGAAAAAGATGTGGAAGAATATTCTGCTCACGAGAACTGCAGCAAATCAAACCTTCACCCGTTACCAAGAGAAAGAAAACAGAAACAGAAACAGAACGAAGGAGAGTGTTAAAGGGAGAAAGGGGGAGAGCGTTTGAAGCCAGGTTAGATTGCACCCCACACCCTTCCACTTTACTGCATCAAGCACATTGTTTCTGTGTACCAGGAGTCCTGTTGTTAGAAATACCATAGAACCAGATTCCTCCGAAGCTGAAGTAACATGATGCACTCCACCGGAAGAATTGAGAACAGTTCATAATAATAGCAATCGCTTATTGTCACAAGTAGTCTTCAATGAAGTTACTGTGAAAAACGCCTAGTTGTCACATTCCGGCGCCTGTTGGAGGAGGCCGGTTCCAGAATTGAAGCCGCGCCGCTGACATTGTTCGGCATTAGAAGCCAGCTGATTAGCCCACTGTGCTAAACCAGCTCCCAGAAATTCAAAGACTTAGAGAGATAACTGTTCTGGGATTTTCGATTTGCTGGTTTGGGCAGTATTTAATTCCCATCTCTAGTTCTTCTCGAGAAGGAGGTGGTGTGCTGCCTTCTTGAACCGCTGCAATCCATGAGATGCAGGTGCACCCACCGTGCTTTTAGGGGGGGAGTTTCAGGAAGTTTTCCCGGTGCCGTGAAGGAACGATTCTATGATCCCAAGTGGGAGTTGTGTGTGACTTGAGGGAAGACCTCCACCTATGGCCTTTTGCTGTCCTTCCAGAGGATAGTGGTTGTGGATTTGGAAGGTGCTGGCTCAGGAACCTTGATGAGTTACCGCAGTGCATTTTGGGATGGATTGCAGCGCTGCTACTGTGCGTCCGCGGTGGAGGTTGTCAGTGCTTCCGGAAGTGGGCGCAATCAAGCGGGATGCTTGGTCCTGGATGGTTCAGCGGCTGATTACCACAGGGCAAAATCGCTGGGTTTGAAAGCAGACCAAGGCAGGCCAGCTGTGCGGTTCAATTCCCGTAACAGCCTCCCCGAACAGGCGCCAGAATGTGGCGACTAGGGGCCTTTCACAGTAACTTCATGTGAAGCCTACTTGTGACAATAAGCGATTTTCATTTTTTTCAATTTTCAGAACGTCTTGAGTGTTCTTGCAGATATGGGGTAGAGTGTGTCACGTGAAAACACAAAATGGATTCATTAATTTGCTTTAGTAAACGTCCCCTTCTTCAATTAAAAATTAGGGAATCTCCTTAATCCAAACAAAATTGCATTCGCCCAAGCTTTTACAATGCCTAATTGCTTTTCAACCTAAGATTTTTCTTTCTCCATGACTGCAGCAGTCGCGCACACCCTGGAACCCAGGCTTTAGGTTATTGGGCAGAGCTGGATTAGATTGGAATGGTTTATTGTCACCTGTTCCGGGGTACAGTGACAAGCATTGTTCTGCGTACAGTTCAGACAGATTATTCCGGAAATGAAAAGAAAATACATCGGGTAAACATAAACTACACCATGTAATTACATAGACACTGACATCGGGTGAAGCATACAGGTGTAGTACTGCGCAGTAGAGAAGCGTGCGAATAGATCAGACCAGTCCATAAGAGGTTCGTTTAGGAGTCTGGTAACAGTGGGTAAGAAGCTGTTTTTGAGTCTGTTCGTGCGTGTTCTCAGACTTTTGTACCTCCTGCCAGATGGAAGAGGTTGGAAGAGTGAGTAGACCGGGTGTTAGGGGATCGGATTCTGCTGCCCACTTTCCCAAGGCAGCGGTAGGTGTAGACAGAGTAAATGGACGGGAGGCGGGTTTGTGTGATGGACTGGATGTGTTCACGACTGTTTATAGTTTATTACGTTCTTAGGCCGAGTAGGTGATATACCAGGCTGTGATGCAGCTAGATAGGATGCTTTCTATGGTGTATCTACTAAAATCGGTAAGAGTCAGTTTGGACATTCCGAATTCTCTTTGTTTCCTGAGGACGTATAGGCGCTGCAGTGCTTTCTTGGTCTTAGCGTCAACCAAGGACATATGATCTGTATGTGCACACCTAATGATTTGAAGCTGTCAACCATCCCCACCACTGCTTCGTTGATGCAGAGAGGGGTATATAAAATACTTCACCTCCTGAAGTCAATGACCAGCTCTTCAGTTTTGCTGACATTGAGGCTGAGATTATTGTCGTTCAACCACACCACTGGGTTCTCTATCTCCGTCCAGTATTCTGTCTCATCGCTGTTCGAGATCCTACCCACTACAGTTGTATGGTCAGCAATCATGTATGGCACTGTTTACGCAGACTCTTTTTACAGCAGGGTGCGGTTCACATAAACACTGTTTACAGTACGCACTGTTTGCATATACTATTTATAGCAGTGTACGGTTTATATAAACACTGGTTACTGTAGGGCACTGTTTACGTCGACTTTACAGCAGTGTACGGTTTACATACACACTGTTTACTGCAGTGCGCTGTTTACATAGACTATGTTTACAACAGTGGTACGGTTCCCATAAACAATGTTTACTGCAGGTCCAGTTCACATAGACTCTGTTTACAGCAATGTCCGGTTTAAATATTGTTTACTGCTGGGCACTGTTTAAATTGACTCTGTTTACTTTAGGCACTGTTTACATAGACTGTTTGCAGCAGTGTACGGTTTACATTAACACTGTTTACTGCAGGACACTGCTTACGTAGACTATTTACAGCAGTGTACGGTTTACATAAAGACTGTTAACTATCCGGCACTGTTTATATAGCCTGTTTACAACAGGGCACTGTTTTCTAGACTGTTTCCAGTGTGTACCGTTTATATAAACACTGTTTACTGTAGTGCTATATTTACATAGACTCTGTCTTCAGTAATGTACGGTTTACATAAACACAGATAACGTAGGTCACTGTCTACAGAGACAATTTACAGCAGTGTACGGTTTACAATGAGACTGTTTACTGTACGGCACTGTTTCCATAGCCTCCGTTTGCAGAAATGTACGGTTTAAGTATAGTGTTTAATGCAGGACACTATTTAAATAGACTATATAAACTACAGGGCACATGCACAAAGATTGTTTGCAGTAGTGTACGGTTTCCATAAACATTGGTTACTATAGCGTACTGTTACGATGACTGCTTAGTGTGGGGCACTGTTTACATAGTCACTGTTTACAGCAGTGTCCGATTTACAGAAACACTGTTTACTGTAGGCCACAGTTTACATAGACTCTGTTTACAGAAGTGTATGGTTAACTTTCACCCTCTTTGCTGTAGGACACTGTTTACATAGACTCTGTTACTGTCGGGCACAGGTTAAATTTTGTTTACGTTAGTGCACTGTGTACATAGTCTTTGTTTACAGCAGTGTACGGTTTACATTAACACGTTTTACTAGAAGGTACAGTTTACAAAGGGTCTGTTCACTTTAATGTAAGGATTACTTTCACTCTGTTTACTGTATGGTGCTGTTTAAATACTGTTTACTGGAGGTAAGTTTTACATAGACTGTTTCCAGTAGTGTACGGTTTAATTTCTCTGTTTACTGTAAGGCACTGTTTTCACTGACTTTCCTTCCAGCAGTGTACATTTTACATACACACTGACTTCCGGGTGCGGCGATGCAGAGTTAGGTCGCATATTCGGCAGCTCCCGCTTGGAACGGACTTTTGGGCTCTTTTCCAGGGCCCCCACGGCATTTGTTTGACATTTCCCGGCGTGGGAAGAAGACTGCAGCATTCCCCTGACAGTGTCCCCCAGGAATGTTAAGCCTTTTGACTACCAGACCCGGCAGAAACAGTAAAAGATTTGGCTTGAGCTGCAGCAATAGACAAAGGCCTCTTCCAGCATGCAGGCGGGGGAAGGGCAAGCTTAAAGCTGCAATCTGACTTGCCTCTATCAAAGGTGAATCCTAGCAGCAGAGGGAACAACTGTGAAAAGATCTACCAAGGCCATTGAAGAAGCAGGGACGAGGCTTCTGGTCGCGGCCATGGAGGAGTAGGTCGCGCATTTGGCAGCTCCCGTCTGGAACCGACTCTCAGACCGTTTTCAGGAGTTTCCATAGACTTTTTGGGGCAGACTGGTGAAGCAAACACTGCCAACTTCTATGAAAAGGACCAGAAGTGTAACGGCCAAAGGAGCGGCACTGGAGCAACGGGAGAAGCGAGGGAAAGAAAACAAAATGGCGGCGACCAGGGACAAAGGGGAGCTGCAGGAGTTCATCAAGCGCTGATTCGAGGAGCAGCGCGAGGAGATGCGCAAAGAGATGTTGGCGCCTATGCTTTCGGCAATTGAAGGTCATGTGATCACGCAGAAGGCCCACGAATCTAAGATCCAGGCGGTACAGAAAAGAGTCAGTCAGAACGAGGACGAGCTCGTGGGCCTGGCGGTGAGAGGGGAGCAGAACGAGGCGCTACACAAGAGGTGGGCGGGAAGACTCGAGGACCTGGAGAACAGGTCGAGGAGAAAGAATCTGTGAATCCTGGGTCTCCCTGAGGGAGTGGAGGGGGCTGATGCAGGGGCATACACGAGCACGATGCTCGAGGCGATGATGGGCACGAAGGCCCCTTGGAGGCTGCTGGAGTTGGACGGGGCACACCGGGTGCTGGCCAAGAAGCCCCAGGCAAATGAGCTGCCAAGGGCGATGGTGGTGAGGTTCCACCGGTTCACGGACAGAGAGTGGGTCCTGAGTTGGGCCAAGAAGGAGCGGAGCAGTAAATGGGACAATGCAGAGATCCGACTATACCCGGACTGGAGCACGGAGGTTGCAAAGTGGAGAGCGGGTTTCAACCGGGCCAAAGCGGCGTTGTACCGGAAAGAAGTGAAATTCGGAATGCTGCAGCCAGCGCGGCTGTGGGTCACATACAAGGGCCAACACTATTACTTCAAAACGCCTGAAGAGGCGTGGACCTTTGTACAAGCCGAAAAGTTGGACTCTAACTGAGGGTTTGTGAGGGTGGGGGGGATGTTTTGGGGTTTGATGTGTGATGGTTGTTGTATATAGGGGGTCAATCACGTGCAGGAAATGTTACATGGGCTGGGGGAGAGAGACAAGGCCGGGACAGGAGCTGCGCCAGAGGGGGCGGAGCGGGCTTTGGAAAGCACGGGTTTTTTTCCCGCACGCGGGAAGAAATGCGGGAAGGGGAACAAAGGAATGCATATGGATTGGGAGACTACCACGTGGGGAGGTCAATGGGACGGCGGGGGAAGCCGGGGTCAGCAGGTGTCAGCTGACTAATGGGAGTGACATGGGGGGAGTAAAAAAGCTAGACAGGGGTCTAGCGGAGGGGAGGGGAGGAAGGGGGAGAAAAAGGGTTGCTGCTGCACTGGACGAAAGGGAATGGGACACAGAAGAGGTAGACGGGACCGGGGTCCCCCCTCTGGGGGACTGGTGGGTGAGGGAGGCGTGGACACGGAACTGGCCCAGAAAAGTAGATGGCTAGTCGGCGGGGCGTGGGGGGGGGGGTGGGGGGGTGGGGGGTGGGGGTGGTGAGAGCCCCTCCAATCCGGCTGATAACGTGGAACGTGAGGGGCCTCAATGGGCCGGTGAAGAGGGCTCGAGTGTTCGTGCACTTAAAGGGACTGAAGGCGGACGTGGCCATGCTCTAAGAGACACATCTGAAGGTGGCGGACAAGGTCAGGCTAAGAAAGGGATGGGTAGGACAGGTATTCCACTCAGGAATGGACGTGAAGAATATAGGGGTGGCAATATTGGTGGGAAAGCGGGTGTCATTTGAGGCCAAGACTATTGTAGCGGACAATGGAGGGCGATATGTAATGGTGAGCGGTCGGCTGCAAGGGATGATGCAGGATTCATGAAGCGCATGTTGGGGCGCATTCCGGACCTGGAGATAGGAGGCCTGATAATGGGAGGGGACTTCAATACAGTGTTGGATCCAGCACTGGACCGCACCAAATCAAGGACTGGAAAGAGGCCAGCGGCAGCCAAGGTACTTAGGGTTTTTTTTGATCAGATGGGGGGAGTGAACCCATGGCAGTTTGCAAGGCCGCAGGCCAAGGAATTTTCTTCCTTCTCCCATGTACACGAAGCCTACTCCCGGATAGATTTCTTTGTTCTGGGTAGCGCGCTCGTCCCGAGGGTGGAGGGGACGGAGTATTCGGCTATAGCTGTTTCGGACCATGCCCCGCACTGGGTGGAACTGGAGCTGGGAGAGGAGAGGGTCCAAGCCCTTTGTGCCGGGTGGATGTCGGACTGCTGGCGGACGAGGTGGTGTGTGGGAAGGTGAGGGGGTGTATCGACAGGTACTTGGAGGCCAACGACAACGGGGAGGTGCGGGTGGGGGTGGTGTGGGAGGCGTTGAAGGTGGTGATGAGGGGGGAGCTAATTTTCATTCGGGCTCACAGGGAGAAGACAGAGGGTATGGAAAGGGAGAGGTTAGTGGGGGAGATTTTGAGAGTGGACAGGAGATACACAGAGGCCCCGGAGGAAAGATTACTTGGGGAAAGACGACGGCTCCAGACGGAGTTTGACCTGTTGACCACAGGGAAGGCGGAGGCACAGTGGAGGAAAGCGCAGGGGGCGACCTACGAGTATGGGGAAGAGGCTAGTCGGATGCTGACACACCAGTTCCGTAAGAGGATGGCAGCGAGGGAAATAGGGGGAGTCAAAGATGGAAGGGGAGCCACGGTTCGGAGTGCGACGAAAATATACGAGGTATTCCAGGCCTTTTATGAAGAGCTGTACAGATCCCAGCCCCCAGCGGGGGAAGAGGGGATGAGACGATTTCTAGATCAGCTGAGATTCCCGAGGGTGGAGGAGCAATAGGTGGCTGGTTTGGGGGCTCCGATTGGGTTGGAGGAGCTGAGCAAGGGTTTGGGGAGCATGCAGGCGGGGAAGGCCCCGGGACCGGACGTATTCCCGGTGGATTTCTACAGGAAGTACGCAGACCTGTTGGCCCCGCTACTGGTGAGGCAAGAGAAGAGGGTACCCTGCCCCCGACAATGTCGGAAGCGACAATTGCGTTGATCCTAAAGCGGGACAAGGACCCACTGCAATTTCAATCGTACAGGCCGATCTCGCTCCTCAATGTGGATGCAAAGTTGCTGGCAAAAGTGCTGGCCACGAGGTTCGAGGACTGTGTCCCGGGGTTAATCCACGAGGACCAGACGGGATTTGTAAAGGGCAGGCAACTAAACACCAATGTGCGGCGGCTCTTAAACGTGATAATGATGCCATCGGAGGAGGGAGAGGCGGAGATAGTGGCAGCTATGGACGCGGAGAAGGCCTTTGACCGAGTAGAGTGGGAGTACCTCTAGGAGGTGCTGCGTGGGTTTGGGTTCGGGGTAGGGTTTATCAATTGGGTTAAACTCCTTTACAGAGCCCCGATGGCAAGTGTAGTGACGAACCGGCGGAGGTCGGAGTACTTTCGACTGTACCGAGGGACGAGGCAGGGGTGCCCCCTGTCCCCCCTGTTGTTCGCATTGGCGATCCAACCATTGGCCATGTCATTGTGGGAGTCTAATAAATGGAGGGGGGTGGTCCGAGGGGGAGAAGAGCATCGGATGTCGCTATATGTGGCTGACCTGTTGCTGTACGTGGCGGATCGAATGGAGGGGATGGTGGAGGTCATGCAGACTCTATGGGAGTTTGGGGAGTTTTCGGGCTATAAGCTCAATGTTGGGAAGATTGAGCTCTTTGTATTACAGGCGGGGGACCAAGAAAGAGGGATAGGGGACCTACCGCTGAGGAGGGTGGAGGGGAGCTTTCGGTATCTGGGGATCCAGATAGCCAGGAGTTGGGGGACCCTACATAAACTGTATCTGACGAAGTTGGTGGAGCAAATGGAGGAGGATTTCAAAATATGGGACATGTTACCGCTCTCGCTGGCGGGTAGAGTGCAGTCGGTCAAAATGGTGGTCCTTCCGAGGTTTCTGTTTGTGTTTCAGTGTCTTCCCATCGTGATCACTAAGGCCTTTTTTAAGAGAGTATGCAGGAGTATTATGGGGTTTGTGTGGGTGAAAAAGACCCCGAGGGTAAGGAGAGGGTTCCTGGAACACAGTAGGGCCCGAGGAGGGCTGGCGCTGCCAAACCTGGGGAGCTACTACTGGGCAGCAAATGTGGCGATGATCCGCAAGTGGGTTATGGAGGGAGAAGGGGCGGCATGGAAGAGGATGGAGATGGCGCCCTGTAAAGGAACGAGCATGCCGCTCTCGCCGACAAAGTATACAACGAGCCCGGTGGTGGCGGCAACGCTAAGGATCTGGGGCCAGTGGAGACCGCACCGGGGTGCATTGGGAGCATCGGTGTGGTCCCCGATCAGGGGTAACCACCGGTTTGTCCCGGGGAAGATGGACGGAGGGTTCCAGAGCTGGCATCGGGAGGGGATTGGAAGAATGGGGGACCTGTTCATCGATGGGACGTTTGCGAGCCTAGGGGCACTGGAGGAGAGGGTCGAGTGACTCCCCGGGAAATGCCTTTAGATATATGCAGGTGAGGGATTTTGTGAGGCGACAGGTGAGGGAATTCCCGTTGCTCCCGGCACAAGACGTTCAAGATCGGGTGATCTCGGGTGTATGGGTCGGGGAGGGCAAGTTGTCGGAAATACACCAGGAGTTGAAAGAAGAGGGGGAAGCGCTGGTAGAAGAGTTGAAGGGTAAATGGGAGGAGGCGCTGGGGGAGGAGATGGAGGAAGGTCTGTGGGCCGATGCCCTAGGTAGGGTTAATTCCTCCTCCTCGTGTGCCAGGCTCAGCCTGATACAATTTAAGGTGGTCCACAGAGCGCATTTGACGGGGGCGAGATTGAGTAGGTTCTTTGGGGTCGAGGACAGATGTGGAAGGTGCTCAGGGAGCCCGGCGAACCATGTCCATATGTTTTGGTCATACCCGGCACTGGAGGGGTTCTGGAGAGGAGTGGTGGGAGCAATATCTCAGGCGGTGAAAGTCCGGGTCAAGCCAAGCTGGGGGCTAGCAATATTCGGAGTAGTGGACAAACCGGGAGTGCAGGAGGCGAAAGAGGCCGGCATTCTGGCCTTTGCGTCCCCAGTAGCCCGGCGAAGGATCTTGCTAATGTGGAAGGAGGCGAAGCCCCCCAGCGTGGAGGCCTGGATAAATGATATGGCTGGGTTCATAAAGTTGGAGAGGATTAAGTCCGCCTTGAGAGGGTCTGCGCAGGGGTTCTACAGGCGGTGGCAACCGTTCCTAGACAATCTCGCGGAGCGTTAGAGGAAGGTCGGTCAGCAGCAGCAGCACTGGGGGTGGGGGGGGGGTGGAGGGGACGTCCGGAGAGGGGGGGGAAGGGGGGGGGAAGGGGCGACTGCCTAGGTGGGTGTGCATGAGCAAGAGATAACATGAAGGGTTTGGGAAACTGGCACGTACGGGTGAGGGCCAGTGTACAAAGCTGTGTAGATATATCATTTTGCATGTTTCTATCTTGCTTTGCGCGATGTCTCGTTTTTTTTTTTGTTCCGGGGTGGGGGGGGGGTGTGGGGGGGGGGGGTGGTATTGTTTGTAAGGGACAAAAACTGTGTTAAAAAATGTAATGAATATATTTTTAAAAAAAGATTGGGATTGACACAGGACAATGGGACTGGGGCCGGGAAATGGGACTAGTTTGGGATGGAAACGGGGCTATGGGGGAGAGCGGGGCAATGGGATTAGCTTGACATGGATACAGGGCTATGGGGAGATAGCGGCTCAGTGGGATTAGGTTGGGGATTGATACAGGGCTATGGGGAGAGAGCGGGGCAGTGGGATTAGTTTGGGATTGATACAGGGGTATATGGAGTGTGTGGGGAAGTGGGATTAGTTTGGGGATTGATACAGGGCTATGGAGAGAGAGCTGGGTAGTGGGATTAGTTTGGGATTGACACTGGACAATGGGGCGAGAGCCGGGCAATGTGATTAGCTTGGGAATGAAACGGGGCTATGGGGAGAGAGCGGGGCAATGGGATTAGATTGGGGATTGAAACGGGGCTATGGGGAGAGAGCGGGGCATTGGGGTTAGTTTGGGATTGACACTGGACAATGGGGCGAGAGCCGGGCAATGGGTTTAGCTTGGGAATGAAACGGGGCTATGGGGAGAGAGCGGGGCAATGGGATTAGATTGGGGATTGAAACGGGGCTATGGGGAGAGAGCGGGGCAATGGGATTAGATTGGGGATTGAAACGGGGCTATGGGACGAGAGCGGGGCAATGGGATTAGATTGGGGATTGAAACGGGGCTATGGGGCGAGAGCGGGGCAATGGGATTAGATTGGGGATTGAAAAGGGGCTATGGGGAGAGAGCGGCTCCATGGGATTAGTTTGAGGCTTGATACAGGGCTATAGGGAGAGAGCGGTGCAGTGAGATAAGTTTGGGATTGATACAGGGCTATGGGAGAGAGTGGGGCAGTGGGATTAGCTTGGAATTGATACAGGGGTATATGGAGAGTGTCGGGAAGCGGGATTAGTTTCGGGATTGATACAGGACTATGGGGAGAGAGCGGGGCAGTGAGATTAGTTTGGGATTGATACAGGTCTATGGGAGAGAGTGGGTATGTGGGATTAGCTTGGCCTTGATACCGGGGTATATGGAGAGTGTCGGGAAGTGGGATTAGTTTCGGGATTGATACAGGCCTATGGGGATAGAGCGGGGCGGTGAGATTAGTTTGGGATTGATAAAGGGCTATGGGAGAGAGCGGGGCAGTGGGTTTAGCTTGGCATTGATACAGGGGTATATGGTGAGTGTCGGGAAGTGGGATTAGATTGGGATTGATACAGAGCTATGGGGAGAGAGTGGGGCAGTGGGATTAGTTTAGGATTGATACAGGGCTATGGGGAGAGAGTGGGCCAGTGGGATTAATTTGAGGATTGATACAGGCTATGGGGAGAGAGCGGGGCAGTGAGGTTAGTTTGGGATTGATACAGGGCAATGGGACAAGAGCCGGGCAATGGGATTAGTTTGGGGATTGAAAAGGGGCTATGGGTGGAGAGTGGACAGTGAGATTAGTTTGGGATCGCTATCGGGCTATAGGGAGAAAGTGGGGCATTGAGAATAGTTTGGGCTAGACACAGCGTTATGGGGAGAGAGCGGTGCAGTGGGATTCGTTTTGGGATTGATACAGGGGTATGTGGAGAGGGTGGGGCAGTGGGATTAGTTTGGGAATAGATACAGGGATATGTGGAGAGAGTGCGGCAGTGGGATTAGTTTGGGAATTGATACAGGGATATGTGGAGAGGGTGGGGCAGTGGGATTAGTTTGGGGATTGGTACAAGGCTATGTGGAGAGAGTGCTGCAGTAGGATTAGTTTGGGAATTGATACAGGGCTATGTGGAGAGAGTGGGGCTGTGGGATTAGTTTGGGGATTGGTACAGGGCTATGGTGGGTGAGTAGGCAGTGATATTAGTTTGGGGATTGACTCTGGTCTACGGGAAATGTGGGGTAGTGGATTAGTTTCGGGATTGATACAGGGCTATGGGGAGAGTGACAGTGGCATTAGTTTGAGGTTTCGTGCAGGGAAATGGGGAGAGAGCGGGGCAATGGAATTAGTTTGGGGATTGAAACGGGGCTATGGGGAGAGGGCGGGGCAATGGAATTAGTTTGGGGTTGATACAGGGCTTTGGGGAGAGAGCGGGGCAATGGGATTAGTTTGGGGATTGAAACGGGGCTATGGGGAGAGAGCGGGGCAGTGAGATTAGTTTGGAGATATATACAGGGCAACGGGGAGAGAGTGGAGCGGTGGGATTAGTTTGGGAATTGATACAGTGCTATGGGGAGAGAGCGGGGCAATGGAATTAGTTTGGGGATTGATACAGGGCTATGTGGACAGCGCGGGGCAATGGAATTAGTTTGGGGATTGAAACGGTGCTATGGGGAGTGAGTGGGCAGTGAGATTAGTTTGGGATTGATAGAGGGCTACGGGAGAGAGTGGGGCAGTGGGGTTAGGTCAGTGATTGTTAGAGGGCTATGAGGAGAGTGCGGGGCAGTGGGGTTAGTTTGGGGATTGATACAGGGCTATGAGGAGAGAGCGGGGCAGTGGGATTAGTTTGGGGATTGATACAGGGCTATGGGGAGAGAGTGGGACAGTGGCATTCGTTTGGGGATTGATACAGGACTGTGGGGAGAGAGTGGGACAGTGAGATTAGTTTGTAGATTGATACAGGGCTATGGGGAGAGAGCGGGGCAGTGAGATTACTTTGGGGATTGACACTTGGCTACTGGGAGGGTGGGATTAGATTGCGGATTGATGCAGGGCTACGGGGAGGGTAGAATTAGTTTGGGGATTGACACCGTGCTATGGGAGGGTGGGGCAGTGGGATCAGTTTGGGGATTGATACAGGGCAATGAAGAGAGTGTCGCAGTGGGATTAGTTAGAGGTTTGATATAGGGCTATGCGAAGAGAGTGGGGCAGTGGGATTAGTTTGGGGATTGATACAGGCCTATGGGGATAGAGTTAGGCAGTAAGATAAGTTTGGGGATTGATACAGGGCTATGCAGAGCATGGGGCAGTGGGATTAGTTTGAGGATTGATACATGGCTATGGGGAGAGAATGGGGCAGTGGGATTAGCTTGGATATTGATATAGGGCTATGGGTAGGGCACGGGGCAGTGGGATTAGTTTGGGGATTGACACAGGACTATGGGAAGAGCGGCCAGTGGGATTTGTTTGGGGATTGATACAGGGCTATGGGGAGAGAATGGGGCATTGGGATTAGTTTGGGATTGATACAGGGCTACGGAGAAAGAGTGGGGCAGTGAGATTAGTTTGGGATTGGTACTGTCTATGGAGAGTGAGTGGTCAGTGGGATTAGTTTGGGGATTGATAGATGACTATGGGGAGCGGGAGGGGCAATGTGTTTAGTCTGGGGATTGATACAGGGCTATGGAGAGAGAGAGGGGAAATGGGTTTTATTTGGGGATTAATACTGGGCAATGGAGAGAGAGAGGGGCAATAGGTTTAGTTTGGGGATTGATACAGGGCTACGGGGAGAGAGCAGGGCAGTTAGATTAGTTTTGGCATTGACGCAGGGATATGGGGAGATGGGATTAGTTTTGGAATTGACACAGCTATGGGGATATGGATTTTGTTTGGGATTTGACACAGGCCTGTGGAGAGAGTGGGACAGTCACATAAAGTTGGGATTGATAAGGGCGGCACGTGGCACAGTGGTTAGCACTGCAGTCTACGGTGCTGAGCACCTGGGTTCGAATCCCGGGCCTGGGTCACTGTCTCTGTCGAGTTTGTACATTCCCCCGGAGACTGCCTGGGTTTCACCCCCACAACCAAAATATGTTCTGGGTAGGTGGATTGCCACGCTAAATTGCCCCTTAAATGGAAAAACAATGATAATTGCGCACTCTAAATTTAAACAACAAAATTGGGGGAATTGATAGAGGGACTTGCGGAGAGAACGGACAGTGGGATTAGATTCGGGTTGGATCGACGGCTATGGAGAGAGTGGGCAGTGGGATTAGTTTGGGGATTGATACAGGGATATGAGGAGAGAGTGGGGCAGTGGGATTAGTTTGGGGATTGGTACAGGTCTATGGGGAGAGAGTGGGGCAGTGGAATTAGTTTGGATATTGATGCAGTGCTATGTGGAGAGAGTGCGGCAGTGGGATTAGTTTGGGAATTGGCACAGTGCTATGTGGAGAGAGTGCGGCAGTGGGATTAGTTTGGGAATTGGTACAGGGCTATGTGGAGAGAGTGGGGCAGTGGGATTAGTTTGGGGATTGGTACAGGGCTATTGGGAGAGAGTGGGGCAGTGGGATTAGTTTGGGGATTGATACATGGCAATGGGGAGAGAGCGGGGCAGTGGGATTAGTTTGTGGATTGATGCAGGGCAATGGGACAAGAGCCGGGCAATGGGATTAGTTTGGGGATTGAAAAGGAGCTATGGGGAGAGAGACGACAGTGAGATGAGTTTGGGATTGATGCAGGGCTATGGGAGAGTGTGGGGCAGTGGAAATAGTTCAGTGATTGATACATGGCGAAAGGGGGAACTGACATGAAAATCGCTTATTTTCACAAGTAGGCTTCAATGAAGTTACTGTGAAAAGCCCCTAGTCGCCACATTCCGACGAATGTTCAGGGAGGCTGTTACGGGAGGCTCCCTTGGTCTGCTTTCAAAGCCAGCGATTTAGCACTGTGCTAAACAGCCTCTTAGAGAGTGGGGCAGTGGGATTAGTTTGGGACTGATACATGGCTATGGGGAGAGAGTGGGACAGTGGGATTAGTTCAGTGATTTATACATGGCTATGGGGAGAGAGAGGGGCAGTGGGATTAGTTTGGGACTGATACATGGCAATGGGGAGAGAGTAGCGCAGTGGGATTAATTCAGTGATTGATACAGGGCTATGGCGAGAGAGAGGGGCAATGGGATTAGATTGGGGATTGATACATGGCTATGGGGAGAGATAGAGGGGCAATGGGTTTAGTTTGGGATGGATACAGGTCTATGGGGAGAGAGTGGGGCAGTGGGATTACTTTGGGTATTGATACAGGGCTATGGGGAGAGAGCGCGGCAGTGGCATTAGTTTGGGGATTGATACAGGGCTACAGTGAGAGAGTGTGGCTGTGAGCTTAGTTTGGGATTGATACAGGGCAATGGGACAAGAGCCGGGCAGTGGGATTAGTTTGGGATTGATACATGGCAATGGGAGAGAGTTGCGCAGTGGGATTAGTTCAGCGATTAATACATGGCTATGGGGTGAGAGCGGCAGCGGGATTAGTTTGGAATGAATACATGGCTATTGGGAGAGAGTGGCGCAGTGGGATTAGTTCAGTGATTGATCCAGGACTGTGGGGAGAGAGAGGGGCAATGGGATTAGTTTGGGGATTGATACATGACTATGGGGAGAGAGTGGGGCAGTGGGATTACTTTGGAGATTGATACAGGGCTGCAGTGAGAGAGTTGGGCAGTGACCTTATTTTGGAATTGATACATGGCAATGGGAGAGAGTTGCGCAGTGGGATTAGTTCAGTGATTAATACATGGCTATGGGGTGAGAGCGGCAGCGGGATTAGTTTGGGATTGATACATGGCTATGGGGAGAGAGCGGCAGCGGGATTAGTTTGTATTTAATACATGGCTATGGGGAGAGAGAGGGGCAATGGGATTAGTTTGGGGATTGACACTGGGCTATGTGGAGACAACGGAGCAGTAGGATTAGTTTGGGGATTGATACAGGGCTATGGGGAGAGCAGGGCAGTGAGATTAGTTTGGGATTGATACAGGGCTATGGGGAGAGAGCGACGCAGTGGGATACATTTGGGGATTGATACAGGGCTATGGGGAGAGATAGCGGCAGTGAGATTAGTTTGGGGATTGATACAGGGCTGTGGGGAAAGAGCGGGGCAGTGGGATTAGTTTGGGGATTGATACAGGGCTATGGGGAGGGAGTGGGGCAGTGGGATTAGTTTAGGGATTGATACAGGGCTATGGGGAGAGAGTGAGGCAATGGGATTACTTTGGGGATTGACACAGGGCTATGGGGAGAGAGCGGGTCATTGGGATAAGTTTGAGGATTGATACAGAGCTATGGGGAGAGAGCGGGGCAGTGAGATTAGTTTGGTACTGACAGAGGGCTATGTGGAGAGAGTGAGGCAGTGAGATTAAGTTGGGGATTGATACAGGGCTATGGTGGGTGAGTAGGCAGTGATATTAGTTTGGGGATTGACTCTGGTCTACGGGAAATGTGGGGTAGTGGATTAGTTTCGGGATTGATACAGGGCTATGGGGAGAGTGACAGTGGCATTAGTTTGAGGTTTCGTGCAGGGAAATGGGGAGAGAGCGGGGCAATGGAATTAGTTTGGGGATTGAAACGGGGCTATGGGGAGAGGGCGGGGCAATGGAATTAGTTTGGGGTTGATACAGGGCTTTGGGGAGAGAGCGGGGCAATGGGATTAGTTTGGGGATTGAAACGGGGCTATGGGGAGAGAGCGGGGCAGTGAGATTAGTTTGGAGATATATACAGGGCAACGGGGAGAGAGTGGAGCGGTGGGATTAGTTTGGGAATTGATACAGTGCTATGGGGAGAGAGCGGGGCAATGGAATTAGTTTGGGGATTGATACAGGGCTATGTGGAAAGCGCGGGGCAATGGAATTAGTTTGGGGATTGAAACGGGGCTATGGGGAGTGAGTGGGCAGTGAGATTAGTTTGGGATTGATAGAGGGCTACGGGAGAGAGTGGGGCAGTGGGGTTAGGTCAGTGATTGTTAGAGGGCTATGAGGAGAGTGCGGGGCAGTGGGGTTAGTTTGGGGATTGATACAGGGCTATGGGGAGAGAGCGGGGCAGTGGGATTAGTTTGGGGATTGATACAGGGCTATGGGGAGAGAGTGGGACAGTGGCATTCGTTTGGGGATTGATACAGGACTGTGGGGAGAGAGTGGGACAGTGAGATTAGTTTGTAGATTGATACAGGGCTATGGGGAGAGAGCGGGGCAGTGAGATTACTTTGGGGATTGACACTTGGCTACTGGGAGGGTGGGATTAGATTGCGGATTGATGCAGGGCTACGGGGAGGGTAGAATTAGTTTGGGGATTGACACCGGGCTATGGGAGGGTGGGGCAGTGGGATTAGTTTGGGGATTGATACAGGGCAATGAAGAGAGTGTCGCAGTGGGATTAGTTAGAGGTTTGATATAGGGCTATGCGAAGAGAGTGGGGCAGTGGGATTAGTTTGGGGATTGATACAGGCCTATGGGGATAGAGTTAGGCAGTAAGATTAGTTTGGGGATTGATACAGGGCTATGCAGAGCATGGGGCAGTGGGATTAGTTTGAGGATTGATACATGGCTATGGGGAGAGAATGGGGCAGTGGGATTAGCTTGGATATTGATATAGGGCTATGGGCAGGGCACGGGGCAGTGGGATTAGTTTGGGGATTGACACAGGACTATGGGAAGAGCGGCCAGTGGGATTTGTTTGGGGATTGATACAGGGCTATGGGGAGAGAATGGGGCATTGGGATTAGTTTGGGATTGATACAGGGCTACGGAGAAAGAGTGGGGCAGTGAGATTAGTTTGGGATTGGTACTGTCTATGGAGAGTGAGTGGTCAGTGGGATTAGTTTGGGGATTGATAGATGACTATGGGGAGCGGGAGGGGCAATGTGTTTAGTCTGGGGATTGATACAGGGCTATGGAGAGAGAGAGGGGAAATGGGTTTTATTTGGGGATTAATACTGGGCAATGGAGAGAGAGAGGGGCAATAGGTTTAGTTTGGGGATTGATACAGGGCTACGGGGAGAGAGCAGGGCAGTTAGATTAGTTTTGGCATTGACGCAGGGATATGGGGAGATGGGATTAGTTTTGGAATTGACACAGCTATGGGGATATGGATTTTGTTTGGGATTTGACACAGGCCTGTGGAGAGAGTGGGACAGTCACATAAAGTTGGGATTGATAAGGGCGGCACGTGGCACAGTGGTTAGCACTGCAGTCTACGGTGCTGAGCACCTGGGTTCGAATCCCGGGCCTGGGTCACTGTCTCTGTCGAGTTTGTACATTCCCCCGGAGACTGCCTGGGTTTCACCCCCACAACCAAAATATGTTCTGGGTTGGTGGATTGCCACGCTAAATTGCCCCTTAAATGGAAAAACAATGATAATTGCGCACTCTAAATTGAAACAACAAAATTGGGGGAATTGATAGAGGGACTTGCGGAGAGAACGGACAGTGGGATTAGATTCGGGTTGGATCGACGGCTATGGAGAGAGTGGGCAGTGGGATTAGTTTGGGGATTGATACAGGGATATGAGGAGAGAGTGGGGCAGTGGGATTAGTTTGGGGATTGGTACAGGTCTATGGGGAGAGAGTGGGGCAGTGGAATTAGTTTGGATATAGATGCAGTGCTATGTGGAGAGAGTGCGGCAGTGGGATTAGTTTGGGAATTGGTACAGTGCTATGTGGAGAGAGTGCGGCAGTGGGATTAGTTTGGGAATTGGTACAGGGATATGTGGAGAGAGTGGGGAAGCGGGATTAGTTTGGTGATTGGTACAGGGCTATGTGGAGAGAGTGCGGCAGTGGGATTAGTTTGGGAATTGATACAGGGCTATGTGGAGAGAGTGGGGCAGTGGGATTAGTTTGGGGATTGGTACAGGGCTATTGGGAGAGAGTGGGGCAGTGGGATTAGTTTGGGGATTGATACAGGGCAATGGGGAGAGAGCGGGGCAGTGGGATTAGTTTGTGGATTGATGCAGGGCAATGGGACAAGAGCCGGGCAATGGGATTAGTTTGGGGATTCAAAAGGAGCTATGGGGAGAGAGAGGACAGTGAGATGAGTTTGGGATTGATGCAGGGCTATGGGAGAGTGTGGGGCAGTGGAAATAGTTCAGTGATTGATACATGGCGAAAGGGGGAACTGACATGAAAATCGCTTATTTTCACAAGTAGGCTTCAATGAAGTTACTGTGAAAAGCCCCTAGTCGCCACATTCCGACGCATGTTCAGGGAGGCTGTTACGGGAGGCTCCCTTGGTCTGCTTTCAAAGCCAGCGATTTAGCACTGTGCTAAACAGCCTCTTAGAGAGTGGGGCAGTGGGATTAGTTTGGGACTGATACATGGCTATGGGGAGAGAGTGGGACAGTGGGATTAGTTCAGTGATTTATACATGGCTATGGGGAGAGAGAGGGGCAGTGGGATTAGTTTGGGACTGATACATGGCTATGGGGAGAGAGTGGCGCAGTGGGATTAGTTCAGTGATTGATACAGGGCTATGGCGAGAGAGAGGGGCAATGGGATTAGATTGGGGATTGATACATGGCTATGGGGAGAGATAGAGGGGCAATGGGTTTAGTTTGGGATGGATACAGGTCTATGGGGAGAGAGTGGGGCAGTGGGATTACTTTGGGTATTGATACAGGGCTATGGGGAGAGAGCGCGGCAGTGGCATTAGTTTGGGGATTGATACAGGGCTACAGTGAGAGAGTGTGGCAGTGAGCTTAGTTTGGGATTGATACAGGGCAATGGGACAAGAGCCGGGCAGTGGGATTAGTTTGGGATTGATACATGGCAATGGGAGAGAGTTGCGCAGTGGGATTAGTTCAGCGATTAATACATGGCTATGGGGTGAGAGCGGCAGCGGGATTAGTTTGGAATGAATACATGGCTATTGGGAGAGAGTGGCGCAGTGGGATTAGTTCAGTGATTGATCCAGGACTGTGGGGAGAGTGAGGGGCAATGGGATTAGTTTGGGGATTGATACATGACTATGGGGAGAGAGTGGGGCAGTGGGATTACTTTGGAGATTGATACAGGGCTGCAGTGAGAGAGTTGGGCAGTGACCTTATTTTGGAATTGATACAGGGCAATGGGAGAGAGTTGCGCAGTGGGATTAGTTCAGTGATTAATACATGGCTATGGGGTGAGAGAGGCAGCGGGATTAGTTTGGGATTGATACATGGCTATGGGGAGAGAGCGGCAGCGGGATTAGTTTGGATTTAATACATGGCTATGGGGAGAGAGAGGGGCAATGGGTTTAGTTTGGGGATTGATACAGGGCTATGGGTAGAGAGTGGGGCAGTGGGATTACTTTAGGGATTGATACACGACTATGGCGAGAGAGTGGTGCAGTGGGATTACTTTGGGAATTGATACACGGCTATGGGGAGAGAGCGGGGCAGTGGCATTAGTTTGTGGATTGATACAGGACTACAGTGAGAGAGTGGGGCAGTGAGCTTAGTTTGGGATTGATACAGGACAATGGGAAAAGAGCCGGGCAGTGGGATTATTTTGGGATTGATACATGGCTATGGGAGAGAGTGGCGCAGTGGGAATAGTTCAGTGATTAATACATGGCTATGGGGAGAGAGCGGCAGCGGGATTAGTTTGGAATTAATACATGGCTATTGGGAGAGAGTGGCGCAGTGGGATTAGTTCAGTGATTGATCCAGGGCTGTGGGGAGAGAGAGGGGCAATGGGATTAGTTTGGGGATTGATAGATGACTATGGGGAGCGGGAGGGGCAATGGGTTTTGTCTGGGGACTGATACAAGGTTATATAGAGAGAGAGGGGCAATAGGTTTAGTTTGGGGATTGATACAGGGCTACGGGGAGAGAGCAGGGCAGGTAGATTAGTGTTGGCATTGACGCAGGGATATGGGGAGATGGGATTAGTTTTGGAATTGGCACCGCTATGGGGATATGGATTTCGTTTGGGATTTGCACAGCCCTGTGGGGAGAGTGGGACAGTCACATAAAGCTGGGATTGATAAGCGGCACGTGGCACATTGGTTAGCACAGCAGTCTACGGTGCTGAGCACCTGGGTTTGAATCCCGGGCCTGGGTCACTGTCTCTGTCGAGTTTGCACATTCCCCCATAGTCTGCCTGGGTTTCACCCCCACAACCAAAAGATGTTCTGGGTAGGTGGATTGCCCACGCTAAATTGCCCCTTAAATGGAAAATAATGATAATTGCGCACTCTAAATTTAAACAACAAAATTGGGGGAATTGATAGAGGGACTTGGGGAGAGAACGGACAGTGGGATTAGATTCGGGTTCGATCGACGGCTATGGAGAGAGTGGGCAGTGGGATTAGTTTGGGGATTGATACAGGGCTGTGGGGAGAGTGGGATTAGATTGGGGATTGACACAGGGCTGTGGGGAGAATGGGATCAGTTTAGGATTGACACAGGGCTGTGGGGAGAGTGGGATAAATTTGGGGATTGATACAGGGCATGGGGAGAGCGGGACAGTGGGATTAGTTTGTGATTGATACAGGGCAATGGGGAGGGAGCTGGGTAATGGGATTAGTTGGGGAATTGATACAGGGCTATGGGGAGAGAGCGGGGCAGTTGGATCATTTTGGGATTGATACAGGGCTATGGGGAGAGAGCGGGGCAGTGGGATCATTTTGGGATTGATACAGGGCTATGGGAAAGAGCGCGGAGGTGAGATTAGTTTGGGGATTAATACAGGTCTATGGGGATAGTGAGGTAGTGAGATTAGTTTGGGGATTGACACAGTGCTATGTGGAGCCAACGGGGCAGTAGGATTAGTTTGGGGATTCATACAGGGCTATGGGGAGAGAGCGGGGCAGTGGGATTAGTTTGGGGATTGATACAGGGCTATGGGGTGAGATAGCGGCAGGGAGATTAGTTTGGGGATTGATACAGGGCTGTGGGGAAAGAGCGGGGCAGTGGGATTAGTTTGGGGATTGATACAGGGCTATGGGGAGAGATCGGGGCATTGACATTAGTTTGGGGATTGATACGGGGCTGTGGGGAGGGAGTGGGGCAGTGGGATTAGTTTGGGGATTGATACAGGGCTATGGGGAGAGAGTGAGGCAATGAGATTACTTTGGGGATTGACACAGGGCTATTGGGAGAGAGCGGGTCATTGGGATAAGTTTGAGGATTGATACAGAGCTATGGGGAGAGAGCGGGGCAGTGAGATTAGTTTGGTATTGACACAGGGCTATGTGGAGAGAGTGAGGCAGTGATATTAAGTTGGGGATTGATACAGGGCTATGGTGGGTGAGTAGGCAGTGATATTAGTTTGGGAATTGACTCTGGTCTACGGGAAATGTGGGGTAGTGGATTAGTTTCGGGATTGATACAGGGCTATGGGGAGAGTGATAGTGGCATTAGTTTGAGGTTTCGTGCAGGGATATGGGGAGAGAGCGGGGCAATGGAATTAGTTTGGGGATTGAAACGGGGCTATGGGGAGAGAGCGGGGCAATGGGATTCGTTTGGGGATTGAAACGGGGCTATGGGGAGAGAGCGGGGCAGTGAGATTAGTTTGGAGATATATACAGGGCTACGGTGAGACAGTGGAGCGGTGGGATTGATTTGGGAATTGATACAGTGCTATGGGGAGAGAGCGGGGCAATGGAATTAGTTTGGGGATTGATACAGGGCTCTGGGGAAAGCGCGGGGCAATGGAATTAGTTTGGGGCTTGAAACGGGGCTCTGGGGAGTGAGTGGGCAGTGAGATTAGTTTGGGATTGATAGAGGGCTACGGGAGAGTGCGGGGCAGTGGGGTTAGTTTGGGGATTGATACAGGGCTATGGGGAGAGAGCGGGGCAGTGGGATTAGTTTGGGGATTGATACAGGGCTATGGGGAGAGAGTGGGACAGTGGCATTAGTTTGGGGATTGATACAGGACTGTGGGGAGAGAGTGGGACAGTGAGATTAGTTTGTAGATTGATACAGGGCTATGGGGAGAGAGCCGGGCAGTGAGATTATTTTGGGGATTGGCACCTGGCTATGGGGAGGGTGGGACAGTGGGATTAATTTGGGAATTGATACAGGCCAATGAAGAGAGTGTCGCAGTGGGATTAGTTAGTGGTTTGATATAGGGCTTTGCGGAGAGAGTGGGGCAGTGGGATTAGTTTGGGGATTGATACAGGGATATGGGAGAGAGTTAGGCAGTAAGATTAGATTGGGGATTGATACAGGGCTATGCGGAGCATGGGGCAGTGGGATTAGTTTGAGGATTGATACATGGCCATGGGGAGCGAATGGGGCAGTGGGATTAGTTTGGATATTGATACAGGGGTATGGGCTGGTAACGGGGCAGTGATATTAGTTTCGGGATTGATACAGGGCTATGGGGATAGAGCCGGGCAGTGGGATTTGTTTGAGTTTGATACAGGTCTAAGGAGAGTGAGTGGTCAGTGGGATTAGTTTGGGGATTGATCCAGGGCTATGGGGAGAGAATGGGGCAGTGGGAATAGTGTGGATATTGATACAGGGCTATGGGCAGAGAACGCGGCAGTGATATTAGTTTCCGGATTGATACAGGGCTATGGGGATAGAGCCGGGCAGTGGTATTTGTTTGGTATTGATACAGGGCTATGGGGAGTGAGCTGGGCAGTGGGATTGGTTTGGTATTGATACAGGACTATGGGGATAGAGTGGGGCAGTGAGATTAGAATAGGGATTGAAACAGGACTATGTGGCGAGAGTGAGGCAGTGATATTAGTTTGGGGATCGATACAGGGCTATGAGGGAGACAGCGAGGCGGTGGCATTAGATAGGGGATTGATACAGGGCTATGGTGGGAGAGATTGGGACAGTGAGTTTAGTTTGGGGATTGATACAGGCCTATGGGGAGAGAGTGAGGCAATGAGATTAGTTTATGGGGTTGACAGAGGGCTATGGGGAGAGAGCGGGGCAGTGGGATAAGTTTGAGGATTGATACAGGGCTATGGGGAGAGAGCGGGGCAGTGAGATTAAGTTGGGGATTGATACAGGGCTATGGTGGGTGAGTAGGCAGTGATATTAGTTTGGGGATTGACTCTGGTCTACGGGAAATGTGGGGTAGTGGATTAGTTTCGGGATTGATACAGGGCTATGGGGAGAGTGACAGTGGCATTAGTTTGAGGATTCGTGCAGGGATATGGGGAGAGAGCGGGGCAATGGAATTAGTTTGGGGATTGAAACGGGGCTATGGGGAGAGGGCGGGGCAATGGAATAAGTTTGGGGTTGATACAGTGCTATGGGGAGAGAGCGGGGCAATGGGATTAGTTTTGGGATTGAAACGGGGCTATGGGAAGAGAGTGGGAAAGTGAGATTAGTTTGGGGTTGATACAGTGCTATGGGGAGAGAGCGGGGCAATGGGATTAGTTTGGGGTTGATACAGTGCGATGGGGAGAGAGCGAGGCAATGGGATTAGTTTGTGGTTGATACAGTGCTATGGGGAGAGAGCGGGGCAGTGAGATTAGTTTGGAGATATATGCAGGGCTATGGGGAGATAGTGGGGCGGTGGGATTAGTTTGGGAAATGATACAGGGCTATGGGGAGAGAGTGGGGGCAGTGGTTTAAGTTTCGGGATTGATACAGTGCTATGGGTAGAGCGCTGGGCAATGGAATAAGTTTGGGGATTGAAACGGGGCTATGGGGAGTGAGTGGGCAGTGAGATTAGTTTGGGATAGATACAGGGCTACGGGAGAGCGTGGGGCAGTGGGGTTAGTTCAGTGATTGTTAGAGGGCTATGGGGAGAGAGCGGGGCAGTGGGGTTAGTTTGGGGATTGATACAGGGCTATGGGGAGAGAGTGAGGCAGTGATATTAGACTGGGGATTGATACATGGCTATGGGGAGAGAGTGAGGCAGTGAGATTAATTTGGGGATTGACACAGGGCTATGGGGAGACAGCGGGGCAGTGAGATTAGTTTGGGATTGACACAGGTCTATGTTGAGAGAGTGAGGCAGTGAGATTAATTTGGGGATTGACACAGGGCTATGGGGAGACAGCGGGGCAGTGAGATTAGTTTGGGATTGACACCGGGCTATGAGGAGAGAGTGAGGCAGTGATATTAATTTTGTGATTGATACTGGGATAATGTGGGTGAGTAGGCAGTGATATTAGTTTGGGGATTGATTTAGGGCAACGGGGAGGGTGGGGCATTGGGATTAGTCGAGGGATTGTTACAGGGCTATGGTGAGAGTGGATAGTGGAATTAGTTTGTGGATTGGTACAGGGCTATGCGGAGAGAGGGGGCAATGGAATTAGTTTGGGGATTGAAACGGGGCTATGGGGAGTGAGTGGGCAGTGAGATTAGTTTGGTATTGATACAGGGCTATGGGGAGAGAGCGGGGCAATGGAGTTAGTTTGGGGATTGATACAGGGCTAGGGGGAGTGAGCGGGGCAGTGGGATTAGTTTGGGATTGATGCAGGGCTATGGGGAGAGAGTGGGGCAGTGGGATTAGTTTGGGGAATGACACTGGATTACGGGGAGGGTGGGATTAGTTTGGGGATTGACACCGGGCTATGGGGAGGGTGGGGCAGTGAGACTAATTTGGGTATTAATACAGGGCTATGGGGAGACAGTGGGGCAATGGGATTAGTTTGGGATTGATACAGCGCTATGGGGAGAGAGCGGGGCAGTGGGATTAGTTTGGGATTGACACAGGGCTATGGGGAGAGAGGCCAGTGGGATTTGTTTGGGATTGATACAGGGCTCTGGGTAGACAGTGGGGCAATGCGAATAGTTTTCGGGATTGATACAGGGCTATGGGGAGAGAATGGGGCAGTGGGATTAGTTTGGGATTGATAGAGGGCTACGGGGAAAGAGTGCGGCAGTGAGATTAGTTTGGGATTGGTACAGGGCTATTTGGAGAGAACGGGGCAGTGATATTAGTTTTGGGATTGATACAGGGCTATGGGGATAGAGCAGGGCAGTGGGATTTGTTTGGGATTGATACAGGGCTATTTGCAGAGTACGGGGCAGTGATATTAGTTTCGGGATTGATACAGGGCTATGGGGATAGAGCCGGGCAGTGGGATTTGTTTGAGATTGATACAGGGCTATGGGGAGAGAGTTAGGCAGTATGATTAGTTTGGGGATTGATACAGGACTATGCGGAAGGTGGGGCAGTGGGATTATTTTGAGGTTTGATACAGGGCTATTGGGAGAGGCAGTGGAATTAATTTGGGGATTGACACAGGACTATGGGAAGAGCGGCCAGTATGATTAGTTTGCGGCTTGATTCAGGGCGATGGGTAGACAGTGGGGCAATGCGAATAATTTTCGGGATTGATACAGGGCTATGGGGAGAGAATGGGGCAGTGGGATTAGTTTGGGATTGATACAGGGCCACGGGCAAAGAGAGGGGCAGTGAGATTTGTTTGGGATTGGTACTGTCTATGGAGAGTGAGTGGTCAGTGGGATTAGTTTGGGATTGATACAGTGCTATGGGGAGCGAGTGGGGCAGTGGGATTAGTTTGTGGATTGATACAGGGCTATGGGCAGAGAACGGGGCAGTGATATTAGTTTCGGGATTGATACAGGGCTATGGGGATAGAGTGGGGCACTGAGATTAGATTGGGGATTGATACAGGCCTATGTGGAGAGAGTGAGGCAGTGATATTAGTTTGGGGATCGATACAGGGCTATGCTGGGAGACAGCGAGGCGGTGGGATTAAATTGGGGATTGATACAGGGCTATGGTGGGCGAGAGCGGGGCAGTGGGATTAGTTTGGGGATTGATACAGGGCTATGGGGAGAGAGCGGGGCAATGGGATAATTTTGGGGTTTGACACTGGGCTACGGGGAGCGTTGGATTAATTTGGGGACTGATATAGGGCTATGGGGAGCGGGCGGGGCAGTGGGATTAGTTGGGGATTGATACAGGGCTATGGGGAGAGAGCGGGGCAGTGGTATTAGTTGGGGATTGATACAGAGCGACGGGGGGAGAGTGGGGCAGTGGAATTAGTTTGGGGATTGGTACAGGACTATGGCGAGAGAGTGGGACAGTGAGATTAGTTTGGGGATTGATACAGGGCTATGGGGAGAGAGCGGGGCAGTGAGATTAGTTTGGCGATTGACACTGGGCTACGGGGAGGGTGGGATTAGATTGCGGATTGATACAGGGCTACGTGTAGGATTGAATTAGTTTGTGGATTGATACAGGACTATGCGGAGGGTGGGGCAGTGGGATTATTTTGAGGTTTGATACCATGCTATGGGGAGAGTGAGGCAGTGGGATTAGTTTGGGATTGATATAGGGCTATGGGGAGAGAATGGGGCAGTGGGATTAGTTTGGGGTTGATCCAGGGCTACGTGGAAAGAGTGGGGCAGTGAGATTAGTTTGGGATTGGTTCAGGTCTATGAGGAGAGAGTGGGGCAGTGGGATTAGTTTGGGATTGATACAGGGCTACGGGGAAAGAGTGGGGCAGTGAGATTAGTATGGGATTGGAACAGGGCTATGGGAAGATAGTGGGATTAGTTTGGGATTGATACAGGGCTGTGAGGGTAGAGTGGAGCAGTGGGATTTGTTTGGGATTGATACAGGGCTCTGGGGAGATAGTAGGGCAGTGTGATTAGTTTGGTGATTGCTACAGGGCTATGGGGAGATAGTAGTGCAGTGTGATTAGTGTGGGGATTGATACAGGGCTATTTGGAGAAAACTGCGCATTGGGATTAATTTGTCAAACACAACCACATGCGCGTGCACACACTGACAGATACATACACGTGTACATATACACGTGTACACACACATACACTCCTACATAGACACATGTGTGCGTGCGCACACACGCACACACACAGTTTCGTTATTTAAATTAGCCCTTTAATGAATCCTATTTTGCCAATGACACCAAGCAGTAGACAGCATTGTGAGCATCATTGCTGAACCAAATTGCAGAGATATTAATATTCTGGCTGAAGACTGAACTGGTGGACGCTTTTCAGTGTCGGGAAATGTAAGATGATGTAATTTAGATTTACAAAGATGAACTCTGTGTTCTTTATCAATGATGAGAAGGCAGAAACAGTGGAAGTTTAAACTGTACAGATATTTCACAGCTGGATTCACACAATACAGACAGCAATGTATCGTAGGTTTTGGAAGTGCCACAGATGTTGTCAAATGTAGTACGTGGGGTCCCTCAATGTTTCAATCTTACTGAGAGACTGTCATCCTACAGGGACAACATTTCTGTTCAATAGGACTGATGGACAAGTTAAAATAATTCCGTTTCAAAGTTTAAAATAACCAGTCATTTTTCTGTGCAGCTTTCGGAATCTGTCAGTAGAATTTACTTCATACAGGCAAGTGTTAACAAGTGTATTGTGAACTGATTCGAAGTTTTGATGGAGATTATGGAAATGTGTGAGATCTATTTAGGGTTGGGAAATGGATTGCTGATCAAAGGATGCAGTTGTGTGTTATCTACATTGGACTGAGAGCCTTGACGATTCACAACTTCCATGTGCTGTGAGAAAGGATTGATTAACCAATGCCTATTATTCAAATACTTCAGACAAGTGAAAAAGCTCCAGGAACATTGAATTTCCAGACAAGCAGACACCTGTAATCGGAGCTTAAACTTCATGTTTAAATGTGAAGTGCTGAACTCATGATTGCAATAAACAAGAGTCCACCCTGGGATTCTGTGCGATTTAAGTTCTGCTTTTCCAAAAAATAAAAATAACTATCTGCAATGAAAAATTCCTTGGACAGGCCAGAGGGATTTTTACTCTGTATTTAACCCCAGACAGTTGTGAGTGTTTGATGGACAGTGTAGATGAAGCTTTACTCTGAAACACTGGAATTTAGTCTCGGGGTGATTTAATCAAATGCTTCAGAATAATAATTGATATTGTACATCTCATGTGTGTCTCAGTGACAGCTCTGAAACATGTACAGCACAATCTCATCCTGTTTCTGTGTGTCTCTCTCTCTCTGAAATTAGCTGGTCCATTTCCTAAATTACCACTTTTCAAAAGGGCTCCGTTGCCTGTGAAGCAGTTTGTGATACCCAAAGGTTATGAAAAGTGCTTTAGAAATGCCTGTCCCCAAGCTGTTGTGAGGATGTTCAGAGTCAGTGTGTGACTTGGGTCACACACAGGCCAGATACACCTCTCCAAGTTAAAGGTGGAGATGTGATCTCTCTCCATTTGAAAGATGTATTGACCCAACCTGTCTGAGTTTGAGTATGTGTTTTTCTGTACGCGTGTGTGTGTGTCTTGGGGGGGGGGGGTGTATGTGTTTCATTCTTTACACGGCACTGTAAGTTACACGGTAGCAGAGTGGGTAGCACTGCAGCTTCACAGCTCCAGGTCCCAGGATCGATTCCCGGCTTGGGTCACAGTCTGTGCGGAGTCGGCACGTTCTGCCCTTGTCTGCGTGGGTTTCCTCCGGGTGCTCCGGTTTCCTCCCTGACGTCCCGAAGGTTTGGTGAATTGGACATTATGAATTCTCCCTCAGTGTTACCGAACAGGCGCCAGAGTTTGGCGACTAGGGGATTTTGTCAGTAACTTCATTGCAGTGTGTGTGCCTGTGTGTGTGTGTGCCTGTGTGTGCGTGTGCCTGTGCGTGTGTGTGTGTGTGCCTGTGTGTGTGTGCCTGTGTGTGTGTGCCTGTGTGTGTGTGCCTGTGTGTGTGTGCCTGTGCGTGTGCCCGTGTGTGTGCCTGTGCCTGTGTGTGTGTGTGTGTGCCTGTGTGTGTGTGAGCTCCCCACACACGGCCATCACTGCCAGTGCCTCCTCACAACAGCCAGCACTGCCAGTGTTCCCTCGTCCAACACTGCCAGCGCTCCCACAGGCAACCCTGCCAGTGCTCCCACAGCCAGCATTGCCAGTGCTTCCCCACAGCCAGCACTGCCAGTGCTCCCACAGTCAGCACTGCCAGTTCTCCCCCGCAAAGCCAGCAATGTCAGTGCTCCCTTCCACACAGTCAGCACTGCCAGTGCTCCCACCACACAGCCAGCACTGTCAGTGCTCCCCAACAAAGCCAGCACTGTCAGTGCTCCCCACACACAGCCAGCACTGTCAGTGCTCCCCACACACAGCAAGCACTGTCACTGCTCCCAACACACAGCCAGCACTGTCAGTGCTCCCCCACACAGCCAGTACTGTCAGTGCTCCCACCACACAGCCAGCACTGTCAGTGCTCCCCACACACAGCCAGCACTGTTAGTGCTCCCCCCACACAGCCAGCACTGTCAGTGCTCACCAACACAGTCAGCACTGCCAGTGCTCCCCACACAGCCAGCACTGTCAGTGCTCCCACCACACAGCCAGCACTGCCAGTGCTCCCACCACACAGGCAGCACTGTCAGTGCTCCCCACACACAGACAGCATTGTCAGTGCTCCCTCACACAGCCAGCACTGTCAGTGCTCCCACCCTTGCCAGCACTGCCAGTGTTCCACACAAGTGAAGTAGTGGCAGTGTTCCCCTCCACAGGCAGCACTGCCAGTGCTCCCTTTCACACAGCCAGCACTGCCAGTGCACCCACCACACAGCCAGCACTGTCCGTGCTCCCTCACACAGCCAGCACTGTCAGTGCTCCCACCACACAGCCAGACCTGTCAGTGCTCCCACCACACAGCCAGATTTGTCAGTGCTCCCCCACACAGCCAGCCATGCCAGTGCTCCCCACACAGCACGCACTGTCAGTGCTCACACACACAGCCAGCACTGTCAGTGCTCCCACCACACAGCCTGCACTGCCAGTGCTCCCACCACACAGGCAGCACTGTCAGTGCTCCCCACACACAGACAGCATTGTCAGTGCTCCCTCACACAGCCATCACTGTCAGTGCTCCCACCACACAGCCAGCACTGTCAGTGATCCCACCACACAGACAGCACTGCCAGTGCTCCCCCACAGCCAGCACTGTCAGTGCTCCCACCGCACAGAGCCAGCACAGTCAGTTCTCACCCACACAGCCAGCACTGTCAGGGCTCCCCCACACAGCCAGCACTGCCAGTGCTCCACCCCAACAGCCAGCACTTCCAGTGCTCCCGCTTTCAGCCAGGGCTGCCAGTGCTCCACCATAGCCAGCACTGCCACTGCTCCCTTCCACACAGCCAGCACTGTCAGTGCTCCCGCCACACTGCCAGCACTGTCAGTGCTCCCACCACACAGCCAGCACTGTCAGTGATCCCCCCACACAGCTGGCACTGTCAGTGCTCCCCACACAGCCAGCACTGTCAGTGGTCCCCACACAGCCAGCACTATCAGTGCTCCCCCACACAGCCCGCACTGTCAGTGCTCCCCACACTGCCAGCAATATCAGTGCTCCCCCACACAGCCCGCACTGTCAGTGCTCCCCACACACAGACAGCATTGTCAGTGGTCCCCCACACAGCTCGCACTGTCAGTGCTCCCCCACACAGCCCGCACTGTCAATGCTCCCACCACACTGCCAGCACTCTCAGTGCTCCCACCACACAGCCAGCACTGTCAGTGATCCCCCTACACAGCTGGAACTGTCAGGGCTCCCACACACAGCCAGCACTGTCAGTTCTCCCAACACACAGCCAGCACTGTCAGTGATCCCCCCACACAGCTGGAACTGTCAGGGCTCCCACACACAGCCAGCACTGTCAGTTCTCCCAACACACAGCCAGCACTGTCGTGATCCCCCCACACAGCTGGCACTGTCAGTGCTCCCACCACACAGCCTGCACTGCCAGTGCTCCCACCACACAGGCAGCACTGTCAGTGCTCCCCCCACACAGCCATCACTGTCAGTGCTCCCACCGCACAGCCAGCACTGTCAGTGCTCCCACCACACAGCCAGCACTGCCAGTGCTCCCACCACACAGCCAGCACTGTCAGTGCTCCCACCGCACAGCCAGCACTGTCAGTGCTCCCACCACACAGCCAGCACTGCCAGTGCTCCCACCACACAGCCAGCACTGTCAGTGCTCCCACCACACAGCCAGCAGTGTCAGTGCTCCCACCACACAGCCAGCACTGCCAGTGCACCCCCACAGCCAGGACTGCCAGTGCTCCCCACAGCCAGCACTGCCGCTGCTCCCCACAGCCAGCACAGTCAGTGCTCCCCCCATTGCCAGCACTGCCAGTGTTCCACACAAGTGAAGTAGTGGCAGAGTTCCCCTCCACAGGCAGCACTGCCAGTGCTCCCTTTCACACAGCCAGCACTGCCAGTGCACCCACCACACAGCCAGCACTGTCCGTGCTCCCTCACACAGCCAGCACTGTCAGTGCTCCCACCACACAGCCAGACCTGTCAGTGCTCCCACCACACAGCCAGCATTGTCAGTGCTCCCCCACACAGCCAGCACTGCCAGTGCTCCCCACACAGCACGCACTGTCAGTGCTCACCCACACAGCCAGCACTGTCAGTGCTCCCCCCACACTTCCAGCACTGTCAGTGCTCCCTCCACACAGCCAGCACTGTCAGTGATCCCCCACACAGCCAGCACTGTCAGTGCTCCCCCACACAGCCAGCACTGTCAGTGCTCCCACTAAACAGCCAGCACTGTCAGTGCTCCTCACACACAGCCAGCAGTGTCAGTGCTCCCCCACACAGCCAGCACTGTCAGTGCTCCCCCCACACAGCCAGCACTGTCAGTGCTCCCACCACACAGCCAGCACTGTCAGTGATCCCACCACACAGCCAGCAGTGTCAGTGCTCCCACCACACAGCCAGCACTGCCAGTGGGTCCCCCACAAGCAGCACTGCCAGTGCTCCCCACAGCCAGGACTGCCAGTGCTCCCTTCTCAGACAGCACTGCCAGTGCTCCCCATCAGCACTCCTAGTGCCCCCCCCCACAGCCAGCACTTCCATTGCTCCCCCATTGCCAGCACTGCCAGTGTTCCACCAAAGTGCAGCAGTGGCAGTGTTCCCCTCCACATGCAGCACTGCCAGTGCTCCCTTCCACACAGCCAACACTGCCAGTGCTCCCTTACAGCCAGCACTGCCAGTGCGCACCCAATAACCAGCACTGCTAGTTCTCACACACACAGCCAGCAATGCCAGTGCTCCTCACATCCTGCACTGCCACTGCTCCCCCACACAGCCAGCATTGTCAGTGCTCCCCCACAGCCAGCATTGCCACTGCTCCCCCCACACAGACAGCACTGTCAGTGCTCTCCCCACACAGCCAGCACTGTCAGTGATCCCACCAAACAGACAGCACTGCCAGTGCTCCCCCACAGCCAGCACTGTCAGTGCTCCCACCGCACAGAGCCAGCACAGTCAGTTCTCCCCCACACAGCCAGCACTGTCAGGGCTCCCCCCACACAGCCAGCACTGTCAGTGCTCCCCCCACACAGCCAGCACTGTCAGTGCTCCCCCACAGCCAGCACTTTCAGTGCTCCCACCGCACAGCCAGCACTGTCAGTGCTCCCCCCCACAAAGCCAGCACTGTCAGTGCTCCCACCACACAGCCAACACCGTGAGTGCTCCCCACCCCCACACAGCCAGCACTGCCAGTGCTCCACCCCAACAGCCAGCACTTCCAGTGCTCCCGCTTTCAGCCAGGGCTGCCAGTGCTCCACCATAGCCAGACTGCCACTGCTCCCCCACAGCCAGCACTGCCAGTGGGTCCCCTTAAGCAGCACTGCCAGTGCTCCCCACAGCCAGTACTGCCAGTGCTCCCCATTGCCAGCACTGCCAGTGCCCACACAAGTGCAGCAGTGGCTGTCTTCCCCTCCACAGGCAGAACTGCCAGTGCTCCATTCCACACAGCCAGCACTGCCAGTGCTACCCCACAGCAAGCAATTCCTTTGCTCCCCCCAATGCCAGCACTGCCAGTGTTCCCACCCAAGTGCAGTAGTGGTAGTGTTCCCCTGCAGAAGCAGCACTACCAGCGCTCCCTTCAACACAGCCAGCACTGTCAGTGCTCCCCCCAAAGAGCTAGCACTGTCAGTGCTCCCACCACACAGCCAGCACTGTCAGTGATCCCCCCAAAGATACAGCACTGTCAGTGCCACCACCACACAGACTGCACTGTCAGTGCTCCCACCACACAGCCAGCACTGTCAGTGCTCCCCCGCACAGCCAGCACTGTCAGTGCTCCCCCCAAACAGCCAGCACAGTCAGTGCTCCCACCACACAGCCAGCACTGTCAGTGCTCTCCCCACACTGCCAGCACTGTCAGTGCTCCCACCACACAGCCAGCACTGTCAGTGCTCCCCACACAGCCAACACTGTTCGTGCTCCCACCACACAGCCCGCACTGTCAGTGCTCTCCCACACAGCCAGAACTGTCAGTGCTCCCACCACACAGCCAGCACTGTCAATGCTCCCAACACACAGACAGTACTGTCAGTGCTCCCCCACACAGGCAGCACTGTCAGTGCTCCCCCCACATAGCCAGCACTGTCAGTGCTCCCACCACACAGACAGCACTGTCAATGCTCCCACCACACAGACAGTGCTGTCAGTGCTCCCCCACACAGCCAGCACTGTCTGTGCTCCCCCAACGTAGCCAGCACTGTCAGTGGTCCCACCACACAGCCAGCACTGTCAGTGCTCCCACCACACAGCCAGCACTGTCAGTGCCCCCGCACACAGCCAGCACTGCCAGTGCTCCGCCACACAGCCATCACTGTCAGTGCTCCTACCACACAACCAGCACTGTCAGTGCTCCCCCCACACAGCCAGCACTGTCAGTGCTCCACCCACACAGCCAGCTCTGTCAGTGCTCCCCTACACAGCCAGCACTGTCAGTGCTCCCCCACACAGCCAGCACTGTCAGTGCTCCCCCGCACACAGCCAGCACTGCCAGTGCTCCCCCACACAGCCAGCACTGTCAGTGCTCCTACCACACAACCAGCACTGTCAGTGCTCCCCCCACACAGCCAGCACTGTCAGTGCTCCACCCACACAGCCAGCAATGCCAGTCCCCCGAACACAGCCAGCACTGCCAGTGCCCCCCCCCCCCCACAGCCAGCAATGCCAGTGCTCTCACCATCCCCCACAACTGTCAGCAGCGGCTGGAGTTGCTGATTGGCTGATGGGCTGTCACAGCGGCTGGAGCTGCTGATTGGCTGAGGGGCTGTCACAGCGGCTGGAGATGCTGATTGGACAGGAGGCTGTCAGTCAGGCACTGGAGCTGCTGATTGGCTGAGAGGCTGTCAGTCAGGCGCTGGACATGCTGATTGGTTGAGAGGCAGTGAGTCAACGGCTGGAGCTTTTGATTCGCTGAGAGGCTGTCAGTCAGGAGCTGGAGCTGCTGCTTGGCTGAGAGGCTGTGAGTCAACGGCTTGAGCTCCTGATTGGCTGAACGGCTGTCAGTCAGTTTTATTTTCTCATTAATTTAATAATTGATGTAACCGGATATTTCACCGCGATTTTGATCTGCTCCCTGAACCTGGACTGAGTCACCACATAAATAAATGTGTTTGTGCAACAATTTAAATCCTGCAGCATATATCCGACTTGTTGTAAATTATATTGAGATAGGGTGATAAAAACTAATCCTCTCACATCGATATAGAAAAATTTAATAACGGACACGGTCCAGAGGACGATGAAAGTCCCGGAGATGCTGAAGAGTAAAATCATTGACTTCCTTCTGCTCTCCATCTCTGGGTCTGTGCGAGTGTCTCCCTGACTCTGAGACTTCAGTGCCTTCCGGACCCGACTGCTGAGTAAAATGTGTCTGACTGTCAGAGCGTTGGTCAACAGGATTGAGAAGAACGGCATCAATGGTGTTAAAAACTGATCAAACCAGGAATATCCAACCCATCCCGGGTCAGTGAAATAGCTGATCTTTGTGACGCAGCTCAACTGGACATTGTCGAATATCTCCCTAGGTTCATATGTAAAGTACTGGGGGATGTTTTTCACACAGAGCAGGAGGCCGCTTGTGGACAGAACCACAGCCGCAGTTTTCCCGGTGCAATATTTAGTTTTCAGTTTCTGGCAGCAAATGGCCACAAATCGATCAAAGGAGAAAGTGAGGGTGAACCAGACAGAACAGTCCCTGGCTGCAGAGATCAGGGCACCCTTAACACTACACACAGGGGTGAGGAACAGGAAATTCCCGGGGAAATAATAACCATTGATCCTGTTCAGTATGGGTTTAGTGATAATAAACAGCAGATCCGCCGTTGCCATGGCCACCAGGTAGCGAGTGGTGCAGGTAGAGAGGCCACACTTCCCCCGACGCAGAATCACAATTCCCAGTATATTAACTGTCAGAGAGAGAAAGGAGAGACACGGGAAATTAATGGGTAATGAATCTCCCTGTCTGAACCAGGACACAATTTCAGCATCAATATAATGGGCAGTGGGCGGGTGGGGGTGTTGGGAGAGGAGTGGGCACAGAGATTAGCATTGCAGAGAGGGAAGTAGGAAATGTAACACCAGTGTTAAAGGTGGGGAATGGGGGGAAAGTGTGAATTGCAGCCCTGTCAGTTTGATGGCAGTGGTAGGAAAATGTTTATAATTCACCTTTGGGTGAATTAACCTTTGGGAGAGGTTACATTTCTCATTTAGTCTGATTTACAGGATTCACTCAGGCCGGCCAGGTTTCCCAAACCGGATACAAACATACCAGAGATTGTCATCCCAGCTCAATTATTGGACCACCCCCCGGATTGGACCGTTCCCTGGACTGGATTTCTGATGGGGTTGGACACCACTCCTGGTTTATTTGAATACTCCACGATCAATAGAAAAAATAAAACAAACGCAGGACCTTCCCACTTCATAATCATGGGAGCAATAGAAATATAGAATGTACAGTGCAAAAGGAGGTCATTCGGCCCATCGAGTCTGCACCGGCTTTTGGAAAGAGAAAACCAGTTCGGCCCACCCCATCCTCATAACCCAGTGACCCCATCGAAATTGTTTGGAAAATAAACACAATTTATCTTGGCCAATCCACCTAAACTGCACATCGTTGGACTGTGGGAGGAAACCGGATCACCCGGAGGAAACCCACGCACACACGGGGGAGAAAATACAGACTCCGCACAGACAGTGACCCAAACAGGGAATCGAACCTGGGACCCTGGAGCTGTGAATCAACTTTGCCAACCACTGTCCTACCGTGCAGCCCAGCCTGTCCAGAATAGGGTCTGTCCAGTCTCCAGAACATCCCGAAGGATCACCCCTCCCAGGTTTAGTCATTCGTACAGCTCCCGCTCCCAGGAATCCCCCATTGCCATGTATGGAACATCCCAACTTCACTGTTCCCAGGAATCCATCCTCTCCCTGTTTGAAAACAATCCCTGCCAAGCTTTTCTCATGATGTGGAGATGCCGGCGTTGGACTGGGGTGAACACAGTACGAAGTCTTACAACACCAGGTTAAAGTCCAACAGGTTTGTTTCGATATCACTAGCTTTCGGAGCGCTGCTCCTTCCTCAGTTGAATGAAGAGGTATGTTCCAGAAACACATATATAGACAAATCAAAGATGCCAAACAATGCTAGGAATGCGACCATCAGCAGGCGATTAAATCTTTACAGATCCAGAGATGGGGTAACCCCAGGTTAAAGAGGTGTGAATTGTATCAAGCCAGGACAGTTGGTAGGATTTTGCAGGCCAGATGGTGGGGGATGAATGTAATGCGACATGAATCCCAGGTCCCGGTTGAGGCCGCACTCATGTGTGCGGAACTTGGCTATAAGTTTCTGCTCGGCGATTCTGCGTTGTCGCGCGTCCTGAAGGCCACCTTGGAGAACGCTTTCCCGGAGATCAGAGGCTGAATGCCCTTGACTGCTGAAGTGTTCCCCGACAGGAAGGGAACATTCCTGCCTGGTGATTGTTGCACGATGGCCGTTCATTCGTTGTCGCAGCGTCTGCATGGTCTCGCCAATGTACCACGCTTCGGGACACCCTTTCCTGCAGCGTATGAGGGAGACAACATTGGCCGAGTCGCACGAGTATGTACCGCGTACCTGGTGGGTGGTGTTCTCACGTGTAATAGTGGTATCCATGTCGATGATCTGGCACGTCTTGCAGAGATTGCCATGGCAAGGTTGTGTGGTGTCGTGGTCACTGTTCTGAAGACTGGGTAGTTTGCTGCAAACAATGGTTCGTTTGAGGTTGCGCGGTTGTTTGAAGGCAAGTAGTGGGGGTGTGGGGATGACCTTGGCAAGATGTTCATCGTCATCAATGACGTGTTGAAGGCTGTGAAGAAGATGACGTAGTTTCTCCGCTCCGGGGAAGTACTGGACGACGAAGGGTATTCTGTCGGTTGTGTTCCATGTTTTTCTTCTGAGGAGGTTGGTGCGGTTTTTCGCTGTGGCGTGTTGGAACTGTCGATCGATGAGTCGAGTGCCATACCCCGTTCGTACGAGGGCATCTTTAAACGTCTGTAGATGTCTGTTACGCTCCTCCTCGTCTGAGCAGATCCTGTGTATACGGAGCGCTTGTCCATAGGGGATGGCTTCTTAAATGTGTTTAGGGTGGAAGCTGGAGAAGTGGAGCATCATGAGGTTATCCGTGGGTTTGCGGTAAAGCGAAGTGCTGAGGTGACCGTCCTTGATGGAGACGAGTGTGTCCAAGAATGCAACTGATTTTGGAGAGTAGTCCATGGTGAGTCTGATGGTTGGATGGAACTTATTAATGTCATCGTGTAGTCGTTTCAGTGATTCTTCACCGTGGGTCCAAAGGCAAAAAAATGTCATCGATGTATCTGGTGTATAACGGCGGTTAAAGGTCCTGTGCGGTGAGTAGGTCCTGTTCAAACTTGTGCATGAAGATGTTGGCGTATTGGGGTGCGAATTTGGTCCCCATGGCTGTTTCATGCATCTGGATGAAGAACTTCACAGCCTTCAACACGTCATTGATGACGATGAACATCTTGCCAAGGTCATTCCCACACCCCCACTACTTGCCTTCAAACAACCGCGCAACCTCAAACAAACCATTGTTTGCAGTAAACTACCCAGTCTTCAGAACAGTGACCACGACACCACACAACCCTGCCATGGCAATCTCTGCAAGACGTGCCAGATCATCAACATGGATACCACTATTACACGTGAGAACACCACCCACCAGGTACGTGGTACATACTTGTGCGACTCGGCCAATGTTGTCTCCCTCATACGCTGCAGGAAAGGATGTCCCGAAGCGTGGTACATTGGCGAGACCATGCAGACGCTGCGACAACGAATGAACGGCCACCGTGCAACAATCACCAGGCAGGAATGTTCCCTTCCTGTCGGGGAACACTTCAGCAGTCAAGGGCATTCAGCCTCTGATCTCCGGGTAAGCGTTCTCCAAGGCGGCCTTCAGGACGCGCGACAACGCAGAATCGCCGAGCAGAAACTTATAGCCAAGTTCCGCACACATGAGTGCGGCCTCAACCGGGACCTGGGCTTCATGTCGCATTACATTCATCCCCCATCATCTGGCCTGTGAAATCCTACCAACTGTCCTGGCTTGATACAATTCACACCTCTTTAACCTGGAGTTACCCCATCTCTGGATCTGTAAAGATTTAATCACCTGCTAATGGTCGCATTCCGAGCATTGTTTGGCATCTTTGAATTTGTCTATATATATGTTTCTGGAACATACCTCTTCATTCACCTGAGGAAGGAGCAGCGCTCTGAAAGCTAGTGACATCGAAACAAACCTGTTGGACTTGAACCTGGTGTTGTAAGCTTTTCTCAGGAATATTCCCGCTCCGGCATTGGACATTCCTCAGGGTTCATTTGGCCGGAAAAGACTCTCTCCAGATTCGGATCATTGCATTCGACACAAAAGTAGGGAAATGCCAAAACAAGAGCATTAAGATGGAGGAGAAAGTTCCCAGACTAAAGTTGTTTAAATTAACGTTACGTCCTGTAACATCCTAATTGGACGATGAGATGTTGCTCCTCCAGCTTGCGTTGGGCTTCACTGCATTCTTGCACCAGGCCAAGGACAGATATGTGGGCCTGAGAGCAAGGTGCTGAGTTAACATGGCCACAACAGGAAGGCTGGGGCCATGCTGTGGGCTGAGTGAAGGTGTTCCACAAAGCAGTCTCCCAGTCTGAGTTTAGTCTCGCCAATGTAGAGGAGACGGTATTGGCTCCAGCGAATACAGTAGAACAAATTGAAGGCACAGAAGTGAAACGCTGCTTCCCCAGAAAGGAGAGTTTGCTGCTGAGAACCATGAGACGGGAGGAGGTAAAGGGACAGTTGTTGCACCGTCTCTGATTGCAGGGGAAGGTGCTGGGGGAAGGGAAAGGGGTGTGGGGTGCGAGGGGGAAGTGGACAAGGGGGAGGGAGCGGTACCTGAGGAATACAGAATTTGAGGGGGTTGGTTGGAGAGAGGTGAAGTTGTGTTTGGTGGTGACATCATGCTGGAGTTGGCAGAAATGGAGGAGGATTTTCCTATCAATGGAAAGGCTGATGGTGTGGAAAGTGAGGAGAGGGAGACACTATCATGTTTCCGGGAGGGAGGGGGATGTGTGCGGACAGAGGTGTGAGAAGTGAATTGAACACGATTGAGAGGCCTGTTAACACAGGAAGGTGGTGGGGACAGCCCGGTTAAGGAAAAGACAGACATGCCAGACGGGCTATGTTCGAATACGTCACCATCAGAACAGAGGCGATGGAGGCGGAGAAAGTGGGAGAATGAGATGCAGTCTTTACAGGAAGCAGGGAATGAGGATCTGTACACAACCTTCGTGTTGGGGAACGGAGGTGCAGAGGGATTGGACACCCATTGTGAAGATTGGGCGGTTAGGGCCAGGGAAATGGACATTGATTATATGACATACGGCACCAGAGGAATCAGGAATTATAGAATCCTTACAGTGCAGAAGGAGGTCATTCGGCCCATTAAGTCTGTGCCAAACCTCTGAAAGAGTACCTCAACCAAGCTCACTCCCCCGCCTATCTCATTAACCCCTTAATCTAACCTACACATCTTTTTGGACACTGTGGAGTAATTTAGCATGACCAATCCACCTAACCTGGACTGTGGGAGGTAACCGGAGCACCCGGAGGAAACCCACGCAGACACGGAGAAAAAGTGCAGTCTCCACACAGACAGTCACCCAAGGTGGTAATTGATTTTGGGATCATGGTGCTGTGAGGCAGCCGTGCAAACCACTATGTCACTGTGACACCAATGTCTTTGGGTAGGGGCAGAACAGGGTAAAGCGGATGGAATTAAGATCGGAAGAAATGATCTTGGTGGGGCTGGAACAGGCCGAAATAAGGGTGTACTGGGACTTTCCTGTCTGTGGATTTTGGGAAGGAGGTTGATGCAGGATGTGTGGGGTTGTGGGGTTATGGTGTCCGAGGCTGTGGACAGAAGATATCCAGAGTCAATGCGGTCAGTGAAAGTCCAGGAAACAATATCATGATGTTTGGTGGAGTGCTGCTGGTCCAGGGGGAGGTAGCAGGATGGGTCTGAGAGTTGACGGTCAGCCTCTGTGAGGAAGAGGTCAGGACACCAGACAATAATGGCACCACCCTTGTGAGCAACTTAGATCATCAGGCCAGGGTTGGATGTTAGAGAGAGGATTGGAGCAAGTTTAGAGTGAGTCAGGATAGAGTTGGTGAGAGGCACCGAGAAATTGTGACGGTCGATGTCGCACTGACAGATCTCAATGAAAAGATCAAGAGCTGATAGGAGGCCAGAGGGTGGGGTCCAGGTAGAGGGAGATTACTGGAGGCGGATGGATTTCAAGAACAGATTTTCATAAAATAGACAGTGAGAAACAGCAGAGACAATATTATCAATTCACTGATCATCATCAGAATAATTACCAAAGAATTGAAAAGCAGAAATCGGTCTCTGTTATTCTTGAATTTAGAACAGAATATAATAAAATCTTCCAGTCACAATGTCAACAGTTGGAAAAATGGAATTAGAAGTCTGAGTTAAAAGAAATCCAGTAACACAGAGTATACTAAATAGTCGGCACATATTCCAAAGTCAACATTATTCCTGACACATTTCATCCAACAATTTCAATAACTACCAGAAATAATAGATCTGAGTAGTATGATAGATGTTAAAACAATTAGATTTTCTAAAGGCCGTCAGTAAGATCCGACGTAACAGACTGATGGGTAATCTCAGAGACAGTGGAGTTAGGGGACACAGCAGCAGAATGGACACATGCTGGCGACACACACAGAAAACAGGGAGAGGAGTTAAAGGGATTTAGGCTGGTTGGTGGAAGGTGGTAAGTGGTGTTCCACAAGGATCAGCACTGGGATCACTCTCCTTCACCATTCCCATCAAAAGTCTGGGATCGGGAAGCAGAATGATAATTACACAATTTACAGACAAAATCACATTGAGACTGACAGTGAATACAGAGGAAGAATACAACTAATTACATTCACACATTCATCATTAATTATGAATTTGCAAAGTGGGTATTTCAATGGGAGATTAATGTTCTGACAGATCAGTATCCGCTGCTGCATTTTGATCAGAACAATAAATCCCCCAATCACTCCTTTGAAAACAAGTGTGTGAATGGACTGGAGCGGTTTCTGGGTTCAGTTGAATAGATTCACAAATCGTGTGAAGCAGAAAACAGTATACAAACACCCATAAAGATTGATCAAACATGTGAGTTCATTTCAGGATGAATAGAAATGAGAAAATATCACAAAACCTATTGGAATACTGCACTGCTGTGGGTTTTATGAAATATTAGAGTATGGATGATATCTGTTCCTGTTAGAGTAGATCAATAGTAAACAGAGATAGAGACATTTCACTTCATACAATAAATATAAACATCTTCATAACACAGCCAAACTCTTTCTGTTTTCAACCTATTCCAAAGTTAAAACACACAGCGAGAACTCCACAGAATGGAGCGACCACTCCCCAATAAAATACATCATTTCAAAACAGAACCAACTAATTTCAGTCCAGTTACTGACCCACACACAATACAATTCCAGACGGACAGATAGTTCCAGTAATAGATAGATAATTGGATCAGATATTTCACTCTGGTAAGAGACCCACATTCAGTACAATTCTAAACTGACAGATACTCCCAGTAATCCTTGTTCATTGCTGTCAGATATTTCAATCTGATTAGCGATCCACCGTCAGTGTGATTTCATTCTTACTCCCACGAAACCTTCCTTCAGAGAGATTGCGTTCACTGAGATCCAATCTAACATTATACAAGATTCCACTCAATATGACAACTTTATTGATCAGCGATCCCGTGAGGTACAAACAGGTATATTGTTAGTTGATGAAATGGATTCAAACCATATACATTATTAACGGGATTTGTATTAAGTGAATTATATCGTTGCCCAGGTGTCTATATAACAGTGAGCACGAGATCAGGATCAGATATTTTCAGTCGCAGTTTAAAATCAGAGAGCCGCTCACACACAGATTTACACAACTTCAATGGTGACAGACACTTACCAGGAACACCAACAATAGCCAGGATTGGGTAGACTATTTTCTCAGCAATTTCAATTGGATAAAGCATTTTCACTGTGAGGTGATGTGTCCCTTCCTGCGATTGGCAATCTCTCTGTCTGAAACTCTGAGGTTATATATTCTCCAAGCTTTTAATTAATACCCTGAGGAACCACCTCAGGGATATTGTGGTTGTGACATCGTTTAACTTATTTTTCAAAGATGTGAACAAACAGATTACGACATTTGGTTCAGTGAAATAAAATATTATTTTTGTGAGTGAGTGACCTCTTTCCAAACACAGGACTGTGTTGGTCACACTGTTCAGCTAACGTTAACAGAAAGGTTGCTGTCCACTCAGACACCATCAGTCCCATCTCTACATCTCAGATTGTTTCAGTGATATCCCTCACTCCACTGTGACCATTCAGAGATTCAGTTCCAATTGTCAGTGTGTTTCTCTGGGTGGGTTCTCTGCACTCTGGGGTGTAGCTGCCTCTGTAACTGTGACCATTCAGTGATTCAGTTCCAATTGTCAGTGTGTTTCGCTGCGTGGTTCCACTGAACTCTGGGGTGTAGCTGTCTCTGTAACTGAGACCATTCAGTGATTCAGTTCCAATTGTCAGTGTGTTTCTCTGGGTGGGTCCACTGCACTCTGGGGTGTAGCTGCCTCTGTAACTGTGACCATTCAGTGATTCAGTTCCAATTGTCAGTGTGTTTCTCTGGGTGGTTCCACTGAACTAAGGGGTGTAGCTGTCTCTGTAACTGAGACTATTCAGTGATTCAGTTCCAATTGTCAGTGTGTTTCCCTGGACGGTCCACTGCACTCTGGGGTGTAGCTGCCTCTCTAACTGTGACCATTCAGTGATTCAGTTCCAATTGTGTTTATCTGGGTGGTTCCACTGCACTCTGGGGTGTAGCTGCCTCTGTAACTGACAATTCAGTGATTCAGCTCCAATTGTCAGTGTGTTTCTCTGGGTTGTTGCACTGCACTCTGGGGTGTACCTGTCTCTGTAACTGTGACCATTCAGTGACTCAGATCCAAATGTCAGTGTGTTCCTCTGGGTGGTTCCACTGCACTCTGGGGTGTAGCTGCCTCTGTAACTCTGACCATGTGGTACTTTGCATTAGGGGTCATGTGGGACTGTGAAGCCGTGATGTCATTGGCTGACAGATCCCGGGTCCTGGTTGGCCGTTGACCTCTAGCTCCGCCCTCAAGGCGGAGTATAAGAACCAGGAGTCCTCCCCCGCAGGCAGTCTACTACTGAACTGCGGGGGATTAGTCACGCTTAGTAAAGCCTCATCGACTTCATTCTATTCGTCTCTCGGAGTCTTTGTGCGCTACAATTTATTAAGCGTGACTAAAGGACTTTTAACGAGAACATTTTGTCTTTTTCTCCTGACGATTACTGTAAATAGTTCGAAGCAAAAAAAAAAACCATGTACATACTGTAATAACATGGGAAAGTTTTCCTCCCAGGACCAGCCTTGTAAACCCTTACCACCATGCGAAGCATCACACCGCCGGGTTCATTTTTAACAAGGGGTGAATGTGGTAGTATGCATTAGGGTTCATGTGGGACTGTGAAGCCGTGATGTCATTGGCTGACAGATCCCGGGTCCTGGTTGGCCGTTGACCTCTAGCTCCGCCCTGAAGGCGGAGTATAATAACCAGGAGTCCTCCCCCGCAGGCAGTCTACTACTGAACTGCGGGGGAACAGTCACGCTTAATAAAGCCTCATCGACTTCACTCTATTCGTCTCTCGGAGTCTTTGTGCGCTACAATGACCATTCATTGATTCAGTTGCAATTGTCAGTGTGTTTGTCTGGGTGGTTCCACTGCGCTCTGGGGTGTAGCTGTCTCTGTAACTGTGCCCATTCAGTGATTCAGTTGCAATTGTCAGTGTGTTACACTGCGTGGTTCGACTGCACTCTGGGGTGTAGCTGCCCCTGTAACTGTGACCATTCTGTGATTCAGTTCCAAATGTCAGTGTGTTTCTCTGTCTGGGTCCACTTCACTCTGGGTTGTAGCTGTCTCTAACTGTGACCATTCTGTGATTCAGTTCCAATTGTCATGTGTTTCTCTGGGTGGTTCCACTGCACTAGGGGTGTAGGTGTCTCTGTAACTGTGACAATTAAGTGATTCAGTTCCAATTGTCAGTGTGTTTCTCTGGGTGGTTCCACTGCACTCTAGGGTGTAGCTGTCTCTGTAACTGTGACCATTCAGTGATTCAGTTCCAATTGTCAGTGTGTTTCGCTGGGTGGTTCCACTGAACTCTGGGGTTTAGCTGTCTCTGTAACTGAGACCATTCAGTGATTCCGTTCCGATTGTCAGTGTGTTTCTCTGGGTGGGTCCACTGCACTCTGGGGTGTAGCTGCCTCTGTAACTGTGACCATTCAGTGATTCAGTTCCAATTGTCAGTGTGTTTCTCTGGGTGGTTCCACTGCACTCTGCTTTGTAGCTGTCTCTGTAACTGTGACCATTCAGTGATTCAGTTCCAATTGTCAGTGTGTTTCGCTGGGTGGTTCCACTGAACTCTGGGGTGTAGCTGTCTCTGTAACTGAGACTATTCAGTGATTCAGTTCAAATTGTCAGTGTGTTTCCCTGGACGGTCCACTGTACTCTGGGGTGTAGCTGTCTCTGTAACTGTGACCATTCAGTGACTCAGTTCCAATTGTGTTTATCTGAGTGGTTCCACTGCACTCTGGGATGTAGCTGCCCCTGTAACTGTTACCATTAAGTGATTCAGTTCCAATTGTCAGTGTGTTTCTCTGGGTGGTTCCACTGCACTCTGGGATGTAGCTGCCTCTGTAACTGTGACCATTCAGTGATTCATTTCCAATTGTCAGTGTGTTTCTCTGGGTGGTTCCACTGCACTAGGGGTGTAGCTGTCTCTGTAACTGAGAGCATTCAGTGATTCAGTTCCAATTGTCAGTGTGTTTCTCTGTGTGGTTCCACTGCACTCTAGGGTGTAGCTGTCTCTGTAACTGAGACCATTCAGTGATTCAGTTCCAATTGTCAGTGTGTTTCTCTGGGTGGTTCCACTGCACTCTGGTTTGTAGCTGCCTCTGTAACTGTGACCATTCAGTGATTCAGTTCCAATTGTCAGTGTGTTTCTATGGGTTGTCCCGCTGCACTCAGGGATGTAGCTGCCTCTATAACTGAGAACATTCTGTGATTCAGGACCAATTGTCAGTGTGTTTCTCTGGGTAGGTTCACTGCACTCTGGGGTGTAGCTGTCTCTGACTGTGACCATTCAGTGATTTAGTTCCAATTGTCAGTGAGTTTCTCTGTGTGGTTCCACTGCACTCTGGGGTGTTGCTGCCTCTGTAACTGTGACCATTCAGTGATTCAGTTCAAATTGTCAATGATTTTCCCTTGCAGGGTTCGCTGCACTCAGGGGTGTAGCTGTCTCTGTAAATGTGACCAGTCAGTGATTCAGTTCCAATTGTCAGTGTCTTTCTCTGGATGGTTCCACTGCACCCTGGAGTGTAGCTCTAACTGTGACCATCAGTGATTCTGTTCCAATTGTCAGTATGTTTCTCTCATTGGTTCCACTGCACTCTGGGGTGGAGCTGTCTCTACCTGTGACCATTCAGTGCCAATTCTCAATATGTTTCTGTGGGTGGTTCCACTGCACTCTGGGATGTAGCTGTCTCTGTAACTGAGACCATTCAGTGATTCAGTTCCAATTGTCAGTTTGTTTCTCTGGGTGCTTACACTGCTCTCTGGCATGTCGCTGTCTCTGTAACTGAGACAATTCAGTGACTCAGTTCCAATTGTCAGTGTGTTTCTCTGGGTGGTTCCACTGCACTCTGGGGTGTGGCTGTCTCTGTAACTGAGACCATTCAGTGATTCAGTTCCAATTGTCAGTGTGTTTCTCTGGGTGGGTTCACTGCACTCTGGGATGTAGCTGTCTCTGTAACTGAGACGATTCAGTGATTCAGTTCCAAATATCAATGTGTTTCTCTGTATGGTTCCACTGCACTCTGGGGTGTAGCTGTCTCTAACTGTGACCATTCAGTGATTCAGTACCAATTGTCAGTGTGTTTCTCTGTGTGGTTCCACTGCACTCTGGGGTGTAGCTGTCTGTAACTGTGACCATTCAGTGATACAGATGCAATTGTCAGTAAGTTTCTGTGGGTGGTTCCACTGCACTCTGGGGTGTAGCTTTCTCTAACTGTGACCATTCAGTTATTCAGTTCCAGTTGTCAGTGTCTTTCTCTGTGTGGGTCCACTGTACTCTGGGTTGTAGCTGCCACTGTAACTGTTACCATTCAGTGATTCAGTTCAGATTGTCAGTGTGTTTATCTGTTTGGTTCCACTGCTCTCTGGGGAGTAGCTGCCTCTCTAACTATGCCACTTAGTGATTCAGCTCCTCTTGACAGTGAGTTTCTCTGGGTGGCTCCACTGCACTCAGGGGTGTAGCTGTCTCTGTAACTGTGACCATTCATTGATTCAGTTCCAAATGTCAGTGTGTTTCGCTGGGTGGTTCCACTGCACTCTGGGATGTAGCTGTCTCTGTAACTGTGACCATTCAGTAATTCAGTTCCAATTCTCAGTGTGTTTCTCTGGGTGGTTCCACTGCACTCAGGGGTGTAGCTGTCACTGTAACTGTGACCATTCATTGATTCAGTTCTAATTGTCAGTGTGTTTCTCTGAGTTGTTCCACTGCACTCTGGGATGTAGCTACCTTTGTAACTGTGACCATTCAGTGATTCAGTTCCAATTGTCAGTTTGTTTCTCTGGGTGGTGACACTGCACTCTGGGGTGTAGCTGTCACTGTAACTGTGACTATTCATTGATTCAGTTCTAATTGTCAGTGTGTTTCTCTGAGTTGTTCCACTGCACTCTGGGATGTAGCTGCCTTTGTAACTGTGTCCATTCACTGATTCAGTTTCAATTGTCAGTGCGTTACTCTGTGTGGTTCCTGTGCCCACTGGGGTGTAGCAGCCTCTGTAACTGTGACCATTCAGTGATTCAGATCCAATTGTCAGTGTGTTTCTCTGGGTGGGTTAACTGCACTCTGGGATGTAGCTGTCTCTGTAACTGAGACCATTCAGTGATTCAGTTCCAATTATCAATGTGTTTCTCTGTATAGTTCCACTGCACTCTGGGGTGTAGCTGTCTCTAACTGTGACCATTCAGTGATTCAGTTCCAATTGTCAGTGTGTTTCTCTGTGTGGTTCCACTGTACTCTGGGGTGTAGCTGTCTCTAGCGGTGCGCAGGGGCCTTCTTGGAGGTGAGTAGTGTATTTAAAAAGCCGTACCTTTACAGGAGCAGCCCTTTGGATTTTGGCGGCAGCGGTGCGCAGGGGCCTTCTTGGAGGTGAGTACTGTATTTAAAAAGCCTTACCTTTACAGGAGCAGCCCTTTGGATTTCGGCGGCAGCGGTGCGCAGGGGCCTTCTTGGAGGTGAGTAGCGTATTTAAAAAGCCTTACCTTTACAGGAGCAGCCCTTTGGATTTCGGCGGCAGCGGTGTGCAGGGGCCTTCTTGGAAGTGAGTAGTATATTTAAAAAGCCTTACCTTTACAGGAGCAGCCCTTTGGATTTCGGCGGCAGCGGTGCGCAGGGGCCTTCTGGGAGGTGAGTAGCGACTTTAATACCACTTACCTTTACAGGAGCAGCCCTTTGGATTTCGGCGGCAGCGGTGCGCAGGGGCCTTCTGGGAGGTGAGTAGTGAATTTAAAAAGCCTTACCTTTACAGGAGCAGACCTTTGGATTTCGGCGTCAGCGGTGCGCAGGGGCCTTCTGGGAGGTGAGTAGTGTATTTAAAAAGCCTTACCTTTATAGGAGCAGCCCTTTGGATTTCGGCGGCAGCGGTGCGCAGGGGCCTTCTTGGAGGTGAGTAGTGAATTTAAAAAGCCTTACCTTTACAGGAGCAGCCCTTTGGATTTCGGCGGCAGCAGTGCGCAGGGGCCTTCTTGGAGGTGAGTAGTGTATTTAAAAACCTTACCTTTACAGGAGCTGCCCTTTGGATTTCGGCGGCAGCGGTGCGCAGGGGCCTTCTTGGCGATGAGTAGTGTATTTAAAAACCTTACCTTTACAGGAGCAGCACTTTGGATTTCGGCGGCAGCGGTTCGCAGGGGCCTTCTGGGAGGTGAGTAGTGTATTTAAAAAGCCTTACCTTTAAGGAGCAGCCCTTTGGATTTCGGCGGCAGCGGTGCACATGGGCCTTCTTGGAGGTGAGTAGTGAATTTAAAAAGCCTTACCTTTACAGGACCAGCCCTTTGGATTTCGGCGGCAGCGGTGCACAGGGGCCTTCTTGGAGGTGAGTAGTGAATTTAAAAAGCCTTACCTTTACAGGAGCAGCCCTTTGGATTTCAGCGGCAGCGGTGCGCAGGAGCCTTCTTGGAGGTGAGTATTGAATATAAAAAGCCTTATCTTTACAGGAGCAGCCCTTTGGATTTCGGCGGCAGCGGTGCGCAGGGGCCTTCTTGGAAGTGAGTAATGTATTTTAAAAGCCTTACCTTTACAGGAGCAGCCCTTTGGATTTCGGCGGCAGCGGTGCGCAGGGGCCTTCTTGGAGGTGAGTAGTGAATTTAAAAAGCCTTACATTTACAGGAGCAGCCCTTTGGATTTCGGGGGCAGCGGTGCGCAGGGGCCTTCTTGGAGGTGAGTAGTGTATTTAAAAAGCCTTACCTTTACAGGAGCAGCCCTTTGGATTTCGGCGGCAGCGGTGCGCAGGGGCGATCTTGGAGGTGAGTAGTGAATTTAAAAAGCCTTACCTTTACAGGAGCTGCCCTTTGGATTTCGGCGGCAGCGGTGCGCAGGGGCCTTCTTGGAGGTGAGTAGTGTATTTAAAAAGCCTTACCTTTACAGGAGCAGCCCTTTGGATTTCGGTGGCAGCGGTGCGCAGGGGCCTTCTTGGAGGTGAGTAGTGAATTTAAAAAGCCTTAACTTTACAGGAGCAGCCCTTTGGATTTCGGCGGCAGCGGTGCGCAGGGGCCTTCTTGGAGGTGAGTAGTGTATTTAAAAAGCCTAACCTTTTCAGGAGCAGCCCTTTGGATTTCGGCAGCAGCGGTGCGCAGGGGCCTTCTTGGAGGTGAGTAGTGTATTTAAAAAGCCTTGCCTTTACAGGAGCAGCCCTTTGGATTTCGGCGGCAGCGATGCGCAGGGGCCTTCTTGGAGGTGAGTAGTGTATTTAAAAAGCCTTACCTTTACAGGAGCAGCCCTTTGGAATTCGGCGGCAGCGGTGCACAGGGGCCTTCTTGGAGGTGAGTAGTGAATTTAAAAAGCCTTACCTTTACAGGAGCAGCCCTTTGGATTTCGGCGGCAGCGGTGCGCAGGGGCCTTCTGGGAGGTGAGTAGTGTATTTAAAAAGCCTTACCTTTACAGGAGCAGCCCTTTGGATTTCGGCGGCAGCGGAGCGCAGGGGCCTTCTTGGAGGTGAGTAGTGTATTAAAAAAGCCTTACCTTTACAGGAGCAGCCCTTTGGATTTCGGCGGCAGCGGTGCGCAGGGGCCTTCTTGGAGGTGAGTAGTGACTTTAAAAAGCCTTTCCTTTACAGGAGCAGCCCTTTGGATTTTGGCGGCAGCGGTGCGCAGGGGCCTTCTTGGAGGTGAGTAATGTATTTAAAAAGCCTTACCTTTACAGGAGCAGCCCTTTGGATTTCGGCGGCAGCGGTGCGCAGGGGCCTTCTTGGAGGTGAGTAGTGTATTTAAAAAGCCTTACCTTTACAGGAGCAGCCCTTTGGATTTCGGCGGCAGCGGTGCGCAGGGGCCTTCTTGGAGGTGAGTAGTGACTTTAAAAAGCCTTTCCTTTACAGGAGCAGCCCTTTGGATTTTGGCGGCAGCGGTGCGCAGGGGCCTTCTTGGAGGTGAGTAATGTATTTAAAAAGCCTTACCTTTACAGGAGCAGCCCTTTGGATTTCGGCGGCAGCGGTGCGCAGGGGCCTTCTTGGAGGTGAGTAGTGAATTTTAAAAGCCTTACCTTTACAGGAGCAGCCCTTTGGATTTCGGCGGCAGCGGTGCGCAGGGGCCTTCTTGGATGTGAGTAGTGAATTTAAAAAGCCTTACCTTTACAGGAGCAGCCCTTTGGATTTCGGCGGCAGCGGTGCGCAGGGGCCTTCTTGGAGGTGAGTAGTGTATTTAAAAAGCCTTACCTTTACAGGAGCAGCCCTTTGGATTTCGGCGGCAGCGGTGCGCAGGGGCCTTCTTGGAGGTGAGTAGTGAATTTAAAAAGCCTTACCTTTACAGGAGCAGCCCTTTGGATTTCGGCGGCAGCGGTGCGCAGGGGCCTTCTTGGAGGTGAGTAGTGTATTTAAAAAGCCTTACCTTTACAGGAGCAGCCCTTTGGATTTCGGCGGCAGCGGTGCGCAGGGGCCTTCTTGGAGGTGAGTAGTGTATTTAAAAAGCCTTACCTTTACAGGAGCAGCCCTTTGGATTTCGGCGGCAGCGGTGCGCAGGGGCCTTCTTGGAGGTGAGTAGTGTATTTAAAAAGCCTTACCTTTACAGGAGCAGCCCTTTGGATTTCGGCGGCAGCGGTGCGCAGGGGCCTTCTTGGAGGTGAGTAGTGAATTTAAAAAGCCTTACCTTTACAGGAGCAGCCCTTTGGATTTCGGCGGCAGCGGTGCGCAGGGGCCTTCTTGGAGGTGAGTAGTGTATTTAAAAAGCCTTACCTTTACAGGAGCAGCCCTTTGGATTTCGGCGGCAGCGGTGCGCAGGGGCCTTCTTGGAGGTGAGTAGTGTATTTAAAAAGCCTTACCTTTACAGCAGCAGCCCTTTGGATTTCGGCGGCAGCGGTGCGCAGGGGCCTTCTTGGAGGTGAGTAGTGTATTTAAAAAGCCTTACCTTTACAGGAGCAGCCCTTTGGATTTCGGCGGCAGCGGTGCGCAGGGGCCTTCTTGGAGGTGAGTAGTGAATTTAAAAAGCCTAACCTTTACAGGAGCAGCCCTTTGGATTTCGGCGGCAGCGGTGCGCAGGGGCCTTCTTGGAGGTGAGTAGTGTATTTAAAAAGCCTTACCTTTACAGGAGCAGCCCTTTGGATTTCGGCGGCAGCGGTGCGCAGGGGCCTTCTTGGAGGTGAGTAGTGAATTTAAAAAGCCTAACCTTTACAGGAGCAGCCCTTTGGATTTCGGCGGCAGCGGTGCGCAGGGGCCTTCTTGGAGGTGAGTAGTGTATTTAAAAAGCCTTACCTTTACAGGAGCAGCCCTTTGGATTTCGGCGGCAGCGGTGCGCAGGGGCCTTCTTGGAGGTGAGTAGTGAATTTAAAAAGCCTTACCTTTACAGAAGCAGCCCTTTGGATTTCGGTGGCAGCGGTGCACAGGGGCCTTCTTGGAGGTGAGTAGTGAATTTAAAAAGCCTTACCTTTACAGGAGCAGCCCTTTGGATTTCGGCGGCAGCGGTGCGCAGGGGCCTTCTTGGAGGTGAGTAGTGTATTTAAAAAGCCTTACCTTTACAGGAGCAGCCCTTTGGATTTCGGCGGCAGCGGTGCGCAGGGGCTTCTTGGAGGTGAGTAGTGTATTTAAAACCCTTACCTTTACAGAAGCAGACCTTTGGATTTCGGCGGCAGCGGTGCACAGGGGCCTTCTTGGAGGTGAGTAGTGAATTTAAAAACTCTTACCTTTACAGGAGCAGCCCTTTGGATTTCGGCGGCAGTGGTGCGCAGGGGCTTCTTGGAGGTGAGTAGTGAATTTTAAAAGCCTTACCTTTACAGGAGCAGCCCTTTGGATTTCGGCCGCAGCGGTGCGCAGGGGCCTTCTTGGAGGTGAGTCGTGAATTTAAAAAGCCTTACCTTTACAGGAGCAGCCCTTTGGATTTCGGCGGCAGCGGTGCGCAAGGGCCTTCTTGGAGGTGAGTAGTGTATTTATAAAGCCTTACCTTTACAGGAGCAGCCCTTTGGATTTCGGCCGCAGCGGTGCGCAGGGGCCTTCTTGGAGGTGAGTAGTGTATTTAAAAAGCCTTACCTTTACAGGAGCAGCCCTTTGGATTTCGGCCGCAGCGGTGCGCAGGGGCCTTCTTGGAGGTGAGTAGTGTATTTAAAAAGCCTTACCTTTACAGGAGCAGCCCTTTGGATTTCGGCGGCAGCGGTGCGCAGGGGCCTTCTTGGAGGTGAGTAGTGTATTTAAAAAGCCTTACCTTTACAGGAGCAGCCCTTTGGATTTCGGCGGCAGCGGTGCGCAGGGGCCTTCTTGGATGTGAGTAGTGAATTTAAAAAGCCTTACCTTTACAGGAGCAGCCCTTTGGATTTCGGCGGCAGCGGTGCGCAGGGGCCTTTTTGGAGGTGAGTAGTGTATTTAAAAAGCCTTACCTTTACAGGAGCAGCCCTTTGGATTTCGGCTGCAGCGGTGCGCAGGGGCCTTCTTGGAGGTGAGTAGTGTATTTAAAAAGCCTTACCTTTACAGGAGCAGCCCTTTGGATTTCGGCGGCAGCGGTGCGCTGGGGCCTTCTTGGAGGTGAGTAGCGTATTTAAAAAGCCTGACATTTACAGGAGCAGCCCTTTGGATTTTGGCGGCAGCGGTGCGCAGGGGCTTCTTGGAGGTGAGTAGTGTATTTAAAAAGCCTTACCTTTACAGAAGCAGCCCTTTGGATTTCGGCGGCAGCGGTGCACAGGGGCCTTCTTGGAGGTGAGTAGTGAATTTAAAAACTCTTACCTTTACAGGAGCAGCCCTTTGGATTTCGGCGGCAGCGGTGCGCAGGGGCCTTCTTGGAGGTGAGTAGTGAATTTAAAAAGCCTAACCTTTACAGGAGCAGCCCTTTGGATTTCGGCGGCAGCGGTGCGCAGGGGCCTTCTTGGAGGTGAGTAGTGTATTTAAAAAGCCTTACCTTTACAGGAGCAGCCCTTTGGATTTCGGCGGCAGCGGTGCGCAGGGGCCTTCTTGGAGGTGAGTAGTGAATTTAAAAAGCCTAACCTTTACAGGAGCAGCCCTTTGGATTTCGGCGGCAGCGGTGCGCAGGGGCCTTCTTGGAGGTGAGTAGTGTATTTAAAAAGCCTTACCTTTACAGGAGCAGCCCTTTGGATTTCGGCGGCAGCGGTGCGCAGGGGCCTTCTTGGAGGTGAGTAGTGAATTTAAAAAGCCTTACCTTTACAGAAGCAGCCCTTTGGATTTCGGTGGCAGCGGTGCACAGGGGCCTTCTTGGAGGTGAGTAGTGAATTTAAAAAGCCTTACCTTTACAGGAGCAGCCCTTTGGATTTCGGCGGCAGCGGTGCGCAGGGGCCTTCTTGGAGGTGAGTAGTGTATTTAAAAAGCCTTACCTTTACAGGAGCAGCCCTTTGGATTTCGGCGGCAGCGGTGCGCAGGGGCTTCTTGGAGGTGAGTAGTGTATTTAAAACCCTTACCTTTACAGAAGCAGACCTTTGGATTTCGGCGGCAGCGGTGCACAGGGGCCTTCTTGGAGGTGAGTAGTGAATTTAAAAACTCTTACCTTTACAGGAGCAGCCCTTTGGATTTCGGCGGCAGTGGTGCGCAGGGGCTTCTTGGAGGTGAGTAGTGAATTTTAAAAGCCTTACCTTTACAGGAGCAGCCCTTTGGATTTCGGCCGCAGCGGTGCGCAGGGGCCTTCTTGGAGGTGAGTCGTGAATTTAAAAAGCCTTACCTTTACAGGAGCAGCCCTTTGGATTTCGGCGGCAGCGGTGCGCAAGGGCCTTCTTGGAGGTGAGTAGTGTATTTATAAAGCCTTACCTTTACAGGAGCAGCCCTTTGGATTTCGGCCGCAGCGGTGCGCAGGGGCCTTCTTGGAGGTGAGTAGTGTATTTAAAAAGCCTTACCTTTACAGGAGCAGCCCTTTGGATTTCGGCCGCAGCGGTGCGCAGGGGCCTTCTTGGAGGTGAGTAGTGTATTTAAAAAGCCTTACCTTTACAGGAGCAGCCCTTTGGATTTCGGCGGCAGCGGTGCGCAGGGGCCTTCTTGGAGGTGAGTAGTGTATTTAAAAAGCCTTACCTTTACAGGAGCAGCCCTTTGGATTTCGGCGGCAGCGGTGCGCAGGGGCCTTCTTGGATGTGAGTAGTGAATTTAAAAAGCCTTACCTTTACAGGAGCAGCCCTTTGGATTTCGGCGGCAGCGGTGCGCAGGGGCCTTTTTGGAGGTGAGTAGTGTATTTAAAAAGCCTTACCTTTACAGGAGCAGCCCTTTGGATTTCGGCTGCAGCGGTGCGCAGGGGCCTTCTTGGAGGTGAGTAGTGTATTTAAAAAGCCTTACCTTTACAGGAGCAGCCCTTTGGATTTCGGCGGCAGCGGTGCGCTGGGGCCTTCTTGGAGGTGAGTAGCGTATTTAAAAAGCCTGACATTTACAGGAGCAGCCCTTTGGATTTTGGCGGCAGCGGTGCGCAGGGGCTTCTTGGAGGTGAGTAGTGTATTTAAAAAGCCTTACCTTTACAGAAGCAGCCCTTTGGATTTCGGCGGCAGCGGTGCACAGGGGCCTTCTTGGAGGTGAGTAGTGAATTTAAAAACTCTTACCTTTACAGGAGCAGCCCTTTGGATTTCGGCGGCAGCGGTGCGCAGGGGCCTTCTTGGAGGTGAGTAGTGAATTTAAAAAGCCTTACCTTTACAGGAGCAGCCCTTTGGATTTCGGCGGCAGCGGTGCGCAGGGGCCTTCTTGGAGGTGAGTAGTGTATTTAAAAAGCCCTACCTTTACAGGAGCAGCCCTTTGGATTTCGGCGGCAGCGGTGCGCAGGGGCCTTCTTGGAGGTGAGTCGTGAATTTAAAAAGCCTTACCTTTACAGGAGCAGCCCTTTGGATTTCGGCGGCAGCGGTGCGCAAGGGCCTTCTTGGAGGTGAGTAGTGTATTTATAAAGCCTTACCTTTACAGGAGCAGCCCTTTGGATTTCGGCCGCAGCGGTGCGCAGGGGCCTTCTTGGAGGTGAGTAGTGAATTTAAAAACTCTTACCTTTACAGGAGCAGCCCTTTGGATTTCGGCCGCAGCGGTGCGCAGGGGCCTTCTTGGAGGTGAGTAGTGAATTTAAAAAGCCTTACCTTTACAGGAGCAGCCCTTTGGATTTCGGCGGCAGCGGTGCGCAGGGGCCTTCTTGGAGGTGAGTAGTGTATTTAAAAAGCCTTACCTTTACAGGAGCAGCCCTTTGGATTTCGGCGGCAGCGGTGCGCAGGGGCCTTCTTGGATGTGAGTAGTGAATTTAAAAAGCCTTACCTTTACAGGAGCAGCCCTTTGGATTTCGGCGGCAGCGGTGCGCAGGGGCCTTTTTGGAGGTGAGTAGTGTATTTAAAAAGCCTTACCTTTACAGGAGCAGCCCTTTGGATTTCGGCTGCAGCGGTGCGCAGGGGCCTTCTTGGAGGTGAGTAGTGTATTTAAAAAGCCTTACCTTTACAGGAGCAGCCCTTTGGATTTCGGCGGCAGCGGTGCGCAGGGGCCTTCTTGGAGGTGAGTAGCGTATTTAAAAAGCCTGACATTTACAGGAGCAGCCCTTTGGATTTTGGCGGCAGCGGTGCGCAGGGGCTTCTTGGAGGTGAGTAGTGTATTTAAAAAGCCTTACCTTTACAGAAGCAGCCCTTTGGATTTCGGCGGCAGCGGTGCACAGGGGCCTTCTTGGAGGTGAGTAGTGAATTTAAAAACTCTTACCTTTACAGGAGCAGCCCTTTGGATTTCGGCGGCAGCGGTGCGCAGGGGCCTTCTTGGAGGTGAGTAGTGAATTTAAAAAGCCTTACCTTTACAGGAGCAGCCCTTTGGATTTCGGCGGCAGCGGTGCGCAGGGGCCTTCTTGGAGGTGAGTAGTGTATTTAAAAAGCCCTACCTTTACAGGAGCAGCCCTTTGGATTTCGGCGGCAGCAGTGCGCAGGGGCCTTCTTTGAGGTGAGTAGTGTATTTAAAAAGCCTGACCTTTACAGGAGCAGCCCTTTGGATTTCGGCGGCAGCGGTGCACAGGGGCTTCTTGGAGGTGAGTAGTGTATTTAAAAAGCCTTACCTTTACAGAAGCAGCCCTTTGGATTTCGGCGGCAGCGGTGCACAGGGGCCTTCTTGGAGGTGAGTAGTGAATTTAAAAACTCTTACCTTTACAGGAGCAGCCCTTTGGATTTCGGCGGCAGCGGTGCGCAGGGGCCTTCTTGGAGGTGAGTAGTGAATTTAAAAAGCCTTACCTTTACAGGAGCAGCCCTTTGGATTTCGGCGGCAGCGGTGCGCAGGGGCCTTCTTGGAGGTGAGTAGTGTATTTAAAAAGCCCTACCTTTACAGGAGCAGCCCTTTGGATTTCGGCGGCAGCGGTGCGCAGGGGCCTTCTTGGAGGTGAGTAGTGAATTTAAAAAGCCTTACCTTTACAGGAGCAGCCCTTTGGATTTCGGCGGCAGCGGTGCGCAGGGGCCTTCTTGGAGGTGAGTAGTGAATTTAAAAAGCCTTGCCTGGTCCCGTGTCTGTTCTTCTTTTCTGTTTTATTTGTTTTTATATAAGGCGGAAACCGGAAGTTCCACCTCTGGCAAGTCCCCCCCCCCCCCCCCCAACCAATAAATTCTGGTGGAGAGGAAACCCGAGACACTACACGTGTAGTGTCTCCCACCCGCCCTCCTCCTCTAACCTAATAATAAGACCCATTGGTGTAAGGTAAGTGCCATATTATATTATTATATTAGCATTGTGCTGGTCAAGGATTTGAGGTGGAGGAGCAGTCTCTGTCAGCGAGAGAACCTGAGAACATCTCAGACACTCAGAGGTAAGAAGGTAAGTAAGTGATTTTTACTTTTATACCTTTTTTCAAATTGTGTGTGTCGGGGGGAAACTGAAGTGACATCACAGAAAAGCTGTGACCTGAGTGGCTGGTTGGGATTCTAACCTAAATTTTTAAAAAAATGTGAGTATTTAGGAACTAATTAAACATAATAACTTAATTATAATTTGGAGGATATCTAAGCCAGAGATCGGAGAGTATTATAGTTAGCTATCGCATTTCTATTAGAAATCTAGTGCTAGGAAACAGATAGTTGACAGTAACTTTGCAATTTTAAAAAAAGTATTAAAAAAAAAGACAAATTTTAATTTTAATTAATTGACGCAATTTCAGTTAGAGGGGTGCAGTGCTCTGACTGTGAGATGTGGCAGGTCCAGGAGGCTTCCAGCGTCCCGGATGGCTTCATCTGCAGAAAGTGCACCCAACTGCAGCTCCTCACAGACCGCATGGTTCGGTTGGAGCAGCAATTGGATGCACTAAGGAGCATGCAGGTGGCGGAAAGCGTCATCGATCGCAGTTATGTAAATGTGGTCACACCCAAGGTGCAGGCAGAGAAATGGGTGACCACCAGAAAGGGCAGGCAGTCAGTGCAGGAATCCCTGTGGTTGTCCCCCTCTCGAACAGATATACCCCTTTGGATACTGTCGGGGGGGACAGCCTTTCAGGGGAAAACAGCAGCAGCCAGAGCAGTGGCACCACGGCTGGCTCTGATGTTCAGAAGGGAGGGTCAAAGCGCAGATGAGTAATAGTAATAGGGGACTCTATAGTCAGGGGCACAGATAGGCGCTTCTGTGGACGTGAAAGAGACTCCAGGATGGTATGTTGCCTCCCTGGTGTCAGGGTCCAGGATGTCTCCGAATGGGTAGAGGGAATCCTGAAGGGGGAGGGCAAACAGGCAGAGGTCGTTGTACATATTGGTACTAACGACATAGGCAGGAAGGGGCATGAGGTCCTGCAGCAGGAGTTCAGGGAGCTAGGCAGAAAGTTAAAAGACAGGACCTCGAGGGTTGTAATATCGGGATTACTCCCTGTGCCACGTGCCAGTGAGGCTAGAAATAGGAAGATAGAGCAGACAACCACGTGGCTAAACAGCTGGTGTAGAAGGGGGGGGGGGTTTCCGTTATCTGGACCACTGGGAGCTCTTCCGGGGCAGGTGTGACCTGTATAAGATGGACGGGTTGCATCTAAACCGGAGAGGCATAAATATCCTGGCCGCAAGGTTTGCTACTGTCACACGGGAGGGTTTAAACTAGTATAGCAGGGGGGTGGGCACGGGAGCAATAGGTCAGAAGGTGAAAGCATTGAGGGAGAACGAGGGAATAGGGACAGTGTGGCTCTGAGGCAGAGCAGACGGGGAGAAGTTGCTGAACACAGCGGGTCTGGTGGCCTGAAGTGCATATGTTTTAATGCAAGGAGCATTACGGGTAAGGCAGGTGAACTTAGAGCTTGGATTACTACTTGGAACTATGATGTTGTTGCCATTACAGATACCTGGTTGAGAGAAGGGCAGGATTGGCAGCTAAACGTTCCAGGATTTAGATGTTTCAGGCGGGATAGAGGGGATGTAAAAGGGGAGGCGGAGTTGCGCTACTTGTTCGGGAGAATATCACAGCTATACTGTGAGAGGGCAGTGAGGCTATATGGGTAGAGATCAGGAATAAGAAGGGTGCAGTCACAATGTTGGGGGTATACTACAGGCCTCCCAACAGCCAGCGGGAGATAGAGGAGCAGATAGGTAGACAGATTTTGGAAAAGAGTAAAAACAACAGGGTTGTGGTGATGGGAGACTTCAACTTCCCCAATATTGACTGGGACTCACTTAGTGCCAGGGGCTTAGACGGGGCGGAGTTTGTAAGGAACATCCAGCAGGGCTTCTTAAAACAATATGTAAACAGTCCAACTAGGGAAGGGGCGGTACTGGAGCTGGTATTGGGGAATGAGCCCGGCCAGGTGGTAGATGTTTCAGCAGGGGAGCATTTCGGTAACAGTGACCACAATTCAGTAAGTTTTAAAGTACTGGTGGACAAGGATAAGAGTAGTCCGAGGATGAATGTGCTAAATTGGGGGAAGGCTAATTATAACAATATTAGGCGGGAACTGAAGAACATAGATTGGGGGCGGATGTTTGAGGGCAAATCAACATCTGACATGTGGGAGGCTTTCAAGTGTCAGTTGAAAGGAATACAGGACAGGCATGTTCCTGTGAGGAAGAAAGATAAATACGGCAATTTTCGGGAACCTTGGATGACGAGTGATATTGTAGGCCTCGTCAAAAAGAAAAAGGAGGCATTTGTCAGGGCTAAAAGGCTGGGAACAGACGAAGCCTGTGTGGCATATAAGGAAAGTAGGAAGGAACTTAAGCAAGGAGTCAGGAGGGCTAGAAGGGGTCATGAAAAGTCATTGGCAAATAGGGTTAAGGAAAATCCCAAGGCTTTTTACACGTACATAAAAAGCAAGAGGGTAGCCAGGGAAAGGGTTGGCCCACTGAAGGATAGGCAAGGGAATCTATGTGTGGAGCCAGAGGAAATGGGCGAGGTACTAAATGAATACTTTGCATCAGTATTCACCAAAGAGAAGGAATTGGTAGATGTTGAGTCTGGAGAACGGGGTGTAGATAGCCTGGGTCACATTGTGATCCAAAAAGACGAGGTGTTGGGTGTCTTAAAAAATATTAAGGTAGATAAGTCCCCAGGGCCGGATGGGATCTACCCCAGAATACTGAAGGAGGCTGGAGAGGAAATTGTTGAGGCCTTGACAGAAATATTTGGATCCTCGCTGTCTTCAGGGGATGTCCCGGAGGACTGGAGAATAGCCAATGTTGTTCCTCTGTTTAAGAAGGGTAGCAAGGATAATCCCGGGAACTACAGGCCGGTGAGCCTTACTTCAGTGGTCGGGAAATTACTGGAGAGAATTCTTCGAGACAGGATCTACTCCCATTTGGAAGCAAATGGACGTATTAGTGAGAGGCAGCACGGTTTTGTGAAGGGGAGGTCGTGTCTCACTAACTTGATAGAGTTTTTCGAGGAGGTCACTAAGATGATTGATGCAGGTAGGGCAGTAGATGTTGTCTATATGGACTTCAGTAAAGCCTTTGACAAGGTCCCTCATGGTAGACTAGTACAAAAGGTGAAGTCACACGGGATCAGGGGTGAGCTGGCAAGGTGGATACAGAACTGGCTAGGCCATAGAAGGCAGAGGGTAGCAATGGAGGGATGCTTTTCTAATTGGAGGGCTGTGACCAGTGGTGTTCCACAGGGATCAGTGCTGGGACCTTTGTACTTTGTAGTATATATAAATGATTTGGAGGAAAATGTAACTGGTCTGATTAGTAAGTTTGCAAACGACACAAAGGTTGGTGGAATTGTGGATAGCGATGAGGACTGTCTGAGGATACAGCAGGATTTAGATTGTCTGGATTCAGTACCAATTGTCAGTGTGTTTCTCTGGGTAGTTCCACTGCACCAGGGGTGTAGCTGTCTCTGTAACTGAGAGCATTAAGTGATTCAGTTCCAATTGTCAGTGTGTTTCTCTGGGTGGTTCCACTGCACTCTGGGGTGTGGCTGCCTCTGTAACTGTGTCCATTCACTGATTCAGTTCCAATAGTCATTGTGTTTCTCTATATGGTTCCACTGCACTCTGGGGTGTATCTGTCTCTAACGGTGACCATTCGGTGATTCAGTTCCAATTGTCAGTGTGTTTCACTGTGTGGTTCCGCTGCACTCTGGTGTGTAGCTGCCTCTGTAACTGTGACCATTCAGTGAATCAGATCCAATTGTCAGTGTGTTTCTCTGGGTGGGTTCACTGCACTCTGGGGTGTAGCTGTCTCTGTAACCTGAGACCATTCAGTGATTCAGTTCCAGTTATCAATGTGTTCCTATATATGGTTCCACTGCACTCTGGGGTGTAGCTGTCTCTGTAACTCTGACCATTCAGTGATTCAGTTCCAATTGTCAGTGTGTTTCTCTGGGTGGTTCCACTGCACTCTGGGGTGTAGCTGCCTCTGTAACTGTGACCATTCAGTGATTCAGTTCATATTGTCAGTGTTTTTATCTGTTTGGTTCCACTGCACTCTGGTGTGTAGCAGCCTCTCTAACTATGCCATTTAGTGATTCAGTTCCAATTGTCATTGCGTTACTCTTTGTGGTTCCAGTGCCCTCTGGGGTGCAGCAGCCTCTCTTGTTTGCCATTACGTGGTTAGGTTCCAGTTGACAGTGTGTTTCTCTGGGTGCTTCCACTGCACTCTGGTGTGTAGCTGCCTCTGTAACTGTGACCATTTAGTGATTCAGTACCAATTGTCAGTGTGTTTCTCTGGGTGGGTCGCCTACACTCTGGGATGTAGCTGCCTCTGTAACTGTGACCATTCAGTGATTCCGTTCCAATATTCAGTTTGTTTTTCTAGGTGGTTACAATGCACTCAGGGGTGTGGCTGCCTCTATAACTGTGTCCATTCACTGATTCAGTTCCAATAGTCATTGTGTTACTCTGTGTGGTTCATGTGCCCTCTGGGGTGTAGCAGCCTCTGTAACTGTGACCATTCAGTGATTCAGTTCCAATTGTCAGTGTGTTTCTCTGGGTGGTTCCACTGCACTAGGGGTGTAGCTGTCTCTGTAACTTAGAGCATTCAGTAATTCAGTTCCAATTGTCAGTGTGTTTCTCTGGGTGGTTACACTGTGCTCTGGGGTGTAGCTGCCTCTGTAACTGTGACCATTCAGTGATTCAGTTCCAATTGTCACTGTGTTTCTCTGGGTGGTTCCACTGCACTCTGGGGTGTAGCTGTCTCTAGCGGTGACCATTCAGTGATACAGATCCAATTGTCAGTGTGTTTCTCTGTATGGTTCCACTGCACTCTGGGTTGTAGCTGTCTCTAACTGTGACCATTCAGTGATTCAGTTCCAGTTGTCAGTGTGTTTCTCTGTATGGTTCCACTACACTCTGGGGTGTAGCTGTCTCTAACTGTGTCCATTCAGTGATTCAGTTCCAATTGTCATTGCGTTACTCTGTGTGGTTCCAGTGCCCTCTGGGGTGTAGCAGCCTCTGTAACTGTGACCATTCAGTGATTCAGTTCCAATTGTCATTGCATTACTCTGTGTGGTTCCAGTGCCCTCTGGGATGTAGCAGCCTCTCTTGTGTGCCATTAAGTGATTAAGTTCCAGTTGTCAGTCTGTTTCTCTGGGTGCTTCCACTGCACTCTGGGGTGTAGCTGTCTCTGTAACTGTGACCATTCACTGATTCAGTTCCAATAGTCATTGCGTTACTCTGTGTGGTTCCAGTGCCCTCTGGGGTGTAGCAGCCTCTCTTGTGTGCCATTAAGTGATTAAGTTCCAGTTGTCAGTGTGTTTCTCTGGGAGCTTCCACTGCACTCTGGGGTGTAGCTGCCTCTGTAACTGTGACCATTTAGTGATTCAGTTCCAATTGTCAGTGTATTTCTCTGTCTGCTTCCACTGCACTCTGGGGTGTAGCTGTCTCTAACTGTATCCGTTAAGTGATTCAGTTCCAATTGTCAGTGTGTTTCACTGTGTGGTTCCACTGCACTCTGGGCTGTAGCTGCCTCTGTAACTGTGACCATTCAGTGATTCTGTTCCAATTTTCAGTTTGTTTCTGTGGGTGGTTACACTGCACTCCGGGGTGTGGCTGCCTCTATAACTGTGTCCATTCACTGATTCAGTTCCAATAGTCATTGTGTTTCTCTGGGTGGGTCCACTGCACTCCTGGGTGAAGCTGCCTCCATAACTGTGCCCATTCAGTGATTCAGTTCCTCATGTCAGTGTGTTTCTCTGAGTGGTTCCACTGCACTCTGGGGTGTAGCTGTCTCTGTAATTGTGACCATTCAGTGATTCAGTTCCAATTGTCAGTTTGTTTCTGTGGGTGGTTCCGCTGCACTCTGGGATGTAGCTCCCTCTCTAACTGTGACCATTCAGTGATTCAGTTCCAATTGTCCTTGCGTTACTCTGTGTGGTTCCAGTGCCCTCTGGGGTGTAGCAGCCTCTGTAACTGTGACCATTCAGTGATTCGGATCCAATTGTCAGTGTGTTTCTCTGGGTTGGTTCAGTGCACTCTGGGGTGTAGCTGTCTCTGTAACTGAGATCATTCAGTGATTCAGTTCCAATTATCAGTGTGTTTCTCTGTATGGTTCCACTGCACTCTGGGGTGTAGCTGTCTCTAACTGTGACCATTCAGTGATTCAGTTCCAGTTGTCAGTGTGTTCCTCTGTGTGGTTCCACTGCACTCTGGGCTGTAGCTGTCTCTAACTGTGACTATTCAGTGATTCAGTTCCAATTGTCAGTGTGTTTCTCTGTGTGGTTGCACTGCACTTTGGGGTGTAGCTGTCTCTGTAACTTAGAGCATTCAGTGATTCAGTTCCAATTGTCAGTGTGTTTCTCTGTGTGGTTCCACTGCACTCTGGGGTGTAGCTGTCTCTAACTGTGACCATTCAGTGATTCAGTTCCAATAGACATTGCGTTATTCTGTGTGGTTCCTGTGCCCTCTGTTGTGTAGCAGCCTCTGGAACTGTGACCATTCAGTGATTCAGATCCAATTGTCAGTGTGTTTCTCTGGGTTGGTTCAGTGCACTCTGGGGTGTAGCTGTCTCTGTAACTGTGACCATTCAGTGATTCAGTTCCAATTGTCAGTGTGTTTCTCTGGGAGGTTCCACAGCACTCAGGGTTGTAGCTGTCCCTGTAACTGTGACCATTCGGTGATTCAGTTCCAATTGTCATTGCGTTATTCTGTGTGGTTCCAGTGCACTCTGGGGTGTAGCAGCCTCTCTTGTGTGACATAAAGTGATTAAGTTCCAGTTGTCAGTCTGTTTATCTGGGTGCTTCGACTGCACTCTGGGGTGTAGCTGCCTCTGTAACTGAGACAATTGAGTGATTCAGTTCCAATTATCAGTGTATTTCTCTGTATGGATCCACTGCACTCTGGGGTGTAGCTGTCTCAAACTGTGACCATTCAGTGATTCAGTTCCAATTGTCAGTGTGTTTCCCTGTGTGCTTCCACTGCATTCTGGGGTGTAGCTGCCTCTGTAACTGTGACCATTCAGTGAATCAGTTCCAATTGTCATTGCGTTACTCTGTGTGGTTCCAGTTCCCTCTGGGGTGTAGCAGCCTCTGTAACTGTGACCATTCAGTGATTCAGTTCCAACTGTCATTGAGTTACTCTGTGTGGTTCCAGTGCCCTCTGGGGTATAGCAGCCTCTGTAACTGTGACCATTCAGTGATTCAGTTCCAGTTGTCAGTGTGTTTCTCCGTGTGGTTCCACTGCACTCTGGGGTGTAGCTGCCTCTGTAACTGAGACCATTCAGTGATTCAGTTCCAATTGTCATTGCGTTACTCTTTGTGGTTCCAGTGCCCACCGGGGTAGAGCAGCGGCTGTCTCTGTGACCATTCAGTGATTCAGTTCCTATTTTCAGTTTGTTTCTCTTAGTGGTTACACTGCACTCTGGGGTGTGGCTGCCTCTCTAACTGTGTCCATTCACTGATTCAGTTCCAATAGTCATTGCGTTACTCTGTGTGGTTCCTGTGCCCTCTGGGGTGTAGCAGCCTCTGTAACTGTGACCATTCACTGATTCAGTTCCAATTGTCAGTGTGTTTCTCTGGGTGGTTCACTGCACTCTGGGATGTAGCTGCCTCTCTAACTGTGACCATTCAGTGATTCAGTTCCAATTGTCCTTGCGTTACTCTGTGTGGTTCCAGTGCCCTCTGGGGTGTAGCAGCCTCTCTTGTGTGCCATTAAGTGATTAAATTCCAGTTGTCAGTGTGTTTCACTGGGTGCTTCCACTGCACTCTGGGGTGTAGCTGTCTCTATAATTGTGTCCATTAACTGATTCAGTTCCAATATTCATTGCGTTACTATGTGTGGTTCCTATGCCCTCTGGGGTGTAGCAGCCTCTAACTGTGACCATTCAGTGATTCGGATCCAATAGTCAGTCTGTTTCTCTGGGTTGGTTCAGTGCGCTCTGGGGTGTAGCTGTCTCTAACTGTGATCATTCAGTGATTCAGTTCCAGTTGTAAGTGTGTTTGTCTGTGTGGTTCCACTGCACTCTGGGGTGTAGCTGTCTCTAACTGTGACCATTCGGTGATTCAGTTCCAATTGTCAGTGTGTTTCTCTGTGTGGTTCCACTGCTCTTTGGCGTGTAGCTGCCTCTGTAACTGTGACCATTCAGTGATTCAGTTCCAATTGTCATTGAGTTACTCTGTGTGGTTCCAGTGCCCTCTGGGGTATAGCAGCCTCTGTAACTGTGACCATTCAGTGATTCAGTTCCAATTGGCATTGCGTTACTCTGTGTGGTTCCAGTGCCCTCTGGGGTGTAGCAGCCTCTCTTGTGTGCCATTCAGTGATTAAGTTCCAGTTGTCTCTGTTTCTCTGGGTGCTTCCACTGCACTCTGTGGTGTAGCTGCCTCTGTAACTGTGACCATTTAGTGATTCAGTTTCAATTGTCAGTGTGTTTCTCTGGGTGGTTCCACTGCACTCTGGGGTGTAGCTGTCTCTGTAACTGTGACCATTCAGTGATTCAGTTCCAATTCTCAGTATGTTTCTCTGGGTGGTTCCACTGCAATCTGGGGTGTAGCAGCCTCTGTAACTGTGACCATTCAGTGATTCAGTTCCAATTTTCAGTTTGTTTCTCTGGATGGTTGCACTGCACTCTGGGGTGTGGCTGCCTCTATTCCTGTATCCATTCAGTGATTCAGATCCAATTGTCAGTGTGTTTCTCTGGGTTGGTTCAGTGCACTCTGGGGTGTAGCTGTCTCTGTAACTGAGAACATTCAGTGATTCAGTTCAAATAATCAGTGTGTTTCTCTGTATGGTTCCACTGCACTCTGGGGTGTAGCTGCCTCTGTAACTGTGATCATTTAGTGATTCAGTTCCAATTGCCAGTGTGTTTCTCTGGCTTCTTCCACTGCACTCTGGGGTGTAGCTGTCTCTAACTGTGACCATTCAGTGATTCAGTTCCAGTTGTCAGTGTGTTTCCCTGTGTGGTTCCACTGCACTCTGTGGTGTAGCTGTCTCTGTAACTGTGACCATTCACTGATTCGGTTCCAATAGTCATTGTGTTTCTCTGTGTGGGTCCACTGCACTCTGGGGTGTAGCTGGCTCCGTAACTGTGACCATTCAGTGATTCAGTTCCTCATGTCAGTGTGTTTCTCTGGGTGGTTCCACTGCACTCTGGGGTGTAGCTGTCTCTAACTGTGACCTTTCAGTGATTCAGTTCCAGTTGTCAGTGTGTTTCTCTGGGTGGTTCAACTGCACTAGGGGTGTAGCTGCCTCTCTAACTGTGACCATTCAGTGATTCAGTTCCAATTGTCCTTGCGTTACTCTGTGTGGTTCCAGTGCCCTCTGTGGTGTAGCTGCCTCTCTTGTGTGCCATTAAGTGATTAAATTCCAGTTGTCAGTGTGTTTCTCTGCGTGCTTCCACTGCACTCTGGGGTGTAGCAGCCCCTGTAACTGTGACCATTTTGTGATTCAGTTCCAATTGTCTCTCTGTTTCTCTGCGTGCTTCCACTGCACTCTGGGGTGTAGCTACCTCTAACTGTATCCATTCAGTGATTCAGTTCCAATTGTCAGTGTGTTTCTCTGCGTGCTTCTACTGCACTCTGGGGTGTAGCTGCCTCTAACTGTGTCCATTCAGTGATTCTGTTCCAATTGTCAGTGTGTTTCTCTGCGTGGTTCCACTGCAATCTGGGGTGTAGCTGATTCTGTAACTGTGACCATTCACTGATTCGGTTCCAATAGTCATTGTGTTTCTCTGTGTGGGTCCACTGCACTCTGGGGTGTAGCTGGCTCCGTAACTGTGACCATTCAGTGATTCAGTTCCTCATGTCAGTGTGTTTCTCTGGGTGGTTCCACTGCACTCTGGGGTGTAGCTGTCTCTAACTGTGACCTTTCAGTGATTCAGTTCCAGTTGTCAGTGTGTTTCTCTGGGTGGTTCAACTGCACTAGGGGTGTAGCTGCCTCTCTAACTGTGACCATTCAGTGATTCAGTTCCAATTGTCCTTGCGTTACTCTGTGTGGTTCCAGTGCCCTCTGGGGTGTAGCAGCCTCTCTTGTGTGCCATTAAGTTCCAGTTGTCAGTGTGTTTCTCTGGGTGCTTCCACTGCACTCTGGGGTGTAGCTGCCTCTGTAACTGTGACCATTCACTGATTCAGTTCCAATTGTCATTGCGTTACTCTGTGTGGTTCCAGTGCCCTCTGGGGTGTAGCAGCCTCTCTTGTGTGCCATTAAGTTATTAAGTTCCAGTTGTCAGTGTGTTTCTCTGGGTGCTTCCACTGCACTCTGGGGTGTAGCTGCCTCTGTAACTGTGATCATTTAGTGATTCAGTTCCAATTGCCAGTGTGTTTCTCTGGCTGCTTCCACTGCACTCTGGGGTGTAGCTGTCTCTAACTGTGACCATTCAGTGATTCAGTTCCAGTTGTCAGTGTGTTTCCCTGTGTGGTTCCACTGCACTCTGGGGTGTAGCTGCCTCTGTAACTGTGACCATTTAGTGATTCAGTTACAATTGTCATTGCGTTACTCTGTGTGGTTCCAGTGCCCTCTGGGGTGTAGAAGCCTCTGTAACTCTGACCATTCAGTGATTCAGTTCCAATTGTGAGCGTGTTTCTCTGGGTGGTTACACTGCACTCTGGGGTGTGGGTGCCTCCATAATTGTGTCCATTCACTAATTCAGTTCCAATAGTCATTGCGTTACTCTGTGTGGTTCCTGTGCCCTCTGGGGTGTAGCAGCCTCTGTAACTGTGACCTTTCAGTGATTCAGATCTAATTGACAGTGTGTTTCTCTGGGTTGGTTTAGTGCACTCTGGGGTGTAGCTGTTTCTGTAACTGAGACCATTCAGTGATTCAGTTCCAATTATCAGTGTGTTTCTCTGTATGGTTCCACTGCACTCTGGGGTGTAGCTGTCTCTACCTGTGACCTTTCAGTGATTCAGTTCTAGTTGTCAGTGTGTTTCTCTGGGTGGTTCAACTGCACTAGGGGTGTAGCTGCCTCTCTAACTGTGACCATTCAGTGATTCAGTTCCAATTGTCCTTGCGTTACTCTGTGTGGTTCCAGTGCCCTCTGTGGTGTAGCTGCCTCTCTTGTGTGCCATTAAGTGATTAAATTCCAGTTGTCAGTGTGTTTCTCTGCGTGCTTCCACTGCACTCTGGGGTGTAGCAGCCTCTGTAACTGTGACCATTTCGTGATTCAGTTCCAATTGTGTGTCTGTTTCTCTGGGTGGTTCCACTGCAATCTGGGGTGTGGCTGCCTCTGTCACTGTGACCATTCAGTGATTCAGTTCCAATTGTCATTGCGTTACTCTGTGTGGTTCCCGTGCCCTCTGGGATGTAGCAGCCTCTCTTGTGTGTCATTAAGTGATTAATTTCCAGTTGTAAATGTGTTTCTCTGCGTGCTTCCACTGCACTCTGGGGTGTAGCTGCCTCTAACTGTGTCTATTCAGTGATTCAGTTCCAATTGGCAGTGTGTTTCTCTGCGTGCTTCTACTGCACTCTGGGGTGTAGCTGCCTCTAACTGTTTCCATTCAGTGATTCTGTTCCAATTGTCAGTGTGTTTCTCTGGGTGGTTCCACTGCAATCTGGGGTGTAGCTGCCTCTGTAACTGTGACCATTCATTGATTCAGTTACAATTGTCATTGCGTTACTCTGTGTGGTTCCAGTGCCCTCTGGGGTGTAGAAGCCTCTGTAACTCTGACCATTCAGTGATTCAGTCCCAATTGTCAGCGTGTTTCTCTGGGTGGTTACACTGCACTCTGGGGTGTGGGTGCCTCCATAATTGTGTCCATTCACTAATTCAGTTCCAATAGTCATTGCGTTACTCTGTGTGGTTCTTCTGCCCTCTGGGGTGTAGCAGCCTCTGTAACTGTGACCTTTCAGTGATTCAGATCTAATTGTCAGTGTGTTTCTCTGGGTTGGTTCAGTGCACTCTGGGGTGTAGCTGTCTCTGTAACTGAGACCATTCAGTGATTCAGTTCCAATTATCAGTGTGTTTCTCTGTATGGTTCCACTGCACTCTGGGGTGTAGCTATCTCTAACTGTGACCATTCAGAGATTCAGTTCCAGTTGTCAGTGTGTTTCTCTGTGTGGTTCCACTGCACTCTGGGGTGTAGCTGTCTCTAACTGTGACCATTCAGTGATTCATAGAACATAGAACAATACAGCGCAGTACAGGCCCTTCGGCCCACGATGTTGCACCGAAACAAAAGCCATCTAACCTACACTATGCCATTATCATCCATATGTTTATCCAATAAACATTTAAATGCCCTCAATGTTGGCGAGTTCACTACTGTAGCAGGCAGGGCATTCCACGGCCTCACTACTCTTTGCGTAAAGAACCTACCTCTGACCTCTGTCCTGTATCTATTACCCCTCAGTTTAAAGTTATGTCCCCTCGTGTCAGCCATATCCATCCGCGGGAGAAGGTTCTCACTGTACACCCTATCCAACCCCCTGATCATTTTGTATGCCTCTATTAAGTCTCCTCTTAACCTACTTCTCTCCAACGATAACAACCTCAAGTCCATCAGCCTTTCCTCATAAGATGTTCCCTCCATACCAGGCAACATCCTGGTAAATCTCCTCTGCACCCGCTCCAAAGCCTCCACGTCCTTCCTATAATGCGGTGACCAGAACTGTACGCAATAGTCCAAATGCGGCCGTACCAGAGTTCTGTACAGCTGCAACATGACCTCCCGACTCCGGAACTCAATCCCTCTACCAATAAAGGCCAACACTCCATAGGCCTTCTTCACAACCCTATCAACCTGGGTGGCAACTTTCAGGGATCTATGTACATGGACACCTAGATCCCTCTGCTCATCCACACTTTCAAGAACTTTACCATTAGACAAATATTCCGCATTCCTGTTATTCCTTCCAAAGTGAATCACCTCACACTTCTCTACATTAAACTCCATTTGCCACCTCTCAGCCCAGCTCTACAGCTTATCTATATCCCTCTGTAACCTGCTACATCCTTCCACACTATCGACAACACCACCGACTTTAGTGTCGTCTGCAAATTTACTCACCCACCCTTCTGCGCCTTCCTCTAGGTCATTGATAAAAATGACAAACAGCAACGGCCCCAGAACAGATCCTTGTGGTACTCCACTTGTAACTGTACTCCATTCTGAACATTTCCCATCAACCACCACCCTCTGTCTTCTTTCAGCTAGCCAATTTCTGATCCACATCTCTAAATCACCCTCAATCCCCAGCCTCCGTATTTTTTGCAATAGCCTACCGTGGGGAACCTTATCAAACGCTTTGCTGAAATCCATATACACCACATCAACTGCTCTACCCTCGTCTACCTGTTCAGTCACCTTCTCAAAGAACTCAATAAGGTTTGTGAGGCATGACCTACCCTTCACAAAGCCATGCTGACTATCCCTGGTCATATTATTCCTATCTAGATGATTATAAATCTTGTCTCTTATAATCCCCTCCAAGACTTTACCCACTACAGACGTGAGGCTCACCGGTCTATAGTTGCCGGGGTTGTCTCTGCTCCCCTTTTTGAACAAAGGGACCACATTTGCTGTCCTCCAGTCCTCTGGCACTATTCCTGTAGCCAATGATGACATAAAAATCAAAGCCAATGGTCCAGCAATCTCTTCCCTGGCCTCCCAGAGAATCCTAGGATAAATCCCATCAGGTCCCGGGGACTTATCTATTTTCAGCCTGTCCAGAATTGCCAACACCTCTTCCCTACGTACCTCAATGCCATCTATTCTATTAGCCTGGGGCTCAGCATTCTCCTCCACAACATTATCTTTTTCCTGAGTGAATACTGGCGAAAAATATTCATTTAGTATCTCGCCTATCTCTTCAGGCTCCACACACAATTTCCCATCCCTGTCCTTGACTGGTCCTACTCTTTCCCTAGTCATTCGCTTATTCCTGACATACCTATAGAAAGCTTTTGGGTTTTCCTTGATCCTTCCTGCCAAATACTTCTCATGTCCCTTCCTTGCTCGTCTTAGCTCTCTCTTTAGATCCTTCCTCGCTACCTTGTAACTATCCATCGCCCCAACCGAAACTTCACACTTCATCTTCACATAGGCCTCCTTCTTCCTCTTAACAAGAGATTCCACTTCCTTGGTAAACCACGGTTCCCTCGCTCGACGCCTTCCTCCCTGTCTGACCGGTACATACTTATCAAGAACACGCAGTAGCTGATCCTTGAACAAGCCCCACTTATCCAGTGTGCCCAACACTTGCAGCCTACTTCTCCACCTTATCCCCCCCAAGTCACGTCTAATGGCATCATAATTGCCCTTCCCCCAGCTATAACTCTTGCCCTGCGGTGTATACTTATCCCTTTCCATCATTAACGTAAACGTCACCAAATTGTGGACACTTTCCCCAAAGTGCTCTCCTACCTCCAAATCCAACACCTGGCCTGGTTCATTACCCAAAACCAAATCCAACGTGGCCTCGCCTCTTGTTGGCCTGTCAACATATTGTTTCAGGAAACCCTCCTGCACACACTGTACGAAAAACGACCCATCTATTGTACTCGAACTATATCTTTTCCAGTCAATATTTGGAAAGTTAAAGTCTCCCATAATAACTACCCTGTTACTTTCGCTCATATCCAGAATCATCTTTGCCATCCTTTCCTCTACATCCCTAGAACTATTAGGAGGCCTATAAAAAACTCCCAACAGGGTGACCTCTCCTTTCCTGTTTCTAACTTCAGCCCATACTACCTTGGAAGAAGAGTCCCCATCTAGCATCCTCTCCGCCACCGTAATACTGCTCTTGACTAGCAGAGCCACACCTCCCCCTCTTTTGCCTCCTTCTCTGAGCTTACTAAAGCAACTAAACCCCGGAACCTGCAACATCCATTCCTGTCCCTGCTCTATCCATGTCTCTGAAATGGCCACAACATCGAAGTCCCAGGTACCAACTCATGCTGCCAGTTCCCCTACCTTGTTTCGTATACTCCTGGCATTGAAGTAGACACACTTCAAACCACCTACCTGAACACTGGCCCCCTCCTGCAACGTCAAATCTGTGCTCCTGACCTCTATACTCTCATTCTCCCTTACCCTAAAACTACAATCCAGGTTCCCAGGCCCCTGCTGCATTAGTTTAAACCCCCCCCAAAGAGCACTAACAAATCTCCCCCCCAGGATATTTGTGCCCCTCAGGTTCAGATGTAGACCATCCTGTCTGTAGAGGTCCCACCTTCCCCAGAAAGAGCCCCAGTTATCCAGAAATCTGAATCCCTCCCGCCTGCACCATCCCTGTAGCCACGTGTTTAAATGCTCTTTCCCCCTATTCCTCATCTCACTATTACGTGGCACGGGCAACAACCCAGAGATAACAACTCTGTTCTAGTTCTGAGCTTCCATCCTAGCTCCCTGAAAGCCTGCCTGACATCCTTGTCCCCTTTCCTACCTATGTCGTTAGTGCCAATGTGGACCACGACTTGGGGCTGCTCCCCCTCCCCCCTAAGTTCCCGGAAATCACGATCCGAGACATCACGTACCCTTGCACCTGGGAGGCAACATACCAAACGTGAGTCTCTCACGCTCCCACAAAATCTCCTATCTGTGCCCCTGACTATAGAGTCCCCAATTACTAATGCTCTGCTCCTCTCCCCCTTCCCTTCTGAGCAACAGGGACAGACTCCGTGCCAGAGGCCCGTACCCCATGGCTTACCCCTGGTAAGTCCCCCCCCCCCCAAGTATCCAAAGTGGTATACTTGTTTCTCAGAGGAACGACCGCAGGGGACCCCTGCACTGACTGCTTTTTCCCAGTCCCTCTTACAGTTACCCACCTATCTCCAATCTTTGGTGTAACTAATTCCCTGAAGCTGCTATCTATGACCCCTTCTGCCTCCCGAATGATCCGAAGTTCTTCCAACTCCAGCTCCAGTTCCCTAACTCGGTCTTGGAGGAGCTGGAGATGGCAGCACTTCCTGCAGGTAAAATCAGCAGGGACACTAAATGCATCCCTCACCTCAAACATCCTGCAGGAGGAACATTGCACTCCCTTCCCTGCCATTCCTCTTACTTTCTACCAAGATCTGGCTAACAACTAAATTAAATTTTTATAAAAAATAATAATAATATAATAAAATATGGTACTTACCTCAGACCAATGGGTTTTATTATTAGGTTAGAGGAGGAGGGCGGGTGGGACACACTACACGTGTAGTGTCTCTGGTTTCCTCTCCACCAGAATTTATTGGTGAGGGTCTTCCCAGACGTCCGTGGGTCGACTTCCTGTTCCCGCCTAAAAAACTAATTAAAAAAAAAAAGAAAAAAAAATTCTCAGCTCCTGCTGAAATTGACTAACCAGCCAGCTCCACTCCCGCCGAAATCGACTGGCCTGCCCCTGCAAAGACAAGTGCTTTTAAAGGACAGACTTACCTCCCAGCAGCCACTTCCGCACTGCTCCCGCTGAAACTGACTCACAAGCTGTTCTCCAGCCGAAATCGACTGGCCTGCCCCTGCAAAGACAAGTGCTTTTAAAGGTTGACTTACCTCCCAGCAGCCACTTCCGCAATGCTCCCGCTGAAACTGACTCACCAGCTGATTCTCCCGCCGAAATCGACTGGCCTGCCCCTGCAAAGAAAAGTGCTTTTAAAGGTTGACTTACCTCCCAGCAGCCACTTCCGCAATGCTCCGGCTGAAACTGACTCACCAGCTGTTCTCCCGTCGAAATCTACTGGCCTGCCCCTGCAAAGACAAGTGCTTTTAAAGGTTGACTTACCTCCCAGCAGCCACTTCCGCACTGCTCCCTCTGAAACTGACTCACAAGCTGTTCTCCAGCCGAAATCGACTGGCATGCCCCGGCAAAGACAAGTGCTTTTAAAGGTTGACTTATCTCCCAGCAGCCACTTCCGCAATGCTCCCGCTGAAACTGACTCACCAGCTGATTCTCCCGCCGAAATCGACTGGCCTGCCCCTGCAAAGACAACTGCTTTTAAAGGTTCCTTACCTCCCAGCAGCCACTTCCGCAATGCTCCGGCTGAAACTGACTCACCAGCTGTTCTCACGCCGAAATCGACTGGCCTGCCCCTGCAAAGACAAGTGCTTTTAAAGGTTGACTTACCTCCCAGCAGCCACTTCCGCACTGCTCCCGCTGAAACTGACTCACCAGCTGTTCTCCCGTCGAAATCTACTGGCCTGCCCCTGCAAAGACAAGTCCTTTTAAAGGACAGACTTACCTCCCAGCAGCCACTTCCGCACTGCTCCCGCTGAAACTGACTCACCAGCTGTTCTCCCGCTGAAATCGCCTGGCCTGCCCCTGCAAAGACAAGTGCTTTTAAAGGTTGACTTACCTCCCAGCAGCCACTTCCGCAATGCTCCCGCTGAAACTGACTCACCAGCTGATTCTCCCGCCGAAATCGACTGGCCTGCCCCTGCAAAGACAAGTGCTTTTAAAGGTTGACTTACCTCCCAGCAGCCACTTCCGCAATGCTCCCGCTGAAACTGACTCACCAGCTGATTCTCCCGCCGAAATCGACTGGCCTGCCCCTGCAAAGACAAGTGCTTTTAAAGGTTGACTTACCTCCCAGCAGCCACTTCCGCGCAGATCGAGAAGGAGGGCCTGGCAGTGGTTTTGCGGTGAAACGCTTCCACCAGTACGTGTATGGCCGCCATTTCACTATCGTGACTGATCATAAGCCTCTGCTGGGACTTTTCAGGGAGGATAAGCCAATACCGCCCATTGCATCTGCACGGATCCAGCGCTGGGCTTTGTTGCTTGCTGCATACGAGTATTCTCTGGAGCACAAACCAGGTATGCAGATAGCAAATGCCGACGCACTGAGCCAATTGCCTTTACCGACCGGCCCCATGTCGACCCCCACGACCGGTGAGGTGGTTGCAACCCTAAACTTCATGGACACCTTGCCTGTCACGGCATCACAGATCCGTGAGTGGACCCAGACGGAGCCAGTCCTGTCAAAGGTTCGGCACATAGTCCTGTATGGTGGGCAGCATAGACAGCTCCCAGGCCAGTTGCGGGCATTTTCCTCCAAGCTGTCAGAATTCAGCGTGGAAGACGGAATCCTCTTGTGGAGGACGTGTGTGAGTGTCCCGGAAAAGGCCAGGCGCTGATACTAACAGACTTGCACAATGGGCATCCAGGTGTGACCAAAATGAAAATGTTGGCCCGGAGTTATGACTGGTGGCCAGGCCTCGACACCGCCATTGAGAAGGTGGCCCAAAACTGCTCCATTTGCCAGGAGCATCAGAAGCTTCCGCCGGCCGCGCCCCTACATCACTGGGAATGGCCAGGGCGGCCTTGGGCACGCTTGCATGCAGATTTTGCAGACCCTTTTCAAGGTTCCATGTTCCTTCTACTAATTGACGCCCAGTCTAAATGGCTAGAGGTGCATAAGATGCAGGGGACAACGTCCTGCGCAACAATTAAAAAGATGCGTTTATCATTTAGTACGCATGGCCTCCCCAAGGTGCTGGTCACGGATAACGGCACTCCATTCACGAGTGAGGAATTTGCGAGGTTCACGAAGTTGAACGGCATCCTCCATATCCGCACTGCTCCTTACCACCCTGCTTCAAATGGGTTGGCAGAGCGCGTAGTGGACATTCAAAAGAGGCCTAAAGAAGCAGTCTTCCGGATCAATGGACACGAGACTGGCTCGCTTTTTGTTTACGTATAGGACCACCCTCCATGCAGTGACTGGGGTAGCTCCCGCAGAACTGGTGGTGTTGTAACAAACGCATTGGCCAGACACCTGAGTGATATGACACCTCCTGTCCGTACAGGTGGGGAACAGACATGTTATATTCGTTTCCACCTCTACCAGCCGTATCCTTCACGGCTGAAACAATTCTCGTACGACCGGGAATCCCTATTGGGAGTGAAGTGGCTAGGTATATACGCCCTCCACCGTTGCAGCCTATCATACTGTGAGTGGGAATTATCCTGATAACCTACGTTCTAGCTGTACTTCCCTTCTCACACGCCCCGTCCTCTCTCTAGTCCCTCTCTCTCTCACAGTCTCTTCCTACGCTTTCCTGACGGTCTGATGTTACCTTTATCGCACCAATCTTAACACATGCAAAATCAAATTTACATGTACTCCAAAAACAAGGCAATGTCCATATAATGTTCCCTTCCCATTGCCGGGACCGGTGCAATTGCTTCATGATTCCTGCATTTTCCGTTATCCTGATGACCTTCCATAAGTCGATACCATGTCCTCGTATATGGGGGCATAGAAGAACATCACCTCTGCATAAACGAAATGTCCTTTTAGTTTGGTTGGTGTTACAAATGTAGATAATATGTCCCTTTTCCATGTCCATCCCCGATGTCACTCCAAGCGAGGTGAGGCCGTAGATCACACACGCGGTGCGTAGGCACCCCATCATATTCCACACCTGTAAAATAGCACTGGGGAAGGGAGGCAGGTTAATCTGTCCAAGAAAATGAGGCCAGTGATCAGAACTCAACTGAGCTGGTATACTGTACCGGGGAATAATTTCCCGCATCAAAACTTTAACCACATTAGCAGCTTTATTATCGATAGTCGGATACGCCTCAACCCATCTGCTGAACACATCCACAATGACCAAAACATATTTATAACATTGACACCTTTCCAACTCAATGTAATCCATTTGTAGCGTCTCAAAGGGACCACTGGGCAACGGGGTTTGCCCCATACCACAAGGGATACCTTTGCCGGTGTTATATTGCTGACAAATCAAACACCGATTACTGATACTCTGGGCCAACCCTTGCATTTTAGGGTGCCACCAAGTGTCCAGCAACAAATCACTAGTCCCCCGAGCCCCACAATGAGTTGCAAAGTGTACACATTCGATGACCCATAAAGCCAGTACATCAGACATACAAGTCTGATGTGCAGGCGTGGTCCATAAAGAGGAAACAGAATCATATGTACAACCTAACCGTTTCTACATTTGTTTATCACTCTCAGGAGCGTCCTCCTGTAACCTTATGACGTCTTGGATGGTTGGCATTGACTTGTCAGAAGCAGAGATATTTATAGTAGATCGTTTAGTCTGACTTAAAATTTTACGCACCATCACTTGCTGAATTTGCACGGCTGTCCGCGCTGCACAATCTGCTTGTTCATTACCAACATCGATTGGGGTCTTACCATTTGTGTGGGCAGCGCATTTAATAACGGAAATCTGCGCGAGCATAAATCTGCAGTAAGTCATTAACTAAACCCCAGTGGGATATTTGACCACACATAATCATGTCAGTTGGTTCTGACGAAATATCACTCAAATCGTCCCATTTTGTAGTAGTTTCCTGAATCAAGGCTAAACAGTCGTGGCCAGGTGCGTCTTCATGGACAGGGGGACCACTAAGAAAACAGGCTGGATTGATAGTGGTACAGTGTTTAAATGTCAGACGTGGATTGTTCAAAAGGTATACCTCATACCTATTCTGGCGAGCTGCGGTAAGATGATGAGTCTGCAGTTTCCTCAGTAGTGCGATGACCGAGTGGGAGCTATACACCGTAATGTCCTGTTGGAGGGTGAGAGCATGTAACGGCTGTGCGGTGGCATTGATTGAACCTAAATCCTGTACTAATCAGTACTGGTCTGGCTTGGCTGGTTTAGGCACAGCACGTATGGGGGTGTTACATTCTGATTGGCAAGAGACCAAAATACCCTGTTGCAACAGCTCTCGGATTAATTTGTCTATAGTCGGGGCTGCAGTCGAGTGTTAATCGTTTCACGGCCCTCAAAATGTTTTATGGAAGTGCCGTCTGACGTGACTTGAAGTGCGTACTCTGTTGGATCTGAATGATCCACTGCCCTCCTTACCATAGGTCCCAGATCCCTGGCATGGTACTGGTCGTGGACCTGACGTGTAATATGAGGGCTTACCGAAGCTGACTGTGGCCATAAATGTGATGGTATTGTAACAAAATCGGCTGTACCTTCTTGTCCCGTGACTGTGGCTGTAACCTTGACTGGCCATTCGGTCCCAATTAATGGCCGGTATTTGTCCTCCAACTCCCTGTTTTGTCCGGTTCTGTCATAAGCCAGGTTAACGTGATGCAGTGAATGTTCAATGTCTAATGTCCACCACTGGGGGGTGATAGAAATATAGCACTGTTGTCTCATCCTCCATGATTGAACCATTACCCCCTCGTCTCCGCACTCTAGCTGTAGCTGGAAGATACACAGTAAATCTCGGGCCAACAAGTTACAGTCCAATCCAGTAGTCACCACAGACTGATGATCTGCAGACATATTCTCGTAAGTGACTGTCACAGGTTCAGAAATAGGATACTCACACAACTGTCCTTGGAACCCCGACAATTGCTGCGTGTGGTCGGATAGTTGTAGTCGAAGTTCTGATTGCACAGAAGACATGCCTGCTCCAGTGTCGATTACAAATGAGTGATGTTGATATCCTATCTGCAGAGAGATAATAGGTTCCCTGTCCGATTGGAGAGTCCTTGTGACTAAATTAGCTAGTCAATCCTGTGTTGGGAAAGGGTTTGCCTGGGAGAAGTCAGTTAATCTCGTCTGTCCTCCCCTTGGTGGGTACCCCCTCCTTTGGGTCGGGTAGTCTCCTTCTGCTGCCTGTCTTTTAAAGGTGCATTCCTGTTGCCAGTGATCTGCACGGCCGCAATTAAAACATGCATTTCTCCCTCTATATCTGCCCCGTCCTCTTCTCCCATGTAGACCAATGGCCCTTCAAAGGGGGCGGCGGTTGTCAAGCTGTTGGTGCATACGGTGGGCCATAAAATGGATCTGAGGGTCCCTTTGGGTGGGTTTGATATCCTCCCCCTCGCTGATCCACCCACCCAAAGTCACAATATTGGGGCTCCAGCTGGTAAGCCACCGTTTCTGCCGATTGTTGGGGTCTCAGATCATCCTTTTTCATTACATACTCAGTCTTAATCTTTGTAACTGAGCCTCCTTCCTGGCCTACACCTGCCTTTCAATAAAATCTGACTGCCCTTGCCATCTGGGAAGGGTCGTTCTCTGTCCAGTTCATGTTATTACATTTCACAGCAGTAGCCACGGAAGGTGGTAGGCAATGCATTAACATAGCACAATATTGAGGGGAATTCTGACCATTTTCATACGGCAAATCGCCTGACTGCCCACGATGGATTTCATTAAAAAGTTCGAGAAATTCCTCTGGCTCTTCAATCTTTTTAGGTTTAAGGTCTAAGATAGCAGAAATATTTATGGGCTTTTGAAATGTGCTATTCAACGCATTCAGCATTTGTGTCCGTCTATCGTCGTCCGACGCATTGGCTTGCTGAAGTGCGGCGTGGCTAGCATAATTCAAGTGATTAAGATGATTGCGGTACTCTGATGGGTTTAAAATCTGCTGGACTATGGCCCGGAGGTCTCTAGAATCAGCTTGATAAATTGAGATGGTAGTTCTCAAGTAATCCACGAGAACAGCAGGAGATTTTTTTCTGTCTGGTATTGTAGCCATAATGGCCATCATCTCACTGGTCTCCATGGGAAATAAACGTCTATCGTGGGCTGGGCCCCGGCCATCACAGCGTCAGGAGTTGGTATTTTCCTAATCGGCAACTGTCACTGAGTCTCACCAGGGGGTACTCTAGCTATTTCCTCTGGCTCTTCCAAGACTTCGACGTCCCTCCCTGTCACTAGAGGGAGCTCCTTCTCCTCAGAACCATCCCTTTCTTCTCCCTTTGTTCTCGGAGTTTTCTGTTCCCCCTTCTCGGTCTGAAGGGATTTAGGTGGTATGCTTGATTGTTTCTGGATAGGATCAGGCCCTTCTCTCGCTGTCCGAGATCGGGTGCTAGAGTTAATTGGGCTTGTGGAACAGAGCCCCCCTTCTCTCCAGACAGTGAAGGTGGTACCAAAGGGGCTGGAGGGGCTGGCATAATTTGAATCTGGGGAGCAGTGACTGGATATAAATTATTATATTCTGGTGGTTCTGGAATTAGTGCAGACTGTGCTACAGGTGCAGTCGGAATCCTAGCCGATGTGGTCAAATTGTCCAATTCGTCATATTCTGTCAATTCAAGGCCAGTCATTGAACTACGTAGCCCATCTTTTGTTTGACCCGAGCCTTCCCTGTCTTTACTTGCCCGTTTTTTTGAATGCACACTCGTTTTTCAAGCCCTGTAATGTTTTTTTTTGTTACCCCCTTCACTAATTGGAATTCCCATTTTAAGGCATTTTCTTGCCAACTTGATAACATGATCTTATCCCTCTCATGTTGACAATATTGTCTCCATAATCTGATTAACTCTTTAGCTTTCATACTTTGGCTCTTTCTTTTTTATTATTATATATTTTTATTTTTTATTTGCTTATTTATGACCAATGGCAATTTTTGCTCCTTGGCAAAATTATTGAAAAGGTTCTACCAGTGTTCTTTTAAAACTTAAAATGTTTGAAAATTCAAATTGAATTACTGCAACCTGCAAACTTAGCTCTGATCTCAACTCAGAACTAAATTTACGATTTGCTTAACACAAATTGTCTAACTTTTACAACTTAATTAATTCTTTATCTTAACAATTTTCTTTCAACAAGTTTTTCTTACATTCACAAAATGCTGGCTGCTTTCAATGAGCGAGCAGTTAGCTGCTGTGATTTATACCGGAGCAACGTCAACTGTCATTTCCAGATTTACAATTTTTAAAATGGTGTCAGTGAGTTTCTTTAAGTTTCTGTTAATTCACAAATAAAATGAGATTGACATTATTTCAAGTAACTAAAACTTAAGATTCTGGCAATTTCAAGCAATTGCTTTCGAAAAAAATAAACTTTTATCAAAGAGGTGGAGAAACCCACTGGTTTCCTTGAATTAATTCAAAACGTAACTTTGCTGGAGTTCACTGACTCGAAAGAAAGGTATCCGATTACACCACAGGCTGCCTGTTAACTCAAGCTGCTGTTAACCCTTTGAGAGATTTCTGCTTTAACTAACATGCAGAAACCAGCTTGTTTTAACTTTTATCGTTTCTCGCCACTTCAGTCCAAGGACACAATTTTAGCTTAATCAACTATAGATTCAAAACACTCATTAAACTGAACCCTCATCCTGAGGTCACATCAGTTATTCAAAACACTCAGATATGGAATTAAACCATCTTTAGATTTAAAAACACTCATTGAACTGAACCCTCATCCTGAGGTCCCATCAGTTGTTCAATACACTCGTAGAACTGAACCATCTCCCGATGTCCCATCAGTTCATCAACAACACTCGTAGAACTGAACCGTCTCCCGATGTCCCATCAATTCATCAACAACTCAATTAACCCAAAACTGAACTATCAATTATGATATCCCATCAGTTTAATTTTCTAATCCCCAGACTGACCTTTGATTTCGTCGAGACGATCTTTCCGTACCAACCGCGAGTGACCAGGCTAATCAGACGACCAGAAGATGGGGACAATCAATGTGCGGTGATTTTCCAGCTTTACATTGTGGGCCCCTTTTTCAACTCTCCCTCCGTCCATAATCAGTCTAATTCTGAATTTGCAGCTGGCCAATGACCATCTTGAGAAACCCCGGCTTTCCGGCACCAAATCACAAATCAAAATGTCTTTACCCGTCAGTCTGGCCTCAATAAAAGTCGAAATGAATTTGCAGGTACAGCATTAGTTATTTTATTTGACTTGCTAGTCTGATTCATTTCACAGAGGCACAGGACACATAACTAATCTCCTAGACCCTTGGAAAACGAATGAAGGAGGAGACAAAGGGATTACTGCAAATACATTCAAATGGCAGCAAGTTTCACAGACACGATTCCCATAGGTCATCCTATACCACTCCTGACCTGGCCATACATCCTAATTGGCTCACTTCCAATCCCTTCCTCTGGCCCCCTGTGGCCCAGCATCCTTTTCTCCTCCTTTGCTGGACACTCCTCCCCTTTGCTTTGCCATGCGTTCTGAAATCCTTTGTCTGTGAACTCACCAGAATGAGACTGGCCTATCTCTACATTACAGTCACTAATATCTCTAAAACAGTTATTTTATATCACATCCATCACAGCGACCTACTTTATGTTGAGATCGCAACAGTTAAAAGGCAAAGCTCCATCTCAAGGGTACTGTTCAGAGAGAAAGAATGCTCTGTAGATCGAATTTTCCACGCTATCCTGTCAAACTGGAGGCAAAAGGAAACTTGTGACATCTTATGTGGAATGGTTTCCACGACGAGTGTCAGCACAGAGAGTGTGTCAACATTGGGCATTTTCCATGGCAATTCGCTCTTGGTTGTGCAGACTTTCTAAGAACATGCACATAAGAACGACACTGACTTCCTCATCCATTTCAGCTTCTGCATCAAAAACTTGATCATGTTTATCGAACATGTTTTGCAATTCATATATTCGTGAGGATTGACTTGTATTAAAGCATTTGCCCCAAGCAAGCAATGCAGTTGTATTTGAGCAAGACCTCGTGAATGTTCAGCATCAGTAACCCACGCGGTCTGGCTGAATTCAGTGTTTACTCATCTACTAAAAACCAATATATGCAGCCATTGTGAAGCCTACAGTCAGTCACAACTCACACAAGCAATCTAGATTGAAATGTTGTAGTTCCTCCTTCCACTATTCCCCATTTTGCTTTTCTCAGCAATCCATAGATCCCAGGACGGCGCATTGTTCCTCTTCATCATGGTACACACTGGATTGCAAGTGGTTAACTGAACCTGTTTGTTCCGTGACTGGAATTAATGTCGGTCACTCTGGAACCCAACTGTGTCACTGGAGAGATACCCACTCCTTTAAATATGTTGATTAATGAGGGGTAGATCAGAATCTGAAACCAACAGATGAGTATTTTACAACATCGGGTGAGAATCCGAGAATAACAGAATGAATGTTACAGCAATGAATCAGAGTCAGAGTAACATTCATTGGACTGTGACAGAAATGTCTGTGAATTTGAATATATCAGCTTTGGAATGTTAAAGCAGCCGACAGAGCATTATCCGTGGCTCTTTTCTGTCTATTTTCATTTTACGAAAGGGTGCGCGGCGTTCTGGCGGTTCGAGTGCATACTGAAAGTTATTCAGGCTGGTTACTATCCATTCCTCGCCATCGTGGCGGTACCCAGTAAGTACTTCTACCGTTTATAAACGTTAAGCACGATGTTTAACTGCGTTATTTTATTGTCTTCGATTTTAGATACAGTGCATGCATTGGATTCAGTTTTCCTCACAATCTATGTTCACATGGTCAGTGATTCCAATCCTTTCCTGGTCAGTAGCTGAGGTGGCCGCTTTGTCCCAGAATTGACCTGAAATTCCCTATCCTCTCAATCATTAGTGCTGCTAACGACTCTCTCCATAATTTCAGCATTGCATTAAAACAATCTAAATGCTTCATCATGTTAAATCCTCTACAAAATGATGTGTTCATATTTTCTGCGTAAGACGAACATTCCAACATTCAGCAGTCTGCCCTTGTAACTGCACGACCCCTCATCCATGGAACCATTTGAGCAGAGATGTGCTCTCTGCAAATACGATGCATGTTAAGCTATCGTACCCAGTATTTGACACACATGTATTAAACATAGAAAATAGGTGCCGGTTAGGCCATTCGGTCCTTTGAGCCTGCACCACGATTCAGTATGATCATGGCTGATCATGCAAATTCAGTATCCCACTCCTGCTTTCTCTCCATACCCCTTGATTCCTTTATCCGCAAGGGCCACATCCAGATCCCACTTAAATGATTCCAATTAACTGGCCCCAACAGCTTTCCGTCGCAGAGAATTCCACAGGTTCACAATTCTCTGAGAGAGGATGTTGATCCTCATTCCAATCCCGAATGGCTTACCACGGATTCCTAGGCTGAGAACCCTAGTTCTGGAGATCCCCAACATCGGGAACATTCTTCCCGCATCTTCTCTGTCCAGTTCCATCTGGATTTTATGTTTCCATAATATCCCCTCTTTTTATTCTAAACTCCAGTGAGTACAAGCCCAGTCGATCCAGTCTTTCTTCATATGCCAGTCCTGCCATCCAGGTAATTAGTCTGGTGAACCTTGGCTGCACACCCACAATAACAAGAGTGTCCTTCCTCAAACTAGGAGACCAGAACTGCACACGTTCATGCCTTCAAAACGAAAGGCAGCGCATTCACCCAACGTCAGGCACTCTGTCCCCCAGCTATCCATTCCATCGCTCTGTCTGAAAGCGAGCTGGGGATCACACAATCTGATTCTCGGTACCCCATTTGTCATCCAAATGCGCTTCCACCACGTAAGCTGGTTATCACCATTTCCGTCTATTTCCTGCTCTGTAAGCTCGCTCATCTTTACTTTCCCCTGGCTCAGCTCATTTGTCGTTTGAAACCACGGCAATAGATTTGTTACTTCTAGACTTGGATATTCTAAATCTCTCGTGTCTTAACACCCACGTTATATCTTTCAAAATATCAGGCTTATACAAAATGTGTTGCAATCCGCCCACATTCCCTATCGCCTAAGCTGTTGCTGATATGCTGTGTTCCCCGGTCAAGTCACGGGGTCGGAGCATTTGAAAGCACAAAAGAGGCCCTTCAGTCCAATGTGTCTGCGCCGGCCTTCAGGAACATCTCAGGTCCTGTGACATAGCTTTGCAAATTATGCTGTTTAAAGTGTTCATCGAATCGTTTCATGAAAGTTGTGACAGTTCCCGCCTCGACAGTTTCATGCGGTGAGTTCCAGATTTCCACCGCCCTCTTCGTGATGTATTTTTTTCAAGATCCACTCTGAATGTTCCTTATTTAACGGCCTTCTCTTCGCTGTTTGTAAAACCATACATTTTCCTGGAATTTGCGATGTTACAGATTATACTTCCAATTTTCAGGTGTACATCGTTAATGTTTACTCCAAAGAGTCGGGGAGGCAGCGCTCATTCCTGAAGTAGATGACTGGTTATCGGCTTCCAGTCGTATAAACAGTGTCCGCCCATCACTCTCTGTCCCAAGCCCAATGAGACAATGTTGTATCTCGCAGTCAAATTGTCCTTGATCCCAGGTGTTTTTACCTTGCTGATCACAGTCGCCTGCGAGAACGTGTTCAAACTCTCACTGAAATACATCACCAGCACTGCCTTGCTAAATATACCACGACTCGAAAAAATCAATCAAATTTGCACGACATGATCTCCATATGACAAAGTAATGCTCCAACATCTTCATCATAAACTTCATCTGCTTGTTTTGAAGTTACACCGGATGGCGTCAGGATTAGGTTCCTCGGGATACCTCGGGCGGGGCATAGTGGAGCTAATTTTGGCAAAGGTTCCAGTTTTAGGAGAACTCGTTAGTGGCAACTGAACAAAGCTGGAGCTGCAGTCTGTACTTGGTGGAAAGGAATGCGGAAGGTGCAGCGAAGGCGCCGGCAGCGAAATTCAAACCAACACTCTGGAATCGGAGCTGGAGAGGAATGGAACTTGGAGGTGCCAAGTTAGGAGCCCTGGAGAGGCAGTGAGCTGCAGTTCTGGCAGTGGAGATGGCGTTAACCTTTCAGCTAATGTGTGAGCTCGGCTATTTTATTTGGTACTGGAGACTGTGTGGTCCAGGGAGAGATAGGTTAGGAACGCTTGGCGCATGGATATGGCATTTGGATTGAGGAAGATGTTATGCAGTAAGGAAGGACCCATATTAAAGGATTGATTGTTTGCCGGGGATAACACGGGGAGCTCAATTGCTGGAACCGGGATGAGAAATGTAGGTGTTAGCAGGCGAGTTGGAGAAGGTAGAATACAGTAGTGTGATTTACAACAGCAGAAGTGAAAGGTGTGGACAAATAACATCAACTGAGGCAAAACAAATCAGATAAAAAGAACAAAACGTTATTTCTTTAATTTGAACAACAACCTCAATGGGCATGTCTTCAACCTCACATAAAATTTGTGTGCAAGTTCAGAATCTTAGTAAAGGTTTATCCAGGGTTCAATCTGGTCAGGTGGTAGAACACGTAGAGCCATTTCCCAACGTGTCAGCGGTAAAAGCCTCTGGACCAACATTCAGCATCTATGCCTAGGCCTGAGTGTGCAACCTGGGGTCAAAAGTTGATGCGTCATCGCAGCCACGCTATTCTCCATCTTCCTCTGAGCAGCCCTCAACCCCATCGCTAGGAAGCTCCCCGCTGGAGTGGAGCAAACCTACCGGACAGGAGTGAAATATTGACCCTCCGACGCCTCCAGGCCAGAGCGAAGGCCACCACAACATTTGTCATCGGGCGGCAGTACGCACACGTCGCCTGTGTATGTGCACACTCAGAGACCGAACTACAAATCATTGTCGCCGTTTTCTCCAAGGCCTATGAGAGAATAGGCCTCAGACTAAACATCTGAAAAACAAAGCTTCTCTGCCAGCCCGCTCCGACCACGGTGATCCATTGTGAACCGCCAGATAATATGGGTAATTCTCCACACCTCGGGAGCCTCTTCTCATCGTGAGCAAATATCGATGATGAAATCCAGCTTCGACACCAGTGTGAAAGCACACTCTTCGGACGCCAGGGGAACAACGTCATCGAAGGCCAAGGCCTCAGATCCAACTCGCGTACCTGACATTGCCCATATGCCCGACAGAAGACTTCCTAAGCAATTGCTCTACTCCAAGCTTTGCAAAAGCAAACAATTGCTCCAAGTTCAGAGGGAACGCGACAAAGACACTCAGAAGGTCTCCCTAAATAAATGTAACATCCCATGGACACATGTAATCGCCGATATTACAACCCACAAGCCGGGGATGAAGCATCCACAAATGCGCCAATCACCACGAGTGTCACAGAGAGGTGCACACAGAGGCCATGCTTAAAAAGTGGAAGGAGAGAACTGAATCCAGAGCATTCCACCCACCCAACTCATTAAACACCAGCTGCCAAACCTGTGGTACAGTGTCTGGATCCAGCACTGGACTATTCCGCCACAGCAGAATCCTAGTCACTGGAGGCAAGCAAATCATCCTCGACTCTAAAGGACAGCCCAAAAAGAAGAAGGCAACGAAGCGGTTTGGAGATTAGCAACCTTCAAACCAGGGAAGGAAACAATGAGGTGAGGAATATGATCTGTATTTGGCAGCCATTTTCAACATCATCCCCTTTGCCGTGTAATGTGCCACGCTTTACCCGCATGACGGTCATTTCTGTTTGATCCTTCAGGTCAAACTATTCCAATCCACCCCATGATCTTCACCCTTTGACATTACAATTGGTACTTCAGCAAACCGATCATTTTGCTTCCAGCCTGATTCATAAAAATCATGTTTTTTCTCTTTCACACAGTTAATGTAGTGGCAATGGTGATCCTGTCCCGAGGGAAATGTGGCCTTTGCAAATGTGTCACATACTACCTCATCGGCATGGCAGCGGCGGATCTATCGGTTGTTATATTCGATCTCATATTGAGACACATTCCAATCGTATTTCGGGAGCAATTTGAGTTCGTGCTTCACATCCCCATGTGTAATATCCACGCCGCCCTGCTTTATGCAGCCACTGACTGTTCTGTCTGGTTAACCGTTACTTTCACTTTCGATCGATATGTAGCCATTGGCTGCAAGGGGCTGAAACAAAAGTACTGAACTGAAAAAACGGCGGCTGTTGTTCTGGGAACAGTTACTTTTTTGATCTGTTCAAAGGGTATTTACTGGTATTTCATTCTGGCAGGTCCGTATTGGAGGGGAAACCAACCCTGGTTTTGTCATGTACCCATCAAGGACATGCTTTCTGTGGTCTGGGGAACAATTGAGTTTCTTCATTACATTTTAACACCTGGGGTTCCATTTGTCCTGATTATGCTGCTTAATGTTTTCACCCTCAGACACATTTTAGTGTCCAACAGAGACCGCAAGAGACTCCGAGCTCACAGCTGTGGAGAGAGTACCAGAGACCCAGAGGTGGCAAATCGAAGAAAACCAATGATTTTACTCTTTGTCATCTCGGCCAATTTCATTATCTTATGGTCTTTGATTATGCTTTTTTCAATAAGGACACGAATGTATTATCGCAGTGGAGAGATATAGAGGACTGTGGGAAGGGTGTTATTTGTACTGGATTGACCGGGGAAATCAGGAGATAGGTTCGTCGCTGGATAAAAGCAAATTACTGCGGATGCTGGAATATGAAACGAAAGAGAAAATGCTGGAAAATCTCAGCAGGTCTGGCAACATCTGCATGGAGAGAAAAGAGCTAACGTTTTCGAGTTCGATGACGCTTTGACAAAGAGCGGACATATTGAGAAATATTGTCAGAAAGTTGCAGGGGTGGAGTCGAGACTGCAGAGCATTCTCTCTCCCTCTCGACCTCCAGCACCGTGAAGAACAAGGCCCGCAGCTACAAGGGAGGTGCACCACATGCAAATCCATCTCAGAAGCACATAACGGCCTAATTTGAAATGTCATTTATATCAGTGCACTATTGCATTGTCAAAATCAGAGAACTCCCTTTGTAAAAGCTGTAGATGCAGCTACACCACATTGGCTGAAGTGTCTGAAGAGAGAGATTAACACATCGCCATGTAATGGGTATTTACAGATGGACAACAATTATTGGACAGCGGTGCAAAGTAACAAAAATAAACAAATAAGCCTCGCCATGTGTGATGTATTGATGCACTAGCTACAGTGGGGCAGCCGGCGATATGTCTGTTGCAGCATGGGGACGTGCATCTATGCCATCTGGAGTGGCAGAGTGGGAAGTGATTACCAGGTATCCTTGAGCAGGGTTTCTGATATCACAGCTATCGTGCAGGAGGGGTGTAAGACGATTCTGTAGGTGCACTGGGGTTGATATACCCAGTAAATCATGCAATAGAGTGCAATAAAGCAGGAAGAGTAGCGTAGGGGAAGTAGTCAGCAATGTTAGATGGATAACATTATCACGAACATTCAGGAGCGATGTAGTAAACCAGGACAACTGTCTCAACAGCTGAAACAGCTACGCTGGGGAGGGATTATGATGTGCCTTAAACAACAAAACGGGGATAAAACGCAGGAAAAGCATGAAAGGAAGATGTCGACAATGGAAAGGTTGTGTGGAAGAACTATTACCAAATATATGGGCAGGGGAATACGATATGCTACCTGAATAGCGGGAATGACGGCACATCGAAGTAATTGGGAAGGAGGACATCTTCCCAGAAAACTGTGGACCGTGATGATACACCAAGTTATTTTGATGTCTGGGGTGATGTACAAGGTACACAGGGAAATGGGTCTACATACCACGTGCATCAGGATAAGCGTGTGGTGTATTAGGCACACCTGCAGGAAGGCGTGATGTAATAGAATATAGAAAATACAGCACAGAACAGGCCCATCGGCCCACGATGTTGTGCTGAACTTTTGTCCCAGGTTAAGAACAAATTAAACTACACCCCATCATTCTACCGTAATCTATGTACCTATCCAATAGCCGCTTGAAGGTCCCGAATGTTTCCGACTCAACTACTGCTACAGGCAGTGCATTCCATGCCCCCACTACACTCTGAGTAAAGAACCTGCCTCTGACATCCCCCCTATATCTTCCACATTTCACCTTAAATGTATACCCCCTTGTAAAGGTTTGGTCTACCCGGGGAATACGTCTCTGACTACCTACTCTATCTATTCCCCTGATCGTCTTATCAAGTCATCCCTCAACCTTCTCCGTTCTAATGAGAAAATGCCGAGCACCCTCAACCTTTCCTCGTAAGACCGACTCTCCATTCCAGGCAACAGCCTGGTAAATCTCCTTTGCACCTTTTTCCAAAGCTTCCACATCATTCCGAAAATGAGGTGACCAGGATTGCACACAGTATTCCAAATGTGGCCTTACCAAGGTTTTGGACAGCTGCATCATCACCTCACGGCTCTTAAATTCAATCCCTCTGTTAATGAACGCAAGCACACCATAGGCCTTCTTCACAGCTCTATCCACTTGAGTGGCAACTTTCAAAGATCTATGAACATAGACCCCAAGATCTCTCTGCTACCCCACATTGCCAAGAACCCTACTGTTAACCCTGTATTCCGCATTCATATTTGCCAATCCAAAATGGACAGCCTCACACTTTTCAGGGTTAAGCACCATCTGCCACTTCTCAGCCCAGCTCTGCATCCTATCTATGTCTCTTTGCAGCCGACAACAGTCCTCCTCACTAACCAAAGCCCCACAAATCTTCGTATCGTCTGCAAATATCCTGACCCACCCTTCACCTTCCTCATCCAAGTCATTAATGAAAATCACAAACAGCAGAGGACCCAGAACTGATCCCTTTTGTACGCCACTGGGAACTGGGCTCCAGGCTGAATATTTGCCATCGACCACCACTCTCTGACTTCTACCGGTGCGCCAGTTCGTTATCCAACTGGCCAAATTTCCCACTATCCCATGCCTCCTTACATTTTGCATAAGCCTACCATGGGAGCCTTATCAAATGCCTTACTAATATTCATGTACACTACATCCACTGCTTCACCTTCATCCACGTGCTTGGTCACCTCCTCAAAGAATTCAATAAGACTTGTAAGGCAAGACCTACCCCTCACATATCCGTGCTGACTATCCCTAATCAAGCAGTGTCTTTCCAGATGCTCAGAAATCCTATCCCTCAGCACCGTTTCCATTACCTTGCCTACTACGAAGTAAGAGTAACTGGCCTGTTATTCCCAGGTTTATCCCTATTCCCTCTTTTGAACAGGGGCAAGACATTCGCCACTCTCCAATCCTCTGGTACCACCCCTGCTCACAGTTGGGACGAACAGATCTTTGCCAACAGCTCTGCAATTTCATCTCTTGCTTCCCATAGAATCGCTGGATCTATCCCGTCAGGCCCAGGGACTTGTCTGTCCTCAGGTTTTTCAAAATGCCCAACACATCTTCCTTTATAGCAAGTTTCTCCTCGAGCTTACCAGTCTGTTTCACACTGTCCTCTCCAACAATATGGCCCCTCTCATTCGTAAATACTGAATAAATGTACTCGTTCAAGACCTCTCCAATCTCTTCAGACTCAATACACAATCTCCCGCTACTGTCCTTGATCGGACCTACCCTCGCTCTAGTCATTCTCATATTCCTCACATATGTGTAAAAGGCCTTGGGTTGTTCCTTGATCCGACTCGCCAAAGATTGTTAATGTCCTCTCGTAGCTCTCCATATCCCTTTCTTCACTTCCCTCCTGGCTATCTTGTATCTCTCCAGCGCCCTGTCTGAATCTTGTTCCCTCAGCCTTACATAAGTCTGCTTCTTCCTCCTAACAAGGTATTCAACCTCTCTTGTCAACTATGGTTCCCTCAGTCGACCATCTCTTCATTGCCTGACAGGTACATACATATCAAGGACACGTAGTATTTGTTCCTTGAACAAGTTCCACATTTCATTCGTGTCTTTCCCTGACAGCCTATGTTCGCAACTTATGCACTTCTGTTCTTGTCTGACAGCATTGTATTTACCCATCCCTCAATTGTTAACGTTGCCCTGTTGCACGCACCTATCCCTCTCCATTACGAAAGTGAAAGTCACAGAATTGTGGTCACTATCTCCAAATGCTCCCCCACTAACAAATCTATCGCTTTCCCTAGTTTATTACCAAGTACCAAATCCAACATGGCCTCCCCTCTGGTCGGACAATCTACATACTTCGTTAGAAAATGTTCCTGGACACTCTGCACAAGCACCACCCCATTCAAACTAATTGATCTAAAGAGTTTCCACTCAATAATTGGGAAGTTGAAGTCACCCATGACTACTACCCTGTGACTGCTGCACCTTTCCAAAATCTGTTTCCCAATCTGTTCATCCACATCTCTGCTGCTATTGGGGGGCCTATAGACAACTCCTAGCAGGGTTACTGCTACTTTCCTATTTCTGACATCAACCCATACTACCTCAGTTGCAGATCCTCCTCAAACTACCTTTCTGAAGCTGTTATACTATCTCTAATTAACAATGCCACCCCCACCTCTTTTACCACCCTCCCTAATTTTATTGAAACATCTATAACGAGGAACCTCCAACAATCATTTATGTCCCTTTTCTATCCAAGTCTCCGTGATAGAACATCGAACATTACAGCGCAGTACAGGCCCTTCGGCCCTCGATGTTGCGCAGACAAGTGAAACCACTCTAAAGCCCATCTACACTATTCTCTTATCGTCCATATGTCTATACAATGATCATTTGAATGCCCTTAGTGTTGGCGAGTCCTTTACTGTTGCAGGCAGGCCATTCCACGCTCTTACTACTCATGAGTAAAGAACCTACCTCTCACATCTGTCCAATATCTAACTCCCCTCAATTTAAAGCTATGTCCCCTCGTTCTAGACATCACCATCCGAGGAAAAGGCTCTCACTGTCCACCCTATCCAATCCTCTGATCATCTTGTATGCCTCAATTAAGTCACCTCTTAACCTTCTTCTCTCTAACGAAAACAGCCTCAAGTCCCTCACCCTTTCCTCAGAAGATCTTCCCTCCATACCAGGCAACATTCTGGTAAATCTCCTCTGCACCCTTTCCAATCCTTCCACATCCTTCCTATAATGCGGCGACCAGAATTGCACGCAATACTCCAAATGCGGCCGCACCAGAGTTTTGTACAGCTGCAACATGACCTCATGGCTCCGAAATTCAATCCCTCTACCAATAAGAGCTAACACACCGTACGTCTTCTTAACAACCCTATCAACCTGGCTGGCAACTTTCAGGGATCTATGTGATGGCCACCACATCGTCGTCCCAATTACCGATCCATGCCTTATGTTCACCCACATTATTCCTGATGCTTCTTGCGTTGAAGTATAAACACTTCAACCCATTTACGTGCCTGCAACTATTCTCCTTTGTCATTGATACCTTCCCCACTGCCTCACTACACGCTTTGACATCCTGAACATCGGCTAACGTAGTTGCTTGACTACAAATCCGGTTCCCAATCATCTTTGTGACCTCCTCGAAAAACTTTATCAAGTTAAACTGCCAAATTAGTTTAAACATTCCCGAAGAGTACTAGTAAACCTCCGTCCCAGGATATTGGTGACCCTCTGGTTCAGATGCAACCCATCCTGCTTGTACAGGTCCCACCTTCCCCAGAATGCGCTCCAATTATCCAAATACTTGAAGCCCTCCCTCCTATACATTCCTGCAGCCATGTGTTCAAATGCACTCTCTCCCTATTCCTAGCCTCGCTATCACGTGGCACCGCCAACAAACCAGAGATGCCAACTCTGTCCTGGCTTTTAACTTCCAACCTACCTCCCTAAACTCGTTTATTACTTCCACATCCCTTTTCCTACCTACGTCGTCGGTACCAGTGCGCACCACGACTTCTGGCTGTTCACCCTCCCCCTTAAGGATCCTGAAGACACAATCCGAGACGTCATGGACCCTGGCACCCTGGAGGCAACACACCATCCGAGAGCCTCTCCCGTGCCCACTAGGTGTACCAGGTTCACTGCGAATTGAGATGATTAGCCCGGTCCAGTAGGATGTTCTGCCAGGTATCCTGAATGAATTGTGTGATATACAAGGTCCAATGAGGAATGTCAGCATATATCCGACGCAGTGGAGGAATCGGGTGAAATGCCAAATACACTGCAGAATGGGTGAACATAGCAGGTGGACGAGTGAAATGATTGACATAAATTGTACGCGAGAACATGGTGATTCAACACAGAACATAGCACGTAGACACAGAACATTGAACATACAATGCAGAAGGAGGCCATTTAGCCATTCGAGTCTGTACCGACCCACTTAAACCCTCAGTTCCACCCTATTCCCGTAAACCAATAATACCCCTCACATTTTTGGACACTAAGGACAATTTAACATGACCAATCCACCCAATCTGCACGTATTTGGACTGCGGAAGGAAATCGGTTCACCTGGGAAACCCATGCAGACACGGCGAGAACGTGCAGGCTCCGCACAGACATTGAGCTAAACCGGGAATCAAACCGGGGCCCTGGCGCTTTAAAGCCACAGTGCTATCCACTGTGCTAACGTGTTGCCCTCACAATGTATAGTGGTGATGCGATGATAAACTAGTTAAACAGGGGAATGGGGTTGCATCATAGGTAAATTGGATGATACACAAGGTCCATCTGGATAATGTAACGTAATTGAAGTTAATCCCAGGGAACATTTGTGATATTTCTGAAAGCCATGTCTTACTAGGTTGAAATTGCCTGCACTGAAGGTTCAGTGTGTTATACCTGATTGTCACGCAGTTGTCTGAAGTATCAGGTAACCAAGGGGATAGATAGAAACACCAGGTTGATACACATGCATATTGAGCCAGAAGGCATCATGGGAAAAAGTTCACTGACTAACTTTAAAGAAGCTAACAAGAAAACTGAAGCTCTGTGCACAATGGATTATCATGAGAACCAGGGCCAAGAACATCGCGAGTAACACCCTTGTTTGGAACAGGGAGGACAGGCTCGAAAGACGTCTGAAATAGGGATGGATTGTTTGTTAAACCGTATGAAATATAGTACAGCGAGATTTATCCAGCGATAACCCGGGATCACCGCCGTGGTTTGAACTGCTGCTTCACTGCGCCAGGGTCCCAGTTCTATTCCTGACTTGAGTCACTGTCTGTGCGGGGTCTGCATGTTCTCCCTGTGTCTGCGTGGATTTCCTCCGGGTGCTACGGTTTCCTCCCACAAGTCCCGAAAGACGTGCTTGAGAGGCAATTTGGACATTCTGAATGCTCCCTCAGTGTACTCGAACAGGCGCCATATTTGGCGACTGAGGGCTTTTCACAGTAACTTCATTGCAGCCCACTTGGGCCAATATTATTTTTTTTTAATCATAGTGCCCAATTATTTTTTTCCATTTAAGGGGCAAATTAGTGTGGCCAATCCACCTAACCTCACATTTTTGGGTTGTGGGCGTGAAACCCACGCAGACACGAGGAAAATGTGCAAACTCAACACAGTCACCATGAGCCGGGAACGAACCTGTGTCTTCAGCGCCTTAGGCAGCAAACTTGTGGCAATAATAAAGATTATTATTATTTGGCCTGACTTTCAAATCTCATCAGCTCGTGGCCTTCTGAGTGAACGTAGCCAAGCTCTCTCAAATGGGAAGTGTACTTCATTCTAGCCGTCAGCCTTGAAAGTTATGTTGCTGTTTAAATAAACACATCGTGGTAGTCTTGTTGAGGTGTTAGAGAAATAATAAAAGCTGCATGTAAAAGGAAACCAACCTGACTGTGAGTATTCAATTCCGTTAGGATTCCTCAGTTGCTGCAAGCAGAGGCACAGCAAGGTACCCAGGCACCTGGAGTGATATACTTTGTAAGAGAAGCATTGCATGAATCCGATGACTGGTGAGCCTGTTACACCGGACAGCTGAATGGTGGAGTATGAATTAGCTGGTACCCATAAGGAGGAGACCACTTCCAGATGCACCATTTGGACTTGTAGGCATGTACACCCGAGGAGCGGAAAATTACGAATTTCAACGTCAGACGGTTTCCGATATCATGTAGCCAGGGGTGCTCGGGGCTGATATAACAGCTTCATGAGCGAGGTGAAAAATGCTTCAGTTGCAGAGAAAGATGGTGCAATGCTATCAGGGAAAGGCAACAAAAGGGGGCCAAGGTAACATTACGGACCCTTCAGCTTGAAGCACAGGCGGTGAATATAGTAACATGGGAAATCATAGAATCACAGAATCATATAATTTACAGTGCAGGAGGGGGCCATTCGGCGAATCGAGTCTGCAAATGAGAGTCCCTTGGAAAGAGAACCCACCTTAAGCTGGGGTCGAGCGACGTGTACTACAGGAACGGGGCATCTGGTCTGAGGAATAATCAAGTATTTTCGGAAGTGTGTGGCTGGCACCGAGAATCGCCAGAAGAGATAAAATCTGAGGATGAGAAAGTGGAAGTTATTGAAACTGTGTGCTTGCAGTAAGTGGGGAGAGATGAAGGGTGATGGAAGGAGTTGTGGTATTGAGTGAGCTTGAAGTACACAGTTGTGGATAGTCCGTGCTGTGAAATGGAGATCGCTATGTCGGTGAATGCAAAGGACATGTCAGAGGCGACACAAACGCAGGAAAATGATGGTATAATTAAAAACAAAGCAAATATAACCTTTAGGAAATGGCGCCGGTGAATTCATCAATTTTCCAAGGAATCGAAGAAGGATTGGAAAAAATAATGGAGCTGAATTCTGCGTTACCCAGGCGCGTGATTCTCCGTGGAGCGTCAATCCCTGGCACCAGAATTCTTTATCCCTCAGCTTGTTGATGTGATCTGTCATTTATAAGTGCAGAAAATGAAAGAGGGTAGCCAGGGAAAGGGTTGGCCCATTGACCGACAGGCGACGGAATCTATGTGTGGAGCCAGAGGAAATGGGCGAGGTACTAAATGAATACTTTGCATCAGTGTTCACCAACGAGAAGGAATTGGTGGATGTTGAGTCTGGGGAAGGGTGTGCAGATAGCCTGGGTCACATTGAGATCCAAAAAGATGAGATATTCGACGTCTGGAAAAATATTAAGGTAGATAAGTCCCCAGGGCCTGATGGGATCTACCCCAGAATACTGAAGGAGGCTGGAAAGGAAATTGCTGAGGCGTTGGCAGAACTCTTGGGATCCTCACTGTCTTCAGGTGATGTCCCGGAGGACTGGCGAATAGCCAATGTTGTTCCTCTGTTTAAGAAGGGTAGCATGGATAATTCAGGGAACTACAGTGAGCCTTACGTCAGTGGTAGGGAAATTATTGGAGAGAATTCTTCGAGACAGGATCTACTCCCATTTGGAAGCAAATGGACGTATTAGCGAGAGGCAGCATGGTTTTGTGAAGGGGAGGTCGTGTCTCACTAACTTGATAGAGTTTTTCGAGGAGGTCACAAACATGATTGAGTAGGTAGGGCAGTGGAACTTTTCGCTATGGACTTCAGTAAGACCTTTGACAAGGTCCTTCATGGCAGACTAGTACAAAAGGTGAAGTCACACGTGATCAGGGGTGAGCTGGCAAGATGGATACAGAACTGTCTAGATCATAGGAGGCAGAGAGTAGCAATGGAAGAGTGCTTTTCTGATTGGAGGGCTGTGACGAGTGATGTTCCGCAGAGTTCAGTGCTGCGACCTTTGCGTTAGTAGTAAATATAAATGATTTGGAGAAAATGTAACTGGTCTGATTAGTAAGTTTGCAGACGACATAATGGTTGGTGGAATTGCAGATAGCGATGAGGAACTGTCAGAGGATACAGCAGGATTTAGATCGTTTGGAGACTTGGGCAGAGACATGGCAAATGGAGTTTAATCCGCACAGATGTGAGGTAATGCATTTTGGAAGGTCAGATGCAGGTAGGGAATATACAGTGAATGGTAGAACCCTCAAGAGTATTGACAGTCAGAGAGATCTAGGTGTACAGGTCCACAGGTCACTGAAAGGGGCAACACAGGTGGAGAAGGTAGTCAAGAAGGCATACGGCATGCCTGCGTTAATTGGCCCGGGCATTGAGTATAAAAAATGGCAAGTCATGTTGCAGCTGTATAGAACCTTAATTAGGCCACACTTGGAGTATAGTGTTAAATTCTGGTCACCACACTACCAGAAGGATGTACAGGCTTTGGAGAGGGTGCTGAAGCGATTTCCCAGGAAGTTGCCTGGCATGGAGGGCATTAGCTACGAGGAGAGGTTAAATAAACTCGGTTTCTTCTCACTGGAACGACGGAGGTTGAGGGGCGACCTGATGGAAGTGTACAAAAGTATGAGGGGCATAGACAGAGTGGATAGTCAGATAGTTTTTCTCAGGGTAGAGGGGTCAATTACTAGGGGACATATGTTTAGGGTGCGAATGGCAAGGGTTTGAGGAGATGTACGAGGTAATTTTTGTACACACACGGTAGTGGGTGCCTGGAACTCGCTGCCGGAGAAGGTGGTATAAGCAGGGACGATAGTGTCGTTTAAGGGGCATCTTGACAATTACATGAATAGGATGGGAATAGAGGGATACGGACCCCGGAAGTGCAGGAGATTTTAGATTAGACGGGCAGCATGGTCGGCATGGGCTTGGAGGGCCGAACGGCCTGTTCCTGTGCTGTACTTTTCTTTGTTCTTTGTTCATATTGGGGTGAATTTTCCGCCGGTGGGATTCCCAGCTTTGTCAGCGGAACACTCCAGCCTGCGAATTTCCCTGCGTTGTGGGTATGTTAGTGGCTGCACCGGGCTGGAGAATCCTCCCGCCAGCGTTGGCGCGCCGCCGAGAATCACACGGCTGGGGTGGCGCAGAATTCAGAACCCCCAACCCGCTCCCCCGCTTCTCCCCCTCGCCCCCCCCCCCCCCTCACCCGATGCGGTCGGGTAACTCGCGGGCAGGGCTGCGCTGCCGGTGGCAATAGAGAATCGAAACGACCAAAGCGAACATGTCTACACATATTGTACACAGGTATGGTATGGGGAGTACATGCAACCTCCGCGGAAATATTTTAGTTCAGATTCTACTTACTTTTAAACACGTTTTCTGCTCCAGCTGTTCTTTGCCACATATTCCCGGTGCAGAAATGGGGATGAGGATGCGGCCAGCCGATAAAGTTCCAGACTCTCGGTGGTGAGAAAGACACGAAATCCAGCGCAATGTATGTTTTTTTCAAAATAAATGAAATCAATGTGCCCTCGGCATGACTGGCAGGAGTTGCTGGAGAGGAACTGGCCGGTCAATGGACCCGGACTCTCTGACGGGCAATACTGTGAGTTGGGCATAGTTCCTGTTCACCGGACTGTGCAGCAGAGAGGCCAGACTGACAGGGACAGCAATTAGACGGGACAGTCTGGAGAACAACTCCGAGCTCAAATGGAAGGAGATCACTGGTGTTGTGGGAGAGGCGGGACAATGAGCCAGTCGATAGTCATTTGTCTATTTATTTGTATTTATTTTTTTCTTTTGTGTTTTGGAATTGTAGTTGTATAAGTGAACCTAAGCTTTTAGACATGGTAGGAGATCCCAGACCCGTGTCATGCTCCTCGTGTGATATGTGAGAATCAGGAAAAAGTAAACTGACCCTGGTTCCTTCACGTGCAAGAAGTGTGTCCAGCTGCAGCGCCTGCTAGACCGCTTGACGGCTCTGGAGTTGCGGATGGACTCACTTTGCAGCATATGCGATGCTGAGGATGTCGCGGACAGCACGTCTAGCGAGTTGGTCACACCGCAGGTGAAAACTACTGAGGGAGATAGAAAATGGGTGACCAAAAGACAGCGCAAGAGTAGGAAGGCATTGCAGGTGTCCGCTGTGGTCATCTCCCAGCAAAACAAATATACCGCTTTGGAGACTGTTGAGGGAGATGGTTCACCAGGGGAAGGCAGCAGCAGCCAGTTTCATGGCACCGTGGCCGTCTCTGCTGCGCAGCAGGGCAGGAAGAAGTATGGCAGGGCTAGAAAGGGGACTCAATCGTAAGGGAAATAGACAGGCGGTTCTGCGGACACAAATGGGATTCCTGGATGGTATGTTGCCCTCCTGGTGCAAGGGTCAAGGATGTCTCGGAGCGGCTGCAGGACATTCTAGGGGGGGGGGGGGGGGGAGGATGAACAGCCAGCTGTCGTGGTGCAAATAGACACCATCGATATAGGTAACAAACGGGATGAGGTCCGACAAGCTAAATTCAGGGAGTAATGAGTTAAACTAAAAAGTAGGGCCTCAAAGGTAGTAATCTCAGGATTGCTACCAGTGCGACGAGCTACTCAGAATAGGAATGTCAGGATAGATAGGATGAAAGTGTGGCTCGAGATATGGTGCAAAAGGAAGGGATTCAAATTCCTGGGGCATTGGAACCTGTTCTGGACTGGGAAAATCAGGTTGCTAGTGGATCCCAAAAAATTTAATTTGTGGTATGTCGAAGAGATGGTTTTTGGAGACACTTGTGTCGGAGCCTACAAGGGAACAGGCAATTTCGGATTTGTAATGAGGCAGGCTAGATTAGGGAACATAAGGTGAAGGAACCCTGCGGAAGCAGTGACCACAATATGATAGAATTTACCCAGCAGTTTGAGAGGGAGGACCTGCAATCAGATGTTACAGTATTACAATTACATAGGGGTAAATGCAAAGACATGGGGAGGAGCTGGCCAGAGTTGATTGGAAAAGGAGCCTAGAAGAGAAGACAGTGGAACAGCAAAGGCGGAGTTTGGGGGGTTATTAGGGAGGCACAACATAAATTCATCCCAAGGAGGAGGAAACATGCTAAGGGGAGGACAAGGCATCAATGGCTGACGAGGGATGTCAAGGACAGCATAAAGGCTAAGGCAAAAACATAGAAAGTGGCGAGGATTAGTGAGAAATAAGAGGATTGATGAGCCCTTAAAAGCGAGCAGAGGACAACTAAAAAAAGCTATAATGGGGGAGAAGATGAAGTATAGTGCAAGCTATATAGATAGGAAGAGTTTCTTTAAATATATAAAAGGTAAGAGAGAGAGGCAAAAATAGGCATTGGCCCACTAGGAAATGTGGCTGGAGAAGTAATAATAGGAAACAAAGAAATGGCAGACGAACTGAATAGTGACTTTGCATCAGTCTTCACGTTGGAAGACACCAGTGGGATGACGGAGCTCCAGGAGAACCATTACTAAAGAAAAGGTTCTGGGGCAACTGAAAGGTCTGAATGTGGTTAAGTCAACTGGTCCGGATGGACTACTCCCCAGGGTCATAAAAGAAATAGCTGAGGAAATCGTGGAGGCATTGTTGGTGATCTTTCCGGAAACACTGGAGGCAGAAAGGGTCCCAGAGGACTTGAAAGTGACTAATGTAACACTGCGGGTTAAGAATGGAGGGAGGCAGAAGACGGGAAATTATAGGCCGGTTAACTTGACTTCGGTCATTGGTAAGATTTTAGAGTCCATTATTAAAGATGAGATTGCGAAGCACTTGGAAGTGCATGGTAAAATAGGACTGAGTCAGCACGGCTTTGTCAATGGGAAAACGTGTCTGACAAATCTGTTAGAGTTCTTTCAGGATATAACAAGGAAGTGAGACAAAGGAGAACCAGTGGACGTGATTTATTTAGATTTCCACAAGGCCTTTGACAAGGTACCGCATAGGAGACTGTTAAATAGTTTAAGAGCCCATGGTGTTCAGGGTAAGATCCTGGCATGGATAGAGGATTGGCTGACTGGCAGAAGGGAGAGAGTGGGGATAAAGGGATGTTTCAGGATGGCAGCCGGTGACCTAGGGTGTGCCTCAGGGGTCTGTGCTGGGACCACAACTTTTTACAATTTGTATTAGTGATCTGGGAGAAGGTACTGAAGCACTGTTGCTACGTTTGCAGATGATACAAAGATCTGTAGAGGGACAGGTAGTATTGAGGAAGCAAGGGGGCTGCAGAAGGATTTGGACAAGGTAGGAGAGTGGGCAATAAAGTGGCAAATGAAATACAATGTGGACAAGTGTGGGTTTATGCACTTTGGAAGGAGGAATTTAGGCATCGACTATTTTCTAAATGGGAAATGCTTCGGAAATCAGAAGCACAAAGAGACTTGGGAGCCCTTGTTCACGATTCTCTTAAGGTTAATATGCAGGTTCAGTCGGCAGTTGAGAAGGCAAATGCATTGCTAGCATTCATGTCAAGAGGACTAGTATACAAGACCAGGGATGTACTTCTGAGGTTGTATCAGACTCTGGTCAGACCTCATTTGGAGTATTGTGAGCAGTTTTGGGCCAGGTATCTAAGGAAGGATGTGCTGGCCTTGGAGAGTGTCCAGAATAGGTTCACAAGATTGATCCCTGGAATGAAGAACTTGTTGTATGGGGAACGTTTGCGGAATCTGGATCTGTACTCGTTGGAGTTTAGAAGGATGAGAGGGGATGTTATTGAAACTTACAAGGTTCTGCGAGACCTGGATAGAGTGGACGTGGAGAGGATGTTTCCACTTGTAAGAAAATCTAGAAGCAGAGGACACCATTTCTGATTAAACGGACGATCTTTTAGAACAGAGATGAGGAGGAATTTCTTCAGCCATAGGGTGGTGAATCTGTGGAACTCTTTGCCGCAGAAGGCTGTGAAGGCCAAATCACTGAGTGTCTTTAAGACAGAGAGACATAGGTTCTTGATTAATAAGGGGTTATGAGGAGAAGGCAGGAGAATGGGGATTTAAAAATATCAGCCATGATTGAATGGGGGAGCAGAATCGATGGGCCAAGTGGCTAGTTCTGCTCCTTTGTCTTATGGTCTTATGATATGGATTTAGAGCCAAGAGAATTAAAGATTACCTCCGCACGTTCTCCCTGTGTCTGCGTGGGTTTCCTCCGGCTGCTCCGGGTTGCTCCCACAAGTCCCGAAAGACGTGCTGTTAGGTGAATTGGACATTCTGTATTCTCTGTCTGTATACCCGAACTTGCGCCGGAATGTGGCGACTAGGAGATTTTCACAGTAAGTTCATTGCAGTATTAATTGAAGTCTGGTTGTGACAAAAATATAGATTATTATTGCGACCGTTCTTAAACAAAAAAACAACATTCGCTAATCTCCAGTCCTCAGCGACCTCACCGGTTGCCAGTGAGGATGCACGTTTTGTGTCAAAGTCCCAGAAATTTGCTCCCCTGCCTCACTCTGTATTCTGGAGTAGATCCCATGAGGCACTGGGGATTTATCTATCTTAATTATTTTCGAGACAACAATCACCTCCTCCTTTTTGATCACAATGTGACCTAGAATACCTACACATCCTTCCTGAGAGTCAACATGGACAAAGCATTGCTCTTGTGAATAATGACGCAAAGTACTTATTCAGTGCTTCGCCCATTTCCTCTGGTTTTACGGATAGATTACCGTCTCTCTCCTTCAGTGGGCCAACCCTTTCCCTGAGTACCCTCTAGATTACCGTTTCTCTCCTTCAGTGGGCCAACCCTTTCCCTGTGTACCCTCTAGATTACCGTCTCTCTCCTTCAGTGGGCCAACCATTTCCCTGAGTACCCTCTAGATTACCGTCTCTCTCCTTCAGTGGGCCAACCCTTTCCCTGAGTACCCTCTAGATTACCGTCTCTCTCCTTCAGTGGGCCAACCCTTTCCCTGTGTACCCTCTAGATTACCGTCTCTCTCCTTCAGTGGGCCAACCCTTTCCCTGAGTACCCTCTAGATTACCGTCTCTCTCCTTCAGTGGGCCAACCCTTTCCCTGTGTACCCTCCAGATTACCGTCTCTCTCCTTCAGTGGGCCAACCCTTTCCCTGTGTACACTCTAGATTACCGTCTCTCTCCTTCAGTGGGCCAACCCTTTCCCTGTGTACCCTCTAGATTACCGTCTCTCTCCTTCAGTGGGCAAACCCTTTCCCTGTCTACCCTCTAGATTACCGTCTCTCTCCTTCAGTGGGCAAACCCTTCCCCTGTGTACCCTCTAGATTACCGTCTCTCTCCTTCAGTAGGCCAACCCTTTCCCTGTGTACCCTCTAGATTACCGTCTCTCTCCTTCAGTGGGCCAACCCTTTCCCTGTGTACCCTCTAGATTACCGTCTCTCTCCTTCAGTGGGCCAACCCTTTCCCTGTGTACCCTCTAGATTACCGTCTCTCTCCTTTAGTGGGCCAAACCTTTCCCTGTCTACCCTCTAGATTACCGTCTCTCTCCTTCAGTGGGCCAACCCTTTCCATGTGTACCCTCTAGATTACCGTCTCTCTCCTTCAGTGGGCCAACCCTTTCCATGTGTACCCTCTAGATTACCGTCTCTCTCCTTCAGTGGGCCAATCCTTTCCCTGTCTACTCTCTAGATTACCGTCTCTCTCCTTCAGTGGGCCAACCCTTTCCCTGTGTACCCTCTAGATTACCGTCTCACTCCTTCAGTGTGCCAACCCTTTCCCTGTGTACCCTCTAGAATACCGTCTCTCTCCTTCAGTGGGCCAAACCTTTCCCTGTCTACCCTCTAGATTACCGTCTCTCTCCTTCAGTGGGCCAACCCTTTCCATGTGTACCCTCTAGATTACCGTCTCTCTCCTTCAGTGGGCCAATCCTTTCCCTGTCTACTCTCTAGATTACCGTCTCTCTCCTTCAGTGGGCCAACCCTTTCCCTGTGTACCCTCTAGATTACCGTCTCTCTCCTTCAGTAGGCCAACCCTTTCCCTGTGTACCCTCTTGCTCTTTGTATACGCGTAATAAGCCTGGGGATTTTCCTTAATCCTGTTTGTCCATGACTTTTCGTGACTCCGTTTCTCCATCCTGAATCGCTTTACTGAAACAGATGACAGTCCCCATGGGGAGAAAAATATCCAAGATCCGTTCAGCTTTTCAGTGTGTGGGCATTCAAATTATGTTTGGAAGAGCAAAAGTGGCAGACGGTTCGATTGCTCGTTCAACAGACATCCGATTCTGTAATCGCAGATATTGATTTGGAATTACATGTTTTCTCCAAAGAATATCTCAATGACCATCTGGAGATCATGAGGCGCTGCGGATCTGAATGGTGAACAAACCTGGTCACCATTCACACATGGGGGAGGCAGGATGAGGTTCACCTGTCCGAATTCAGAGAGCCGGTTAACAAACAGGTATGGATCAGTGCTAATGCCTGGATAACTACCACTGCCATAAGTAACTGACTGTATCAATGGAGGATGTGTCGCTGGAAATGTTGAACCTGAAGGACGACTCTTGATTATGTGAATTAGTAAATGGATTTGGTGCATATGCTACTTGTGTAGGTCAGACAGATTGCACCTTCACGGTGACAGGGCTGGATTTGTAGTCATGGGTCTTGATCTTGCTATTGAGGAAGGTGTTACAAAAACTGGAAACGAGCTTGGGAACCAGATGGAAATACGAACAGGAATCCAGGAATGAAAGGCCAGGGTGCACAACGAGAGATACAAAACACTAAAGCAGAGGTCTAATTTAATTGTTGGCGTTCCTGAAAGGAGAAAGTAATAGAGTCTCAGCCAGGTTCAGAGTGCATGCCTGCTAATTAATATAGTTGGGTTATGAAGACTGATGAGTTCCAGGCATAGATCTCCACACATCATTCCAATGCATAGATGTAACAGAGACCTGGATCAAATAGAGACAACATTGTGCATTACTTTTTGTGAGGAAGAGGCGAAGGGGTAAGACGAATTTTAATTTTATGTTGCTCTCAGATCAGTCACGATCGAACACAATGTTGGAACAGTCCGAAGGACTAAAGTTTCTACCGCTAATCTTTATTTGTATGTTCTCGTGGAAGTGGACATGCCCGCGCAGAGTCAGGCGGTGGAGGTGGACCTGGAGGGAAGCCGGTACTGATTAACATCATTATAGTTCTGAGAGAATAGATGTCTCAGGAAGACGAAGGAAATGTTTTGTTTGGCTAGAACTTTGGAACAAACATGTGTAATTACATTGGCCTTTGCAATCCATCGTTCAGCAATATAATACTTAATAATAAAATAAAGTGATGTTCAATATTCAGCTTCAGTTGGATAGTGCAGCAGGTCCAGTATGGAGAGGGCAGAAAGGAGTGGAATGTGGAACTGACGTGACAAATTATTGGGAGCACCGTGTGAGGTTGCAGACTGAACGACGTACATCAGCAAAGTGGCCAGGCTTTGTGTGGATGGTATTTTCCCGATGTCCAGGGCAGTCTATTGTGTGAATTTCAATAAAATTATTTTTTCACCTGGAATGTATGCTTGCGATTTTGTAAAGTTAAAGAGATGGAGGTAACTGAGCACGTGATGCACAATAATAATCTATATTGTCACAAGTATACTTGCACTAACACTGCAATGAAGTTACTGTGAAAATCCCCTGGGCGCCACATTCCGGCGCCTGTTGGGTACACGGAGCAAGAATCCAGAATATCCACTTCACCTCACAAGCATGTGTTTCTGGACATGTGGGAGGAAATCGGAGCACCGGATGAAACCCACGCAGACACAGAGAGAACGTGCAGACTCCGCACAGACAGTGACTCAGCCGGGGATCTAACCTGGGACCCTGAAGCTATGAAGCCACAATGCTAACCACTGTGCTACCCACGTGATACGTAGGGAATGTTTGAATTATTAGTGGTTCAGTCACCTGGTTTGGGACTCCGGGAAGACTGGGCCTGGGATTGACCACGCACCTGTCCATGCTGTGGTCGCAGCATCATTAATCCCGACAGTGCAGAGTCCAATATCCGTAATCCCATCACCTGACCTGCACATCCCTGGAAATCAAGGGGATTTATCATGGCCAATCTACATAATCTGCATATCTTTGAACTGTGGAAGGAAACTAGAGCAGCTGCAGACATGGGGAAAACTTGCAAACACCACCTAGACCGTCACCCAAGGCCGGAATTGAACCCGGCTCCTTGGTGCTGTGAGGGAGCAGCACTAACCACTGTGTCACTGTGCAGCCCATGTTCGAATTCACGGGGAAATTCAAGGCAGATGGAAACTTCAGAGAGATCTGGAGATCCTGGAATTTATCCTTGCTAAAAACGGCTGGGGCGAAGCATGCCGTGGAAGAAGTGGAGAGGGCGATTCATTTTGAGAGAGGAATTTACAAATACTCCTGTGGATGCAGGTATCCAAGGAGGCAAGTTGACTTGCAGATAGTGTGTTTTGTGCGGGGGGGGGGGGATGTTTGTAAGTGTGTGTGCGGGTGGGAGGGCAATTAATTGAAGCTAATATGCCCGGCATCTCGCTCTTGATTTTAGAGTGATGTTCGTTTGAAACGTTTGATAACAGTTAGCTTGTAGGTTTATGAGGCCGAATGCTTAGTGGCAACATTATAGCCTGACTTAATTTGTGTCCTGTAGCATTGTCCAGCATATTGCTGCCCTTGTGAAGGTATGTGGGAGTGTTCCTTCTTTTGCTGTTGTAATGTGCGAACTCGTGGACATGTGACTGTTTGGAACTCAGTTGTTTTAAACAAGTTACAGTTCATAGAATTTACAGTGCAGAAGGAGGCCATTCGACCCATCGAGTCTGCACCGGCTCTTGGAAAGAGCAGCCTACCCAAGGTCAACAACGCCACCCTATCCCCATAACCCAGTAACCCCACCCAACAATAAGGGCAATTTTGGACACTAAGGGCAATTTATCATGGCCAATCCACCTAACCTGCACATCTTAGCACTGTGGGAGGAAACCGGAGCACCCGGAGGAAACCCACGCACACATGGGGAGGGTGTGCAGACTCCGCACAGACAGTGACCCAAGCCGGAATCGAACCTGGGACCCTGGAGCTGTGAAGCAATTGTGCGATCCACAAGGCTACCGTGCTACCCGTTAGTTCGGACGAGGGTTTTGAATGAGGGTTTGATTCTGTCACCTTCCGGCCTTGTCGCAATATATCAACCAGTGTTGCAAAGCCAAATGTCATAAGACCATGAGATATTAAGAGATAGGAGAAAAATCAGGCTATTCGGCCCATCGAGTCTGCTCCGCCATTCAATCATGGCTGATAATTTTTCTCATCTCCATTCTCCTGCCTTCTACTCAAAATCTCTGATCCCCTTTTTGATCCAAAACATATTTATCGCTGTTTTAAAGACACTCAGGGATTTGGCCTCGACAGCCTTCTGCGGCAAACAATTCCATAGATTCACTACCATCTGGCTGAAGAAATTCCTCCTCATCTCTGTTTTAAAGGATCGTCCCTTCCGTGGAATATCAGATTGGTAGTGGATCCCAAGAAATGGAATTTGTGCAATGCCGAAGACATGGTCCTTTGGAGCAGCTTGTGACAGAGCCTACAGAGGAACTAGCAATTCTGGATTTGGTGATGTGTAATGAGGCAGGCTTCATTAGGGAACTTAAGGTGAAGGACCCTTCGGGAGCATTGACCACAAATGATACAATTTACCCTGCAGTTTGAGAGGGAGAAGCTGCAATCAGATGTAACGGATTTACAATTAAATAAGGGTAACTGCAAAGACATGAGGGAGGAGCTGGCCAGAGTTGATTGGAAAAGGTGCCTAGCAGGGAAGACAGTAGAACAGTGATGGCATGAGATTTTGGGGGTTATTAGGAAGGCACAGCAGAAATTCATCCCAAGCTGGAGGAAACATGCTAAGGGGAGGACAAGGCATCCATGGCTGACGAGGGATGTTAAGGACAGCATAAAGGCTAAAGAAAATGCATACAAAGTGGCGAGGATTAGTGGGAAACCAGAGGATTGGGAAGCCCTTAAAAGCGGGCATAGGACAACTAAAAAAGCAGTAAGGGGAGAGAAGATGAAGTACGAGTGCTAGCTAGCTAGTAATATGAAGGAAGATAGGAAGAGATTTTTTCAATACATAAAATGTAAGTGAGAGGCAAAATTGGACATTGGACTACTAGAAATGTGGCTGTAGAAGTAATAATAGGAAACAAAGAAATGGCAGACGAACTAAATAGTTACTTCGCATCAGTATTCACGGTGGAAGACACCAGTTGGATGCCAGAACTCCAGGTTAATCAGGCGGCAGACGTGAGTGCAGTGGCCATCACGAAGGAGAAGGTTCTGGGAAACTGAAAGGGCTGAAGGTTGATAAGTCACGTGGACCGGATGGACTACACCCATGGGTCCTAAAAGAGATAGCTGAGGAAATTGAGGACCATTAGTGATGATCTTTCAGGAATCACTGGAGGCTGGAAGGGTCCCAGAGGACTGGAAGGTAGCTAATGTAACACCACTGTTTAAGAAGGGAGGGAGGCAGTAGTCGGGAAATTATAGGCTGGTTAGACTGACTTCGGTCATTGGTAAGATTTTAGAGTCTGTTATTAAAGATGAGAATGGAAAGTACTTGGAAGTGCAAGATAAAATAGGACTGAGTCAGCACGGCTTTCTCAAAGGGAAGTCGTGTCTGATACATCAGTTAGAGTTTATTGAGGAGGTAATAAGGAAGTTAGACAAACGAGAACCAGTGGACGTGATTTATTTTGATTTCAAGAAGGCGAGTGGCAAGGTTCCGCATAGGAGACTGTTGAATAAGTTAGGAGCTCATGGTGCTCAGGGTCAGATCCTGGCATGGATAGAGGATGGGCTGACTGCTACAAGGCAGAGAGTGGGGATAAACAGGTCTTTTTCAGGATGGCACCGGTGACTAGTGGTGTGCCTCAGGGGTCTGTGCTGGGACCACAACTTTTTGCAAAAGACATTATTGATCTGGAAGAAGGTACTGAAGGTACTGCTGCTAAGTTTGCAGATGATACAAAGATCTGTAGAGGGACAAGTAGTATTGAGGTACCAAGGGGGCTGCAGAAGCATTTAGACAAGCTAGTGGAGTTGGCAATGTAGTTGCCAATGGAATACAATGAGGAAAAGTGTGAGGTTATGCACTTTGGAAGGAGGAATTTAGGCATAGACTATTTTCTAAATGGAGAAATGCTTAGGAAATCAGAAGCACAAAGGGAGGCCTTGTTCACGATTCTCTTAAGGTTAACGTGCAGGTTCAGTTGGCAATTAAGAAGGCAAATGCAATGTTAGCATTCATGTCAAGAGGAATATCGTACAAGACCGCAGATGTACTTCTGAGGCTGTATACGGCTCTGGGCAGACCCCATTTGGTGTACTGTGAGTAGTTCTGGGCCCCGTATGTAAAGAAGGATGTGCTGGTCTTGGAAAGAGGAGGTTCACGAGAATCCATGGAATGAAGAACTTGTCAAATGAGGAACGGTTGAGTACTCTGCATCTGTACTCGTTGGAATTTAGAAAGTTGAAGGGGATCTTATTGAAACTTACAAGATACTGCGAAACCTGAATAGAGTGGAAATTTCAAGGATGTTTCCACTTGTCGGAAAAACTAGAACCAGATGACAACATCTCAGACTAATGGGACGATCCTTTAAAACAGAGATGGGGAGGAATTTCTTCAGCCAGAGGATAGTGAATCCGTGGAACTTTTTGCCACAGAAGGCTGTGGAGGCGAATATCACTGTGCATTTAAGACAGAGATAGATAGGTTCTGGATTAATAAGGGGTTCAGGGGTAATGTGGAGAAGGCAGGAGAATGGGGATGAGAAAATATCCGCCATGATTGAACGGCGGATCAGACTCGAAGGGCCGAGTGGCCTGATTTTGCCCCTATGTCTTATGGTCTAATGCTCTAAAAGAGCAACTCGGCTGAATCAGGCATAGGTGACTCGAGCGAAAGCCATAGTGCCGAATCTACTCTGGGAAAAGGGAGGGAGGTTGGCACGCAGATTTGAAACGTAGTAGCAGTGGGTAACTCAATAGTTCGACGGACAATCTGGTTTGAGCCAAGTTCCCGATTCCCATCTGGTCTTTTGTCTCCCGGGTGTAACACTATACATCCAGTCCTACCAGCGAGTAAGCTGTGCTGGATCTGGTCCCAGGAAATGAGGCAGGGCAGCAGGATAACATCAGAGTCGGGGTGCATTTGGAAAATAGCGATCGTGGAAATTACTTTTCAATATTATATTGGGAAAGGATTTAAAAAGATCAGTCGAAGATTAAGATCCCTGACTGGAAAAGGGCAAATTCGAGGCGTCTAAAAGTTGAACTGGAGCAGGCTGATTGGAAACGCATTTTAGTGGAAAATGGGGGGGCTTTCAAAAGAGAGATTAATAAAGTGAAAGTTTGGTACATACCCAAGAGAAATATATCCAGGATATCCAAAGCTGGAGTACTTGGATGCCCAAGGATATTGATAATCAAATACGGAAGAATAAAGAGGTGTATGATTTCCGTAATATATCCAGGAATATTAAATCAATATAAATCTGGAAAAGGATCTCAATTTCGCGGTAACTAAGGCTGCAATGCGGGTCGCTAAGAGGAAGCACGAGGAACGGACGGCAGGCTGTGCTGAAACAAATAGGAAAATGTTCTGCAAACATATTGATGGTAAAAGGTCAGTGAAGGATAGAGTGGGTCCCACAAGGAAAAAGCAAGTTAAGCTTCTCACTGAAATCAAAGGGAAGGCAGTGGGACTAAATGAATAGTTTGCTTCTGCCCTTATATAGTCGAAGCTGGTGACAATAGAAAGTTGAAGGGGTTCTTATTGGAAATGTGCGGCTTGAGCAACTAAGCAGTATAGTGAGAGATAAAAAGCAAGGTTGGCAACATTCCAGGTAGAGAAGCCTTTCGCATACACTGGCGTCTTATTTTTACAGGCATACACCGGAGTAAAAGACTGCAATTTCTGTCCGTGCCGTCCGCCCCCCCCCCCCACCCCCCCTCCCCACCCCCGCCACCTGCCCAACCACCAGACACCACCCTGCCACGTCAGAGGTAAACGTCACGACGCCGTCAATATAGAATGACATGCTGACAACTGCCGTTAAAGTCATGCATCTCCCTCGATCTCTCCTTCTCTCTTCATGTCCTCGGTGACTCTGTGAACGAGGAGCCACATGGCCTAATTTTGAATAATTAGCTAAATGGCAACGACATTCGTACTGCTTTACACTTCTGGCAATTACAGCTGTTCGGCCATTATGGAGCTGTCAATCAGAGACGTAAAACTGGCTTTTGGCAGCACAGATGTCGATCTCTTCGACAAAATGGATCGTTTTGCTCAACTGATAAACGGGCTGATTCGTTGTCCGATGATGAAAGCGGCCCGGGACTGGCAGAGAATCCCTGATTGTCTAATGAGTTAGCTAATGATCACCTGGCCATGTTGCAGGACTTGCTGTGATGACCATTACTGACTAGAGCAACATATCTGAATGCCTAAACTGCGTTTGTTCATCGTGACCGATGATGCTCCTGATCCGCTGATTCAGTCAATGGGCGGAGTTCCTCGATTAGCTGAGTCTCTGTTTAAATGCAGTAAGCGGATATTTCACTGCCAACTTGATTTGCTCTCGGAACTTTGACTGAGTGATCACATAAATAAACATATTTGAGCAGCAATTTAAATTGAGCAGAATATGTCCGACATCTTGGAAGATATACTCAAAATCGCTCATGGCAAATAGCCCTCTAAATTTAATATATACGAATTGTACAACATTGACCGACCACAGGAAAACGAACGTGCCAGATATGCTGCACAGCAAAATCATAGACTTCCTTCTGCTCTGCATCTCTGGGTCACTGCTAATTCCACCCTTCCTCTGTGCTCTCAGTTCCGTACGGACTCTACTTGTCAATAAAACGTAACTGACTGTCATAGAGTTGATCAACAAAATTAAACCAAATGGGAGCAATGGCGTTGTAACCTTATCGAACCACTGAAATACAATCCATCTGGGATCAGTGTAAGAGCTTATCTTTGATTGACAACCCCACGGTACATTGCGATAGATGAATATAGGTTGTTTTGTAAAGTAAAAGGGAACGTTCTTTAAAAGCAGCAGGATGCCGGTTGTTGCCAAAGCCACAGTCGCCGTTTTCCCGGTGCAATATTTTGGTTTCAGCTTCTTGCAACGAATAGCCACAAATCGATCAAAGGTAAACGTGACTGTGAACCAGACAGAACAATCTGTTGCTGCGCCCATCAGGACAGAGTTAGTACTACACACAGGGGTGATGTACAGGAAACTCACTGGGAAATAATAATGATTGACGTAGTTCAGTATATCCACCAGAATAATAACCAGTAGATCCGCCGTTGCCATGGCGAGGAGGTAACGAGTGGTACAGATGGAAAGGCCACATTTTCCTCGGGACAGGATAAGAATTCCCAATAAATTAACTGAAAGACAGAAATGGATGGGCACACCGGGCATCACTGATAAAATTTGAGTGTCCTTGGTATTGGTCTCAATTTAAGATATTGACAATCTCAACCTGGACAAAATCACCTCCAATCCGCGCAAGGCACAAATTTGCTGGAGTTGACACAGGCGTCAAGCTGACAGGAGGAACGTTGATAATTGAAAGGTTTTAATGTGTTTGGACATCTGACCTAACTGTTTTGGAGATGGGTTATTTCCTCGGCTCGAAGCAGGGCTGGTGTTTGAAACAGGCGAAGAGCTGTTCCAATCCATGGACCTAAGCACCACAAAAATGCTCGCATGTCTGGTACAGATCCATCGACTGAATTCAACATCTCTCCCAATCATATTTCTCCCAGGATCAGGATTCCACTCCGAAACAGTGATCCGCATGCTCTCAGGAACAGTGCACACTCGGGGTCAGACCAAAATTAAAATCATGCACCAGCACCGCACACAATCTGTATCATATCCCCTCAGAATCAGCACATTTACAGGAATTAAAGACATTCCGTTGCATGGAAGAGCCTCGAGATTCGTCAGCTCTCTCTGGGATCTGAACCCGCTGCTAGATCAGACAACTCATTAGAATAAAAAGACAATTAATGACAGACATCGCCTTGAAGATCGGTCCTTTCCTGGGATCTAACTGAATATCAAGTTAATGTGACGCACAGGCGCAGAAACTGTCACGATTAGATCATCCCTTTCAGTCAGATCGTGCCCTCAATAACAGGCCCCGGAATAATTCCCACCATGGTAACACGTAACAATCCCATATCCCCACTCATTGTTCCATTAATTCATTTGGATTATGCGAAGGTTCACTAATAAACGGTCTCAGTATCAACTAATCATCCACACTCTGCAAACATTTAACATTTCCTCACTTACAGATCAATTCCATTGGATTGGATCGACTTTATCTGGCACCAATGACCAGGGTCTCCAACAAAGCAGCAGCCACGCAGCACACACATCCCGGTTTGAGTCAGACACTCGAGCGGGCATGTCGGTGGACTCACAATTCATTGTTGAACAAATCCAGAAAGATGTGCTGTTAGGTGAATTGGAGATTATGAATGCTCCCGCAATGTACCCGAACGGTCACTGGAGTGTGGCGACTCGGGGCTTTCAGAGCAACTTCATTGCAGTGTTAATGTGACAATAAGGATCATTATTTTATGACGGACAGGCCAACTAGTAGCAGACAGTGATTTCGGATGAGATAGATGTTCAGGTTGAAGTATGTAACTAGTGCCTTTCTACATGGATAGTTGCAGTAGCTACAATTAATGAGGATACATATATTGATGACTTGGTCGAGAGAAGTGAATGTAATATTGCCAATTTTACGGAAGGCACAAAAACGGTGGAAAGGCAAGTGGTTAGGATGACCCAAAAATACTACACAGGGATAGGAAAAGGTTCAGTGGATGTGCTACAACCTGGCAGATGGAATACCGTGTCAGAAAAAGTGAAGTTATGCACTTTGGGCGGAAAAGTAAAGCGACTAAATATTATTCAAATGGTGAACGATTGCAGAACGCAGCAGCATTGAGGGACTTGGGTGTCTGCATACAGAATCACCAAACGCTGGCATACACATTCAGCAGGTAATAGGGAAGGCATCTGGAATATTGGCGGTTATTTCATAGCGAATAGAGTATTGAAATAGGGAAGTATAGCGAAAACTGTAAAAGGTAATAGTCAAACCAAACTTAGAAGAGAAGGTTGATCCGGGTAGAGAGCGATTTACTGATGAGGAGCCATTGACTAGTTTGCGCCGGAACTCCTTCAGATTTAGAGGAATGAGAGGCGACCTTATTGAGACAGAATGGATTCTAAACGGGCTGAACATTATCGATGCTGAAGTGATTTCCCCCTTGGCGGAAGGGTCGTGAATCAGACGGAGATTATCGCAAAGTAAGAGGTCGTCCAGTGTAGTCAGAGATTATGAGGAATTTATTTCTAATTGGGGGGCGGGGGGGGTTGAATGTGTGCGATTCTCTACCGCAAGAGAGCTGCACAGGCTGGATGTTAATATGTTGAAGGCTCAGATACACATATTTACAAACAGTAAGGGAAACAAGGGTTTTTGAAATCAGACAGGAAAGTAGAAATTACGATTATTATTTCAGATCAGTTATTATTTCATTGGATGGCGGAACAGACTCGATGGGCCAAATGGTCTATTTCTGCTCCTATCTCTGACGGCCTTATAATATAGAACATAGAACAAAGAACATAGAACAGTTCCGCACAGTACAGGCCATTCTGCCTACGGTGTTGTGCCGACCATTTATCCTAATCTAAGATCAACCCCTTCAATTTACTTCGGCCCACGTGCCTGTCTAAGAGATGCTTAAATGTCCCTAATGGCTGTGGCTCCACCACCTCTGCTGGCAGTGCATGCCACACCTCCACCACTCTCTGTGTAAAGAACCTACCTCTACATCTCCCCTATTCCTTCCTCCAATCACGTTAAAATTATGACCCCTCGTGACAACCATTTCCACCTTCCAAATGTACCCACAAGAAAACGACGTTTTGGAACAAAAATGGAAGACACCCGCAACAGAATTGGGCAGCACGGTAGCATTGTGGATAGCACAATTGCTTCACAGCTCCAGGGTCCCAGATTCGATTCTGGCTTGGGTCACTGTCTGTGCGGAGTCTGCACGTCCTCCCCGTGTGTGCGTGGGTTTCCTCAGGGTGCTCCGGTTTCCTCCCACAGTCCAAAGATGTGGTTAGGTGGATTGGCCGTGATAAATTGCCCTCAGTGTCCAAAATTGCCCATAGTGTTGGGTGGGGTTGCTGGGTTGTGGGGATAGGGTGGAGGTGTTGACCTTGGGTAGCGTGCTCTTTCCAGGAGCCGGTGCAGACTCGATGGGCCGAATGGCCTTCTTCTGCACTGTAAATTCTATGATAATCTATGATAATGACATCCAAAGGCACACGTGTATTAGCCAAGAACCAAGGAAGGATTGGATCATGTGTTAGTCCCACAAACCGGAGCTTCAATATCTACATGCATTCTGCACAAAGACAGCGGAAATTGCGCTCATGACGGTTCGCTCAACCGGATTATTTCAATGTGAATTATAGCTTCGTACACACTTGAGCTCCACGCATAATTATTCTACAACACCATTCCTTACTAAATCCAGATGATGCAATGCGAGGGTTGAAATTCCGAGATCAAGTCTGGCAAGTAGGAGAGGAAACGCCGAATGATGCTAAATCAATAATCTATCCCCGGAAATGTCCAGCAGGCGATAGTGGAGCTAAACTGGACCTGGTACGGCCTAATGATGTCACTCAGGGAAGTTCCCAGCCACTGTAACATGGGTTTACTATACTCTGAATTGAAGAGAGACAGAATAACATGGACATAAATGGAAACGAACCTGTGAAGCACAGCGCCTAGCACAGCAGAAGCTCAGTGTGCCGGGCGCCCGGACAAAATGAACCAGTGGATGGGTCTCTCAAGCCTGTCGAAAGAAGGGTTATTCCGGAGTGGTGGAATTTAACTGTGAACAAGTACTGGAAGCATTGAAACAAAAGCGCATTAGTTGCAAACATGTATGCACGTAATTCGGGAGGGGTCAAACCCTCTGGTTTCAATAGAATGTATCGAAACAAATTAATAAAAGCATGGGGAGAGACAATAGAGCCACCATTATACCTTCAACAATACAAATTCTATCAAGGGATTGGAAGGGAGGTAATTTTATTCCTCCATTCAATGCAGAACATAGAAATTTTTAACCGACTGTTGATCAGATAACACAATGTTGATCTGAGTAAGAAAGGTTGTGAAGAAAAATATTAAAGTAAAATATCGGGAAGCATAGAATATCTTAAAAATAACTCAGTTCCTGTTCAAAAAGATAGTTAATATAACATTTATTCATACAAATAACGAGCAGAGTTTGCAGATTATGTTAACGAGTCAGCTGAACAGATTCACAATCATTTAAAAAGTCAACGCAGTTGAATCAGACCCATGGAAAGTGGCAGGAACACTGGGTTCGATACCCGGCTTGGGTCACTGTCTGTGCGGAGTTGCACGTTCTCACCGTGTGTGCGTGGGTTTCCCCCGGGAGCTCTGGTTTCCTCCCACAAGTCCCGAAAGACGTGCTTCTTAGTAAATTGGGCATTCTAAATTCTCCCTCTGTGTACCCGAACAGGCGTCGGAATTTGGCGACGAGGAAATTTTCCCTGTAAGTTCATTGCAGTGATAATATAAGCCTACTTGTAACACTAATAAAGACACTCTTATTTGTAGCAGGTGCTTTGATTTTCTAAAGGACTCCATTCAGTTACAAAGAACAAAGAAACAATACAGCACCGGAACAGTCCTTTCGGCCCTCCAAGGCTGCACCGATCACGTGTCCTATCTAGACCAACCGATTGTCTCCTTCTGCCCCTCGTCTGTTCATGTGCCTGTCCAGATAATTCTTAAAGGTCGCTAACGTATCTGCTTCAAACACCTCACTTGGCAGTGCATTCCAGGCCACCATTACCTTCTGCGTCAAATACTTGCCCTGCACATCCCTTCTGAACCTTTCCCCCCTCACCTTCAGCTCGTGCCCCTTGTAATTATTATTCCCGCCCTGGGCGAAAGCCTCCAAATGTTCACTCTATCCATACCGCTATTAATTTGATAACCGTCTCTCAGGTCGCCTCTCAGCCGTCGTCTCTCGAGGGAGAACAATCCCAGTTGATTCAATCTCTCCTCATAGCTAATGCCCACCATACCAGGCATCATAATGGTAAACCTTTTCTGTACTCTCTCCAAAGCCTCCACGTCCTTCTGGCAGTGCGGTGACCAGAATTGGACACAGTATTCCATATGTGGCCTAACTAACGTTCTATATAATTGTAACATAATTTTCGAGCTTTTATACTGGATACCCCGTCCTATGAAGGCAAGCATGCCATATGCTTTCTTTACCTCCATTTACACCTGTGCTGCCACTTTTACGGATGTGTGGACCTGCACGCCCAGATCTATCTGTATCTCTAAGCTCCTAATGGTTCTTCCATTTGTTTTATCGCTCCCACCTGAATTGGATTTACTAAAATGCACTACCTCGCATTTGTTCGGGTTAAATTCCGTCTGACATTTCTCTGCCCAATTTTGCAGCCTATCGATATCCTGTTGTATTCTCTGATTCTCTGATTCTCTGACAATCTTCATAATTATTCTCAACTCCTGCAATCTGAGCGTCATCCGCAAACGTGTTAATCAGACCCACTACGTTTGCTTCCAAGTCATTTATATGTATTACAAACACCAGAGTTCCCAGAACTGATCCCTGCGGAATACCAATAGTTACAGACCTCCATTCGGAAAAGCATCAATATGTTATGTTGTAACACAGGTATGTTACAACATAACATACCTATGCCTAAGCACAGAACACGTAAAACAATTGGCAACAAACTGATTAAAACAGAATAGAAAACAGGTGGGCAGGGGCTAAAGCGACTGGCTCAGACTGGGAGAATGGAAGAGGTGGTGTTCTACAAAGATCAGCCCTGGGATCAATGTGCCTCAAGATTCATGCAACCTATTTGTAATCAGGAAACACTAAGACAATTTCAAAGTTCAGAGTGAATGCAGAGGAATAGTACAACAACATACATATGGTGCACGATAATAATATTTAAGCAACCGAACGGTTGCAAAACGAGTTTCGCGGCAGCGAGCCTTCAGGTGCGTATTTTGATTGACGATCACATTATCAATACTCACGGGAAAATACGAACCTGAATGGGGATAACGATTCCGATGAACAGATTCACAATCATTGAAAGAATTAACTCAATTCAAAAACCCACGGAAAGCAAAACAAATGATAAGAGCGCCCTTTTCGAGGAATGAATGTGAAATGATTGAGTATAAAGTGCATTCGCATTGGGAAACAATTTTTTTCAGGGTTGGTTAAATGCTATTAACTTGGTGGCATGTTATTATTTTGGAGCAGGTAGTTAGAGAACATGAAAAATATATTGACATTTATCTGTATTATAATACACGCTGGCTTCAACGAATAGCAAAATGCGCAAATGTTTACATTTATCGAAAACTGAGGCATTTTGTTGTATTCACTACATGTGTATCAGACAATTGATATTCCTGAGCGTCTATTTATCGGTGACCAGTTACAGGCCGACAAGTAAACATCTCCCACACAGATTTACGAAACTGCAACAGTTTTCATCACTTACCAGGAACACCAAGAACAGCAATGAAGGGATAGAATATTTTCTTAGCCGTTTGAATTGTTTCCATTATTTTCAAATCGACGTTCTGTCCTTTTGCGCTGCTTTAATCTATTTGCTTTGGAATTTGTGCTGAGGCAAACCCGAATCCATCAATTTATGTCCCGCACGATATCCTCTGGAGCATTGCAGTTTCAACATCGCTCATTGCATTCAATTGAAACAAACAGATGACGACATCGATATTTGTCATCAAATATGTGTTTCAGAGAGGGAGGAGCCACTTTGAAAAGACTGGGCTATACAAGCCATATTAAACACAAAGGAAACGCTGGCTTCACCCAGACCTGGAGCTTTCCATGTGAACACAAAGAGTTCTGATTCTGACGACCATTATGTCACAGTGATGTTCTTCACTCGACTGTAGTAATTCTATAATTAGCTTCCAAACCGACCAGTGTTTGCAGTAGCGATACTCCACTACACATTCGCAGGTCGGTGCCCTCTCATCTTGTTTGTTGCAAATAAAATAACCAGAAACATTAAATTGAAGAACATGATGGAGACACTACCTTTGAAAACACAAACGGAACTTCAAATGTCACATCAGAAAGTGATTAAGGTGTTCGATAAGACACCGCAGTCTCTGCGATGCCCAGATGAAATAGGAGGCATCAGCAATGTCTGCGGAGTCCCCGTGCTCTCTCTCCAGGGACATATGGCTAGGAATGAAGCCGCGGGAGTGGGGCACTCTGTTGATCGGACGTTCGCCTCTGTTATGCGTTCCTTGGATCGTTATTAGCGTGTTTTGCCAGGCCCAGGAGCAAGTTCTGAGGAATTACTCCTACACGTGGTACCGGTGAATCAGGAACTCGATGCTGAAGTGCAAATAAAACAATAGCCAAATAATTTTCAAGTAACTGAAAAGGTGGTCCACCAAAAGGAACTTATATAAGCATTGTCCAGGGAATATACACGGCCCGGCCCTATAAAGGTCCGTAATTTGGTACCCCATGGACTCCTGCAACATCTGGTTGTGTGGGAATGCTGTGAGCAACACCATCCATTCCACGTCCTGGATGTTCGGTGCTGCTCTTGCTCATGTATTTGCTTTGTTTGGCCCAGTGTTCCACGGTGTAACTAATCACTGTCTGTCGATATACCATTTGTCAATATTCTCTGCCGATTATTCTTGTGTCTACTATGTACGTTCCCCCGGCCGCAGAAAGATACTTTCCACTGCACTTCAGTACATGTGACAATAAATCAATTCAAATCAAATCAAAGGTGACTCTTTGGTATAATGACCTCCACTGGGGACCTCCACTGCTGTGCGGTGGGAAGGTGAACCTGGACGTGTGAACCTACGCGTGTGAACCTCGGCGTGCGAGACTCGGCATGTTCTGGTTTTGGGCGGGAGCAGGAAGTGAAGGTACAGAGAAGTGATTATCGTCAACAATTATTGCATTGTAAATTTCAACGAATGTAGTGTTCGAAAGTAATTCAGCATCACAACACGGTGAACCACCTCAACGTATAAGAGCACACCAAACTAATAAAACCTTTGCAGAGTGAGACTCGGGACGAGGTGTTGACGGTGGCAGTGCGGCCTTTCCGGTACCGTGTCGGCGGGAGGCCTTGTGATTGAGGCCCTTGCTTCTGGTGCTTGTGGTGCTGCTTGAGGTTTTCCTGGTCTGGCTGGGCTGTTGAAGGCTCTGTTGGTTACAGGTTCCTCTGCTGCTGGTGCCTGCGATGTTGGTACCTGTAACAAGCAAAATATGGAGTTACCATAACGGTCAGATTGAGATCAGCCTGGATAGCTCGTTCATAGGCGTAATACACCACATTGTTTAAAAGTGCACAGAGGCAGAGGGGAGGGCCGCCCGCCTGACAGTCACAAAAGTTAAACACTTGGTCCAGGAGGCTCCGAAGTGCATCACACTCTCGCAAACTAATTCAGCTCTGAGAATTGATAATGGAGGTTCCATTGGTTGCGCAGCCATTACCAAAGGCTTTTCAGCTGCTAAGTGTGTTCGAGGTTTGGAGGAAGTTTGGAAAAGCAAAAGTGATCACTTTATTTGACAAACAGCTCATCAGGTAGCCGGTTCTGCGGTCACACAGAGGAGCCCTCTATGGGGTGCATAGCTTGCTGAAATATATCAACGCGAGGCGGCACATCAGATTGAACGGCGAGCGTGAACAGCCTGCAGGCGCGGTGAACGTTGGTATCAACCAGCAATATAAGGGTGATGACGTTCTGCAGCAGAGTTTTCAGTTTACACATGGAAATTAGCAATCCCCAGAGAGATCAAGGCTAGAAATAGGTTGTCTGGGCCAAATAATAACGGCGCTCTGATTACATTACTTTTTGCAGCCTCTTGATCACCGATTAGTGAGACGGAGGATAACGAACAAATAAGCAGAGAGCACAGTACCGGGAAAATGCAGAGGTGCAATTCTCCAGGGGTCAGAGCTCGCATCTTCGCAGACTCTGTTTTTGTGCGTTAGGAATGTAAAGACCGCTTTCCCCCAGTCATTCCAGAAATAATTAGCTCTTGCACTTTTGACTAAATTCTTCTAGCAGAGATTGTAGAGTGCTTCAATGATGAATATTAATTACTTTAGGACAGGTTATTGGAAATTATCTGTCTTTTGGGTCAGTTTAAAGTAGCAAAAGACCTACAGGAAAACCTATTGATGGAGATTTTATAGCTGGACTGCTGGAAAAATCCTGCGTCATCAGTTGTGTCACTGTCCTGTGACTGGGATAGTCATTCAGTGCCCAAGGGCAATGCTCTGGGGACCTAGATTCCAACGGCAGGTGGTGAAATGTGAACTTGACAATATCTGGAATTTAAAGTCATTCACAGGACCCACACGCGAGTTACACATTGGCCAATGAGAGATGAACGATTAATGTTGGCCCAGCCAGCGACGCCCAAATATCATGAAAGAAATTGTTTAGAAACACTGGACTAGTAACCCGGAGACCCAGACTAATGGCCTGGCGGCATAGAAACTTGTGTCTTAGTTGAGGAACATATGGGTAGGGAGTGAGGCACTTGGATCAACTTGGGGATTGATATAGGCCCATGGGGAGAGCGTCAGTCGACGGGATTCGTTTTTGGTTGCTCAAGAACCTAAGGAAGCTCCGCATGGCCACACTGACTATTATCAATCTACACAGGTGTAACATTTAAAGCATCCTTTTATGGCAAATGCTCGGCCCAAGATCGTAAGAAACCTCTGAAAGTGAACACAGCCCAGTGCATCACGAAAACTCGCCTCCAATCCATTGACTATGTCTGCACTTTCCGCTGCCCTGGGAAAGTGGGAAGCATTATCTAAAGCCCCGAAAAGGACATTGGCCTTCCATTTTTTTCTACATAGGTATGCTTGGGGCGGAAGGGAGGGCAGTAGGATTATTTTAGCGATTGATACAGGCGAATCGGAGAGAGCAGGACAGTTGGATTAGTCTGTGACATACTCGGCTAAATGGAGAGTGTGGATCATTGCAGTAATTTCGAAATGATATACGTTTATTGCAGGATTATTGGAGGAACGTGGAACAGGTCGATCAGTTTAGATAAATTTTTGGAGATTTTGAGAGGAGGCAGTGCAGTGGGAGTTTTACTCTCTCCTAACCCCATGCTCTAGCTGTGCTGGAGTGATGGATGGGAACACTATGGGGTGAGCTTTACTTTTTTTGGATGTAACCCAATCCAGTATCTGTCCTGGGAGTCTTGTCATGTGTTTGTCTTTTTAGGAATGTTTTTTGTCTGATCACATGGCTTTCATGATGTTATTGTGTGAGTGGAGCGGGCTTTGGCCCTGGGAGTTGGTGTTACTTTCGCTTTGGTTTGGGGCTGCTTTGTGGCTCTGAGTTTTTGCTTTGGTTTTCACATTTGGCTGCTGTACTCAGACAAAGAACAAAGAACAAAGAAAAGTATAGCACAGGAACAGGCCCTTCGGCCCTTTAAACCTGCGCCAACTGTGCTGTCCGTCTAAACTAAAATCTTCTACACATCCGGGTTCTGTATCCCTTTATTCCCATTCTATTCATGGATTTGTCAAGAAGCCCTTAAACGTTACTATCGTCCCTGCTTACACCACCTCCTCCGGCAGCGCGTTCCAGGCACTCACTACCCTCTGTGTAAAAAAAACTTGCCTCGTACTTCTCCTCTAAACCTTGCCCCTCGCACCTTAAACCTATGCGCCCTAGTAATTGACCTCCCTACCCGGGGAAAGACCTCTGACTATCCACTCTCTCTGTGCCCCTCATAAGACAGAGAAGTATCTTGTTCTGTCTCTCAATTGTCATTTTAAAACTGTTTCTGGACTGCTCGATAACTTGAAAAGAGGTAATTGCTTTCTGGAAAGAATTCAAACCTGCTGTTTTTCTAAAGGAAACAAGAGCATCCACCCCAGGCCTTGCGTGCTGTGTGCTGGGCCATATATTTGAATCCTCTAGTTTATGGGATCTTGTTATTAAATTGGAACAGGACATGGGGTAATTAATTAAGTGTTATACATAATTAACTGTGGCTGTGTGGGGTATTTATCTTTGTACTTGATTAAAAATGCTTACTGTGTCTGTTTATAAAAATGTTAACTAAATTCGTAGAATAAAGTTAGTTTTTTGATTAATAGCACCTCAGACCACTGTTGAATAATACCTGACGAGCACGCTCCCGTGCCCATCCTAACTAAAACCAATAAACAGTAGTAGGTAGGTCAGATGAACTCCATGATATACTTTGACATTTTCTAAACCGTTGCCCATTACCGTGGCTAAACCGAGATCTTTAATAAAGAACAACATACAAAGAACATTTACAACACAGGAACAGACCCTTCGGCCCTGCAAGCCTGCGCCGATCGAGATCCTCTGTCTAAAACTGTCGCCTATTTTCTAAGGACCAGTATCGCTTTGCTCCCTGCCATTCATGTATCTGTCGAAATACATCTTAAATGACGCGATCGTGCCCGCCTCCACCACCTCCGCCGGCAATGCGTTCCAGGTACCCACCACCCTCAGCGTAAAGAACTTTCCACGCATATCTCCCTTAAACTTCTCCCCTCTCACCTTGAAGTGGGAACAATGTAGAGTGGCATTTACTCTGCGTGTGTCCAAATGACGTATCTTTGCTGGCAGCGTTTGATGAAGTTCCTCACTCATAAGCAATGCATTTTGCCGGTCTCTCCATCTCTCTTTCTCTCTCTGGGAATCTGTAAATAAAATCCGCAAACATCACTCAACAATAACAATTCTCTTTGCAGTGCCCATTCTCTGTGAGCGCAGCAGCGGTACTGAATGATACTCTTGGCTCATCCTTGCTCTTGTCCACTGCAGTCCAATGAATAAAGCACATGTTTCTCTATAATTTATTATTTCACCTTCGAAAAACGGCAAGTGGATAATGTTGATCATATACATTATTTTTTCTGTAGTTTCAGAAGGTACTTGATATGTTTCCTCACAGCAGTTTAATACACAACGTAAGATCACATTTTATTAGGAGTAATTCATTCACGTGAATATAAGACTAGTTATACGACCGAAGGCAACGTTGGGATAAATGTGTATATTTACGGTTGGCAACATGCAACTAATGGCGTGCCATCGGGCGCCAACTATATACAATATATATGAATGACTTGGAAGGTACGATCGCCAAATTTGCAGTTGACAGCAAAAGAGGTGGGATAGCAATGGGTGAAAAAGGAATCCATAAATGGTTATAGACAAATTAGTGTGGCAAAATGTGGCATACGACACTTAAAGTGGAAAGTTTGGGGTGAGCAGTTATGATTTGTAAATTGCGAAGACAACGTATTAATGCAGGCATTGTCAAACTCGGGGGCGCGGACCTGCGGGTGTATCGCGGGCGGGTGTCGGGAGGGTCGCGGAAAGGTACCGCACGGAGCTCCCGATTGCGCAACTTTGCGCGCAACAGCCGCAGTAGCCTGCTGTTAATAACGCGGCTGCAAGCGGCTTTCAAAATAGCCGCCAACATGTACAAGAAATGTGGCCGCACTGCGCATGCGTGCCAGCTCATTGGCAGACGATCGGGCACGCATGCGCAGAACGGCTGCTTTTATTTTAAACGGTCGCAGCTTTTCGTTTTACATGTTGGGGGGGGGGGGCGTTAATCATGTTATTGATTTATTTTATTGATTTAAGTTTTGTTTTTTTTCATTTATTTTATTCATTTTAATTTTTTTTTAGAGGTTCGCGGTGGGGGTGGGGGGGGGGGGGCGGGGGGGGGCGTTATTTGATAAAACTTTACAGGAAAGAAATGCAGAACGTTGGACAGATGGAGACTCCATACTTTCCGACACCGGACGGCTTCACCTTCATCCAATAGGTTCCATTGGAGGAGCGTGTACCAGGGCAAAAGGGACCCAAAACTATTTCCTCCGTTTTTGACAGCAGCAAACAAGGTAAGAGAAAATGGAGGGTCGCTCAGATCGGCCGGCGTTGGTCGCGAAGGTCGGCCAGCGTGGGTCGTGAAGGTCGGCTGGCGTGGGTCGCGAAGGTCGGCCGGCGTGAGTCACGAAGGTCGGCCGGCGTGGGTCGTGAAGGTCGGCCGGCGTGGGTCGCGAAGGTCGGCCGGCGTGGGTCGCGAAGGTCGGCGGGCATGGGTCGCGAAGGTCGGCCGGCGTGGGTTGCTCAGGCCCGCCGGCGTGGGACATGAAGGTCGGCCGGCGTGGGTCACGAAGGTCGGCGGGCATGGGTCGCGAAGGTCGGCCGGCGTGGGTCGCGAAGGTCGGCGGCGTGGGTCGCTCAGGCCCGCCGGCGTGGGTCGCTCAGGCCCGCCGGCGTGGGTTGCTCAGGCCCGCCGGCGTGGGACATGAAGGTCGGCGGCGTGGGTCGCTCAGGCCCGCCGGCGTGGGTTGCTCAGGCCCGCCGGCGTGGGTCGCTCAGGCCCGCCGGCGTGGGTTGCTCAGGCCCGCCGGCGTGGGACATGAAGGTCGGCCGGCGTGGGTCACGAAGGTCGGCCGGCATGGGTCGCGAAGGTCGGCCGGCGTGGGTCGCGAAGGTCGGCGGCGTGGGTCGCTCAGGCCCGCCGGCGTGGGTCGCTCAGGCCCGCTGGCGTGGGTCGCTCAGGCCCGCCAGCGTGGGACATGAAGGTCGGCCGGCGTGGGTTGCTCAGGCCCGCCGGCGTGGGACATGAAGGTCGGCCGGCGTGGGTCACGAAGGTCGGCCGGCATGGGTCGTGAAGGTCGGCCGGCGTGGGTCACGAAGGTCGGCCGGCGTGGGTCGCTCAGGCCCGCCGGCGTGGGTCGTGACGGTCGGCCGGCGTGGGTCGCGAAGGTCGGCCGGCGTGGGTCGCTCAGGCCCGCCGGCGTGGGACATGAAGGTCGGCCGGCGTGGGTCACGAAGGTCGGCTGGCGTGGGTCGCGAAGGTCGGCCGGCGTGGGTCGCTCAGGCCCGCCGGCGTGGGTCGCTCAGGCCCGCCGGCGTGGGACATGAAGGTCGGCCGGCGTGGGTCGCTCAGGCCCGCCGGCGTGGGACATGAAGGTCGGCCGGCGTGGGTCGTGAAGGTCGGCCGGCGTGGGTCGCGAAGGTCGGCCGGCGTGGGTCGCTCTGGCCCGCCGGCGTGGGACATGAAGGTCGGCCGGCGTGGGTCACGAAGGTCGGCTGGCGTGGGTCGCGAAGGTCGGCCGGCGTGGGTCGCTCAGGCCCGCCGGCGTGGGACATGAAGGTCGGCCGGCGTGGGTCACGAAGGTTGGCCGGCGTGGGTCGCGAAGGTCGGCCGGCGTGGGTCACAAAGGTCGGCTGGCGTGGGTCGTGAAGGTCGGACAGCGTGGGTCGCGAAGGTCGGCCGGCGTGGGTCGCTCAGGCCCGCCGGTGTGGGTCGCTCAGGCCCGCCGGCGTGGGACATGAAGGTCGGCCGGCGTGGGTCACGAAGGTCGGCTGGCGTGGGTCGCGAAGGTCGGCTGGTGTGGGTCGCGAAGGTCGGCTGGTGTGGGTCGCGAAGGTCGGCCGGCGTGGGACATGAAGGTCGGCCGGCGTGGGTCACGAAGGTCGGCCGGCGTGGGACATGAAGGTCGGCCGGCGTGGGTCACGAAGGTCGGCTGGCGTGGGTCGCGAAGGTCGGCCGGCGTGGGTCGCGAAGGTCGGCTGGTGTGGGTCGCGAAGGTCGGCCGGCGTGGGTCACGAAGGTCGGCCGGCGTGGGTCACGAAGGTCGGCCGGCATGGGTCGCTCAGTCCCGCCGGCGTGGGTTGCTCAGGCCCGCCGGCGTGGGACATGAAGTTCGGCCGGCGTGGGTCACGAAGGTCGGCCGGCGTGGGTCGCGAAGGTCGGCCGGCGTAGGTCACGAAGGTCGGCCGGCGTGGGTCGCTCAGGCCCGCCGGCGTGGGACATGAAGTTCGGCCGGCGTGGGTCACGAAGGTCGGCCGGCGTGGGTCGCGAAGGTCGGCCGGCGTGGGTCACAAAGGTCGGCTGGCGTGGGTCGTGAAGGTCGGACGGCGTGGTACATGAAGGTCGGCCGGCGTGGGTCGCGAAGGTCGGCCGGCGTGGGTCGCTCAGGCCCGCCGGCGTGGGTCGTGAAGGTCGGCCGGCGTGGGTCACGAAGGTCGGCTGGCGTGGGTCGCGAAGGTCGGCCGGCGTGGGTCACATAGGTCGGCCGCGTGGGTCGTGAAGGTCGGCCGGCGTGGGTCGCGAAGGTCGGCCGGCGTGGGTCGCTCAGGCCCGCCGGCGTGGGACATGAAGGTCGGCCGGCGTGGGTCACGAAGGTCGGCTGGCGTGGGTCGCGAAGGTCGGCCGGCGTGGGTCACAAAGGTCGGCCGGCGTGGGTCGTGAAGGACGGCCGGCGTGGGTCACGAAGGTCGGCCGGCGTGGGTCGCGAAGGTCGGCCTGGTTGGGCCACAAAGGATGGCCGGGTGGTAAAAATGGGTCCCCGGAAAAAAGGTCTGAAGAACACTGCCCTCTTAGAGACTCTGGCAGATTCTAGATGGGAACTAATTAATTCCAAACTATACTTCAAGTTATTATCAGATCCCAAATCTACAAGGAAGAATTTTGACTCACTTACCACTCAATAGAACATAGACCATTACAGCGCAGTACAGGCCCTTCGGCCCTCGATGTTGGGCCGACCTGTGAAACCACTCTAAAGCCCATCTACACTATTCCCTTATCGCCCATATGTCTATCCAATGACCATTTGAATGCCCTTAGTGTTGGCGTGTCCACTACTGTTGCAGGCAGGGCATTCTACACCTTTACTACTCTCTGAGTAAAGAACCTACCCCGGACATCTGTCTTATATCTATCACCCCTCAATTTAAAGCTATGTCCCCTCGCGCTAGACATCACCATCTGAGGGAAAAGGCTCTCACTGCCCACCCTATCCAATCCTCTGATCATCTTGTATGCCTCAATTTAGTCACCTCTTAACCTTCTTCTCTCTAACGAAAACAGCCTCAAGTCCCTCAGCCTTTCCTCATACGATCTTCCCTCCATACCAGGCAACAGTCAGGTAAATCTCCTCTGCACCCTTTCCAATGCTTCCACATCCTTCCTATAATGCGATGACCAGAATTGCACGCAATGCGGCCACACCAGAGCATTGTACAGCTGCAACATGACCTCATGGCTCCGAAACTCAATCCCTCTACCAATAAAAGCTAACACACCGTACGCCTTCTTAACAACCCTCTCAACCTGAATGGCAACTTTCAGGGATCTATGTACATTGACACCGAGATCTCTCTGCTCATCCACACTGCCAAGAATCTTACCATTAGACCAGTACTCTGTCTTCCTGTTATTCCTTCCAAAATGAATCACCTCACACTTTTATGCATACAACTCCATTTGCCACCTCTCAGCCCAGCACTGCAGCTTATCTATGTCCCTTTGTAACTTGTAACATCCTTCCGCACTGTCCACAACTCCACCGACTTTAGTGTCATCTGCAAATTTACTCACCCATCCTTCTACTCCCTCCTCCAGGTCATTAATAAAAATGATAAACAGCAGTGGCCCCAAAACAGATCCTTGTGGTACACCACTAGTAACTGTACTCCAGTCTGAACACTTCCCATCAACCACCACCCTTTGTCTTCTTCCAGCTAGCCACGTTTTGATCCAAACTGCTAAATCTCCCTGAATCCCATGCTTCCGTATTTTCTGCGGTAGCCTACCGTGGGGAACCTTCCCAAACGCTTTACTGAAATCTATATACACCACATCAACTGCTTTACCCTCATCCACCTGTTTGGCCACCCTCTCAAAGATCTCAATAAGGTTTGTGAGGCACGACCTACCCTTCACGAAACCGTGTTGACTATCTCTAATCAAATTATTCCTTTCCAGGTGATTATACACCCTATCTCTTATAAACCTTTCCAAGATTTTGCCCACAACAGAAGTAAGTCTCGCTGGTCTATAGTTACCGGGGTTGTCTCTACTCCCCTTCTTGAACAAGCGGACAACATTTACTATCCTCCAGTCTTCTGGCACTATTCCTGTTGACAAAGATGACTTAAAGATCAAAGCCAAATGCTCAGCAATCTCCTCCCTAGCTTCCCATAGAATCCTAGGATAAATCCCATCTGGCCTAGGGGACTTATCTATTTTCACCCTTTCCAGAATTGCTAATACCTCCTCCTTATGAACCGCAAGCCATTCTAGTCGAGGAGCCTGAATCTCAGTATTCTCCTCGACAACATTGTCTTTTTCCTGTGTGAATACTGCTGAAAAATATTCATTTAGCACCTCTCCTATCTCCTCGGACTCCAAGAACAACTTACCACTACTGTCCTTGACTGGCCCTACTCTTACCCTAGTCATTCTTTTATTCCTGACATATCTACAGAAAGCTTTAGGGTTATCCTTGATCCTACCTGCGAAATACTTCTCATGCCCCTCCTGGCTCTTCTTAGCTCTCTCTTTAGGTCCTAGCTAACGTGAAACTCTCGAGCACCCTTACTGAACCTTCATGTCTCATCTTTAAATAAGCCTCCTTCTTCCTCTTGCCAAGTGTTTCGACTGCCTTAGTAAACCACGGTTCCCTTGCTCGACCACTTCCTCCCTGCCTGACAGGTACATACTTATCAAGGACACGCAGCAGGTGTTCCTTGAACAAGCTCCACATTTCCATTGTGCCCATCCCCTGCAGTTTTCCTCTCCATCCGATGCATCCTAAGTCTTGCCTCATCGCATCATAATTGCCTTTCCCCCACATATAACTCTTGCCCTGCGGTATATACCTATCCCTTTCCATCACTAACGTAAACGTAATCGAATTGTGGTCACTATCACCAAAGTGCTAACCTACCTCCAAATCTAACACCTGTCCTGGTTCATTACGCAGTACCAAATCCAATACGGCCTCGCCAGGGTGACCTCTCCTTTCCTGTTTCTAACTCAGCCCATGCTACATCAATTGACGAGTCCTCATCACACGTCCTTTCTGCCACCGTACTACTGTCCTTGACTAATAATGCCACTCCTCCCCCTCTTTTACCACCTTCCCTGAGCTTACTTAAATATCTAAACCCCTGCACCTGCAACAACCATTCCTGTCCCTGCTCTATCCATGTCTCCGAAATGGCCACAACATCGAAGTCCCAGGTACCAACCCATGCCGCAAGTTCACCCACCTATTCCGGATGCTCCTGGCATTGAAGAAGACACACTTTAAACCACGTTCCTGCCTGCCGGTACACTCCTGCAACTTTAAAACCTTACTCATGACCTCACTACTCTCAACCTCCTGTATACTGGAGCTACAATTCAGGTTCCGAAGCCTCTGCTGAACTAGTTTAAATCCTCTCGAAGAGCATTAGCAAATTCCACCCCCCCCCCCCCACAGGATATTGGTACCCCTCTGGTCCAGGTGTAGACCATCCCGTTTGTAGAGGTCCCACCGACCCCAGAATGAGACCCAATTATCCAGAAATCTGAAACACTCCCTCCTGCACCATCCTTTGAGGATCTGGATCTGTTTTTTGATTTGATTTATTATTGTCAGATGTATTAGTATACATTGAATAGTATTGTTTCTTGCAAGCTGGACAAACAATGCATCCCGTACATAGGGAAGGAAGTAGAGACTGCAGAATATAATATTAAAGTTATATCAAGGTGTAGAGTAAAGATCAACTTAATGCGAGGTAGGTCCATTCAAAATTCTGATGTAAGGAGGGAATAAGCTGTTATTGAATCGGTTGTTACGTGACCACAACATTTGGTATCATTTTCCTGACGGAAGAAGGTGGAAGACAGTATGTCTGGGGTGTGTGGTGTCCTTAATTATGCTGGCTGCCTTTCTGAGGCAGCGAGAATTGTAGATAGAGTCCAGAGGTCCATAACGCATAGGAGCAGAATTAGGCCACTTGGCACATCGATTCTGCTCCACCATTCAATCATGGCTGATATTTTCTCATCCCCATTCTCCTGCCTTCTCCCCATAACCCCTGATCCCCTTATTAAACAAGAACCTATCTATCTCTGTCTGAAAGACAATCATGAATTGGCTCCACAGCCTTCTGCGTCAAAGATTTCCACAGTTTCACCACCCTCTGGCTGTAAAAAATCCTCCTCATCTCCGTTTAATCTGAGATGGTGGCCTATGTTTCTCGTTTTTCCTACAAGTGGAAACATCCTCTCCACGTCCACTCTATCCAGTCCTCGCAGCATCTTGTACTTTTGAATAAGATCCCCTTTCATCCCCTTTCCTCCGACGAGTACAGACACAGAGTCCTCAGCCGCTCCTCGCACGACGAGCTCTTCATTACAGGGATCATTCTTGTGATCCTCCTCTGGACACTCTCCAAGGTCAGCACATCCTTCCTTAGATACGGGGCCCAAAACTGCTCACAACACTCCAAATGGGGTCTGACCAGAGCCATATACAGCCTCAGAAGTACCTCCCTGGTCTTGTATCCCGGCCCTCTTGACATGAATGCTAACATTGCAATTGCCTTCATAACTGCCGACTGAACCTGCAGATTAACCTTAAGAGAATCGTGAACAAGGATTCCCAAGGCCCTTTGTACTTCTTCTTTCCTAAGCATTTCCCAATTTAGAAAATAGTCGATGCCTAGATTCCTCCTTCAAAAGAGCATAACCTCACACTTCTCCACGTTGTATTTAATTTGCCACTTCCTTGCCCACTCTCCTAGCTTGTCGAAGTCCTTCTGCAGCCCCCTTGCTTCCTCAATACTACCCGTCCCTGTACAGATCTTTGTATCATCTGCAAACATAGCAACAGTGCCTTCAGTACCTTCTTCCAGATCATTAATGTATATTGTAAAATGATGTGGTCCCAGCATTGACCCTTGAGGCACACTACTAGTTACCGGCTTCCATCCTGAATAATGCCCCTTTATCCCCACTCTTTGCCTTCTGCCAGTCAGCCAATCCTCTATCCATCCCAGTATCTTAACAACATGCGCTTTTAACTTATTTAACAGTCTCCTTTGCGGCACCATGTCAAAGGCCTTCTGGAAATCTAAATATACCACGTTCACTGATTCTTCTTTGTCTAACTTGCTTATTATCTCCTAAAAGAACTCTAACCGATTTGTCAGACACGACCTCCCTTTGACAAAGCCGTGCTGACTCAGTCCTATTTTACCATGCACTTCCAAGTGCTTTGCGATTTCATCTTTAATAACAGACTCTACAATCATACCAATAACCGAAGTCCGGCGAACTGGCCTCTAATTTCCCATCTTCTGCCTCCTTCCCTTCAGAAACAGTGGTGTTACATTCACCACCTTCCAGTCCTCTGGGACCCTTCCTGCCTCCAATGATTCCTGAAAGATCGTCACCAATGCCTCCACAATTTCATCAACTATCTCTTTTAGGACTCTGGGGTGTAGTCCACCCAGTCCAGGTGACTTCAGGTCTTTCAGTTTCCCCAGAACCTTCTCCTTAGTAATGGCCACCGCACTCACCTCTGCCCCCTGCTTCTCCTGGAGTCCTAGCATCCACTGGTGTCTTCTACCGTGAAGACTGATGTAAAGTAATTATTCAGTTCGTCTTCCATTTATTTGTTTTCTTTTACTACTTCTTTAGCCAAAGTTTCTAGTGGTCCAATGTCTATTTTTGCATCTCTCTTACCTTTTGGCTATTGAAAAAAATCTCTTCCTACCTTCCTTTATATTACTAGCTAGCTTGCACTGTCATGTGAGAGTACCTTTATCATCATTGATTATCATAGAATTTGCAGTGCAGAAGGAGGCCATTCGGCCCATCGAGTCCGCTCCGGCTCTTGGAAAGAGCACCCTACCCTAGTTCAACATCTCCACCATATCCCCATAACGCAGTAACCCCACCCAACATTAAGGGCAATTTTGAACACTAAGGGCAATTTATCATTGGCCAATCCACCTACCCCGCACATCTTTGGACTGTGGGAGGAAACCGGAGCACCCGGAGGAAACCCACGCACACACGGGGAGGATGTGCAGACTCCGCACAGACAGTGACCCAAGCCGGAATCGAACCTGGGACCCTGGAGCTGTGAAGCAATTGTGCTACCCACAATGCTACCGTTAAGAAATGGGTGTTAAATAAATGTACGTTTGAGACATGGGTGTTTATTAGTGATGTCAGAGTGCGGGTGTAGCTGGGCTTCCTGCCAGATTTTTACTTTCGTTTTAGACTGTTTTGGTATAGGGTGTGCTCTAGTTTCATTTTGAGAGCTGGACAGCTGAAGACACAGCCAGAAGGTGTATGAGTCTCTCTCCCTGTATTCTAAAGACTATAAATTGATCGTTTGGTGATTTAAAACTAATGATTGCTCTCAGTTGTGACTTTAACCTGATGTGCTTCTCTTTTAAGGTTTTATTTTTATGTCTTCTGGGTGTTAAAAGGACAGCGTATGTTTTACTTAAATTTGTATTCTTTAGGGGTTATATTTGAATTGATGGTTGCTAAGATTTTCACTGTGTGTATTAAAAAATGTTAACTTGAGTTCATAGAATAAACATTGTTTTTCTTTAAAAAATACTTTTCCTTGTCTGCTATACCACTCCTGTAGAGTGGGCCGTGTGCTCCCCATACCACAATCTATTAAAAAGTGTGGGCCAGGTGAACTGCGTGAGACAATTTGGGGTTCTCTAAACCCTGGTCCATAACAAATTGGGGGCTCGAGGGGAGTAAAAGGCTATCTATTGGATTGACTTAGTGAACTTAAAGACGATGAGGGGTGAGCATATTGTGGGTGCTTTTCAGGTGCAGTATTCTAGTTTAAGTGGGGAGTGTGTTGTGGAGAATGGCTCTTTCAGAGGCTCTGACGTTTTTTGGGGTGGAGACGGTCAGACGCAGTACCTTCCGGACAGAGACTAAAAACAGACTTTTAGATTTGACAAAAGCATTGCAATTAACATTACCTGACAAAATGCGAAAAGATGAGGGAATTATGGCGGTAGCTAATCATTTAAAATTGCCTGAGATACAGTCTGACTCATTAGAAATGGCAAAGATCCAGTTGCAGATTAAGCAACTTGAACATGAAAAAGAATTAAAGCAGTTTGAATATGCAGTCAGAGAAAATGAAAAAGAAAAGGAGAGATAAGAAAGAATAGCCCGAGCAGAACAAAACGAAAGTGATAGAGAGGAAAGGGAAACATTCAGAAAATGGCTGTGAAACATAACAGTCAGTTAGAATTGGCAGACGTTAAGGGAAACGTACAGTTGGAGGTCAAAGAACAACAAAGAACAAAGAAATGTACAGCACAGGAACAGGCCCTTCGGCCCTCCAAGCCCGTGCCAACCATGCTGCCCGACTAAACTACAATCTTCTACGCTTCCTGGGTCCGTATCCTTCTCTTCCCATCCTATTCATATATTTGTCAAGATGCCCCTTAAATGTCCCTACCGTCCCTGCTTTCACTACCTCCTCCGGTAGCGAGTTCCAGGCACCCACTACCCTCTGCGTAAAAAACGTGCCTCGTACATTTACTCTAAACCTTGCCCCTCTCACCTTAAACCTATGCCCCCTAGTAATTGACCCCTCCACCCTCGGGAAAAGCCTCTGACTATCCACTCTGTCTATGCCCCTCATAATTTTGTATACCTCTATCAGGTCTCCCCTCAACCTCCTTCGTTCCAGTGAGAACAAACCGAGTTTATTCAACCGCTCCTCATAGCTAATGCCCTCCATACCAGGCAACATTCTGGTAAATCTATTCTGCACCCTCTCTAAAGCCTCCACATCATAGAATCATAGAATCATAGAATTTACAGTGCAGAAGGAGGCCATTCGGACCATCGAGTCTGCACCGGCTCTTGGAAAGAGCACCCTACCCAAGGTCAACACCGCCACCCTATCCCCATAACCCAGTAACCCAGTAACCCCACCCAACACTAAGGGCAATTTTGGACACTAAGGGCAATTTATTATGGCTAATCCACCTAACCTGCACATCTTTGGACTGTGGGAGGAAACCGGAGCACCCGGAGGAAACCCACGCACACACGGGGAGGATGTGCAGACTCCGCACAGACAGTGACCCAAGCCGGAATCGAACCTGGGACCCTGGAGCTGTGAAGCAATTGTGCTATCCACAAGGCTACCGTGCTGCCCCTTCTGGTAGTGTGGCGACCAGAATTGAACACTATACTCCAAGTGTGGCCTAACTAAGGTTCTATACAGCTGCAACATGACTTGCCAATTATTATACTCAATGCCCCGACCAATGAAGGCAAGCATGCCGTATGCCTTCTTGACTACCTTCTCCACCTGTGTTGCCCCTTTCAATGACCTGTAGACCTGTACTCCTAGATCTCTTTGACTTTCAATACTCTTGAGGGTTCTACCATTCACTGTATATTCCCTACCTGCATTAGACCTTCCAAAATGCATTACCTCACATTTGTCCAGATTAAACTCCATCTGTCATCTCTCCGCCCAAGTCTCCAGACAATCTAAATCCTGCTGTATCCTCCGACAGTCCTCATCGCTATCCGCAATTCCACCAACCTTTGTGTCGTCTGCAAACTTACTAATCAGACCAGTTACATTTTCCTCCAAATCTTTTATATATACTATAAAGAGCAAAGGTCCCAGCACTGATCCCTGTGGAACACCACTGGTCACAGCCCTCCAATTAGAAAAGCATCCCTCCATTGCTACTTTCTGCCTTCTAGTGACTAGCCAGTTCTGTATCCACCTTGCCAGCTCACCCCTGATCCCGTGTGACTTCACCTTTTGTACTAGTCTACCATGAGGGACCTGGTCAAAGGCCTTACTGAAGTCCATATAGACCACATCTACTGCCCTACCTGCATCAATCATCTTAGTGACCTCCTCGAAAAACTCTATCAAGTTAGTGAGACACGACCTCCCCTTCAAAAAACCGTGCTGCCTCTCACTAATACGTCCATTTGCTTCCAAATGGGAGTAGATCCTGTCTCGAAGAATTCTCTCCAGTAATTTCCGTACCACTGAAGTAAGGCTCACCGGCCTGTAGTTCCCGGGATTATCCTTGCTACCCTTCTTAAACAGAGGAACAACATTGGCTATTCTCCAGTCCTCCGGGACATCCCCTGAAGACAGCGAGGATCCAAAGATTTCTGTCAATGCCTCAGCAATTTCCTCTCCAGCCTCCTTCAGTATTCTGGGGTCGATCCCATCAGGCCCTGGGGACTTATCTACCTTAATATTTTTTAAGACACCCAACACCTCGTCTTTTTGGATCACAATGTGACCCAGGCTATCTACACCCCCTTCTCCAGACTCAACATCTACCAATTCCTTCTCTTTGATGAATACTGATGCAAAGTATTCATTTAGTACCTCGCCCATTTCCTCTGGCTACACACATAGATTCCCTTGCCTATCCTTCAGTGGGCCAACCCTTTCCCTGGTTACCCTCTTGCTTTTTATGTACGTGTAAAAAGCCTTGGGATTTTCCTTAACCCGATTTGCCAATGACTTTTCGTGACCCCTTCTAGCCCTCCTGACTCCTTGCTTAAGTTCCTTCCTACTTTCCTTATATTCCACGCAGGCTTCGTCTGTTCCCAGCCTTTTAGCCCTGACAAATGCCTCCTTTTTCTTTTTGACGATGCCTACAATATCACTCGTCATCCAAGGTTCCCGAAAATTGCCGTATTTATCTTTCTTCCTCACAGGAACATGCCGGTACTTTATTCCTTTCAACTGCCACTTGAAAGCCTCCCACATGTCAGATGTTGATTTGCCCTCAAACATCCGCCCCCAATCTATGTTCTTTAGTTCCCGCCTAATATTGTTATAATTAGCCTTCCTCCAATTTAGCACATTCATCCTCGGACCACTCTTATCCTTGTCCACCAGTACTTTAAAACTTACTGAATTGTGGTCACTGTTACCGAAATGCTCCCCTACTGAAACATCTACCACCTGGCCGGGCTCATTCCCCAATACCAGGTCCAGTACCGTCCCTTCCCTAGTTGGACTGTCTACATATTGTTTTAAGAAGCCCTCCTGGATGCTCCTTACAAACTCCGCCCCGTCTAAGCCCCTGGCACTAAGTGAGTCCCAGTCAATATTGGGGAAGTTGAAGTCTCCCATCACCACAACCCTGTTGTTTTTACTCTTTTCCAAAATCTGTCTACCTATCTGCTCCTCTATCTCCCGCTGGCTGTTGGGAGGCCTGTAGTATACCCCCAACATTGTGACTGCACCCTTCTTATTCCTGATCTCTACCCATATAGCCTCACTGCCCTCTGAGGTGTCCTCTCGCAGTTCGGCTGTGATATACTCCCGAACAAGTAGCGCAACTCCACCTCCCCTTTTACATCCCCCTCTATCCCGCCTGAAACGTCTAAATCCTGGAACGTTTAGCTGCCAATCCTGCCCTTCCCTCAACCAGGTCGCTGTGATGGCAACAACATCATAGTTCCAAGTACTAATCCAAGCTCTAAGTTCATCTGCTTTTCCCGTAATGCTCCTTGCATTAAAACATATGCACTTCAGGCCACCATACCCGCTGTGTTCAGCAACTTCTCTCTGTCTGCTCTGCCTCAGAGCCCCACTGTCCCTATTCCCTAGTTCTTCCTCAATGCTCTCACCTTCTGACCTATTGCTCCCGTACCCACCCCCCTGCCATACTAGTTTAAACCCTCCCGTATGACACTAGCAAACCTCACTGCCAGGATATTTATGCCTCTCCGGTTTAGATGCAACCCATCCTTCTTATATTGGTCACCAATGCCCCGGAAGAGCTCCCAGTGGTCCAGATAACGGAAACCCTCCCTCCTACACCAGCTGTTTAGCCACGTGTTTAGCTGCTCTATCTTCCTATTTCTAGCCTCACTGGCACGTGGCACAGGGAGCAATCCCGAGATTACAACCCTAGAGGTCCTGTCTTTTCACTTTCTGCCTAGCTCCCTGAACGTCTGCTGCAGGACCTCATGCCCCTTCCTGCCTATGTCGTTAGTACCAATATGTACAACGACCTCTGCCTGCTTGCCCTCTCCCTTCAGGATGCCCTCTACCCGTTCGGAGACATCCTGTACCCTGGCATCAGGGAGGCAACATACCATCCTGGCGTCTCTTTCACGTCCACAGAAGCGCCTATCTGTGCCCCTGACTATAGAGTCCCCGATTACTATTGCTCTTCTGCGCTTTGACCCTCCCTTCTGAACATCAGAGCCAGCCGTGGTGCCACTGCTCTGGCTGCTGCTGTTTTCCCCTGATAGGCTATCCCCCCGACAGTATCCAAAGGGGTATACCTGTTCGAGAGGGGGACAACCACAGGGGATTCCTGCACTGACTGCCTGCCCTTTCTGGTGGTCACCCATTTCTCTGCCTGCAACTTGGGTGTGACCACATTTACATAACTGCGATCTATGACGCTTTCCGCCACCTGCCTGCTCCGAAGTTCATCCAATTGCTGCTCCAACCGAACCATGCGGTCTGTGAGGAGCTGCAGTTGGGTGCACTTTCTGCAGATGAAGCCATACGGGACGCTGGAAGCCTCCCGGACCTGCCACATCTCACAGTCAGAGCACTGCACCCCTCTAACTGACATTGCGTCAATTAATTAAAATTAAAATTAATTTTTAAAATTTTAAAAAAATATATATATTTTTTAAATTCAAAGTTGCTGCTTACTATGTGTTTCCTAGCACTAGATTTCTAATAGAAATTCGAAGGCTAAATATAGTACTCTCCGATCTCTGGCTTAGACACCCCTCTAAATTATAATTAAGTAATTATGTTTAATTAGTTACCAATGCTTAATTTTTTTAATTTAGTGTAGATTCCCAACCAGCCACTCAGGTCACAGCTTTTCTGTGATGTCACTTCAGTTTCCCACGACACACACAATTTGAAAAAGGTATAAAAGAAAAAATGAGTAAAAATCACTTACTTACCTTCTTACCTTCTGAGTGTCTTAGATGTTCTCAGGTTCTCTCCCTGACAGCGACTGCTCCTCCACCTCCGAACCTTGACCTGCACAATGCTCCTAGAAATCACTTGCTCACCACTCCCGCTGAAATCGACGGTTCGCGGGGGCCATTTTATACCTGTTCACAATGGCCATTTTATGTCAGTCTTCGGGGGCCATTTTATATCAGTTTCATGTTGCCATTTTATGTCAGTTCATGGTGGCCATTTTATGTCGGTTCATTGTATATCAGTTCACGTAGGCCATTTTATGTCAGTTCACGGTGGCCATTTTATGTCGGTTGACGGTGGTCATTTTATATCAGTTCACGATGGACATTTTATGTCAGTTCACGGCGGCCATTTTATGTCAATTCACGGCGGCCATTTTTCGTCAGTTCATGGGGGCTATTTTATGTCAGCTCACGGCACCCATTTTATGTCAGTTCACGGCGGTCATTTTAAGTCAGTTCACGGTGGCCATTTTATGTCGATTCAATGGGGGCATTTTATGTCAGTACACAATGGCCATTTTATGTCAGTTTACAATGGCCATTTTAAGTCAGTTCACGGCGGCCATTTTACTTCAGTTCGCGGTGGCCATTAGTATGTCCGTTCACAATGGCCATTTTATGTCATTCTTCGGGGGCCATTTTATGTCCATTCTATGTGGCCATTTTAAGTCAGGTCCCGGGGGCCATTTTGTGTCAGTCTTCGAAGGCCATTTTATGTCAGTTCCATGGGGCCATTTTATGTCTGTTCATGTGGCCATTTTATGTCAGTTCACAGGGGCCATTTTATGTCTGTTCATGGTGGCCATTTTATGTAAGTTCACGGCAGCCAGTTGACGGTGGCCATTAGTATGTCCGTTCACAATGGCCATTTTATGTCAGTTCACGGGGCCTTTTTATGTCAGTTCACAATGGCCATTTTTTGTCAGCCTTCGGGGACCATTTTATGTCCATTATATGTGGCCATTTTATGTCAGTTCCCGGAGGCCATTTTATGTCAGTTCCTGGAGGCCATTTTATGTCAGTTCCCGGGGGCTATTTTATGTCAGTCTTCGGGGACCATTTTATGTTAGTTCCACGTGGCCATTTTATGTCAGTTCACGGTGGCCATTTTATGTCAGTTCACAGAGGCCATTTTATGTCTGTCCACGGTGGCCTTTTTATGTCAGTTCACAGTGGCCTTTTTATGTCGGTTCACGGTTGCCATTTTATGTAAGTTCACGGCAACCATTTCATGTCAGTTCTCGGCTGCCATTTTATGTCAGTTCACGGCGACCATTTTATGTAAGTTCACAGTGGACATTTTATGTCAGTTCACGGCGGCCAGTTTATGTCATTTCACGGCGGCCATTTTTCGTCAGTTCATGGGGGCCATTTTATGTCAGCTCACGGCACCCATTTTATGTCAGTTCACGGCGGTCATTTTAAGTCAGTTCACGGTGGCCATTTTATGTCGATTCAATGGGGGCATTTTATGTCAGTACACAATGGCCATTTTATGTCAGTTTACAATGGCCATTTTAAGTCAGTTCACGGCGGCCCTTTTACTTCAGTTCCCGGTGGCCATTAGTATGTCCGTTCACAATGGCCATTTTATGTCAGTCTTCGGGGGCCATTTTATGTTCATTCTATGTGGCCATTTTATGTCAGGTCCCGGATGCCATTTTGTGTCAGTCTTCGAAGGCCATTTTATGTCAGTTCCATGGGGCCATTTTATGTCAGTTTACGGTGGCCATTTTATGTCAGTTCACGGAGGCCATTTTATGTCTGTTCATGGTGGCCATTTTATGTCAGTTCACAGGGGCCATTTTATGTCTGTTCATGGTGGCCATTTTATGTAAGTTCACGGCAGCCAGTTCGCGGTGGCCATTAGTATGTCCGTTCACAATGGCCATTTGTTATCAGTTCACGGTGCCTTTTTATGTCAGTTCACAATGGCCATTTTTTGTCAGTCTTCGGGGACCATTTTATGTCCATTATATGTGGCCATTTTATGTCAGTTCCCGGAGGCCATTTTATGTCAGTTCCTGGAGGCCATTTTATGTCAGTTCCCGGGGGCTATTTTATGTCAGTCTTCGGGGACCATTTTATGTCAGTTCCACGTGGCCATTTTATGTCAGTTCACGGTGGCCATTTTATGTCAGTTCACGGAGGCCATTATATGTCTGTCCATGGTGGCCTTTTCATGTCAGTTCACAGTGGCCATTTTATGTCGGTTCACGGTTGCCATTTCATGAAAGTACATGGCAGCCATTTCATGTCAGTTCTCGGCGGCCATTTTATGTGAGTTCACGGCGACCATTTTATGTAAGTTCACGGTGGCCATTTTATGTCAGTTCACTGTGGCGGTATTATCTCATGGCAAGGTGGCAATTTTATGTCGTTTCATGGGGGCCATTTTATGTTGGTTCATGGGGGCCATCTTATGTCAGTTCACAATGGCCATTTTATGTCAGTTCATGGTGGCCATTTTATGTCAGTTAACGGTGGCCATTTGGTGTCAGTTAACGGTGGCCATTTGATGTCAGTTCACGGTTGCCATTTTATGTCAGTCAACGGTGGCCATTTTATGACAGTGCACGGTGGCAATTTTATGTCAGTTCACGGTGGCCATTTTATATCAGTTCACTGTGGTCATTTTATGTCTGGTCACGGGGGCCATTTGATGCCAGTCGATGGTGGCCATTTTATGTCAGCCAACGGAGGCCATTTTATGTCAGTTCACAATGGCGTTATTATGTCAGTTCATGGTGGCCATTTTATGTCAGTTCACGGTGGCCATTTTATATCAGTTCAGGGTGGTCATTTTTGTCAGTTCACGGTGGTCATTTTATGTCAGTTCATGGCGGCTATTTTATGTCGGCTCACGGGGGCCATTTTATGTCAGTTCAAGGGGGCCATTTTATGTCAGTTCACAATGGCCATTTTATATCTGGTCACGGGAGCCATTTGATGCCAGTTAACGGTGGCCATTTTACGTCAGTTCACGGCGGCCATTTTATGTCAGTCAACATACGCCATTTTATGTCCGTGCACGGTGGCCATTTGATGTCAGTTCACGGTGGTATTATTATGTCGGTTCATGGCGGTCATTCTATGGCAGTTCATGGTGGCCCTGTGTTCCCCCAGAGCCAGCACTGCCAGTGCAGCCCCCACTTATCCAGCACCCAGTGCCACCCCAACACAGCCAGACCTGCCAATGCTCCCCACAGTAAGCACTGCCAGTGCAACCCACACAGCCAGCACTGTCAGTGCACCCCACACAGCCAGCACTGTCAGTGCTCCCACCACACAGCCAGCACTGTCAATGCACCCACCACACAGCCAGCACTGTCAGTGCACCCACACAGCGTGAACTGCCAATGCCCCCTTCCAAAGCAAGCACTGCCAGTGCACCCCACCCACACAACCAGCACTGTCAGTGCTCCCACCACACAGGGAGCACTGTCAGTGCACCCCCACACAGCCAGCACTGCCAGTGCTCCCCCACAGCGAGCACTGTCAGTGCTCCCACCACACAGTCAGCACTGTCAGTGCTCCCACCACGAAGCCAGCACTGTCAGTGCTCCCACCACACAGTCAGCACTGTCAGTACTCCCCCACAGCCAGCACAGCCACTGCTCCCCCCACAGCCAGTACTGCCAGTGGTCCCCCACAACCAGCACTGCCAGTGCTCCCCCTCTCAGCCAGCACTGCCAGTCCGCCCCACAACAGCCAGCGCTGCAGGTGCGAACTACCACAGCCAGCACTGTCAGTGCTCCCCACAACCAGCGCTTCCAGTGCCGCCCCACTGCCAGCACATCCAGAGCTACCACGCATGTCCAGTTCTGACAGTGCTGCCCTCCACAACCAGCACTGCCAGTGCTCCCTTCCACACAGCCAGCACTGCCAGTGCTCCCCACAGCCAGCACTGCCAGTGCTCACGCACACAGCCAGAATTGTCAGTGCTCCACCCACAGCCAGCACTGGCTGTGCACCCCCCACAAAGCCAGAACTGCCAGTGCTCCCCACAGCCAGTACTGCCAGTGTCCCCCCCCACAGCCATTATTGCGTACAGTTCTGGTCACCGCATTATAGGAAGGACGTGGAGGCTTTGGAACGGGTGCAGAGGAGATTTACCAGGATGTTGCCTGGTATGGAGGGAAAATCTTATGAGGAAAGGCTGATGGACTTGAGGTTGTTTTCGTTAGAGAGAAGAAGGTTAAGAGGAGACTTAATAGAGGCATACAAAATGATCAGAGGGTTAGATAGGGTGGACAGTGAGAGCCTTCTCCCGCGGATGGAAATGGCTAGCACGAGGGGCATAGCCTTAAACTGAGGGGTAATAGATATAGGACAGAGGTCAGGGGTAGGTTCTTTACGCAAAGAGTAGTGAGGCCGTGGAATGCCCTACCTGCTACAGTAGTGAACTCGCCAACATTAAGGGCATTTAAAAGTTTATTGGATAAACATATGGATGATAATGGTATAGTGTAGGTTAGATGGCTTTTGTTTCGGTGCAACATCGTGGGCCGAAGGGCCTGTACTGCGCTGTATTGTTCTATGTTCTATGTTCTATTGTCAGTGCTCCACCCACAGCCAGCACTGCCTGTGAACCCCCCACACAGCTAGCATTGCCAGTGCACCCCCCCCCCCCCCCCACAGTCAGTGCTCCATCTCCAAAGTCAGCACTGCCAGTACTCCCTCACACACATCGTGCACTGCCAGTGCTCCCCCACACAGATAGAACTGCCAGTGCTCTACTACAAGGCCAGCATTGGCAGTGCACTCCTCCACAGCCAGAACTGCCAGAGCTCCACCCAAATCCAGCGCTCCCTCCCCCACAGCCAGCACTGCCAGTGCTCCCCCACACACGGCCAGCACTGCCAGTGCCCCCCCCCCACCGCAGACAGCATTGCCAATGCTCCCGTCCTCCCACATCCAGCACCTCCAGTGCTCCCCCACACGGCCAGCATTGCCTGTGCTCCCCCATCCAGCCAGCACTGCCTGTGCTCCCCAACCCCCCCCCCCCCACACAGCCAGCACTGCCAGTGCTCCCCACACAGCCAGCACTGCCAGTGCTCCCCACACAGCCAGCACTGCCAGTGCTCCCCACACAGCCAGCACTGCCAGTGCTCCCTACACAGCCAGCACTGCCAGTGCACTACCCCTCCCACCCTCCAGTCAGCGGCTGGAGCTGCTGATTGGCTGAAGGTCTGTCACAGCGGCTGGAGCTGCTGATTGGCTGTGATGCTGTCAGTCAGGCTCTGGAGCTGCTGATTGCCCCCCCACCGCAGACAGCATTGCCAATGCTCCCGTCCTCCCACATCCAGCACCTCCAGTCAGTCAGGTGCTGGAACTGCTGATTGGCTGAGAGGCTGTCAGTCAGTGGCTGGAGTTGCGTATTGGCTAAAGCGCTGTGAGTCTAAGTCTGCAGCTCCTGATTGGCTGAGAAGCTGTCAGTCAGCCGTTGGAGCTCCTGATTGGCTGAGAGTCTGTGAGTCTGCGACTGGAGCTCCTGATTGGCTGAGAGGCCGTCAATCTGGCGCTGGAGCTCCTGATTGGCTGAGAGGCTGTGAGTCTGCGACTGGAGATCCTGATTGGCTGAGAGGCTGTCAATCTGGCGCTGGAGCTCCTGATTGGCTGAGAGGCTGTAAGTCAGCGGCTGGAGCTCATGATTGGCTGAGAGGCTGTCAGTCAGCGGGTGGAACTCCTGATTGGCCGAGAGGCTGTCAGTCAACGCTGGAGCTCCTGATTGGCTGAACGGCTGTCAGTCAGTTTTATTATCTCATTGATTTAATAATTGATGTAACCGGATATTTCACCGCGATCTTGATCTGCTCCCTGAACCTGGACTGAGTCACCACATAAATAAATGTGTTTGTGCAGCAATTTAAATCCCGCAGCATATATCCGACTTCTTGTAAATTATATTGAGGAAGTGTGAGGTAATATAATCTACTTAAATCCAAATAGAAAAATTTAATAACAGACACGGTCCAGAGGAGGATGAAAGTTCCGGAGATGCTGAAGAGTAAAATCATTGACTTCCTTCTGCTCTCCATCTCTGGGTCTGTACGATTGTCTCCCTGACTCTGAGCCCTCAGTGTCTTCCGGACCCGACTGCTGAGTAAAATGTGTCGGACTGTCAGAGCGTTGGTCAACAGGATTGAGAAGAACGGCACCAATGGGGTTAAAACCTGAGAAAACCAGTTATATCCAACCCATCCCGGGTCAGTAAGAAAGCTGCTCTTTTTGACACAGAACCACTGGACATTGTCGATTATCTTCCTAGGTTCATATGCAAAGTCTTGGGGGATGTTTTTCACACAGAGCAGGAGGCCGCTTGTGGACAGAACCACAGCCGCAGTTTTCCCGGTGCAATATTTGGTTTTCAGTTTCAGGCAGCGAATGGCCACAAATCGATCAAAGGAGAAAGTGAGGGTGAACCAGACAGAACAGTCTGTGGCTGCAAAGAGCAGGACAGAGTGATCACTACACACAGGGGTGAGATCCAGGAAATTCCAGGGGAAATAATAAACATTGATCTTGTTCAGTATGGGTTTAGTGATGATAAACAGCAGATCTGCCGTTGCCATGGCCACCAGGTAGCGAGTGGTGCAGGTAGAGAGGCCACACTTCCCCCGACACAGAATCACAATTCCCAGTATATTAACTGTAAGAGAGAGAAAGGAGAGACGCGGGAAATTACTGGGTAATGAATCTCCCTGTCTGAACCAGGACATAATTTCAGCATCAATATAATGGACAGTGGGTGGGTGGGGGTGTTGGGAGTGAAATGGGCACAGAGACTAGCATTGCAGAGAGCGAAGTAGGAAATGTAACTCCAGTGTTCAAGATGGGGAATGGGGTGAAAGTGTGAATTGCAGCCCTGTCAGTTTGATGGCAGTGGTAAAAACCGGAGCACCCGAAGGAAACCCACGCAGACACGGGGGAGAAAGTGCCGACTTCGCATAGACAGTGACCCAAGCCGGGAATCGAACCTGGGACCCTGGAGCTGTGAATCAACTGTGCCTACCACTGTGCTACCGTGCAGCCCAGCCTGTCCAGCATAGAGTCTGTCCAGTCTCCAGAACATTCCGAGGGCACACCCCTACCAGGTTTATTCATTCGTAAAGCACCCTCTCACAGGAATCCCCCATTGCCATGTCTCGAACATCCCAACATCACTGTTCCCAGTAATCCATCCTCTCCCTGTTTGAAAACAATCCCAGCCAAGCTTTTCTCAGGAATATTCCCGCTCCTGCATTGGACATTCCCCAGGGTTCCCTTGGTCGGAATATACTCTCTCCAGATTCGGACTCATTGCATTCGACAAAAAAGTAGGAAAATTCCAAAATAAGAGCGTTAAGATGGAGGAGAAAGTTCCCAGACTAAAGTGGTTGAAATTAATGTTCCGTCCTGGTGGATGCAACATCCGAATTTGCCGATGAGATGTTGCTCCTCCAGCTTGCGTCGGGCTTCACTGCATTCTTTCAGCAATCCAAGGACAGACATGTGGGCCTGAGAGCAAGGTGCTGAGTTAACATGGCCACAACAGGAAGGCTGGGGCCATGCTGTGGGCTGAGTGAAGGTGTTCCACAAAGCAGCCTCCCAGTCTGCGTTTAGTCTCCCCAATGTAGAGGAGACGGCATTGGCAGCAGCGAATACAGTAGAACAAATTGAAGGCACAGAAGTGAAACGCTGCTTCCGCAGAAAGGAGAGTTTGCTGCTGAGAACCATGAGGCGGGAGGAGGTAAAGGGACAGTTCTTGCACCGTCTATGATTGCAGGGGAAGGTGCTGCGGGAAGGGAAAGGGGTGTGGGGTGTGAGGGGGAAGTGGACAAGGGGGAGGGAGCGGTACCTGAGGAATGCAGAAATTGAGGGTGGTGGTTGGAGGGAGGTGAAGATGTGTTTGGTGGTGACATCATGCTGGAGTTGGCAGAAATGGAGGAGGATTTTCCTTTAACTGGGGAGGCTGATGGTGTGGAAAGTGAGGAGAGGGAGACACTATCATGTTTCTGGGAGGGAGGGGGATGTGTGATGACAGAGGTGTGAGAAATGAATTGAACATGATTGAGAGCCCTGTTAACAAAGCAAGGTGGTGGGGACAGCCCGGTTAAGGAAAAGACAGACATGGCAGATGGGGTATTTTCAAATACTTCATCAACAGAACAGAGGCGATGGAGGTGGAGAAAGTGGGAGAATGAGATGCAGTCTTTACAGGAAGCAGAGTATGAGGATCTGAACACAACCCTCGTGTTGGGGAACGGAGTTGTAGAGGGATTGGACATCCATTGTGAAGATTAGGCGGGTAGGGCCAGGGAAATGGACCTTGTTTACGATACCAGAGGAATCAGGAATCATAGAATCCACACAGTGCAGAAGGAGGTCATTCGGCCCATTAAGTCTGTACCAATCCTCTGAAAGAGTACCTCAACCAAGCTGACTCCCCCGCCTATCTCATTAACCCCTTAATCTAACCTACACATCTTTTTGGACACTACGGAGTAATTTAGCATGGTCAATCCACCTGACCTGGACTGTGGGAGGTAACCGGAGACCCGGAGGAAACCCACGCTGACACGGAGAAAAAGTGCAGTCTCCACACAGACAGTCACCCAAGGCAGGAATTGATCCGGGGACCACTGTGTCACTGTGCCACCAATGTCTTTGTGAAGGGCAGAACAGGGTAAAGCGGATGGAATCAAGATAGGAAGAATGATCTTGGTGTGGCTGGAACAGGCCGAAATAATGGGTGTCCTGGGACATTCCTGTCTGTGGATTTTGGGAAGGAGGTAGAAGCGAGGAGGTTGATGCAGGATGTGTGGGGTTGTGGGACTATCATGTCCGAGGTTGTGGACAGAAGATATCCAGAGTCAACGAGGTCAGTGAAAGCCCTGGAAACAGTATCACGATGTTTGGTGGTGTGCTGCTGGTCCAGCGGGAGGTAGCAGGATGGGCCTGAGAGTCGACGGTCAGCCTCTCTGAGGAAGAGGTCAGTACACCAGATGATAATGGCACCACCCTTGTGAGCAGCTTAGATCACCAGGCCAGGGTTGGATATTAGAGAGAGTATTGGAGCAAGTTTAGAGTGAGCCAGGATAGAGTTGATGAGAGGCACAGTGAGTGACCACTTCCCAAACACTGGACTGTGTTGATCACATTGTTCAGCTAACATTAACAGAAAGGATGCTGTCCACTCAGAAACCATCAGTCCCATCTCTCGATCTCAGATTGTTTCAGTGATATCCCTCACTCCACTGTGACCATTCAGTGATTCAGTTCCAATTGTTAGTGTGTTTCCTGAGTGGTTCCACTGCACTCTGGGGTGTAGCTGCCTCTGTAACTGTGAACATTCAGTGATTCAGTTCCAATTGTCCATGTGTTTCTCTGGGTGGTTCCACTGCACTCTGGGGTGTAGCTGTCCCTGTAACTGTGACCATTCAGTGATTCAGTTCCAATTGTCAGTGAGTTTCTCTGGGTGGTTCCACTGCACTCTGGGGTGTAGCTGCCTTTGTAACAGTGACCATTCAGTGATTCAGTTCCAATTGTCAGTGTGTTTCTCTGCGTGGTTCCACTGCACTCTGGGGTGTAGCTGCCTCTGTAACTGTGACCATTCAGTGATTCAGTTCCAATTGTCAGTGTGTTTCTCTGTGTGGTTCCACTGCACTCAGGGGTGCAGCTGTCTCTAACTGTGACCATTCCGTTACTTAATTTCAGTAGGTTCTGTTTGAGCAGAAGTAGCAAATTTCAATGTCTCCAAAATCTGGAACAATTTTAAAGCGCAAAGTATGTGATCCTATATCTAAATCGGATTCAGCCCCTCAAACTAAGAAAACATTTAGAATCATTGGAACCTCAGAAAACTCAGAGGCTGCAGCAGCAACAAAACCATCACCTCAGAGAGCAGCATTAAAACATATTCAGCTGTGAAAACGAATACCCCGTCTCTAACTGATACCGGCCGTCCATCAGATACACACATTTCAACTGGGAGAGAGGCGGGGTGAGATGTGGAGGAAGAGAGAACTGGTCTGTGAGATGTGCTGATAGAAGACATGTTTAGAGAGAAAGAGGGTGGGTGGAGATAGAATGGGAGAGAACGAGGGTGGGAGAAATAAAGGATAAAACGAGAGAAGGAGGTAGATTGCCTGAGAGAAAGGGAATCAGAGAGCGGAGACCGAGCGGGTGATTGGATGAGGGAGACAGATGGTGTGAGAAGGATGGTGTCTAAAATACTAACATAATCTTAGACATAAGTGAAGGAGAGAGCGACTGAGTGACTGAGGGAGTGGGAGAGGGAAAGATTGTGCTAGAAAGTGTAAGGGGGGAAGATTGTGATAAAAAGTGTGAGAGGGGGGAAGAGTGTGAGAGAAAGTGTGAGAGAGGGAAAGAGTGTGAGAGAAAGTGTCAGTGAGGAAAAGCGTGTGAAAGTGTCAGTGAGGGAGTTGCGTGAGAGGGAGGGAGGCATGTGGGAGATGATGCAGGGATGGAGAGAGTGTGAGAGGGAGACAGTGTGAGAGAAAGTGTCTAAAGGAGGTGTGAGAGAGGGGGGATTGGGTGAGAGTGTGAGAGAGGGAGAGAGTGTGAGAGAGGGAGAGAGTGTGAGAGCGGGATCGTGTGATAGAGGGATAGTGTGAAGAGGGAGGGAGTGTCAGAGAGGGAGAGAGAGTGCGCGAGGGAGTGTGTGTGAGAGAGGGAGAGAGTGTGAGAGAGGGAGAGAGTGTGAGTAAGGGAGAGTGTGTGAGAGAGGGAGAGAGTGTGAGAGAGGGGGAGAGTGTGAGAGAGGGAGACAGTGTGGGAGAGGGAGAGAGTGGGAGAGAGGGAGGGATTGTTGAGAGGGAGAGATCGTGAGCGAGGGAGAGAGTGTGAGAGAGGGATAGTGTGAGAGAGTGAGGGTGAGGGAGGGTGAGAGTGCAAAGGAGAGATAGAGAAGGAGGGAGTATATTCATTGGAGTTTAGGAGGTTGAGGGGAGATCTAATAGAAACTTACAAGATAATGAATGGCTTAGATAGGGTGGATGTCGGGAAGTTGTTTCCATTAGCAGGGGAGACTAGGACCCGGGGGCACAGCCATAGAATAAAAGGGAGTCACTTTAGAACAGAGATGAGGAGAAATTTCTTCAGCCAGAGAGTGGTGGGTCTGTGGCATTCATTGCCACAGAGGGCGGTGGAGGCCGGGACGTTGAGTGTCTTTAAGACAGAAGTTGATAAATTCTTGATTTCTCGAGGAATTAAGGGCTATGGAGAGAGAGCGGGTAAATGGAGTTGAAATCAGCCATGATTGAATGGCGGAGTGGACTCGATGGGACGAATGGCCTTACTTCCGCTCCTATGTCTTATGGTCTTATGGAGTGTTATTGGAGATATGGGTACATGAGTATCATGTGGGAAACAATCCGGATTAATACATTTGCTGAGTAAACAAACTTGTTCCTAAATTATAAAATCAGATCCTGGATAAAGAAAATGTCCTTCATGCAGTATTGCACCATTTAAGTTGTGAATAACTGACAGACTGTGATAGGTCAGTTATTGTGCAGAGCTGGAATAGAACTTGTCTTTCCCCAGTGAGAGGCCAGAAAGCAAACACGTGGCACAGCCGCTTTCAAAAATAATTGTAAAGCAACCTGAAAAAAGATAGACCTCCCTCTAATTATTAAATGTGCGTCTGCTTTTATTGGGAGCAACACAGATGTTTTCAACATTAACAGCACAGGCAGCGCCCGAGGTCAGACAGATTGGAACTTACTAAAGCGGACGCTGAGTTCACACATGGACACAGTGAATAGAAAGGATTACAGTGAGAATACTCGCGGTGGTGGGGAACTTGGAGGGAACCTGCACGTGTTGGTCCGCATCATCTCACAGCCAGACCACATCCAAAGCCTTAAAAGTGCGTGAAGTACCGAAGGAAGGCATTGATTCCTGGGGCTCGTTTAGCACACTGGGATGAATCGATGGCTTTGAAAGCAGACCAAGGCAGGCCAGCAGCGCAATGCAATTCCCGTACCAGCCGCCCCGAACAGGCGCCGGAATGTGGCGACTGGGGGCTTTTCACAGTAACTTCATTTGAAGCATACTTGTGACAATAAGCGATGTTCACTTCATTTCATTCCGTTTGACCTCAGCGGCTCTATAGATGAGCAGATGATTCAATCCGACAGCACCGCCCTTTTCCTGGAGACATACATTTGATTTCTGTCACTCCTACCATTCCCTGTGAAACCACTGTTGTATCTGCCGGCACCAGTGTCCCAGGCCGTGTAAACCAGATCAGAACCACTCGCTGCGTGAATCGTTTAGAAGCTGTTTTCCCTTCGGGTCCTACAGTGATCCACTGTAACTAAAGATATACTACCAGGACCACTGTAAAAAAAAGGGTATACGACACAGTGACCACTGTAAATAAAGATATACTACTGAGGGACCACTGTAAAAAGTGATATACTACCCAGGGACCACTGTAAATAAAAATATGCTACCGGACGACGGCTGTAAATAATAATATACGAACAAGGGACCACTTTAAAGAATGAAATTCCTCACTGGGACCGTTGTAAATAATGATATATTACCCAGGGGCCACTATAGTTAATGACATACTGCACAGGTACCACTGTACATAGGGAGAGAGTGAAGCTGAACACGTGGCTGCAGGAATGGTGTAGGAGGGAGGGCTTCAGGTATTTGGATAATTGGGCGCATTCTGGGGAAGGTGGGACCTGTACAAGCAGGACGGGTTGCATCTGAACCAGAGGGGCACCAATATGCTGGGAGAGAGGTTTTCTAGTACTCTTCGGGAAGGTTTAAACTAATTTGGCATGGGAATGGGAACCGGGTTTGTAGTGCAGCAACTAAGGTAGCCGATATTCAGGACGCCAACGTGTGTAATGAGGCAGTGGGGAAGGGAACACTGACAAAGGAGAGTAGTTGCAGGCACGGAGATGGGTTGAAGTTTGTATACTTCAACGCAAGAAGCATCAGGAATAAGGTGGGTGAACTTAAGGCATGGATCGGTACTTGGGACTACGATGTGGTGGCCATCACGGAAACTTGGATAGAAGAGGAGCAGAAATGGTTGTTGGAGGTCCCTGGTTATAGATGTTTCAATAGGATTAGGGAGGGTGGTAAAAGATGTGGGGGGGGGGGGTATTGTTAATTAGAGATAGTATAACAGCTGCAGAAAGGCAGTTCGAGGAGTATCAGCCTACTGAGGTAGTATGGGTTGAAGTCAGAAATAGGAAAGGAGCAGTCACATTGTTAGGAGTTTTCTATAGGCCCCCCCAATAGTAGCAGAGATGTGGAGGAACAGATTGGGAAATAGATTTTGGAAAGGTGCAGAAGTCACAGGGTAATAGTCATGGGTGACTTTAACTTCCCAAACATTGAGTGGAAACTCTTGAGACCAAATAGTTTGGATGGGGTGGTGTGTGTGCATTGTGTCCAGGAAGCTTTTCTAACACAGTATGTAGATTGTCCGACCAGAGGAGGGGCAATATTGGTTTTAGTACTTGGTAATGAACCAGGGCAAGTGATACATTTTTTATTGGGGGTGCATTTTGGAGATAGTGACCACAATTCAGTGACTTTCACTGGAGTAATGGAGAATGATAGGAGCGTGCAACAGGGCAAGGTTTACATTTGGGGGAATGGTAAATACGATGTTGTCAGACAAGAATTGAAGTGCATAAGTTGGGAACACAGGCTGTCAGGGAAGGACAGAAGTGAAATGTGGAACTTGTTCAAGGAACAGGTACTACGTGTCCTTGACATGTATGTCCCTGTCAGGCAGAGGAGAGATGGTCGAGTGAGGGAAACATGGTTGACCTGAGAGGTTGAAGTCTTGTTAAGAGGAAAAAGGAGACTTATGTAATGCTGAGGAAACAAGGTTCAGATAGGGCGTTGGAGGGATACAAGATAGCCAGGTGGGAACTGAAGAAACGGATTAGGAGAGCTGAGAGAGGGCATGAACAATCTTTGGCGGGTAGGGTAAAGGAAAACCCCAAGGCCTTTTACACAGATGTGAGAAATATGAGAATGACTAGAGTGAGGGTAGGTTCCATCAAGGGCAGTAGCGGGAGATTGTGTATTGAGTCTGAAGAGATAGGAGAAGTCTTGAACGAGGGTTTTCTTCTGTATTTACAAATGAGAGGGGGCATATTGTTGGAGAGGACAGTGTGAAATAGACTGGTAAGCGCGAGGAAATACTTGTTAGGAAGGAAGATGTGTTGGGCATTTTGAAAAACCTGAGGATAGACAAGTCCACTGGGCCTGACGGGATATATCCAAGGATTCTATGGGAAGCAAGAGATGAAATTGCAGGGCCGTAGGAAATGAACTTTTCGTCCTCACTGTCAACAGGGGTGGTACCATGGGATTGGAGAGTGGCGAATGTCGTACCCCTGTTCAAAAAAGGGACGAGGGATAACCCTGGGAATTACAGGCCAGTAGTCTTACTTCGGTGGTAGGCAAAGTCATGGAAAGGGTACTGAAGGATAGGATTTCTGAGCATCTGGAAAGACACTGCTTGATTAGGGATAGTCAGCACGGATTTGTGAGGGGTAGGTCTTGCCTTACAAGTCTTATTGAATTCTTTGAGGAGGTGACCAAGCATGTGGATGGAGGTAAAGCAGAGGATGTAATGTACATGGATTTTAGTAAGGCATTTGATAAGGTCCCCCATGGTAGGCTTCTGCATAATGTAAGGAGTCATGGGATAGTGGAAAATTTGGCCAGTTGCATAATTAACTGGCTAACCGATAGAAGTCAGAGAGTGGTGGTGGATGGCAAATATTCAGCCTGGTTACCAGTTACCAGTGGCGTACCGCAGGGATCAGTTCTGGGTCCTCTGCTGTTTGTGATTTTCATTAATGACTTGGATGAGGGAGTTGAAGGGTGGGTCAGTACATTTGCAGACGATACGGAGAGTGGTGGAGTTGTGGATAGTGAGGAGGGTTGTTGTCGGCTGTAAAGATACATAGATAGGATGCAGAGCTGGGCTGAGAAGTGGCAGATGGAGTTTAACCCTGAAAAGTGTGAGGTTGTCCATTTTCGAAGGACAAATATGAATGCGGAATACAGGGTTAACGGTAGAGTTCTTGGCAATGTGGAGGAGCAGAGAGATCTTGCGGTCTATGTTCATACATCTTTGAAAGTTGCCACTCAAGTGGATAGAGCTGTGAAGAAGGCCTATGGTGTGCTAGCGTTCATTAACAGAAGGATTGAATGTAAGAGCCGTGAGGTGATGATGCAGCTGTACAAAACTTGGTAAGGCCACATTTGGAGTACTGTGTACAGTTCTGGTCGCCACATTTTGGGAAGGATGTGGAAGCTTTGGAAAAGGTACAAAGGAGATTTACAAGGATGTTGCCTGGAATGGAGAGTAGGTCTTACGAGGAAAGGTTGAGGGTGCTAGGTCTTTTCTCATTAGAACGGAGAAGGATGAGGGGCGACTTGATAGAGGTTTATAACATGATCAGGGGAATAGATAGAGTAAACAGTCAGAGACTTTTTCCCCGGGTGGAACAAACCATTACAAGGGGACATAAATGTAAGGTGAATGGTGGAAGATATAGGGGGGGGGATGTCAGAGGTAGGTTCTTTACCCAGAGAGTGGTGGGGGCATGGAATGCACTGCCTGTGGAAGTAGTTGAGTCGGAAATATTAGGGTCCTCAAGCAGCTATTGGATAGGTACATGGATTACGGTAAAATGATATAGTGTAGATGTTTTTGTTCTTAAGGGCAGCACGGTAGCCTTGTGGATAGCACACTTGCTGCACAGCTCCAGGGTCCCAGGTTCGATTCCGGCTTGGGTCACTGTCTGTGCGGAGTCTGCACGTTCTCCCCGTGTCTGCGTGTGTTTCCTCCGGGTGCTCCGGTTTCCTCCAACGGTCCAAGGATGTGCAGGTTAGGTGGATTGGCCATGATAAATTGTCGTTAGTGTCCAAAATTGCCCTTAGTGTTGGGTGGAGGTGTTGACTTTGGGTAGGGTGCTCTTTCCAAGAGCCGTTGCGCACTCGACGGGCCGAATGGCCTCGTTCTGCACTGTAAATTCAATGATAATCTATGATTAATCCAGGACAAAGGTTCGGCACAACATCGTGGGCCGAAGGACCCGTTCTGTGCTCTATTTTTCTATGTTAAATGTTCTAATCCTTTTAGCTGTAATATTACGAACTGGAATGGCCTCTGGAAACCTAGTAGACACATCCAATACAGTCAAAAGATATTGATTCCCACTTTTTGATTTAGGAAGCGGTCCTACACAATCGGTTAGGACCATTGTAAAAGGTTCCTCAAATGCTGGTATGGGTATTAAGGGCTCTGGTTTTATCACTGCTTGAGGTTTCCCTATCACTTGACATGTGTGACATGATTGAAAAAATATAACTACATCTTTATATAGTCCAGGCCAATAAAAATGTTTCTGGATGTTAGCTTGAGTTTTCCTTATTCCCAAATGACCTTCCACTGGTACCTCATGTGCAACTTGCAACACCTCCTTTCTATAACTTACCGGCAATACTACTTGATGAATTTCTGCCCACTTTTCATAGATTATCATAGAATTTACAGTGCAGAAGGAGGCCATTCGGCCCATCGAGTCTGCTCCAGCTCTTGGAAAGAGCACCCTACCCAAGGTCAACACCTCCACCCTATCCCCATAACCCAGTAACCCCACCCAACACTAAGGGCAATGTTGGACACTAAGGGCCATTTATCATGGCTAATCCACCTAATCTGCACATCTTTGGACTGTGGGAGGAAACCGGAGCACCCGGAGGAAACCCACGCACACACAGGGAGGATGTGCAGACTCCGCACAGACAGTGACCCAAGCCGGAATCGAACCTGGGACCCTGGAGCTGTGAAGCAATTGTGCTATCCACAAGGCTACCGTGCTGCTTTTCATCAGCCGACATATGTACAGGTCTCCATTTTCTCATCAAGACATCATTTTTACGGTCATAACACTCTGGTACAATCAGATTCCTCTTCCGTATATGCTTTCTGCAATCTGTCTTATTTCTATATCATTTTGTTGTGACTCCGCCAATTTTCCTGAATTAAAAATATCCGCCTCATCCTCCACCTGTCCTTGTTCTTTTTCAACCATATGATCAAAAATAGTTTCTGATAATTGCACTTCAACTTCACTCTTTGATTTCTCCTCTTGTCTTAACCTGTGACTTTGCGACCTTGTTACTGCACAATCCGGAAAAATCCCAGGATATTCGATCTTCAACACTTCAGTTGACTGATTCTCCAATGGCTTATCAACCACAGTAGGCAACACTCCCACCTTCGATCCAGCTATAACGTTACCCAAGATGAACTGCATTCCTGGACAAGATAGTTTATCTATTACTCCTACTACCGCTTCACCGCTCTTCACTGGACTTTCCAACCTTACCTTATATAATGGAAGGCTACTTCCCTGACCCTGAATTCCAAAATTACCTTATATAATAGAACGCTACTCCCCTTACCCTGAATTCCACATATCACCACCTTTTCTGACAACATTCTTCCCAAAATACATAATTCCTCATCTATTACCATTAAAGATTGACTAGCCCCTGTATCTCTTAAAATTGTGACTTCTTTATCTGCTCCTCCTGATACACATGAGTAACTTTACCCACACAAGTAAATTATTTAAAGACATCTGGCACCTTCTTAACAATTACTTCTTGAACAGGCTGCCCAATCGTTTGTACCTCCTTCGCTTCCCTTGAGCTTTCCTTTACCCTCTAACAAACCCCACTGTCTTATCCTGTTTTACCACATCAGCCTTCCCAGTTTTTTTTTCAACCACCAACACTGACGTTACATGGCCTAGTTTATTACAGTGAAAACATTTGAAACTTTTCATTTCTTTTCCACCCTCCTGGATTTCTTTGTTAATCTGAAGTACACTCTCTTTATTGTCTCCCATCAGATCACCTTTACCTTTACCACTTGAGAATTTCTCATGTCCCCAGTTTCTATCCCCCACCAGCTGAAACTGATGTTGGAAACCAATCTTTGATTGATGAACTAATTCATAAACATCTGACATTTCCGCTGCTAATCTCGCAGTTTTAACCCTCTGTTCTTCCACATGAGTTCTCACTGCATCAGGAATTGAATTTTTAAACTCCTCCAAAAGTATAATTTCTCTGAGAGCTTCATAAGTTTGGTCTATTTTCAAAGCCCTTCTCCACGTATCAAAATTACTCTGTTTGAGCCTTTCAAACTCCATGGATGTTTGACCAAATTATTTCCTTAAATTTCTAAACCTTTGTCTGTAAGCTTCAGGCAGTAGCTCATATGCACTTAAGATGGATTTCTCTACCTCCTCATACGTTCCAGATATCTCCTCCGGAGTGGATGAAAACACATCACTAGCCCGACCTGCCAGCTTTGTTTGAATCAGTAACACCCACGTGTCCTGTGGCCATTTCATTTGTTTAGCTACCTTCTCAAAAAAATGAAAAAGGCTTGCACTTCCTTCTCGTCAAACCTTGGCAATGCTTGGACATATTTAAGTAGATTCCCACCAAGCCTTCGACTATGACCCTCTTTCTCACTATCTTCATCACTATCATCCAACTGTACGTTTCCCTTTACGTCTGCCAATTTTAACTGATTGTCATATTACATGGCCATTTTCTGAAGTTCAATCTCCCTCTCTTTATCTTTCTGTTTTGATGGGCTATTTTTTATTTTCTCCTTTCTTCTCTCTCCTTTTCTTTTTCCTCTCTCTCTCTTTCTCTTTTTTTCCTCTCTCTCTTTCTCGTATTCCAGCCTCTTTTATTCTTTCTGATGTTCCATTTGTTTAATTTGCAACTACATTTTTGCCATTTCCAATGAGTCAAACTGTATCTCAGGCAACTTTAAATGCTTGACCACCGCCATAATTACCTCATCTTTTCGCATTTTGTCAGGTAATGTTAGCTGCAATGTTCTTGCCAAATCTAACAGACTGCTTTTCGTTTCTGTCCGTAAAGTACTACGTATGACATTCTCCACCCCCAAAAACATCTGAGACTCTGAAGAGCCATTGTTCACAACACTCTCCCCACTTAAACTAAAATACCACACCGCAAATCAACAATCCTTCACTGTATTTAAGTTCACAAAAGCTAATCCAATCGATAGACCTTCATCCCGGACGAGCCCCCAATTGCTATGGGCGATGCTTCTCAAAACCACAAAGTGTATCATGGAGTTCAACCAACCTCATGCATTAATGGATTTGTTTCTTTTCCGAGCACACGGCTTTTTCCCTACGTGTGGGATTATAATTATGGATTTTTAAACACAAAACACTGTTTATTCCATGAACTCAAATTAACATCTTAAATAAACATTGGATCTCTTATCACCCCTTACTTCAAAGATAGCTCAGAAATTATTGCAGCAGTAAATACTTCCTTAAAATGTTCCTTCAAACTTCCAAGAGACCTAACATCTTTAAACAGTATCACATCAGGTTAACGGACATATAAATATATATTGTAGAATGGCAGAGACTGTCGCAAACTGGCTTTTTACTTTTAAACTGCTCTGAGCTAAACCAGCCAGGCACTTTTTAGCTGCTCTCAGCAAAACCAAACTGCAAGCCTTGCAGTTCTCTGGCAACACACAGACACTGCTTTTAAACTGAAACTAAAAACCTGCAAAATGGCTGACCTGAGCTGAGTTCCACCCACTCTATGACATCACTGTTTACTTAAAAGTAAATTGCTTAAACATCCAGTTCTTAAAGGTACCCTTACATGACACCACAAGTACAACAACAATGAAACATCGACCTCTACATCATGTGACAACTCCACACATAAATGACAATGTACCAGCACAGTTCCAAATGGTGCTAAGTCTACAAACATTACATTCCATAACAATAAATCTCTCGATTTCATAACTGCACCACAGCAACCAGCCAACCCAGCTTTGAAGAACGGGGACCTACGGAGTCAATCCCGCAAGCACAAAAAAAAGTACCCGGCCTGACCACAAGCTGCTTCGACCATTCGAACACCTCATGATGACTTGCTGGTCACTTACACACATGAACACTGACGATGTTCTCAACGAAATGACGACATCAACTTTGCCACCTCGACGACAGAAGAAGAAAGCAACCCAACTGGTCAAATTCATAAACATTGGACTCACAAATTTTCTTGTTAACATTTGTCTCTTGAAACACTGATTAGCGTTGTACTGTCATCATTACCATCACAGATTGTACACAGCGTTATTTGTCTTACCTATCTCCAGTTAACTGCATTACGTATATTTGTTCAATCTTCTTTCCAACATACAGAAAATATTTAACACGAGAAAGAGGGGGGGTGTAATGATTTCTGTATGTGCATGTTCACAAGGGGTCAATGTGCAATCAGCAGCACCACATGATGGCTAGAGGGCAGGACCAACGAGGGTATAAAAGCCAGGCACATTGGGTCTTGGGCAGTTGCTCTCTCTCTCGGGTACACTGTGATCAGGGCAATATCAGAATAGTTCAGATAGTTAGTGGAGTTACGCATAGTTACTGTAGGTAGATCTTGTTAACCCTATCACTAGTATCAAAAATAAAGTAAAGAACTCATGCACGTATTGTATAGTTACTCAATAACCCTTTGTTGTTACTGGACGAGTTCGAGTCTTCTTCATCGAGATTCAGAATACCTCACCATCAACCAAGGATTGAGTAGCACGAGTTTCCTACCACACAGGTAACAAGTCAAATAGCAGCTGTGGCAGCAGCCGGTCCCAAGGGAAAGTTTGTGCTGAAGCGAAAGGGAGAAGCAGGGTTTCTCCAAAAGGCGGAGCACAACCCAGTGAACACCCGGCAGACACAAAAATCACAATTTTTCTTTGTGGACGGCTCATCGATGTTTGAGGACAGAGTGATAAAGGTGGTATTTCGCAATTATAGGGAAACAATGAAACACAGGTACAGGAAGAACTAATATTGGACTTAGCCGGAACCATGAGCCTTCAGAGAGCTGAAGTAGCAGCAGTAGAAATATACCCGGAATATTTAGCTGCAACACTTGACATTTATCCAGGAGCATATATGTATGAAATAGCCTGACTGTGTTGATGAGGATGAGCCAGTCAATGTGCATTAATTGAATTTTAAGAAGGCTTTGCAAAAGTTCCCACATAAGACATTCCAGTGTAAAAGTAAAGCGCAGTGGAGTAGGGGAATGTATTGATGGTTAGAAAACTGATTGGCATACAGAAAACAAAGAGCAGGAATTACTGGGTATTTTCCAGATGGCAGGCAGTGGTTCCTGGGGTTTCAGATGATATATATCCGCAAAATACGAAGGCCGTTACTCAATTGTGGATAAAGTAAGCCCGCCTGTCTGTAAGCTTGTTTCAGAAACCGGGGTAAGCGGATCGCACCATGTCAATCAGTTTAAAGCGTATGGTGCACAGGCAGGTCGCCGTTCCCATGTGGGGCTGGTTTAACACAGTGGACTAAACAGCTGGCTTGCAATGCAGAACAAGACTAGCAGCGCGGGTTCAATTCCCGTACCAGCCTCCCCGAACAGGCGCCGGAATGTGGTGACTAGGGGCTTTTCACAGTACCTCCATTGAAGCCCACTTGTGACAATAAGCGATTATTATTATTATTATGTAGGATGCTGGAGAGGCGCAAGTGAACGCTCGTCCTGAGGTGTCTGCTTCAGTACCAGTTGTTCCACACGAGGTCCGACGGGCACCAGTAGGTGGATCAGCTCCGGGTATCCACCAGAAAACAAAGAACGCGGGGCACATAGGGGGAAATGGACAGGCATGTTCCAGGATTTTGACCCAGCGACATTGAAGGAACGGCGATATATTTCTGAAATCGACTCGGAGCAGCCGACCACGTACGAGCAGCTGCCCGAGTCGCAGGCCAGGGAATCCCCCGACAGCGGCTGCCAGAGACCGGGGAAACGTCCTAGAAGCCTGAGCCTTCACTCTACTGGCTCCCAGAGACCTGGAAAACAACACAGAAGCCGGGACCACCACTATGCTGCCCTCCAACGACTAGACCAGCATCGCAGCAGTTGCATCCCTCCCCCCTCCACCCCCCAGCTCCCAACCCCACTGACCCAGAGAGCTGCGACCCCCTGCAGGCCCCAAGCATTCCTTCCACCCCCCCTCTACAGTCGCCCCACACTCCTAAAACTCAACTCCCACAGCCTAACAATCACTAATACTGCTCTTTTAAATTTACTTGCAGGCCTAGAGGTCGCCGTCCTCTGAAGGAAGACAGCGATCTGGAAAGGACGCTGCGGACCCCAACAAACGGACCTGGCCATCGCCTCATCCGCAACCGCGATCCCAGAGACGCCATCCACTTCCGGCCTTCGCCCCAGAGCAAGGTCTGGGCATCCACCGACCTGTGAAGACAAACCGCAGCCTGATGGCGAGCTGGAACGCTCGGCCGAGCAGACCAACTTACCGCCGCAGGAACCGCAAGCAAGGCCACAAATCCTCCATCCACACACCGACCACAGTGAATAACCTCATTGGACACAACTATTCGCTGAACACTGCATACTCTCACCGTCTCCCAGGCTCGAAAAGAAGCAGTCGCTTCAGGAAGCGGGGAGAACGCACAGGTCTGCAGGTGAGAGTGAAACAACGCGGCCCCAAAGCCCCTCTGCCCAGCTCACTCCCAGCTAATGTCCAATCTCCAGAAAACAAGCCAGACGAACTTCAAGCCAGACTCACTTTTCAAAGAGAACTGAGGGACTTCTGTGTGCTCTGTTTCACGGAGCCATGGCTCACTCCTGCTTCACCGGACTGTGGCCTACAACCAGAGGGCTTCTCGATCCACCGAATGGACCGTACGGCGCCCTCAGGCAAGACAAGTGGAGGTGGGGGTCTGGCTCCTAATCAACACCTCCTGGTGCCGAGGTGTAGCAACACTGGCGAGTTTCTGCTCCCCGGACCTGGAATACCTGACGCTAAAATGCCGACCATACTTCCTTCCGCGGGAGTTCAGCTCCGTTATCCTGACGGCAGTTTACATCCCACCCCATGCAAATGTGAAAATCGCACTGAACTAAATATTCAGCACCACAAATAGCCTTGAAACGAAACATCCCGAAGCCTTGTTCATTGTAGCTGGGGACTTCAATCAGGCCAAGCTCAGTGGCATACTACCAAGTTACCACCAACACGTCACCTGTCCACCAGAGACCCAAACTTCCTGGACCACTGCTACACAAATATCAAACATGCCTACCCCTCTATCGTCCGCCCACACTTTGGCAAATCTGACCACAATGCTGTACTCCTGCTCCCGACATATTTGCAAAAACTGAAGCGGCAGAATTCGTCAAAGAAAGTCGTGCATTGTTGGTCTGAGGAATCGGATGATCTCCTGCGGGACTGCTTAAAGTCAGTATTTAAAAACTCTGCGACTCGGCTGAACCAGAACGCCACTACAGTAACTGACTTCATTAGTAAGTATCTAGGAGACTATGTGCAACAGAAGCAAATCCGCGTGTTTCCCAACCGGAAACCCTGGATGAACAGGGATATCCTCTGCTTACTGAAGTTTAGGTCTGAGGTGTTCAAGTCAGGCGACCCTGACCTCTAAAGAAATCCATCAACGATGCCAAAAGACAGTCCCGGACCAAGCTCGAGTCCCAGACTAGCCACACGGACCCCGCTGTATATGTCAAGGTCTGCAAGACATAACAGGCTACAAGATGAAGGCATGTAAAATCGACGGCTCCAACGCACCCCTCCCTGATGAGCTCAACGCATTCTATGCCCGATTTGAGCAAGAGGTCAGCGAGAGCGAGCCCTCCACCCCAGAAGCCTCGGATGAACTTGTATCTGAGATCACCACTGCAGACATCAGAGCAGCCTTCTCAAAGGTCAACCCCCGGAAAGCCACTGGCCCGGATGGGGTACCCGGACGAGCACTCCGGTCTTGCGCGAATCAGCTGGCGGGAGTATTTGCAGACATCTTCAACCTCTCTCGACAACAATCTGCGGTTCCTATCTGCTTCAAGAAGACGACGTTCATCCCTGTACCAAAAGAAAAGTCAAGCAGCGTGCCTTAATGGCTGTCGTCCAGTGGCTCTGACATCCATCATCATGAAGTGCTCTGAAAGGTTAGTCGTGGCAGGAATCAACTCCACCCTCCCAGATTGCCTTGATCCCTGGAATAACTAGATAACAAAGACACCTATGTCAGACTCCTATTTATCGACGACAGCTCAGCCTTCAACACCATCATTCCGACGAAACTCATCTCCAAATCCGTGGCCTGGGCCTCGGCTCCTCCCTCTGCGACTGGATCCTGAACCTTCTAACCCACAGACCACAATCAGTAAAGATAGGCAACTAAATCTCCTCCACGATCATCCTCAACACTGGTGCCCAACAGGCTGTGTCCTCAGCCCCCTACTATACTCCTTATACACCTATGACTGTGTGACTAAATACCCCTCCAACTCGATCTTTAAATTTGTTGATGACACCATCGTAGTGGGTCGGATTTCAGACAATGACGAGACAGAGTATCGGAATGAGGTAGAGAATCTGGTGAACTGGTGCGATGACAATAATCTCTCCCTCAATGTCAACAAAACGAAGGAGATAATCATCGACGTCAGGAAGCGTTGTGGAGAACATGCCCCTGTCTACATTAATGGGAACGAAGTAGAAAGTGTCGAGAGCTTCAAGTTTTTAGGTGTACAGATCACCAACAGCCTGTCTGCTCCCCCACGGCGACACAATAGATAAGAAAGCCCACCAACGACACTACTTTCTCAGAAGACTGAGGTAATTTGGCATGTCAGCTACGACCCACACCAACTTCTACAGATGCACCATATAAAGCATTCTTTCTGGTTGTATCACAGCTTGGTATGGAGCCTGCTCTGCCCAAGACAGCAGGAAACTACAAAAGGTCGTGAATGTAGCCCAGTCCATCACGCAAACCGGCCTCCCATCCATTGACTATCTACAATTCCCGCTGCTTCAGAAAGGCAGCCAGCATAATTAAGTACCCCACGCACCCCGGACATACTCTCTTCCACCTCCTCCCTTCATGAAAAAGATAACAAAGTTTGAGGTCACGTACCAACCGACACAAGAACAGCTTCTTCCCTGCTGCAATCAGACTTTTGAATGGATATACCTCGTATTAAGTTGATCCTTTCGCTACACCTTGTTTTAACTGTAATAATATATTCTGCAGTCTCTCCTTCCTTCCTTATGCAATGTTTGTACAGCATGCAAGAAACTTCTACTTTTCACTGTATACTAATAGCTGTGACAATAATAAATCAAATCAAATCAAAACAAAAAATAACAAAGGTCGTAACTTTTAAATTTGTGCTGAATTTTTTGCGTACTTTTTTCAAAATAAGTTATCCCTTCCTCTTATTATTTCCTATCTATGTCTTTGATCCATTCAGTAAATCTTCATCTTACAACACCTCGCTGTCAGCACGATCTGGAGAGAAATTGTCCTGTCATATCACGTTCATCTATCGGTTAGGGTAGCACGGTGCAGAGCGCTGAGCACAGCTACGTCACAGCTCAAGGATCCCAGGCTCGATTTCCGGCTTGAGTCACTGTCTGTGCGGAGTCTGCACCGTTCTCCACGTGTCTGCGTGGGTTTCCTCCGGGTGCACAAGTTTCCTCCCAGAATCTAAAGTTTGCAGGTTCGGTGAATTGGCCGTGAGAAATAGCCCTTAGTGTCCCAAAATTTTCCGTTGGGTTACGGGGATAGGGTGGAGGTGTGGGCTGAAGCAGAACCGGTGCAGACTCGATGGGCTGAATGGCCTCCTTCTGCGCTGTAACTTAACTGATTCTGTAATCGACGCCGTAAAGTCTCCATCAATGAATTTTCATGCTGCCCCTGGACTGTTTTATTTGGGCTTCTCACAGGAACCCCTCTTCAGCCTCCATACGATTTTCTTATAGGTGCTGTGACGGATCGGAAGAAAAGAAACTCGGTTCATTTCCCTTACGCCACTTTCGCGTAAGTAGCAGTATTTCGAAATTTGTGTGGTCACATGATCATAGAATCATAGAAATTACAGTACAGAAGGAGGACATTCAGCCCATCGAGTGTGCACAGGCTCTGGGAAAAGCAGACGACTCAACCTCAGGCTTCCAACCTATCCCCGTAATGTGGGAACCCGACCCAACCTTTTGAACACCAAGGGACAATTTAGCATCGCCAATCCACAAAACGTGCACATCTTTGGACTGTGGGGAAACCGGAGCACCCAGAGGGAACCCACGCAGACACAGGGAGAAAGTAAACATTCCATGCAACGGTCTTGGATGGAATTGAACCATCCGAGGCCGGATTTGAACCTTGGGATCCTGGAGCTGTGAGGCAGCAGTGCGAACAACTGTGCCACCATGCGCACGCGAGGGAACGAAAACATCACAAACTCTATTTATTATCATATTGGAAGTCTAATTTCTATCAAATTCATAGGTGCAGGTGAGGGAGCGGCCTGACGGGATAATTTTCCATAACCTCACACACATAGTCATAATATAATAATGATTAAAATAATTATAAAAATCTTTATTGTCACAAGCAGGCTTACATTAACACTGCAATGAAGTTACTGTGAAAAGCCCCTCGTCGCCACATTCCGAAGTTTTGGGAACTATGGGAAGAAACAGGAGCCCCCGCAGGACCCCCTCGTAGACAGGGAGAAAACGTGCAGACTCTCTACAGACAGTGACCCACTTCTGGATTCGAAACTGGGACCCTGATGGAAGGCTTGAGGTGCCGCAGTATCGGGCAGGTGTGCACAAAGTCACACACACTCACAGTAAGGCGTGGGAGTCGGAACCGGCTGGGTGGCCCAGATGTTCACAACGTCACACACACTCACAGTAAGGTGGGGGATGAGGAACCGGCTGGATGGGCCAGATGTTCATAACGTCACACACACTCACAGTAAGTTGGGGGGTGAGGAACCGGCTGGATGGGCCAGATGTTCACAACGTCACACACACTCACAGTAAGGCGGGGGAGTAGGAACCGGCTGGATGGGCCAGATGTTCGCAACGTCACACACACTCCCAATAAGCTGGCGGATGACGAGCCCAATGGATGGGGCAGGAGTTGACAACCTCACACACACACTGACAATAAGTTGGAAGGTGTAAAAAGAACAAAGAAAAGTACAGCACAGGAACAGGCCCTTCGGCCCTCCAAGCCAGTGTCGACCATGCAGACCGACTAAGCTACTATTTTCTACACTTCCTGGGTCCGTATCCCTCTATTCCCATCCTATTCATGTTTTGGCAAGATGCCCCTTAAATGTCACCATCGTCCCTGATTCCAACACCTGCTCCGGCAGCGAGGTCCAGGCACGCACGATCATCTGTGTAAATAACTTGCCTCGTACAGCTCCTGTAAACCGTGCCCCTCGCAACTTAAACCTATGCCCCCTAGTAATTGACCCCTCTACCCTGGGGAAGAGCCTCTGAATATCCAATCTGCTATGCCCCTCATAACTTTGTAGACCTCTATCAGGTCGCCCCTCAACCTGCGTCGTTCCAGTGAGAACAAACCGAGTTTATTCAACCGCTCCTCATAACTAATGCCCTCCATACCAGGCAACATCCTGGTAAATCTCTTCTGCACCCTCTCTAAATCCTCCACATCCTTCTGGTAGTGCGGCGACCAGTATTGAACACTATACTTCAAGTATGGCCTAACTAATGTTCTTTATAGCTGCAACATGACTTGCCAATTCTTCTCTTCAGTGCCCCGGCCAATGACGGCAAGGATGTCGTATGCCTTCTTGACTATCTTCTCCACCTGTGTTGCCCCTTTCAATGACCTGTGGACCTGTACTCCTAGATCTCTCTGACTTTCAATACACCTGAGGGTTCTACCATTCACTGTATATTCCCTACCAGCATTAGACCTTCCAAAATGCATTACCACACATTTGTCCGGATTAAACTCCATCTGCCATCTCTCCTCCCAAGTCTCCAGACAATCTAAATCCTGCTGTATCCTCCGACAGTACTCATCGCTATCCGCAATTCCACCAACCTTTGTGCCGTCTGCAAACTTACTAATCAGACCTCTTACATTATCCTCCGAATCATTTATATATACTACGAACAGCAAAGGTCCCAGCACTGATCCCTGTGGAACACCACTGGTCACAGCCCTCCAATTAGAAAAACACCCTTCCATTGCTATTCTCTGCCTTCTATGACGTAGCCAGTTCTGTATCCACCTTGGCAGCTCACCCCTGATCCCACGTGACTTCACCTTTTGTACCAGTCTGCCATGAGGGACCTTGTCAAAGGCCTTACTGAAGTCCATATAGACAACATCCACTGCCCTACCTGCATAAATCATCTTTGTGACCTCTTCTAAAAACTTTATCAATTGAGTAAGACACGACCTCCCCTTCACAAAACTATGCTCTCTCACGCCCATTTGCTTCTAAATCGGAGTAGATCCTGTCTCGAAGAATTCTCTCCAGTAATTTCCTGACTACTGACGTAAGGCTCACCGCCTGTAGTTCCCTGGATTATCCTTGCTACCCTTCTTAAACAAAGGATCAAGATTGGCTATTCTCCAATCCTCCGGGACATCACCTGAAGACTGTGAGGATCCAAAGATTTCGGTCAAGGCCTCAGCGATTTCCCCTCAAGCCTCCTTCAGTATTCTGGGGTAGATCCCATCCGCCCCTGGGGACATATCTACCTTAGATGTTTTCAAGACGCCCAACACCTCGTCTTTTTGGATCTCAATGTGACCCAGGCTATCTACACACCCTTCTCCAGACTCAACATCCACTAATCCCTTCTGTTTGGTGAATACTGATGCAAAGTATTCATTTAGTACCTCGCCCATTTCCACTGGCTTCACACATCGATTCCCTTGCCTATCCTTCAGTGGGCCAATCCGTTCCCTGGCTACTCTCTTGCGTTTTATGTTCGTGTAAAAAAACTTGAGATTTTCCCTAACCCTATTTGTCGTTCGGGGCGGTTGGACAGAGTACTTGTCCACAACCTCACACACTCACAATACAGTCGGCTGATATGCCTTTGGGAGGGGCAGCTTTGCACCACATCAATACCCTCACGCTGAGGTGGAGGAAGTTGTGACGAGGGCGGTTGGACCCGGCAGTTGTTCTGAACCTCACACTCACTCTCAATAATATGGATGGAGTTATGAGGCCGCGGTTGTATGGGGAATTGTTCTCAACCTCACACTCTCATAACATATTGGATATGCTGTAGTGTCGATTGAACGGGGAAATAGTTCACAACTTCACACACCTGATCACTATCAGTTGAGGTTGTGGCGGGCGGAACAATTGTTCCCCAATTCACACACTAACACTCTCACAGTAATTTAGAAGGGCAGACTGAGGAACGATTGTACGTGCTAATTTTTCACAACCTCATACGCACTCACAGTAAAGTAGGGAGGTGTTGAGAAGGTCACGTGGTGGGTTAATAGTTCACAACCTCACACATCTGTTCACAATAACGTGGAGGGTGTGGAGAGTGGGCGGACAGAAGTGTCCGGTGTTCACAACCTCACACACACACGTTCACAATATGGTGGCGATGGTGATGGGGGGCCTGGACGGGGCAATTGTTCACACAGTTACAATAAGGTGGAGGTGTTGTTGAATGGGAGAGGGATATTTTGCAACTACTGAAAAAAATAATAAAATATCCAGAAAAAAGAAGAACCAGACAACTTGCCTCAAGGGCTACCGTCCGTTGGCCTTGACATCGATCGAAGTGAAGTGCTTCGAGAGGTTGGCCATGAAGCACATCAACACCACACTCCTCGGATGCCTCGATCCACGACAATTTGCATAGTGCCGCAACCGGTCCTCAGCAGACGCCATTACACTGGCCCGACACTCATCCCTGGAAAATCTCCACAACAAGGACTCCTACGTCAGACTCATATTCATTGACTAAAGCTCCGCTTTCGAACACAATAACTTTGACCTTCTCCGCGATTGTTCTCATTACCGGTGCCCAGAAGGCTGCGTGCTTAGCCCCGTATGACACTACCTATACAGCCAGGACGTGTGGCAATATGTGGCTCCAACTCCATTTAAAGTTTGCTGCTCGGTCAGATCTCGAACAACGATACGTCATATTACGGGCGGGGGATAGAGAATCCAGTAGAATGGTGCAGCGACAACAATCTCTCCCTCAATGACGGGAAACTAAAGATCTGGTCATTGTTTTTAGGAAGCCAAGTACTGTACACACTACTGTGTGCATCAGCGGGGCCGAGGTGGAGATGGTTGATAGCTTCAAATTCCTTGTTGTGCACATCACCAAACATCTGTCTGCTCCAAGCTCGTCGACGCTACCACTAAGAAATCACAACAAGGCCGATACTTCCTCATGAAACTAAGGAAATTCGGCATGTCCCCACTGTCTCTTACCAACGTTTACAGGTGCAGCATCGAACGCATCCTATCTGGCTGCATTACAGCGTTGTATAGCAATTGCTCAGCCTAAGACCGCAAGAAACATCGAAGAGTCGTGAACACCGCCTCGTCCATCAGACGAACCCACCTCCCATCCATTGCCTGTATCGACCGCTGCCTTGGGAAAGCGGGCAGCATAATCAAAGAGACATCCAACCGGCTTACTAACTCTGCAAACTTTTGCCATCGGTCAGGAGATACAAAAGTCTGAGAACACGCACAAACAGATTCAAATACAGCTTCTTCCCCGCTGTTACTGGACTCTCTTCTGGACTGATCTGATTAATACTACTCCTCGATGCTTCACTCGATGCCGGTGTCTCGGAATTTGCTGTGTGGACCTTTCGTTGCCCTATTCACGTACTTTGGTTTCTTTTCATCGACTAAATGATCTGTTAGATCTGTAATAGAAAATTCATTGTAACTGTACCTCGGAACACGGTACAACAAACAAATCCAAATCCTATCCGGAGTCCAGATATTAAATATCTTTAAGCCGGTGAAATTATGACAGATGGAGTGTTTATTACCTCAATTATTTAATTATTTTCTGTCGAAGATCAGTCACCTGTTAACGTAATTTGTCCCAATAATTAGAGTGAACTCGAACTCACTGCTTGGCCGAATAAAAAATTAACTCATTCATTCATTACGTGTTTGTTCATTATGTTGAAGTTCAACAAACATTACAACCAATTATTATTTCGCAACATCAATAGAAAATTATGTTTCAGTCCATTAAACACAGCAAATGACTGAAAACATTTCATTGCATCTTTCACTGTGATTGCCGAAGGATTGTTCATTCCAATAATAACATACAGTTTCTAATTATTGTTTATACAATAATGAAATGGAGATTGTTATTCAATGGAATAGAATCTGTAATTCCTGACCACACAACGATAATAACATCAATTAAACATGCATTTGTTCAGCTCACAATCCCAATCAATGGGATTCTCCCTCGGCAGGATCCTCCCCTTCGCCGGCAGCGCACCCATGTCCGCGGGTTTCCCGACGCCGTGGGGTGGCCACAACGGGAAACCTCATTGACCGGCTGCGGGAATGGTGAATGCCGCGCGCAGCTTCGGAATCTGGACCTGATGAAACTGAGAACCAAACACAGGCCATTAAAACGATGATAACATTCCTACAGAATGCTCATGGGAAGGAACTGATTACATTCAATCCATTGATCACTGACGATATGTATTAACGTTTTTAACTTGCTACAATAATATGCATTTTGAAATATTTTGCATGTCGCTGACACTAACAATTATACCTCAGGTTTTAATTCCAGTAATCATTGTTGTGAATGAGCCAACGGGTTCTCGGTCTTACAGCGCGAGATGGACCGAATGGTTGACCGGTACGGTTTACAGGCAACATTCCCGTATCTCTATAATGTCATCGTCTGCGGCCATGACCAGCAGGACCACGACAAACACCTCCGAAAATTTCTCCAGACCGCTAAAATCCTTAACCTTACATACAACAAGGATAAATGCGTGTTGACCACCGACAATTTAGCCATCCTCGGCGATATAGTGCGAAATGGAGTTATAGGCCCCAACCCTGCACGCATGCGCCCCCTTATGGAGTTCCCCCTCCCTCATTGCTCTAAGGCCCTGAAACGTTGCCTCGGGTGTTTTAGCTACTATGCCCAATGGGTCCCCAACTACGCAATCCACAGTTCTTCCCCTGTCGATAGAGGCCCGCCGGGCCTTCACCTGCATCAAAGCAGACATTGCAAAGGCCACGATGCATGCCATCGACGAGTCCCTCCCCTTCCAGCTCGAGAGCGATGCGTCCAACGTATCTTTGGCGGCCACCCTCAAACAAGCAGGCAGACCCGTGGCCCTCTTCTCCAGTACCCTCCATGCCTCCGAAATTCTCCACTCCTGAGTCGAAAAGGAGGCCCAGGCCATAGTAGAAGTTGTGCGACATTGGAGGCATTACCTGGCCGGTAGGAGATTCACTCTCCTCACTGACCAACGGTCGGTTGCTTTGATGTTTAATAATGCACAGCGGGGCAAGATAATAAACAACAAGATCTTGAGGTGGAGGATCGAACTCTCCACCTACAACTCCGAGATCTTGTGTCGTCCCGGGAAGCTAAACGAACCTCCTGACGCCCTGTCCTACGGCACATGTGCCACCGAACAAGTGGACCGCCTCCGAGCCCTCCACGAGGGCCTCTGCCACCCGGGGGCCACTCGCCTTTTCCATTTTGTCAAGACCTGCAACCTGCCCTACTCCATCGAGGAGGTCAGGACAGCCACTAGGGACTGCCAAATCTGCACGGAGTGCAAACCGCACTTCTACCGGCCAGAGAGGGTGCACCTGATAACGGCTTCTGGTACCTTTTAACGTCTCAGCATGGACTTCAACGGCCACCTCCACTCCACCGACCGCAACACGTACTTCCTGAACGTGATTGACGAGGACTGTTCCCGTTCGCCATCCCCTGCCCCGACATGACCGCAAAGACCATTATCAAGGCCCTCCAGGGTATCTTTACACTGTTCGCGTTCCCCGCTTACATACACAGCGATAGAGGGTCCTCCTTTATGAGCGGCGAACTGCGTCAATACCTGCTCAGCAAGGGCATCACCTCGAGAAGGACGACCAGTTACAACCCCCGGGGTAACGGACAGGTAGAGAGAGAGAACGGAACCGTCTGGAAGACCGTCCTACTGGCCCTAAGGTCCAGGAACCTCCCAGACTCCCGCTGGCAAGAAGTCCTCCCGGATGCCCTCCACTCCATCCGGTCACTGCTTTGTGCCACCACCAACCAGACACCTCACGAACGTCTCCTTGTCTTCCACAGGAAGTCCTCCTCTGGGACCTCGCTCCCGACCTGGCTGGCAGCACCCGGTCCCATCCTGCCCTGAAAACACGTGCGGGCACACAAGTCGGACCCGTTGGTCGAGAGGGTCTATCTGCTCCACGCTAACCCCCAGTACGCCTACGTGATATACCCCGACGGCCGACAAGATACGATCTCCCTATGGGACCTGGCGCCCGCCGGAACCCCATGTACATTCCAGCCGCCAGTCCCACCCTCCCCTCCACAGCAGCACCTTACCGGAGGCTCGGCCCTTCCACCGGCCCCGCCGTGCACGCCCCCCCCCACACCCACCGACGCCCCCCGCAGGCGCTCCCTTCCCAGGTCAACCGTTTTCTCCACCAGCGGCATCTAGGGATGCCGAAGCAGCCATGGAGATCGAAGCCACGCTCCCGGAGTCTCAGGCGCCCGAGCCTCCACCGGAGTCAAAAAAAGCTCCGACGATCACAGAGGACGGCCAGGGCCCCCGATCGACTGATTGCTTAATTTTAACTGTAATCTGTAAATATAAACCATCAAATGTACATAGCTATCAGACTTGTAAATGTTACAAAACACTGTACGGAGGTATTGCGGTACCTCCATAACTAATTATACCACGTTGCCATGTTTTGTAGTTTCAGGCCACCACTCCCGCTGGACACTTTTTTAACAGGGGGTGAATGTGGTATCATAGGTATTACGGTACCTGATAGGCTGAAGCACCATTGGTGGAAACTGTATGCTTTCTATTGGTTAGAATGTATGAAAGCTCCGCCCTGAAAAGCGGGGTATACGAACCCGTGCCGCCGCAACCTGAGCTGCTGGGGGAAACGTCTAGCTTATTAAAGTTTCAGTTGGACTACAACCTCGCTTTAGTGGTCATTGATCGTGCATCAGGGTGCAAAGGAGATTTACCAGGATGCTGCCTGGTTTGCAGGATAGGTCTTATGAGGAAAGGTTGAGGGAGCTAGGGCTTTTCTCTTTGGAGCAGAGAAGGATGAGAGGCGACTTAATAGAGGTTGGAAAAGATGATGAGGGGATAGAGAGAGTGGGCGTTCAGAGTCTGTTTCCTCGCGTGAATGTAGCTGTTCCAAGGGGCATAACTACAAAGTTGAGGGTGGGAGATATAGGAGGGATGTCCGAGGTAGGTTCTTTACTCAGAGGGTGGTTAGGCTGTGGAATGGACTGTCTGCTGTGATAGTGGAGTCGGACACTTTAGGAACTTTCAAGCGGTTATTGGATAGGCACATGGAGCACACCAGAATCACAGGAAGTGGGATAGCTAGATCTTGGTTTCGGACAATGCTCGGCACAACATCGAGGGCCGAAGGGCCTGTTCGGTGCTGTACTGTTCTATGTTCTATTCCAAGTGTTTACTGTTTATGGAGAAAGAGAGAAAAAGACGGGTGGGGAGGAGATAGAGAGAGTGACTGGTAGAGACAGAAAGGCAGGAGCGGAGCGAGAGAGAGCGAGGTAAAGAGAGAGAGAGAGAGAGAGAGAGAGTCAGAGAGAGGCAGAGTGAGGGAGAGACTGGCAGAGATATAAAGGCAGGGACGGAGGGAGAGAGAGAGGTAAAGAGAGAGAGACAGAGACAGACAGTCAGAGAGAGGGAGACAGACAGCCAGAGAGAGAGAGAGGGGGGGGAGAGAGAGTGAGGGAGAGACTGGCAGAGACAAACGCAGGGACGGAGGGAGAGAGAGAGAGAGGGGTAAAGAGAGAGGGAGAGAGACAGGCAGAGAGAGAGAGAGATAAAGTGAGGGATAGACTGGCAGAGACAGAAAGGCAGGAGCGGAGGGAGAAGGAGAGAGGTAAAGAGAGAGAGAGATAGATAAAGAGAGAGAGAGACAGTCAGAAAGAGCGGGAGACAAGGAGAGACAGACACTCAGAGAGAGACAGAACGAGACACAGACTGAGGAGGAAATAGAGAGAGACATGGGTAAAGAGAAAGAGAGACAAAGGGACAAATTGAAAGTCAGCCCGTCACTAAATCTCAATTCAAACTGATTCCTGTACCTGTCACTAAAGCCTCACGTCATCGCAATGTATAAACCTGCCAGCATGAATCCAGAATGCAGTCTGGTGTTAAATAACTTTAAACTCAGCTTCCGCTAACTTCTCCCACATTCTGCACCTGATTTGGGAATAGAAATATTTGCTGGAAGGGTGATTGGTAAAAGACTCCGAAAGGAATGGGCAGCTGCTTTGCCAGTGTACAGAGGGCAGGGTAACTCTTTCTGGGGGCAGAGGAGATGTGTCTGCAGACTGGCAATACAGATGCTGTTCACGGGTGGGGTGGGGGGTGTTCAGAGAGAGGGTGGGGGTACGGGGGAGAGGGATGGAGGAAGACAGTAGACAGGGGAAGGAAAGTGTGTTTCCCACCTCCCCACCCGCATAGGATCACATTGCTGACTGTGGGATCCTGCTGTGCACCAATGGCCTGCAGCCTTTCCTGGGCTGTCAGCTTAGTAACCACACACAGTGTCAAATTAAACCGGTTCATGTACTGTAAAGCACCTTTTGGGGAGGGGGGGAGAATAACCTAATCCCTCCCCTGCGCCACCCCCTGAGACTGGGAGCAGGGCACTGACTCCACACTGGAGACCTCCAGATACTGTGTGCCTGCCCCCCCCCCCCCCTCCCCATCCCCTCTTTGACCCTCCCACCAAACTCCACCTCTATTCTGCTCTCTATTCCTGTTTCCCTCGCTCTCTCCCCTCCCTCGCCAATCTCTCTTCACCCATTTCTATGACTCGTGGAGTAAGACGGGAAAGAGACAGATAATCTGACAAGCAGAAACTTTGGCAAAGTCAATCCAAACGCTGCCCTGGGCTTTTCCACACACAACACTGACATTCCAGTAAAACACGGGCACTGTGCAATTGGCTAATTGTCTCAATGAAATGAAATGAAAGTCCCTCTTTGAAACTGGCATTGAGGGAGGTAACTGGCCCCCGAGTGGGGGAAAGTTTGGAGATCTCGGTGAATTAATTTCTCCCCCCCCCCAGCCTGTCCCCCCCCCCACACACACACACACATGCACCCCCATCCCCATCACCAACACGTCACTAATCAGCCCATCTTCAGCACAGGAGATATTCTGGGATTAGAAACAAACCCTTACACAGCCTCACATTTACAACTTCAATTCCAGCACCTCGGCGACATTAGGAAAGGCGATGTGTTCACGTTTACATGTTGCAGTGTGCACAGCAGGATCCCACAATAAATAAACATGATGGATACGGGAGCCCTGTCCATGATCCTGTGTGTCTCTGAACAACCTCCCACTCAACCTCCCACCTCCATTCCCCACCCACACACACTTTCACCACCCCCGCCTTCCCCCCATTCAAATAACGACAAATCACATTGGTGTTTCTATCATTTTATTGGAAGAGGGAATATAGACAGAAGTAGCTGGAGAGAGAGAGAGAGGCTTGTGGTGGGGGAGCTGGAGGTGCGGTGGGGGAGGGGGAGGTGCGGTGGGGAACAAAGAGAGGGAATTTCTCCCACACCCCCTCTCTATTTCTCTCAGGGCTTCTTTCCCTCAGGAGACATTTTCAAATCGACTGTCTCAGGACTGTAGTTTGTGTAAAATCGCACTTTCTAAAACAAAATGTAACTGGGCCGTGCTTGACTGCACACAGCAGAACCCCACCCAGAGACACTTTATTTTTCACTGTATCTCTCTCTGTCTTTCTCTCTCCACCTCTCTTTTTCTCTCGCTCTCCCTCCACCCTCTTTTCCCCCTCTCTTTTTCTCTGCATCTCGTCCGACCTCTCTCTCCCGTCTCTTTTTCTCTCGCTCTCCCTCCACCATCTCTCCCCCCTCACTTTTTCTCTCTATCTCCCTCCGACCTCTCTCTCCCGTCTCTTTTTCTCTCGCTCTCCCTCCACCCTCTCTCCCCCCTCTCTTTTTCTCTCTATCTCCCTCCGACCGACCTCTTCCCTCTCTTTTTCTCTCTCTCTCCCCCCGCCCTCTCTCTTTTTCTTTCGCTCTCCCTCCACCCTCTCTCTGTTTTTCCTCCCCCTCCCTCTTATCTCTCGACAAATCGCTTTGGGATTTTCTTTTACATATATTACAAGGTGAAATATAGAAAGAAATGGCTGGAAAGAGGGAGAGATTGGAAAGATGGAGAGATTGGAAAGAGGCCGAGATTGGAAAGAGAGAGAGATTGGAAAGAGAGAGAGATTGGAAAGAGAGAGAGATAGAAAGCTGGAGGGACAGAGACAGGGATATTTAACCACAAAACCCCCTCAGAAATCCTTCCAATCCCACCGCCCTGTCTAAAGCACAAACACCACTCTGGGCTTGAGGACAAACCTTTACCAGGCTGCGGCCTATTCATTTCAGACCCAGTCCCTCGCCTCCTCCTGACTGCTTTACACTCAGTCAACTAGTTTAATTTTAAATTTGTGTGGTCTCTAAGTTGAAGTTCAGGAAATGCAGCAGGCCACTGATGCACAGCAGGATCCCACACACAGCAATGTGATCCTGTCAGGGACAGGCAGGTGAGCAGGGGGGTGTGGGGTCGTATTCCTTCCATTGCCTGCTATATTCGTTCTTCCATCTCCCCTCACCCCCCTATACTCCCACCCCTGAACACCATGGGTATTCCGAGTCTGGAGACACATCCACTGTCCCCAGAAAGAGTGAAACTCCCCTCTTTAAATTGGGAAACCCACTGCCCGTCCGTTAGGAGACTTTTTAAAATCTCCCTCCCAGTATTTAGTTCTCTTCTTTTCCCAAATCAGGGTATCCCCAGAAAGATGGGATGAAATTCCCCATTGCAGTTTGTGGGGTTGTTTTCATAGATTAAAGGTTTAAAGAGACACTAAAATATTGGAGAGAAATGGACAGATATCGGCAGAACGCTGGGGAGACAGAGAGAGAGAGAGACAAGAATGGAAAGAAGGTAGAGAGGGAGAGAAAGCCTCTCTTCTTCACAGCCTCCCTCTCCCTTCATCCTCTCTCTGTCTTTCTCCTCTCCCTCTCTCTAATCTCCCTCACACCCTCCCCACACTCTTTCGGTACTTCGCTCTCTCTCTCTCTCTCTCTCTCACCCCAGTACCCCAGTAGTTGGGAAGGAGAGAGAGAGAGAGAGAGGGTCAGGCACAGGAATCCACCTATCACCACCACAGTAACCTGAATTAAAATGGCCCTCTGCGGATTGAATTTCACCTTCATATTTATGTCTCGGCCGAAAATACAGGCTTCATTCCAGAATTATATCCGCTTCAAGTTAAGGGACTTTTATTCCGGGCCATCGAGATTACTTTACAGTCGATGAATTTGTTTTGAAAGTGACCTCACTATTTTTTTTATTGTTTATTTTTTTAAAAATAAATTTAAAATACCCAATTCATTTTTTCCAATTAAGGGGCAATTTAGCGCGGCCAACCCACCTCCCCTGTACATCTCTTTTTGGGTTGTGGGGGTGAAGCACACGCAGACACGAGGAGAATGTGCAAACTCCACACGGACACCGACGGGATCGAACCTGGGACCTCGGCGCCGTGAGGCTGCAGTGCTAACCCACTGCGACACCCTGCTGCCCGAAAGTGACCCCAATAGTATTAATTTTGTGAATTCTGCTGGCAACTTGTGCACAGGGAGGTCGCCAAAATGATAACACTTTGAAAATTGAGTTCAGAGTTTCTGATCTGGGATTTCTCTCTCTCTCTCTCCCTGTTTCTACACCATTGTTGTATTGTGCACACTGACGGCAGTATTGATTACACAGTAAGATCCCACACGCAGCAGTGTGACCCTGGCTGAATATTCCCTCTGTCTCCTGTGAAAGCGGTTCAGCAACTCACTCATTCCCAAGTCTTGAAAATTAAATACAATGTTGCCAAGTGTGAGGATATCCATTTTGGGAGGAATAACAGCAGAATGGATTATTATTTAAACGGTAAATGTTAAAACATGCTGCTGTGAAGAGGGACCTGGGTGTGCTGGTGCACGAGACGCAAAAAGTTGGTGTGCAGGTGCAACAGGTGATTAAGAAGGCTAATCGAGTTTTGTCTTTCATTGCTAGAGGGATGGAGTTCAAGACTAGTGAGGTTATGCTGCAATTGTATATGGTGTTGGTGAGGCCACATCTGGAGTATTCTGTTCAGTTTTGGTCTCCTTACCTGAGAAAGGACATATTGGCACTGGAGGGAGTGAGAAGGAGATTCACTCGGTTGATCCCAGAGTTGAGGGGATTAGATTATGACGAGAGGTTGAGTAGACTGGGACTGTACTCATTGGAGTTAAGAAGGATGCGGGGAGGGGGGGGGATCTTATTGAGACATATACAATTATGAAGGGAATAGATAGGATAGATGCGGGCAGATTGTTTCCACTGGTCGGGGAAAGCAGAACGAGGGGGAATAGCCTCAAAATAAGGGGAGGTAGATTTAGGACGGAGTGTAGGAGGAACTTCTTCACCCAAAGGGTTGTGAATCTATGGAATTCCTTGCCCAGTGAAGCAGTTGAGGCTCCTTCTTTAAACGATTTTAAGAAAAAGATAGATACCTTCTGAAGAAGAAAGGGATTCGGGGATATGGTGTACGGGCCGGAGAGTGGAGCGGAGTCCACAAAGATCAGCCATGATCTCATTAAATGGCGGAGCAGGCTCGAGGGTCCAGATGGCCTACTCCTGTTCCTAGTTCTTATGTTCTTAAATTCTTATTCAACATTCAAATTCCTGGGGAAAAGAGGGATTAAATTAACTCATTCGCAGGAAAATGGTTAAACTAGAAATACAGCAAGAGGCCAAGATTCTCCCTCTCAGTTACACAAACTCCCAGCACCTTTTATAAGGTGTTACTGCTATAAATTATAAAATTAGGGCCAAAGAAAGCAAAAAAATATTTTTTTGTTTTTGTTTTGGTGAAGCCCGGCCACATTTCTCTCTATGTAGCCGGGGACTAGTGTGCTGCATGATGCCTATTGTAGCAACTGAGTAAAAGAACACAAAGTAACTGAGGGAGAAAGAAAAGGGGGTGGACTCCAAAACGACCAGCGGAGCACAACCCAAAAAGAACAAAAAGGAGAAACAAAAACTTAACAAAACGCCGTCAAATGAAAGTGTGAGAATCGGGGTCAGTCCGGCAGCCCAACCCCCGCGGGGCCCACCGAGCCCGGAAAGCTTCGAGTGCGCCCGTGGACAGCGCATGCTCCCGCTCCAGGGACACCCGGCCGCCAACCAGGCCGCGGAAGAGGGGCAGACAGCCGGGCCGGACGGCCCCCTCGGTAGCTCGATGCCTGGACCTATCAATGGGAAGTTTGGCCCGGCCCAGGAGCAGGTTCCCGAGGAGACCCTCCGCCTTCCCCGCCCCCACCGCACCGGGTGTCCGTAGATCAGGAGCGTGGGGCTGAAGTGCAAAGAAAACCTCAACAACAACGTTGCCAAGAAATCAAAGCGGGAGAGCAGCCGAGGACAGACAACATGGACAAGCTCCACGGTCCGCACCAGGCCGCAAAAGAGGCAGGTCTGTGGGGAGGCCGAGAAGTGATAGCCTCTGTGATTGGACGGCACTGCCATGTGCAGCACCCTCCACCCCAGGTCTGCAAGTTTTATGGGGAGGACACCTCCGTAGAGGGACCCCCAGCAGGGACCTCCGCTGCCGGACGCCAAGGCGTGTGCGGAGGGCGGGCGGGGTAAAGGAGGTGGAAGGTGTGCAGCAGCAGGCCGGACAGGAAACCCCTCCACGCGGTGCGGAAAGGCACGGAGGGTATTTCCGTGAGGCGGCTGTGGAGCGCCGGCGCCCGGCGGGTGCACCGGGGCCTGGGACCAATGTGGAATTCCGTCCGAGCAGGGGTTCGCTCAGACGGGATGCCAACCTCACAACCGCGCCGCCTCTAGCTCCAGTGTGCCCGCGGGGCCGGGCACGGGCGTTTTGAGGCTTGGATGGCACTGGCCGGGCGCTGGACAGACACCGCCCCGCGCTCAGCCAGCTCGTGGGGTGTCAGCCAGCCCGGCCCTCTGCCACCCAGCCCTTCCCACGGCACCCACAACACGGCCCTCCGCCACCCAGCCCTTCCCACGGCACCCACAGCCCGGCCCTCCGCCACCCAGCCCTTCCCACGGCACCCACAGCCCGGCCCTCTGCCACCCAGCCCTTCCCACGGCACCCACAGCACGGCCCTCCGCCACCCAGCCCTTCCCACGGCACCCACAGCCCGGCCCTCCGCCACCCAGCCCCGCCCACAGCACCCACAGCACGGCCCTCCGCCACCCAGCCCTTCCCACGGCATCCACAGCCCTCCGCCACCCAGCCCTTCCCACGGCACCCACAGCCCGGCCCTCCGCCCCCCAGCCCTTCCCACGGCACCCACAGCCCGACCCTCCGCCACCCAGCCCTGCCCACAGCACCCACAGCCCGGCCCTCCGCCACCCAGCCCTTCCCACGGCACCCACAGCCCGACCCTCCGCCACCCAGCCCTGCCCACAGCACCCACAGCCCGGCCCTCCGCCACCCAGCCCTTCCCACGGCACCCACAGCCCGGCCCTCCGCCACCCAGCCCTTCCCACGGCACTCACAGCCCGGCCCTCCGCCAGCCAGCCCTTCCCACGGCACCCACAGCCCTCCGCTCCGCCACCCAGCCCTTCCCACGGCACCCACAGCCCGGCCCTCCGCCACCCAGCCCTTCCCACGGCACCCCCAGCCCTCCGCTCCGCCAGCCACCTGAATGGAGATTGGCGGAGGTGCTGATTCCTGAGCAGCGGCTCCCTTACGACAGCCGCTACCCCTGACGGGGGAGAGTGCGGCGCCTGGAGACCGTGTTTCAGACTTTGAGGAGGTCCTGGTACAAGACGGGCAGCGCCAACAGAGAGTTCCGAAGACCCTGCTGGTCAACGAACAGGAGCTGCACGTCGTAGTTCAGGCCGAGCACCTGGGGGAAGAAATCCGTCGCCAGGGCCCCACCGTGGAGGAGGCTCAGCGTACAGGTAACGCTGCAGAGTCTGAGGGTGGAAAGTGGCAGTCTGGGTGCGGAGGCACACCAGCGCCTGACCGCCCTCCGCAATCGGGAGACTCCAGACCTCCGCAGCGATCCAGTGCAGTCGATTGTCCCAGAGGAACCGAAGCTGGGTTCTCTGGATGCGTGTGACAAAGCCAGGGGGAGGAGTCAGTGACCAGCCGGGACCACAGCATGGAGGCGATCAGCTGGTTTATGACGAGAACTCGGCCCCTGTGGGACAGCACTCGGAGCCGTCCTGTCCAGCGTCCCAGGCCAGCGGTGACCTTGGTCTCCAGCTCCTGCCAGTTCGCCGGCCAGGCTTCCTCTGCCGGGCAAAGATGGACTCCCAGGTAGAGGCTGTTGGTCCGACTCCAGCTGAAGGGCCCGAGCTCCTCCGGGAGGGGGTCCATCTGCCACGGACCGACCAGGAGTCCGGAACATTGAGCACAGTTGATCCGTGCGGAAGACGCGGCGGAGTAGACCGCTTGGCTCTCTCGCATCCTCCGCAGGTCACCGGGGTCAGTGACCATGAGGAACACGGCATCAGCGTACACCGAGAGGACCACCCCACGTCAGGCTCGCGCAGAACCATCCCGTTAACCTCCTCCGCAGGAGGCACAGGAAAGGCTCCACGCATAGGGAATAATGTTGACCGGACAGGGAGCAGCCCTGACGCACTCCTCTCCCAAAGCGAAGGGGCGCCGTCAGGGACTGGTTAACATTAATCAGACTCTCCGAGGCGGCGGACAGTAATCGGATCCGGGCGACAAAATGCCACCCAAACCCGAAAGCTCGCAGTGTCCCGAGCAAATCCCCGGGCCCCACCCTGTCGAACGCCTTCTCCTGGTCAAGAGACAGGGAGGCGCTCGACATACCAGTCCTCTGGGTAAAATGGATAATGTCCCGGGCAAGGTGGATATTGTCATAGATTGTGCGGTCCGGGACTGTGTAGGACTGGTCAGGGTGGATCATGTGGTCCAGCACGGGGCCAAGGCGTAAAGACAGCACCTTGGCAAATATTTTAGAGTCCGTGCTGAGGAGGGAGACCGGTCGCCAGTTCTTAAGTTGACGGAGATCCCCCTTCTTGGGCAGCAGGGCAATGACGGCCCTGCGCGACGAAAGGGACATCTCCCCGGTCGCGATACATTCCCCCAGGACCCCCGCATAGTCGCTCCCCAGGACGTCCCAGCACGCCCTGAAGAACTCCACGATCAGCCCGTCCAGCCCTGGGGATTTGCCCCGTGAGAGGCTGTCCGGGGCGCCGGTCAGCTCTTGGAGGTTGATGCCATTATCGAGCTTCCCGGCGCCCTCCGGGCCGACGTGCGGCAGGTCCTCCCACAGAACTCTGCAAGCGTCCTCGCTGGACGGATCCTGAGAGAAGAGGTCGGAGTAAAAATCCCTGATCAGGGACCTGACCCCCTCCGGATCCGAGACGAGGGGCCGGTCGTCGGCCAGCAGCGTAGAAACCTGCCGACGGGCCCCGCGTCCTCTTTCCAGCGAGTAGAAGAAGGGGGAGCCGCGGTCCATGTCCGTTAGGAGACGGATCCGCGACCTCACGTACGTGCCGTGGGACCTGGCAAGTTGCAGGTCCCGCAGTGCGCCCCTCCTCTCCCTGTACACCAGCCCCAGGGCCGGGCCTCATCGGGCTGAGCGAGACGTGACTCCAGATCGAGGAGTTCCTCAGCTAATTTGGCGATCGTGGAGTTCCGCACCGCCGAAGACCCCTTCGTGTACCCCTGACAGAAGGCACGGATCTGGGCCTTGCCCACATCCCACCGCAGCCTCAAGGAGGGGAAGGCACCCCGCTTCCTTCTCCAGCCGGCCCAGAAACGGCGGAACGAGTCCAGGAACCGCTCGTCCTCCAGCAGCAGGTTGTTGAAGTGCCAGTACGCGGACCGTGTCTGAGCGCGGGACGGGGCGAGACCCGCCCACACCACGTGGTGATCCGAGCTCGGCACCTGCTCCATGGAGGCCGTCGGAAAGTACGTCTTGGAAATGTAAAGACGGACGATTCTGGACGCTCTGAAAGGGTGCCACACAGAGGCGCATAGCCGCAATTCAGTGTTGAGAGTCCGCGAGACATCCACCAAGTCAAAGGACCTAACCAGGTCCCCCAGCTTCACCACCGCCGCCGCGCTGCGCTGGACTCCACCACGGTCCTTGTCCCGGAGGATGCAATTAAAACCCCCTCCGAGGACGATGCACTCGCCCACCGGGATGGTGCCGAGAAGAGTGGACACCTTTTGGAAGAAAGCCGCCTGCTGCGGTCCGGCCACGGGAGCGGATACATTTACAAAGTGAATCACCACTGCCCCGTCCCGGGCCTTTAGGTGCAGCAGACGGCCTGGCACCGGCTCCTTGACCCCCCCCCCCCCCCCCCAAGATCTCCGGCTGGAAATGTGGAGCCAACAAGATAGCCACCCCGCCCGAACGTGGGGCCAGGTGACCCATGAAGACTCCTCCTTGCCCCTCCAGGGTCCACTGAGCTTCGTCACCCGGATGGCCTGGGTTTCCTGCAGGATGCACACCCCGTACTTTCCGTCCCGGAGGATAGACAAGAACTGGAACAGGAGGTGCGCGTTGCTGCTGCCCTTGATGTTGAGGCTGGCTATGGTTACCTCCATGTCAGTAGTATTCTCTGTCCGTTACCGATACCTTTAGTGCTCAGAGGCCCCCTCCACTCCCTCAGGAGTCCAACAAGGAACTGAGCAGCTTGGAGCTGCTCCTCCTGGTCTTGATCGAACTCCCGGGCCTCTCTGGCACAGGCCCGGGCGGAGACAAGGAGCAGCCCCAGATTTCCCCAGCTGTCCAGGACCCGCCGCACACAGTCTTCCCCGCCCCCCCCCTCACCCGGGGAGGGGGCAGCAAGACCCCCCCCCCCTCACCTGGGGAGGGGCCAGCAAGACCCAGCCCCCTCACCCGCGGAGGGGGCAGCAAGACTCACCCCCACCCCGGGGAGGGGGCAGCAAGACTCACCCCCACCCCGGGGAGGGGGCAGCAAGACTCACCCCCACCCCGGGGAGGGGGCAGCAAGAACCACTCCTCCTCACCCGGGGAGGGGGCAGCAAGACCCACCCCCCTCACCTGGGGAGGGGCCAGCAAGACCCAGCCCCCTCACCCGGGGAAGGGGCAGCAAGACCCAGCCCCCTCACCCGGGGAGGGGGCAGCAAGACCCAGCCCCCTCACCCGGGGAAGGGGCAGCAAAACCCAGCCCCCTCACCCGGGGAGGGGGCAGCAAGACTCACCCCCACACCTGGGGAGGGGGCAGCAAGAACCACTCCTCCTCACCCGGGGAGGGGGCAGAAAGATCGACCCGCCTCCCCCAGCAGCCGCTGTCCCCCTCCTCCTCCCCAGCAGCCACGGTCCCCTTTCCCCCACCCCCCAGCAGCCGCAGTCCCCCTCCCCCAGCAGCCGCGGTCCCCTTCCCCCCTCCGCCAGCAGCCGCGGTCCCCCTCCCCTTCCCCAGCAGCTGCGGTCCCCTCCCCCTCCCCCAGCAGCCGCGGTCCCCCTCACCCCCCTCCCACAGCAGCCGCGGTCACCTTCCCCCCGTCCTCCAGCAGGCGTGGTACCCCTCCCCACCCCCAGCTGCCGCGGTCCCCCTCGTCCCCCTCCCCCAGCAGCTGCAATTCCCCCACGCCAGCAGTCGCGCTCCCTCTCCCCCTCCCCCAGCAACCGTGGACCCCCTCCCCGTCCCCCAGCAGCCGCGGGACCCTCCCCCTCCCCCAGCAGCCGCGGGACCATCCCCCTCCCCCAGCAGCTGCGGTCCCCCCCCCCCAGCAGCCGCGGTCTCCCTCCCGCTCCCCCAGCAGCCGCGGCACTCCTACCCCTCCCCCACAGCAGCCGCGGTTCCCCTCCCAACCTCCCCCAGCAGCCGCTGTTCCCCTCCCCAGCAGCCGTTGTCCCCCTCCCCCAGCAGCCGCGGTCCCCTCCCCCAGCAGCCGTGTGCCCCCTCCCCCAGCAGCCGCGGTCCCCCTCCCTCACTCCTCCAGCAGCCGCAGTCCCCCTCCCCTCCACCAGCAGCCGCGGTCCCCCTCCCCTCCCCCAGCAGCCGCGGTCCCCTCCCCCAGCAGCCGCGATCCCCCCCCTCCCCCAGCAGCCGCGGTCCCCCTCCCCTCGCCCAGCAGCCGCGGTCCCCCCCCCAACAGCCGCGGTCCCCCTCCTCCCCAGCAGCCGCGGTCCCCCTCCCCCCCAGCAGCCGCGGTCTCCCTCCCGCTCCCCCAGCAGCCGCGGCCCCCCTACCCCTCCCCCACAGCAGCCGCGGTTCCCCTCCCAACCTCCCCCAGCAGCCGCTGTTCCCCTCCCCAGCAGCCGCTGTCCCCCTCCCCCAGCAGCCGCGGTCCCCTCCCCCAGCAGCCGTGTGCCCCCTCCACCAGCAGCCGCGGTCCCCCTCCCTCACTCCTCCAGCAGCCGCAGTCCCCCTCCCCTCCCCCAGCAGCCGCGTTCCCCCTCCCCTCGCCCAGCAGCCGCGGTCCCCTCCCCAGCAGCCGCGGTCTCCCCCCCTCCCCCAGCAGCCGCGGTCTCCCTCCCCTCGCCCAGCAGCCGCGGTGCCCTCCGCCAGCAGCCGCGATCCCCCCCTCCCCAGCAGCCGCGGTCCCCCTCCCCTCGCCCAGCAGCCGTGGTCCCCTCCCCCAGCAGCCGCGGTCCCCCCCTCCCCCAGCAGCCGCGGTCCCCCTCCCCTCGCCCAGCAGCCGCGGTCCCCTCCCCCAGCAGCCGCGCCACCCCTCCCCCAGCAGCCGCGGCCCCCCTCCCCTCGCCCAGCAGCCGCGGTCCACTCCCCCAGCAGCCGCGGTCCCCCCTCCCCCAGCAGCCGCGGTCCCCCTCCCCTCGCCCAGCAGCCGCGGTCCTCCCCCCCCAGCGGCCGCGGTCCCCCTCCTACCCTCCCCCAGCAGCCGCGGTCCCCCTCCCTCACTCCTCCAGCAGCCGCGGTCCCCGCCCCCCCCAGCAGCCGCGGCCCCCCTCCCCCCCAGCAGCCGCGGTCCCCCTCCCCCCTCCCCCAGCAGCCACGGTCCCCCTCACTCACTCCCCCAGCAGCCGCGGTCCCCCTCCCCCTCCCCAGCAGCCGCGGTGTTATTATGGGCCGGCTGCTGGGCAGACGAAGAAGTTGCAGAGGAGAGGGGGCGGTGCCAGCCGCTGCAGCCGCGGTGTTATTATGGGCCGGCTGCTGGGCAGACGAAGACGTGGTAGAGGAGATGGGGCGGTGCCAGCCGCTGCAGCCGCGGAGCTGGCGTTGGCTGCGGCAGTCAGGGCGGGGCAGTTTTGACGGATGTGCCCCAGCCCCCTGCAGGCATTGCACCGCATGCCATCCGCTGTCCAAAACACCCTGTGGTCGTCCCCTTGAAGGGTGTCATGTGAGAGTGCCTTCAAGAGCTGGGTGCAGCTGGGTTTTTAGCTCAGCCATTTTGCAGCTTTTAGTTTCAGTTTTGAGGAAACGAGCTTGGGTGTGTCTGTGTTTGCCGTGAGCTGGATCTGCTGCAATCACTGCCATGAAAGACTATCGCTGAATCATTTGGGTCATTTAAACTCATATTAGTAATGTCTTTAACCTGATGTGTTTCTGTTTAAAGGTATTAAGTCTCTTGGTTGTTTAAAGGAATAACTGAAGGATTATTTAATGTTGTATTATTTTCGGGGTTATCTTTGAAGTAAGGGGTGTTAAATTATCCAATGTTTATTTAAAAGGTTAAGTTGAGTTCATGAAATAAACATTGTTTTGTGTATAAAAACCCAAGTGTCCATAATTGTAACACCAGACCTGGAGAACAAGCCGTGCGCTTCAAAAAGCAACAATACATTAAAGAGGGAGGTTGGTTGAACTCATGATACATTTGGGCTTCTGAATACGCCTCTCCCATAACATGGGAGATCAGAAAACCTCCCTCCGTGACCTCCTCCCGGGTCAGGCAGGTAGCCTTGCGGATAGCACAATTGCTTCACAGCTCCAGGGTCCCAGGTTCGATTCCAGCTTGGGTCACTGTCTGTGCGGAGTCTGCACATCCTCCCCGTGTGTGCGTGGGTTTCCTACGGGTGCTCCGGTTTCCCCCCACAGTCTAAAGATGTGCAGGTTAGGTGGATTGGCCATTATAAATTGCCCTTAGTGTCCAAAATTGCCCTTAGTGTTGGATTCGGCTATTGGGTTATGGGGATAGGGTGGCGGTGTTGACCTTAGGTGGGGTGCTCTTTCCAAGAGCCGGTGCCGACTCGATGGGCTGAATGGTCTCCTTCTGCACTGTAAATTCTATGTAAACCTGACGCCAGAAGGAGTATACATGGCGGAGGGAGGGGTCCCGCAGACCGAGCGTCAGCGGCGCCACCCCGGACCTGACCTCCCCCAGTAGATTGAGATGGGGAGGAGGAGCTTAGTGAGGAGGGAGGGCTGGACGTTTGATAGAACAACACGTTCTGCGGGTGGCCTCCAGCGGCTCCACCGCCACGTGTGCCCCGTCCACCGTGAGCCCCCTTTCCAGGGCCCGGTGGGCCGCCTGCTCCGCCCGCAGGAAAAACACGGCCTTGCCGTACATCCGCGAGGCGGCTACAATGGCCGAGGGGCCGACAGCCCCGCCCATCGCACGGGTGCACGCCTCAATGGTCATGGTCGGGTGGGCATAGCACTTCACCCCCAGCTGCCGCGTGAGCAGGCGGGAGGGCGAAGGCACCGCGGAGGCAGCGGAGGGACGGGAGGCTGCCGCCCCCGCATAATGTCTTGGCCGCCCTGCCCCCGGCAGGGTGGAGGATGCCCCCGAGGTGGTGGCCATGCCCACCCCTGGTACCACCCGGCCGTGTAAAAAGGCAAAGGACAGGGGAGGTGGGGAGGTGGCAGCCTAAATGCAGGGGCCACAAGGGAAGGCGCCGCAGGGCAATAGCAGAGCTGGGCAGCGTTCTTCAGCCCTGGAGGGGCCTAAAGTAATGTCCAAAGCTGCCCCACACCCGCCGCAGGTGGTAAAGCGGGCGGACCACAGTCTTCAGCCCTGCCGGAGCCCAAAACAAAGTCTTTCGCTGCAGCCCCAGGTGGTCCCACTCCCACCTCAGGCAGAGGGTTGGGAGGACAGGAGGCTGGGCCTGGAGCCCCAGGTGGTCAAACTCACACCTCAGGCAGAGGGGTGGGAGGACAGGAGGCTGGGCCTTCAGCCCCGGGCGGTCCCACTGCCACCTCAGGCATGCGGTGGGAGGACAGGAGGCTGGGCCTGCAGCCCTGGGTGGTCCCACTCCCACCTCAGGCAGAGGGGTGCGAGGACAGGAGGCTGGGCCTGCAGCCCTGGATGGTCCCACTCCCACCTCAGGCAGATGGGTGGGAGACCAGGAGGCTGGGCCTGCAGCCCTGGATGGTCCCACTCCCACCTCAGGCAGAGGGCTGGGAGGTCAGGAGGCTGGGCCTGCAGCCCTGGATGGTCCCACCCCCACCTCAGGCAGAGGGGTGGGAGGACAGGAGGCTGGGCCTGGAGCCCCAGGTGGTCCCACTCCCACCACACAAGCTGGGGCAGGATGGATCGGGGAACTCCACTTCCTCACACCACCAACAGCTCTTGCTTCAAGCTCTGTCACTTCAAACTGAAGCTCCACTCAGCAATACACACAGACACATACTGAACAAGAGGGGCAATGTTTTCAGTGAAGTCGGAGGATTAGTTTGAAAACTGGGGAGGGATTCTCCGACCCCCCACCGCGTCGGACAATCGCCGGGGGCTGGCGTGAATCCCACCCCCGCTGGTTGCCGAATTCTCCACCACCGGATTTTCGCGGGGGCGGGTATCGCGCCGCGCAAGTTGGCGGTACCCCCCCCCGCGATTCTCCGGCCCGGATGGGCAGCAGTCCCGCCGCTAAAATGCCTGTCTCGCCGGCGTAAATTGAACAACCTACCTTACCGGCGGGAACAGGCGGCGCGGGCGGGCTCCGGGGTCCTGGGGGGGGCTGCGCGGGGCGTTCTGGCCCCGGGGGGTGCCCCCACGGTGGGCCTGTGCCGCGGGGGCACTCATTTCCTTCCGCCTTCGCCACGGTCTCCACCATGGCGGAGGCAAAAGAGAATCTCTTCACTCACCCGGGGAGGGGGCAGCAAGACCCTTCCCCCCTCACCCGGGGATGGGGCAGCAAGACCCACCTACCCTCAGCCGGGGAGGGGGCACGATACCCACCCCCTCACCCGGGGAGGGGGCATCGAGACGCACCCCCCTCACCGAGGCAGGGGGCAGCAAAATCCACCCCCCTCACCCGGGGAGGGGGCAGCAAGTCCCACCCCACCCTGAGCCGGGGAGGGGGCAGCAAGACCCACCCCACACTCACCCGGGGAGGGGGCACAGATAACCCGCCTCACCGGGGGAGGGGGCAGCGAGACCCCCCTCACCGGGGAGGGGGCAGAGAGACTCAACCCCCTCACCCGGGGAGGGGGCAGCAAGACCCACCATTCAGCCGGGGAGGGGGCAGCAAAGAACCTCAACTTACCCGGGGAGGGGGCAGAGAGACCCACCCCCTCACCCTGGGAGGGGGCAGCAAGACCGACCCCCCCTCACCTGGGGAGGGGGCAATGAGACCCACCTCCTCACCCGGGGAGGGGCAGCAAGACCCCCCCATTCAGCCGGGGAGGGGGCAGCAAAGAACCTCAACTTACCCGGGGAGGGGGCAGAGAGACCCACCCCCTCACCCTGGGAGGGGGCAGCAAGACCGACCCCCCTCACCTGGGGAGGGGGCAATGAGAACCACCTCCTCACCCGGGGAGGGGGCAGCGAGACCCACCCCCCTCAGACGGGGAGGGGGCAGCGAAATCCACCCCCTTCTCCCGGGATGGGGGCAGCGAGGCCCACCCACCTCACCCGGGGAGGGAGCAGCAAGCCCCATCCCCCTCACCCGGGGAGGGGGCAGCGAGTCCCCAGTAGGTTGGAAAGGGGAGGAGGAGCTGAGTGGAGAGGGAGGGCGGGACGTTTGATAGAACAACACGTTCTGCGGTGGCCTCCAGCGGCTCCACCGCCACGTGTGCCCCGTCCACCGTGAGCCCCCTTTCCAGGGCCCGGTGGGCCGCCTGCTCGGCCCGCAGGAAGAACACGGCCTTGCCGTACATCGGCGAGGCGGCTACGATGGCCGAGGGGCCGAAAACACCGGCCATCGCATTGGTGCCCGCCTCAATGGTCATGGTAGGGTGGGCATAGCACTTCATCCCCAGCTGCCGCGTGAGCTGACGGAAGGGCGAGGGCGCCGCGGAGGCAGCGGAGCGACGGGAGGCTGCCGCCCCCGCATAATGTCTTGGCCGCCCTGCCCCCGGCAGAGTGGAGGATGCCCCCAAGGTGCTGGCCATGCCCACCCCTGGTACCACCCGGCCGTGTAAAAAGGCAAAGGACGGGGGAAGTGGGGAGGTGGCAGCCTAAATGCAGGGACCACAAGGGAAGGCGCCGCAGGGCAATAGCAGAGCGGGGCAGCGTTCTTCAGCCCTGGAGGGGCCTAAAGTAATGTCCAAAGCTGCCCCACACCCGCCGCAGGTGGTAAAGCGGGCGGACCACAGTCTTCAGCCCTGCCGGAGCCCAAAACAAAGTATTTCGCTGCAGCCCCAGGTGGTTCCACTCCCACCTCAGGCAGAGGGGTGAGAGGACAGGAGGCTGGGCCTGGAGCCCCAGGTGGTCCCACTCCCACCACACAAGCTGGGGCAGGTTGGATCGGGGAACTCCACTTCCTCACACCACCAACAGCTCTCACTTCAAACTGAAGCTCCACTCAGCAACACACACAGACACTCACTGAACAAGAGGGGCAATGTTTTCAGTGAAGTGGGAGGATTGGTTTGAAAACTGGGGCGAGATTCTCCGACCCCCCACCGCGTCGGACAATCGCCGGGGGCTGGCGTGATTCCCGCCCCTGCTGGTTGCCGAATTCTCCACCACCGGATATTCGGCGGGGGCGGGAATCGCGCCGCGCAGGTTGGCGCCCCCCCACCCCCCGCGATTCTCCGGCCCGGATGGGCCGCAGTCCCACCGCTAAAATGCCTGTCTCGCCGGCGTAAATGAAACCACCTATCTTACTGGCGGGACAAGGCGGCGCGGGCGGGCTCCGGGGTCCTGGGGGGGGGGCGCGGGGCCATCTGGCCCCGGGGGGTGCCCCCACGGTGGGCCTGTGCCGCGGGGGCACTCATTTCCTTCCGCCTTCGCCACGGTCTCCACCATGGCGGAGGCAGAAGAGACTCTCTCCACTACGCATGTGCGGGAAGGCCGTCAGCGGCCGCTGAAGCTCCCGCGCATGCGCCGCCCGGAGATGTCATTTCAGCGCCAGCTGGCGGGGCGGAAATTCCAGTGCCGACCTAGCCCCTCAAGGTTGGGGCTCAGCCCCCAAAGATGCGGAGCATTCCGCACCTTTGGGGCGGCGCGATGTCCGACTGATTTGCGCCCATTTTGGGCGCTAGTTGGCGGACATCGCGCCAATACCGGAGAATTTCACCCCAGATGTCCATCAGACTCAGATCTATCCTCAGTGAGCTGTGAGCAAACTCCAGTCCTCGTCTCTGACACGTGTGGAATGTCTGCCTCTGAGGACAGCTCACTATTGACATGTAAATGACTGACAAGAGATACCAATCTCCTTACTGTTGATAAATGACACAGCAATGGATCCAGCAAGCTGCTGTCTGAACACAATCCTCCCACGGGGACCACATTTCTGTATAACAGAATTTAAGCATAAGTTAAAATTCTATTGGGAAATTATTAGAAACAGTATTGGTTGGGATCTCCTCAGAGATCTGAGTGCAGACATACCCACTGCCTTTCTCTCATGAATGTTTTCAGTGTGTCAGCTGTGATTATTTACTAAAGATGTGTCTTCACAGGAGAGACCAGAGGCATTTGTCCTGTCTGTGGTTATGTTAATTCAGGGGACAGCAACAGGTCTAGCAATGTCCTGTCCTTACTTCAGCCTTGATGTTAATATTTATATCCCCCTGAATTTCTGACTAGTTTGGGATGTCTATTCTCTCTGTCTCCCAAGGAGAGCTTTCTATACAATGAGTAAAGACCGGCAAGAAACCCGAGGACGTTGCTGTCTTGGGAGTCTTTGATGGGGACAATCTTATTCTGTTGCTCACAGACAGATTTCTTCAGTCAGCTGCTCTATAAATTTGGATTCAATTTGATTTTTCCCACTGGGAGACATAAAGTTTATTCATGAATATTCACAGGGTCATCGCCAAAAACATCATTTTATTCAGCTGAGGAAGGAGCAGCGCTCCGAAAGCTAGTGACATCGAAACAAACTTGTTGGACTTTAACCTGGTGTTGTAAGACTTCGTACTGTGCTCACCCCAGTCCAACGCCGGCATCTCCACATCATCATTTTATTAGACAGGGAGGATCAATGGGGTTTTTCACTGAAATCTTCTGATGTCAATTTCTGAGATTAGAATTTATATTGAAACAATTTAGATTAAATTAAAACGGTCAGTTTGATAACCCCAACTGCTTTCTGTTAACGGTCCTCTCTCACCTTGTATTTAATTTGGGGAATTCTGCAGGCAGCTTGTGCACAGGAAGACCCCAAAAATGGGGAACTTTCAAAATTAAGTTCAGACTCTCTGAAGATGGATTTCTATCTCTCTTTCTGCTCGAAGGTGAACACACTGACAGCAGGAAGATTGATTGCACAGTAAGATTCCACAATAAGAAATGGGATTAGAATGTAAAATTCCCCACAAGGCTATAGGGAGAGTGGGATTAGTTTGGGGATTGACACAGGGATGTGGGTAGACTGGGATTAGTATTGGGGATTGACACTGGGCTGTGGGGAGAGTGGGAATAGTATGGGGATTGACACTGGGCTGTGGGGAGAGTGGGATTAGTTTGGGGATTGACACTGGGCTGTGGGGAGAGTGGGATTAGTTTGGGGATTGACACAGGTCTGTGGGGAGACTGGGATTAGTTTGGGGATTGACACAGGGCTGTGGGGAGAGTGGGATTAGTTTGAGGATTGATGCAGGGCTGTGGGGAGACTGGGATTAGTTTGGGGATTGAAAGAGGGCAGTGGGGAGACTGGGATTAGTTTGGGGATTGACACAGGGCTGTGGGGAGAGTGGGATTAGTTTAGGGATTGACACAGGGCTGTGGGGAGAGTGGGATTAGTTTGGGGATTGACACTGGGCTGTGGGGAGAGTGGGATTAGTTTGGGGAGTGACACTGGGCTGTGGGGAGAGTTTGAATAGTTTGGGAATTCACACTGGGCTGTGGGGAGAGTGGGATTAGTTTGGGGATTGACCGAGGGCTGTGGGGAGAGTGGGATTAGTTTGGGGATTGACACAGGGCTGTGGGGAGAGTTGGATTAGTTTGGGGATTGACAGAGGGATGTGGGGAGAGTGGGATTAGTTTGGGGATTGACACATGGCTCTGGTGAGAGTGGGATTAGTTTGGGGATTGACAGAGGGCAGTGGGGATACTGGAATTAGTTTGGGGATTGACACTGGGCTGTGGGGAGAGTGGGAATAGTATGGGGATTGACACTGGGCTGTGGGGAGAGTGGGATTAGTTTGGGGATTGACACTGGGCTGTGGGGAGAGTGGGATTAGTTTTGGGATTGACACAGGTCTGTGGGGAGACTGGGATTAGATTGGAGATTGACACTGGGCTGTGTGAAGAGTGGGATTAGTTTTGGGATTGACACGGGTCTGTGAGGAGAGTGGGATTAGTTTGGGGATTGACGCAGGGCTGTGGGGAGAGTGGGATTAGTTTGGGAATTGACACAGGGCTGTGGGGAGAGTGGGATTAGTTTGGGGATTGACACAGGTCTGTGAGGAGAGTGGGATTAGTTTGGGGATTGACGCAGGGCTGTGGGGAGAGGGGGATTAGTTTGGGGATAAACACAGGGCTGTGGGGAGAGTGGGATTAGTTTGGGGTTGACACGAGGCTGTGGGTAGAGTGGGATTAGTTTGATGATTGAACCAGGGCTGTGGGGAGAGTGGGTTTAGTTTGGGGTTTGACACAGGGCTGTGGGGAGAGTGGGATTAGTTTGGGGATTGACAGCGGGCTGTGGGGAGAGTGGGATTAGTTTGGGGATTGACACAGGGCTCTGGTGAGAGTGGGATTAGTTTGGGGATTGACACAGGACTGAGGGGTGAGTGGGACTAGTTCGGGGATGGACACTGGGCTGTGGGGAGAGTGGGAATAGTTTGGGGAGTGACACTGGGCTGTGGGGAGAGTTTGAATAGTTTGGGGATTGACACAGGGCTGTGGGGAGAGTGGGATTAGTTTGGGTTTTGACCCAGGGCGGAGGGGAGAGTGGGATTAGTTTGGGGATTGATACAGGGCTGTGGGGAGAGTGGGATTAGTTTGGGGATTGACACAGGGCTGTGGGGAGAGTGGGATTAGTTTGGGGATTGAAACAGGGCTGTGGGGAGAGTGGGATTAGTTTGTGGATTGACACAGGGCTGGGGGGTGGAGTGGGATTAGTTTGGGGATTGACACGGGGCTGTGGGGAGAGTGGGATTAGTTTGGGGATTGACACAGGGCTGTGGGGAGAGAGGGATGAGTTTGGGGATTGACACAGGGCTGTGGGGAGAGTGGGATTAGTTTGGAGATTGACACAGGGATGTGGGGAGAGTGGGATTAGTATTGGGGATTGACACTGGGCTGTGGGGAGAGTGGGAATAGTATCGGGATTGACACTGGGCTGTGGGGATAGTGGGATTAGTTTGGGGATTGACACAGGTCTGTGGGGAGACTGGGATTAGTTTGGGGATTGACACAGGGCTCTGGTGAGAGTGGGATTAGTTTGGGGATTGACACAGGACTGAGGAGGGAGTGGGATTAGTTCGGGGATGGACAATAGGCTGTGGGGAGAGTGGGATTAGTTTGGGGATTGACACTGGGCTGTGGGGAGAGTGGGATTAGTTTGGGGATGGACACTGGGCTGTGGGGAGAGTGGGATTAGTTTGGAGATTGACACTGGGCTGTGTGAAGAGTGGGATTAGTTTGGGGATTGACACAGTTCTGTGAGGAGAGTGGGATTAGTTTGGGGATTGACACAGGGCTGTCGGGAGAGTGGGATTAGTTTGGGGATTGACACAGGTCTGTGAGGAGAGTGGGATTAGTTTGGGGATTGACGCTGGGCTGTGGGGAGACTGGGATTAGTTTGGGGATAGACACAGGGCTGTGGGGAGAGTGGGATTAGTTTGGGGTTGACACGAGGCTGTGGGTAGAGTGGGATTAGTTTGATGATTGAACCAGGGCTGTGGGGAGAGTGCGATTAGTTTGGGGTCTGACACAGGGCTGTGGGGAGAGTGGGATTAGTTTGGGGATTGACAGCGGGCTGTGGGGAGAGTGGGATTAGTTTGGGGATTGACACAGGGCCCTGGTGAGAGTGGGATTAGTTTGGGGATTGACACAGGACTGAGGGGAGAGTGGGATTAGTTTGGGGATTGACACAGGACTGAGGGGAGAGTGGGATTAGTTCGGGGATTAACACTGAGCTGTGGGGAGAGTGGGATTAGTTTGGGGAGCGACTGTGGGCTGTGCGGAGAGTTTGAATAGTTTGGGGATTGACACTGGGCTGTGGGGAGAGTGGGATTAGTTTGGGGATTCACACACGGCTGTGGGGAGAGTGGGATTAGTTTGGGGATTGATATGGGACTGTGGGGAGACTGGGATTAGTTTGGGGATTGACACAGGGCTGGGGGGAGAGTGGGATTAGTTTGGGGATTGACACAGGGCTGTGGGGAGAGTGGGATTAGTTTGGGGATTGACACAGGGCTGTGGGGAGAGTGGGATTAGTTTGGGGATTGACACAGGGCTGTGGGAGAGTGCGATTAGTTTGGGGTTTGACACAGGGCTGTGGGGAGAGTGGGATTAGTTTGGGGATTGACAGAGGGATGTGGGGAGAGTCGGATTAGTTTGGGGATTGACACATGGCTCTGGTGAGAGTGGGATTAGTTTGGGGATTGACAGAGGACTGAAGAGAGAGTGGGATTAGTTCGGGGATGGACACTAGGCTGTGGGGAGAGTGGGATTAGTTTGGGGATTGTCACTGGGCTGTGGGGAGAGTGGGATTAGTTCGGGGATGGACACTGGGATGTGGGGAGAGTGGGATTAGTTTGGAGATTGACACTGGGCTGTGTGAAGAGTGGTATTAGTTTGGGGATTAACACGGGTCTGTGAGGAGAGTGGGATTAGTTTGGGGATTGACGCAGGGCTGTGGGGAGAGTGGGATTAGTTGGGGATTGACACAGGACTGAGGGGAGAGTGGGATTAGATTGGGGATTGATACAGGACTGTGGGGAGAGTGGGATTAGTTTGGGGAGTGACACAGGGCTGTGGGGAGTGTGGGATTAGTTTGGGGATTGATACAGGGCTGTGGGGAGAGTGGGATTAGTTTGGGGATTGACAGAGGGCTGGGGGAGAGTGGGATTAGTTTGGGGTTGACACAGGGCTGTGGGGAGAGTGGGATTAGTTTTGGGATTGACACAGTGTTGTGGGGAGAGTGAGATTAGTTTCGTATTTGACCCAGGGCTGTGGGGAGAGAGGGATTAGTTTGGGGATTGACACAGGGCTGTGGGGAGAGTGGTATTAGTTTGGGGATTGACACAGGGTTGTGGGGAGAATGGGATTAGTTTGGGGATTGACACTGGGCTGGGGGAGAATGGGATTAGTTTGGGGAGTGACACTTGGCTGTGGGGAGAGTTGAATAGTTTGGGGATTGACACTGGGCTGTGGGGAGAGTGGAAATAGTTTGGGGATTCACACTGGTCTGTGGGGAGAGTGGGATTAGTTTGTGGATTGACCGAGGGCTATTGGGAGAGTGGGATTAGTTTGGGGTTTGACACAGGGCTGTGGGGAGAGTGGGATTAGTTTGGGGTTTGACACAGGGCTATGTGGAGTGGGATTAGTTTGGGGATTGACAGAGGGCTGTGGGGAGAGTGGGATTAGTTTGGGGATTGAGACAGGGCTGTGGGGAGAGTGGGATTAGTTTGGAGGTTGACACAGGGCTGTGGGGAGAGTGGGATTAGTTTGGGGTTTAACACAGGGCTGTGTAGAGAGTGGGATTAGTTTGGGGATTGACAGAGGGCTGTGGGGAGAGTGGGATTAGTTTGGGGATTGAGACAGGGCTGTGGGGAGAGTGGGATTCGTTTGGAGATTGACACAGGGCTCTGGTGAGAGCGGGATTCGTTTGGGGATTGACACAGGACTGAGGAGAGAGTGGGATTAGTTCGGGGATAGACACTAGGCTTTGGGAGAGTGGGATTTGTTTGGGGATTGACACTGGGCTGTGGGGAGAGTGGGAATAATTTGGGGATTGACGCAGGGCTGTGGGGAGATTGGGATTAGTTTGGGGATTGACACTGGGCTGTGGGGAGAGTCCGATTAATTTGGGGTTTGACCCAGGGCTTTGGGGAGAGTGGGATTAGTTTGGGGATTGACAGAGGGCTGTGGGGAGACTGGGATTAGTTTCGGGATTGACACAAGGCGCTGCTGAGAGTGGGATTCGTTTGGGGATTGACACAGGACTGAGGGGACAGTGGGATTAGTTCGGGGATGGACACTGGGCTGTGGGAAGATTGGGATTGGTTGGGGTTTGACACAGGGCTGTGGGGAGAGTGGGATTAGTTTGATGATTGACACAGGGTTGTGGGGTGAGTGGGATTAGTTTGGGGATTGATACAGGGCTGTGGGGAGAGTGGGATTAGTTTGGGGATTGACACAGCGCTTTGGGGAGAGTGGGATTAGTTTGGGGATTGACAGAGGGCTGTGGGGAGAATGGGATTAGTTTGGGGATTGACACAGGGCTCTGGTGAGAGTGGGATTAGTTTTGGGATTGACTTAGGACTGAGGGGAGAGTGGGATTAGTTCGGGATGGACACTGGGCTGTGGGGAGAGTGGTATTAGTTTCGGCATTGACACTGGGCTGTGGGGAGAGTAGGAATAGTTTGGGCATTGACACTGGGCTGTGGGGAGAGTCGGAATAGTTTGGAGATTGACACAGGGCTGTGGGGAGAGGGGGATTAGTTTGGGGATTGACACTGGGCTGTGGGGAGAGTTGGATTAGTTTGGGGATTGACACAAGGCTGTGGGGAGAGTGGGATTAGTTTGGGGATTGACACAGGGCTGTGGGGAGAAGGGGATTAGTTTGGGGATTTACACAGGGCTGTGGTTAGAATGGGATTAGTTTGGGGATTGACACAGGGCTGTGGGGAGAGGGGGTTTAATTTACGGATTCACACAGGGCTGTGGGGAGAGTGGGATTAGTTTGGGGATGGACTCAGTGTTGTGGGGAGAGTGGGATTAGTTTGGGGAATGACACAGGGCTGTGGGGAGAGTGGGATTAGTTTCGGGATTGACACTGGACTGTGGGGAGAGTTTGAATAGTTTGGGGATTGACACTGGGCTGTGGGGAGAGTGGAAACAGTTTCGGATTCACACTGGGCTGTGGGGAGAGTTGGATTAGTTTGGGGATTGACCGAGGGCTATGGGGAGAGTGGGATTAGATTCCGCATTGATACAGGGCTGTGGGGAGAGTGGGATTAGTTTGGGGATTGACGGAGGGCTATGGGGAGAGTGGGATTAGTTTGGGGATTGACACAGGGCTGTGGGGAGAGTGGGATTAATTTTGGGATTGACACAGGGCTGTGGGGAGAGTGGGATTAGTTTGGGGATTGACACAGTGCTGGGGGAGAGTGGGATTAGTTTGGCGATTGTCACAGGACTGAGAGGAGAGTGGGATTAGTTTGGGGATTGACACAGGGCTGTGGGGAGAGTGGGATTAGTTTGGGGATTGACACAGGGCTGTGGGGAGAGTGGGATTAGTTAGGGGATTGACACAGTGCTGTGGGGAGAGTGGGATTAGTTTGGGGATTGACCCAGGGCTGTGGGGAGAGTGGGATTAGTTTGGGCATTGACACTGGGCTGTAGGGAGAGTGGGATTAGTTTGATGATTGACACAGGGTTGTGGGGTGAGTGGGATTAGTTTGGAGATTGACACAGGGCTGTGGGGAGAGTGGGATTAGTTTGGGGATTGACACATGGCTGTGGGGAGAGTGAGATTAATTTGAGGATTGATGCAGGGCTGTGGGGTGCGTGGGATTAGTTTGGTGAATGACCCAGGACTGTGGGGAGAGTGGGATTAGTTTGGGGATTGACCCAGTACTGTGGGGAGAGTGGGATTAGTTTGGGGATTGACACAGTGCTGTGGGGAGAGGGGGATTAGTTTGGGGATTGACACTGGGCAGTGGGGAGAGTTGGATTAGTTTGGGGATTGACACAGGGCTGTGGGGAGAGTGGGATTAGTTTGGGGATTGACACAGGGCTGTGGGGAGAAGGGGATTAGTTTGGGGATTTACACAGGGCTGTGGGGAGAGTGGGATTAGTTTGGGGATTGACACAGGGCTGTGGGGAGAGGGGGTTTAGTTTACGGATTGACACAGGGCTGTGGGGAGAGTGGGATTAATTTGGGGATGGACTCAGTGCTGTGGGGAGAGGGGGATTAGTTTGGGGAATGACACAGGGCTGTGGGGAGAGTGGAATTAGTTTGGGGATTGACACAGCGCTGTGGGGAGAGTGGAATTAGTTTGGGGAATGACACAGGGCTGTGGGGAGAGTGGGATTAGTTTCGGGATTGACACTGGGCTGTGGGGAGAGTGGAATTAGTTTGGGGAGTGACACTGGGCTGTGTGGAGAGTATGAATAGTTTTGGGATTGAGACTGGGCTGTGGGGAGAGTGGAAACAGTTTCGGATTCACACTGGGCTGTATGGAGAGTTGGATTAGTTTGGGGATTGACCGAGGGCTATGGGGAGAGTGGGATTAGATTCCGCATTGATACAGGGCTGTGGGGAGAGTGGGATTAGTTTGGGGATTGACCGAGGGCTATGGGGAGAGTGGGATTAGTTTGGGGATTGACACAGGGCTGTGGGGAGAGTGGGACTAGTTTGGGGATTGACCGAGGGCTATGGGGAGAGTGGGATTAGTTTGCGGATTGACACAGGGCTGTGGGGAGAGTGGGATTAGTTTCCGCATTGATACAGGGCTGTGTTGAGAGTCGGATTAGTTTGGGGATTGACCGAGGGCTATGGGGAGAGTGGGATTAGATTCCGCATTGATACAGGGCTGTGGGGAGAGTGGGATTAGTTTGGGGATTGACCGAGGTCTATGGGGAGAGTGGGATTAGTTTGGGGATTGACACAGGGCTGTGGGGAGAGTGGGATTAATTTTGGGATTGACACAGGGATGTGGGGAGAGTGGGATTAGTTTGGCGATTGACAGAGGGCTGTGGGGAGAGTGGGATTAGTTTGGGGATTGACACAGGGCTCTGGTGAGAGTGGGATTAGTTTGGGGATTGTCACAGGACTGAGAGGAGAGTGGGATTAGTTTGGGGATTGACACAGGGCTGTGGGGAGAGTGGGATTAGTTTGGGGATTGACACAGGGCTGTGGGGAGAGTGGGATTAGTTTGGGGATTGACACAGGGCTGTGGGGCAGTGGGATTGGTTTGGGGATTGATCCAGGGCTGTAGGGTGAGTGGGATTAGTTTGATGATTGACACAGGGTTGTGGGGTGAGTGGGATTAGTTTGGGGGTTGATACAGGGCTGTGGGGAGAGTGGGATTAGTTTGGGGATTGACACAGCGCTGTGGGGAGAATGGGATTAGTTTGGGGATTGACACAGGGCTCTGGTGAGAGTGGGATTAGTTTTGGGATTGACACAGGACTGTGGGGCAGTGGGATTGGTTTGGGGATTGATCCAGGGCTGTAGGGAGAGTGGGATTAGTTTGATGATTGACACAGGGTTGTGGGGTGAGTGGGATTAGTTTGGGGGTTGATACAGGGCTGTGGGGAGAGTGGGATTAGTTTGGGGATTGACACAGCGCTGTGGGGAGAATGGGATTAGTTTGGGGATTGACACAGGGCTCTGGTGAGAGTGGGATTAGTTTTGGGATTGACACAGGACTGAGGGGAGAGTGGGATTAGTTCGGGGATGGACACTGGGCTGTGGGGAGAGTGGGATTAGCTTCGGGATTGACACTGGGCTGTGGGGAGAGTAGGAATAGTTTGGGCATTGACACTGGGCTGTGGGGAGAGTGGGATTAGTTTGGGGATTGACGCTGGGCTGTGGGGAGAGTGGCATTCGTTTGGGGATTGACACAGGTCTGTGGGGAGATTGGGATTAGTTTGGAGATTGACAAAGGGCTGTGGGGAGAGTGGGATTAGTTTCGGGATTGACACATGGCTGTGGGGAGAGTGCGATTAGTTTGAGGATTGATGCAGGGCTATGGGGTGAGTGGGATTAGTTTGGGGAATGACCCAGGGCTGTGGGGAGAGTGGGATTAGTTTGGGGATTGACCCAGGGCTGTGGGGAGAGTCGGATTAGTTTGGGCATTGACACAGGGCTGTGGGGAGAGGGGGATTAGTTTGGGGATTGACAGTGAGCTGTGGGGAGAGTTGGATTAGTTTGGGGATTGACACAGGGCTGTGGGGAGAGTGGGATTAGTTTGGGGATTGACACAGGGCTGTGGGGAGAAGGGGATTAGTTTGGGGATTTACACAGGGCTGTGGGGAGAGTGGGATTAGTTTGGGGATTGACACAGGGCTGTGGGGAGAGGGGGTTTAATTTACGGATTCACACAGGGCTGTGGGGAGAGTGGGATTAGTTTGGGGATGGACTCAGTGCTGTGGGGAGAGTGGGATTAGTTTGGGGAATGACACAGGGCTGTGGGGAGAGTGGGAATAGTTTGGGGATTGACCGAGGGCTATGGGGAGAGTGTGATTAGTTTGGAGATTGACAAAGGGCTGTGGGGAGAGTGGGATTAGTTTGGGGATTGACACATGGCTGTGGGGAGAGTGAGATTAGTTTGAGGATTGATGCAGGGCTGTGGGGTGAGTGGGATTAGTTTGGGGAATGACCCAGGGCTGTGGGGAGAGTGGGATTAGTTTGGGGATTGACCCAGGGCTGTGGGGAGAGTCGGATTAGTTTGGGGATTGACACAGGGCTGTGGGGAGAGTTGGATTAGTTTGGGGATTGACACAGGGCTGTGGGGAGAGTGGGATTAGTTTGGGGATTGACACAGGGCTGTGGGGAGAAGGGGATTAGTTTGGGGATTTGCACAGGGCTGTGGGGAGAGTGTGATTAGTTTGGGGATTGACACAGGGCTGTGGGGAGAGGGGGTTTAATTTACGGATTCACACAGGGCTGTGGGGAGAGTGGGATTAGTTTGGGGATGGACTCAGTGCTGTGGGGAGAGTGGGATTAGTTTGGGGAATGACACAGGGCTGTGGGGAGAGTGGGATTAGTTTCCGTATTGACACTGGACTGTGGGGAGAGTGGAATTAGTTTGGGGAGTGACACTGGACTGTGGGGAGAGTTTGAATAGTTTGGGGATTGACACTGGGCTGTGGGGAGAGTGGAAACAGTTTCGGATTCACACTGGGCTGTGGGGAGAGTTGGATTAGTTTGGGGATTGACCGAGGGCTATGGGGAGAGTGGGATTAGATTCCGCATTGATACAGGGCTGTGGGGAGAGTGGGATTAGTTTGGGGATTGACCGAGGGCTATGGGGAGAGTGGGATTATTTGGGGGATTGACACAGGGCTGTGGGGAGAGTGGGATTAATTTTGGGATTGACACAGGGCTGTGGGGAGAGTGGGATTAGTTTGGCGATTGTCACAGGACTGAGAAGAGAGTGGGATTAGTTTGGGGATTGACACAGGGCTGTGGGGAGAGTGGGATTAGTTTGGGGATTGACACAGGGCTGTGGGGAGAGTGGGATTAGTTTGGGGATTGACACAGTGCTGTGGGGAGAGTGGGATTAGTTTGGGGATTGATACAGGGCTGTGGGGAGAGTGGGATTAGTTTGGGGATTGACACAGTGCTGGGGGGTGAGTGGGATTAGTTTGGGGATTGACACAGGGCTGTGGGGAGAGTGGGATTAGTTTTGGGATTGACACAGTGTTGTGGGGAGAGTGGGATCAGTTTTGTGTTTGACCCAGGGCTGTGGGGAGAGTGGGATTAGTTTGGGGTTTGACACAGGGCTGAGGGGAGAATGGGATTAGTTTGGGGATTGACACTGGGCAGTGGGGAGAGTGGGATTAGTTTGGGAATTGACACTTGGCTGTGGGGAGAGTTTGAATAGTTTGGGGATTCACACTGTGCTGTGGGGAGAGTGGGATTAGTTTGGGGATTGACCGAGATCTATGGGGAGAGTGGGATTAGGTTGGGGTTTGACACAGGGCTGTGGGGAGAGTGGGATTAGTTTGGGGTTTGACACAGGGCTGTGTAGAGAGTGGGATTAGTTTGGGGATTGACAGAGGGCTGTGGGGAGAGTGGGATTAGTTTGGGGATTGAGACAGGGCTGTGGGGAGAGTGGGATTAGTTTGGAGGTTGACACGGCTGTGGGGAGAGTGGGATTAGTTTGGGGTTTGACACAGGGCTGTGTAAAGAGTGGGATTAGTTTGGGGATTGACAGAGGGCTGAGTGGAGAGTGGGATTAGTTTAGGGATTGAGACAGGGCTGTGGGGAGAGTGGGATTAGTTTGGAGATTGACACAGGGCTCTGGTGAGAGCGGGATTCGTTTGGGGATTGACACAGGACTGAGGAGAGAGTGGGATTAGTTCGGGGATGGACACTAGGCTTTGGGAGAGTGGGATTTGTTTGGGGATTGACACTGGGCTGTGGGGAGAGTGGGAATAGTTTGGGGATTGACGCAAGACTGTGGGGAGAGTGGGATTAGTTTGGGGATTGACGCAGGGCTGTGGGGAGATTGGGATTAGTTTTTGGATTGACACAGGGCTGCGGGGAGAGTGCGATTAATTTGGGGTTTGACCCAGGGCTGTGGGGAGAGTGGGATTAGTTTGGGGATTGACAGAGGGCTGTGGGGATAGTGGGATTACTTTGGGGATAGACACAAGGCGCTGGTGAGAGTGGGATTCTTTTGGGGATTGACACAGGACTGAGGGGAGAGTGGGATTAGTTCGGGGATGGACACTGGGCTGTGGGGAGAGTGGGATTAGTTTGGGGTTTGACACAGGGCTGAGGGGAGAGTGGAATTAGTTTTGGGATTGACACAGGACTGAGGGGAGAGTGGGATTAGTTCGGGGATGGACACTGGGCTGTGGGGAGAGTGGGATTAGTTTCGGGATTGACACTGGGCTGTGGGGAGAGTAGGAATAGTTTGGGCATTGACACTGGGCTGTGGGGAGAGTGGGATTAGTTTGGGGATTGACGCTGGGCTGTGGGGAGAGTGGGATTCGTTTGGGGATTGACACAGGTCTGTGGGGAGACTGGGATTAGTTTGGAGATTGACAAAGGGCTGTGGGGAGAGTGGGATTAGTTTGGGGATTGACACATGGCTGTGGGGAGAGTGAGATTAGTTTGAGGATTGATGCAGGGCTGTGGGGTGAGTGGGATTAGTTTGGGCAATGACCCAGGGCTGTGGGGAGAGTGGGATTAGTTTGGGGATTGACCCAGGGCTGTGGGGAGAGTCGGATTAGTTTGGGGATTGACACAGGGCTGTGGGGAGAGGGGGATCAGTTTGGGGATTGACACTGGGCTGTGGGGAGAGTTGGATTAGTTTGGGGATTGTCACAGGGCTGTGGGGAGAGTGGGATTAGTTTGGGGATTGACACAGGGCTGTGGGCAGAGGGGGATCAGTTTGGGGATTGACACTGGGCTGTGGGGAGAGTTGGATTAGTTTGGAGATTGACAAAGGGCTGTGGGGAGAGTGGGATTACTTTGGGGATTGACACATGGCTGTGGGGAGAGTGAGATTAGTTTGAGGATTGATGCAGGGCTGTGGGGTGAGTGGGATTAGTTTGGGGAATGACCCAGGGCTGTGGGGAGAGTGGGATTAGTTTGGGGATTGACCCAGGGCTGTAGGGGGAGTCGGATTAGTTTGGGGATTGACACAGGGCTGTGGGGAGAGGGGGATCAGTTTGGGGATTGACACTGGGCTGTGGGGAGAGTTGGATTAGTTTGGGGATTGACACAGGGCTGTGGGGAGAGTGGGATTAGTTTGGGGATTGACACAGGGCTGTTGGGAGAAGGGGATTAGTTTGGGGATTTACACAGGGCTGTGGGGAGAGTGGGATTAGTTTGGGGATTGACACAGGGCTGTGGGGAGAAGGGGATTAGTTTGGGGATTTACACAGGGCTGTGGGGAGAGTGGGATTAGTTTGGGGATTGACACAGGGCTGTGCGGAGAGGGGGATTTGTTTGCGGATTGACACAGGGCTGTGGGGAGAGTGGGATTAGTTTGGGGATGGACTCAGTGCTGTGGGGAGAGTAGGATTAATTTGGGGAATGACACAGGGCTGTGGGGAGAGTGGGACTAGTTTGGGGATTGACACAGCGCTGTGGGGAGAGTGGAATTAGTTTGGGGAATTACACAGGGCTGTGGGGAGAGTGGGATTAGTTTCGGGATTGACACTGGGCTGTGGGGAGAGTGAAATTAGTTTGGGGAGTGACACTGGGCTGTGGGGAGAGTTTGAATAGTTTGGGGATTGACACTGGGCTGTGGGGAGAGTGGAAAAAGTTTCGTATTCACACTGGGCTGTGGGGAGAGTTGGATTAGTTTGGGGATTGACCGAGGGCTATGGGGAGAGTGGGATTAGTTTCCGCATTGATACAGGGCTGTGGGGAGAGTGGGATTAGTTTGGGGATTGACCGAGGCCTAGGGGGAGAGTGGGATTAGATTCCGCATTGATACAGGGCTGTGGGGAGAGTGGGATTAGTTTGGGGATTGACCGAGGGCTATGGGGAGAGTGGGATTAGTTTGGGGATTGACACAGGGCTGTGGGGAGAGTGGGATTAGTTTGGCGATTGACAGAGGGCTGTGGGGAGAGTGGGATTAGTTTGGGGATTGACACAGGGCTCTGGTGAGAGTGGGATTAGTTTGGGGATTGACACTGGGCTTTGGGGAGAGTGGGAATAGTTTGGGGATTGACACTGGGCTTTGGGAAGAGTGGGATTTGTTTGGAGATTGACACAGGTCTGTCGGGAGACTGGGATTAGTTTGGGGAGTGACACTGGGCTGTGGGAAGAGTTTGAATAGTTTGGGTATTGGGAGAGAGTGGGGCAATGGGATTAGTTTGGGGATTGATACATGGGAATGGGGAGAGAGTGGGGCAGTGGGATTGATACATGGCTATGGAAGAGAGTGGGGCAGTGGGAATAGTTCAGTGATTGATACATGTCTATGGGGAGAGAGTGGGGCAGTGGGATTAGTTTGGGATTGATACATGGCTATGGGAGAGAGTGGCGCAGTGGGATTAGTTCAGTGATTGATACATGGCGATGGTGAGAGAGAGGGGCAATGGGATCAGTTTTAGGAGTGATACATGGCTATGGGGAGAGTGTGGCAGTGGGTTTAGTTTGGTGATTGATACAGGGCTATGGGGAGAGGACGGGTCACTGGGATTAGTTTGGGATTGATACAGGGCTATGAGAATAGAGTGGGGCAGTGGGATTAGTTTGGCATTGATACAATGCTATGGGGAGAGGACGGGGCAATGCGATTAGTTTGGGATTGATGCAGGGCTATGGGGAGATAGTGGGGGTAGTGGAATTAGTTTGGGATTGATACAGGGCTGTGAGGGTAGAGTGGGGTAGTGGGATTAGTTTGGGATTAATACAGGGTTGTGAGAATAGAGCGGGACAGTTGGATTAGTTTGGGTTGATATAGAGCTATGCGGAGAGAGTGGGGCAGTGAGATAAGTTTGTATTAATCCAGGGTGATGGGGAGAGAGTGGGACAGTGGGATTAGTTTGGCATTGATACAAGGCTATGGGGAGAAGACGCGGCAGTGCGATTAGTTTGGGGATTGATGCAGGGCTATGGGGAGAGGGCGGGGCAGTGGGATTAGTTTGTATTAATCCAGGGTTATGTGGAGGGAGTGGGTCAGTGGGATAAGTATGAATTGACACATGGTTTTGGGGACATACTGGGGCAGGAGGATATGTTTGGATTGACACGAGGCTATGCGGAGAGAGTGGGGCAGTGGGATTAGTTCGTCAATTAGGGGATTAGGGGCTGGTTTAGCATCCTGGGCTAAATCGCTGGCTTTGAAAGCAGACCAAGGCAGGCCAGCAGCACGGTTCTATTCCTGTAACAGCCTCCCCGAACAGGCGCCAGAATGTGGCGATTCGGGGCTTTTCACAGTAACTTCATTTGAAGCCTACTTGTGACAATAAGTGATTTTCATGCATTCATTTTCAAACACAAACACATGCGCGTGCACACACTGACAGATACATACACGTGTACAGATACATGCGTACACACACCTCCACTCCTACATAGACACATGTGTGCGTGTGAACACACACACAGTTTTGCTGTGTACATTAGCCCTTTAAGGCAATTTGATAGGGGAGATTTGTTAGTGCGGGGGGAGATTTGTTAGTGCTCTTTGGGGGGGGGGTTAAACTAATGCAGCAGGGCATGGGAACCTGGATTGTAGTTTTAGGGTAAGGGAGAATGAGAGTATAGAGGTCAGGAGCTCAGATTTGACGTCGCAGGAGGGGGCCAGTGTTCAGGTAGGTGGTTTGAAGTGTGTCTACTTCAATGCCAGGAGTATACGAAATAAGGTAGGGGAACTGGCAGCATGGGTTGGTACCTGGGACTTCGATGTTGTGGCCATTTCGGAGACGTGGATAGAGCAGGGACAGGAATGGATGTTGCAGGTTCCGGGGTTTAGGTGTTTTAGTAAGCTCAGAGAAGGAGGCAAAAGAGGGGGAGGTGTGGCGCTGCTAGTCAAGAGCAGTATTACGGTGGCGGAGAGGATGCTAGATGGGGACTCATCTTCCAAGGTAGTATGGGCTGAGGTTAGAAACAGGAAAGGAGAGGTCACCCTGTTGGGAGTTTTCTATAGGCCTCCAAATAGTTCTAGGGATGTAGAGGAAAGGATGGCGAGGATGATCCTGGATAAGAACGAAAGTAATAGGGTAGTTATTATGGGAGACTTTAACTTTCCAAATATTGACTGGAAAAGATATAGTTCGAGTACATTAGATGGGTCGTTTTTTGTTCAGTGTGTGCAGGACGGTTTCCTGACACAGTTTGTTGACAGGCCAACAAGAGGCGAGGCCACATTGGATTTGGTTTTGGGTAATGAACCAGGCCAGGTGTTGGATTTGGAGGTAGGTGAGCACTTTGGGGACAGTGACCACAATTCGGTGACGTTTACGTTAAGGATGGAAAGGGATAAGTATACACCGCAGGGCAAGAGTTATAGCTGGGGGAAGGGAAATTATGATGCCATTAGACGTGACTTGGGGGGGATAAGGTGGAGAAGTAGGCTGCAAGCTTTGGACACACTGGATAAGTGGAGCCTGTTCAAGGATCAGCTACTGCGTGTTCTTGATAAGTATGTACCGGTCAGGCAGGGAGGAAGGTGCCGAGCGAGGGAACCGTGGTTTACCAAAGAAGTGGAATCTCTTGTTAAGAGGAAGAAGGAGGCCAATGTGAAGATGAGGTGTGAAGTTTCAGTTGGGGCGATGGATAGTTACAAGGTAGCGAGGAAGGATCTAAAGAGAGAGCTAAGACGAGCAAGGAGGGGGCATGAGAAGTATTTAGCAGGAAGGATCAAGGAAAACCCAAAAGCTTTCTATAGGTATGTCAGGAATAAGCGAATGACTAGGGACAGAGTAGGACCAGTCAAGGACAGGGATGGGAAGTTGTGTGTAGAGTCTGAAGAGATAGGCGAGATACTAAATGAATATTTTTCGTCAGTATTCACTCAGGAGAAAGATAATGTTGTGGAGGAGAATGCTGAGCTCCAGGTAAATAGATTAGACGGCATTGAGGTAAGTAGGGAAGAGGTGTTGGCAATTCTGGACAGGCTGAACATAGATAAGTCCCCGGGACCTGATGGGATTTATCCTAGGATTTTCTGGGAGGCCAGGGAAGAGATTGCTGGACCATTGGCTTTGATTTTTATGTCATCATTGGATACAGGAATAGTGCCAGAGGACTGGAGGATAGCAAATGTGGTCCCTTTGTTCAAAAAGGGGAGCAGAGACAACCCCGGCAACTATAGACCGGTGAGCCTCACGTCTGTAGTGGGTAAAGTCTTGGAGGGGATTATAAGAGACAAGATTTATAATCATCTAGATAGGAATAATATGATCAGGGATAGTCAGCATGGCTTTGTGAAGGGTAGGTCATGCCTCACAAACCTTATCGAGTTCTTTGAGAAGGTGACTGAACAGGTAGACGAGGGTAGAGCAGTTGATGTGGTGTATATGGATTTCAGCAAAGCGTTTGATAAGGTTCCCCACGGTAGGCTATTGCAGAAAATACGGAGGCTGGGGATTGAGGGTGATTTAGAGATGTGGATCAGAAATTGGCTAGCTGAAAGAAGACAGAGGGTGGTGGTTGATGGGAAATGTTCAGAATGGAGTTCTGTCACAAGTGGAGTACCACAAGGATCTGTTCTGGGGCCGTTGCTGTTATTCATTTTTATCAATGACCTAGAGGAAGGCGCAGAAGGGTGTTTGAGTAAATTTGCAGACGATACTAAAGTCGGTGGTGTTGTCGATAGTGTGGAAGGAAGTAGCAGGTTACAGAGGGATATAGATAAGCTGCAGTGCTGGGCTGAGAGGTGGCAAATGGAGTTTAATGTAGAGAAGTGTGAGGTGATTCACTTTGGAAGGAAAAACAGGAATGTGGAATATTTGGCTAATGGAAAAGTTCTTGAAAGTGTGGATGAGCAGAGGGATCTACGTGTCCATGTACATAGATCCCTGAAAGTTGCCACCCAGGTTGATAGGGTGGTGAAGAAGGCCTATGGAGTGTTGGCCTTTATTGGTAGAGGGATTGAGTTCCGGAGTCAGGAGGTCATGTTGCAGCTGTACAGAACTCTGGTACGGCCGCATTTGGAGTATTGCGTACAGTTCTGGTCACCGCATTATAGGAAGGACGTGGAGGCTTTGGAACGGGTGCAGAGGAGATTTACCAGGATGTTGCCTGGTATAGAGGGGAAATCTTATGAGGAAAGGCTGATGGACTTGAGGTTGTTTTCGTTAGAGAGAAGAAGGTTAAGAGGAGACTTAATAGAGGCATACAAAATGATCAGAGGGTTATATAGGGTGGACAGTGAGAGCCTTCTCCCGCGGATGGAAATGGCTAGCACGAGGGGACATAGCCTTAAACTGAGGGGTAATAGATATAGGACAGAGGTCAGGGGTAGGTTCTTTACGCAAAGAGTAGTGAGGCCGTGGAATGCCCTACCTGCTACAGTAGTGAACTCGCCAACTTTGAGGGCATTTAAAATTTTATTGGATAAACATATGGATGATAATGGTATAGTGTAGGTTAGATGGCTTTTCTTTCGGTGCAACATCGTGGGCCGAAGGGCCTGTACTGCGCTGTGTTGTTCTATGTTCTATGTTCTATGATAGAATGCTACACATCCTATTTTGCCAATGACTCCAAACATTAGACAGCATTGTAAGCAACATTGCTGAAACAAATTGCAGAGAGATATTAATATTTTGGCTGAAGACTGAACTGGTGGACGCATTTCAGTGCAGGGAAATGTAAGATGATGTACTTTAGACTTTAAAAGCATAGAACTGTGTTCTTTATAAATGATGAGAAGGCAGAAACAGTGGAAGTTTAAACTGTACAGACATTTCACAGCTGGATTCACACAATACAGACAGCAATGTATCGTAGATTTTGGAAGTGCCACAAATATTGTCAAATGTAGTACGTGGGGTCCCTCAATGTTTCAATCTTGCTCAGAGACTGTCATCCCACAGGGACAACATTTCTGTTTAATAGGACTGATGGACAAGTTAAAATAGTTCCGTTTCAAAGTTTAAAATAACCAGTCATTTTTCTGTGCAGCTTTCGGAATCTGTCAGTGGAATTTACTTCGTACAGGCAAGTGTGAACAAATGTATGGGGAACTGATTAGAAGTTTTGATGGAGATATTCCTGCATTATAGAAATGTGTGAGATCTATTTAGGGTTGGGAAATGGATTGATGATCAAAGGATGCAGTTGTTTGTTAACTACATTAGACTGAGAGCCTTGAAGATTCACAACTTCCATGTGCTGTGAGAAAGGATTGATTAACCAATGCCTATTATTCAAATACTTCAGACAAGTGAATAAGCTACAGGAACATTGAATATGCAGACAGAGACAAACAGACACCTGTAATCGGAGCTTAAACTTCATGCTTAAATATGAAGGGCTGAACTCATGATTGCAATAAACAAGAATCCACCCTGGGATTCTGTGCAATTTAAGTTCTGCTTTTCAAAAAAATAAAAATAACTATGTGCAATGAAACATTCCTTGGACAGGACAGAGGGATTTTGACTCTGTATTTAACCCCAGACAGTATTTGGGTTGTGAGTGTTTGATGGACAGTGTAGATGAAACTTTACCCTGAAACACTGGAATTTAGCCTCAGAGGTGATTTAATCAAAATGCTTCAGAATAATAATTGATATTGTACATCTCGTGTGTGTCTCAGTGTCAGCTCTGAAACATGTACAGCACAATCTCATCCTGTTTCTATGTCTCTCTCTCTGAAATTAGCTGGTCCATTTCCTAAATTACCACATTTCAGAAGGGCTCCGTTGCCTGTGAAGCAGTTTGTGATACCCAAAGGTTATGAAAAAGTGCTTTAGAAATGTCTGTCGCCAAGCTGCTGTGAGGATGTTCATAGTCAGTGTGTGACTTGGGTCAGACACAGGCCAGATACACCTCTCCAAGTTAAAGGTGCAGAATGGATCTCTCTCCATTTGACCCAGCCTGTCTGAGTTTGAGTTTGTATTTTTCTGTACACATGTGTGTGTGTGTGGCGGGGGGGGGGGGGGGTTGTATGTGTGGCATTCTTTACGCGGCACTGTAAGTTAATGGTAGCACAGTGGGTAGCACTGCGGCTTCACAGCTCCAGAGTCCCAGGTTCGAATCCCGGCTTGGGTCACAGTCTGTGCGGAGTCTGCACGTTCTCCCCTTGTCTGTGTGGGTTTCCTCCGGGTGCTCCAGTTTCCTCCCTGACGTCCCGAAGGACGTGCTGTTTGGTGAATTGGACATTATGATTTGTCCCTCAGTGTACCCAAACAGGCGCCAGAGATTGGCGACTAGGGGCTTTTCTCAGTAACTTCATTGCAGTGTGTGCCTGTGTATGTGTGTGCCTGTGTGTGTGTGCCTGCGTGTGTGCGTGTGTGTGTTTGCCTGTGTGTGTGCGTGTGTGTGTGCCTGTGTGCGTGCGCCTGTGTGTGTGTGCCTGTGTGTCTGAGTGTGCCTGTGTGTGCGCCTGTATGTCTGTGCGTGCCTGTGTGTGTGCCTGTGTGTGTGTGTGCCTGTGTGTGTGTCTGTCTCTGTGTGTGTCTGTGTGTGTGCGCATGCGTGTGCCTGTGTGTGAGCCTGTGTGTGTGCCTGTATGTCTGAGAGCCTGTGTGTGCCTGTGTGTGCGCATGTGTGTGTATCTGTGTGTGTGCGCATGTGTGTGTGTCTGTGTGTGTGCCTGTGTGTGTGTCTGTGCGTGTGCCTGTGTGCCTGTGTGTGTGTGCCTGTGTGTCTGTGTGTGTGTCTGTGTGTGTCTGTGTGTGCCTATGTGTGTATGAGCCTGTGTGTGTGCCTGTGCGTCTCTGTGTTGAGGTGTATCTCAGTGTGACTTTGTTTAGGACTGATTGAAGATAATGAGATAGAAAGTTTGATAGAACGTTTGGCAGCATTGAATGTGTAAACAATAATGACAGAGACAGTGTGAACCCTGAAGAGAGCGCCATACCTAGGCCCACTCCCCTATTCCGTCCCTGCCACCCCACCTAACCTGAACATCTTTAGATACTGTGGGCAATTTGGATTGATCACGGCCAACCCACCTAACCTGCACGTCTTTCACGGTGGGAGGAAACCGGAGCACCCGGAGGAAACCCACGCAGACACGGGGAGAACGTGCAGACTCCGCACAGACAGTGACCCAGCCGGGAATCGAACCTGGGACCCGGTAGCTGTGAGGCAGCAGTGCTAACCACTGTACAATCCCGGCTCTGGGTCACTGGCTGTGTGGAGTTTGCACATTCTCCCCGTGTTTGCCTGGGTTTCACCCCCACAACCCACAGATGTGCAGTGCAGGTGGATGGGCCGCGCTAAATTTCCCCTTAATTGGAAAAAATGAACTGGGCTCTCTGAATTTATTGAAAAAAATCTTTTTATTGGCATTTTCACAATTCTGTGCATTGCGGCTTGTTTACATTTATCAGAGAGTGAAAAGGCTTTCTCTCACGTTTCTTTAATTACAAACTGTTGCCGTTCAATTCGGCGGGTCAGACTCCCCCACCCCCTCCAGCTCCCTCCCCCCCCCCCCCCCCCCAACCCCCCTTTCCCTAACCGGTCCCCTCTCTCCCCCACAGACCCTCCGTGATGCCCTTCCTGGCCGACCTGGTGTGTGACCCCCTGCTCCTTGTTGACCCCTTAACCCCCCTTTCTTTTCTCCCTCCATTGGTTTCAGCCGTGTTCTTTCAGTGGATTGGGGGGGGGGCTTAGCCCCTCTCCATCCCTTTCGGTGGGGGGGGATTCCCACTCTCCATCTCACTCGGTGGGGGGGGGGGTACACCCCTCTCCATCTCTCTCGGTGGAGGGTGGTTCCCCCTCACCATTTCTCCCGGTGGGGGTGTTCTCCCTCCCCATCTCTCTCATAGAACATAGAACAAAGAACATTACAACGCAGTACAGGCCCTTCGGCCCTCGATGTTGCGCCGACCTGTGAAACCACTCTAAAGCCCATCTACACTATTCCCTTATCGTCCATATGTCTATCCAATGACCATTTGAATGTCCTTAGTGTTGGCGAGTCCACTACTGTTGCAGGCAGGGCATTCCACACCCTTACTACTCTCTGGTAAAGAACTTACCTCTGACATCTGTCTTATATCTATCTCCCCTCAATTTAAAGCGATGTCCCCTCGTGTTAGACATCACCATCCGCGGAAAAAGGCTCTCACTGTCCACCCTATACATTCCTCTGATCATCTTGTATTCCTCAATTAAGTCACCTCTTAACCTTCTTCTCTCTAACGAAAACAGCCTCAAGCCCCTCAGCCCTTCCTCAAAAGATCTTCCCTCCAGACCAGGCAACATTCTGGTAAATCTCCTCTGCACCCTTTCCAATGCTTCCACATCCTTCCTATAACGCGGCGACCAGAATTGCACCCAATACTCCAAATGCGGCCGCACCAGCGTTTTGTTCAGCTGCAATATGACCTCATGCCTCCGAAACTCAGTCCCTCTACCAATAAAAGCTAACACACCATACCCCTTCTTAACAACCCTCTCAAACTGAGTGGCAACTTTCAGGGATCTATGAACATGGTCACCGAGATCTCTCTGCTCATCCACACTGCCAAGAATCTTACCATTAGCCCTGTACTCTGTCTTCCTGTTATTCCTTCAAAAATGAATCACCTCACACTTTTATAGACATAGACATAGAAAATACAGCACAGAACAGGCCCTTCGGCCCACGATGTTGTGCCGAACCTTTGTCCTAGATTAATCATAGATTATCATTGAATCTACAGTGCATTAAACTCCATTTGCCACCTCTCAACCTAGCGCTGCAGCTTATCTATGTCCCTCTCTAATTTGTAACATCCTTCCGCATCGTCCACAACTCCACCGACTTTAGTGTCATCTGCAAATTTATTCACCCATCCTTCTACGCCCTCCTCCAGGTCATTTATAAAAATGACAAACAGCAGTGGCCCCAAAACAGATCATTTTGGTACACCACTAGTAACTGGACTCCAGTCTGAACATTTCCCATCAACCACCACCTTTTGTCTTCTTCCAGCTAGCCAATTTCTGATCCAAACTGCTATCTCACCCTAAATCTCATGCCTCCGTATTTTCTGCAGTAGCCTACCGTGGGGAACCTTATCAAACGCTTTACTGAAATCCATATACACCACATCAACTGCTTTACCCTCATCCACCTGTTTGGTCACCTTCTCAAAGAACTCAATAAGGTTTGTGAGGCACGACCTACCCTTTACAAAACCGTATTGACTATCTCTAATCAAATTATTCCTTTCCAGATGATTATACATCCTATCTCATATAAACCTCTCCAAGATTTTGCCCACAACAGAAGTAAGGCTCACTGGTCTATAATTGCCAGAGTTGTCTACTTCCCTTCTTGATCAAGGGGACAACATTTGCTATCCTCCAGTCTTCTGGCACTATACCTGTAGAGAAAGATGACTTAAAGATCAAGGCCAAAGGATCAGCAATCTCCTCCCCTAGCTTCCCAGAGAATCCTACGATAAATCCCATCCGGCACAGGGGACTTATCCATTTTCACACTAAGCCCTTTTAGTCTAGTAGCCAGAATGTCAGTATTCTCCTCGACAACATTATCTTTTTCCTGTGTAAATACTGACGAAAAATATTCATTTAGCGCCTCTCCTATCTCCTCGGACTCCAAGCACAACTTCCCTCGACTGTCCTTGACTGGCCCGACTCTTACCCCAGTCATTCTTTTATTCCTGACAATTCGATAGAAAGATTATTGGTTATCTTTGATCCTACCTGCCAAAGACTTCTCATGTCCCCACCTGGCTCTTCTTAGCTCTCTCTTTAGGTCATTCCTAGCTAACTTGTAACTCTCGAGCGCCCCAACGGAACCTTCATGTATCATCTTTACATAAGCTTCCTTCTTCCTCTTGACAAGTGTTTCGACAGCTTTAGTAAACCACAGTTCCCTTGCTCGACCACTTCCTCGCTGCCTGACAGGTACAGACTTATCAAGGACACGCAGTAGCTGTTCCTTGAACAAGCTCCACATTTCCATTGTGCCCATCCCCTGCAGTTTTCCTCTCCGTCTCGGTGGGTGGGGGTTCCCCCCTCTCCATCTCTCTCGGAGGGGGGTGTCCCCACTCTGCATCACTCTCGGTGGGGGGTCCCCCCTCTCCATGTCTCTCGGTGGGGGGGTCCACCCCCTCCATCGCTCTCGGTGGGGGTGTGTGTCCCCCTCTCCATCTCTCTCGGTGGGGATGTTCCCCTTCTCCATCTCGCTACATAGGGGGGTGTCCCCTTCTCCATCACTCTCGATGGGTGGGGGGGGGGGTTCCTCCCTCTCGATCTATCTCGGTGGGGGGGGGGCGATCGCCCTTCTCCACCTCTCTCGGTCTCTGTGTCTCTCCGTCTCTCTCTGCGAATCTGTCAGAACAAAATCCACAATCAGCAGTCGGCCATTTTATGTCAGTTCACGGCGGCCATTTTATGTCACTTCACGGCGGCCATTTTATGTCACTTCACGGTGGCCATTTTATGTCAGTTCACAGTGGCCATTTTATGTCACTTCATGGTGGCCATTTCATGTCTGTTCTCGGTGGCCATTTTATTTCAGTTCAGGGTGGCCATTTTATGTCCCTTTGACCAATGTGATATAAAATAGTTACTTTAGAGATATTAGTTACTGTAATGTAGAGATAGGCCAGTCTCATTTTGGTGAGTTCACAGACAAAGGATTTCAGACCGCCTGGCAAAGCAAGGAGGAGGTGTGTCCACCAAAGGAGGAGAAAAAGGTGCTGGGTAATAGGGGCCAGAGGAAGGGATTGGAAGTGAGCCAATTAGAGTGTATGGATAGGTCAGGAGGGGTAGAGGATGACCTATGGGAATCGGGTATGTGAAACTCGATGCCAGTTGTGTGAGTAGTAGAGATCCCTATGTCCTACAGACTCACTTGATTCCGGAGGTGTACAAAGAAAGATGTGCTTTGTACTTGCTGTGAATTGAGAAAGGCTTGCAAGCCAAATAAAATAACTAATGCTGTACCTGCAAAACAATCACGACTTTTATTGAGGCCAGACTGACGGGTGAAGACATTTGTATTTTGTCAACTTCACGGTGGCCATTTTAATGTCAGATCATGGTGGCCATTTTATGTCAGCTCACGGTGGCCATTTTATGTCAGTTTACGGTGGCCATTTTACATCAGTTCGCGGTGGCCATTTTATGTCAGATCACAGTGGCCATTTTATGTCAGTTCACGGTGGCCATTTTATGTCGGTTCAGGGTGGCTATTTTACATCAATTTGCGGTGGCCATTAGTATGTCAGTTCACAATGGCCATTTTATGCCTGTTCAGGGGAGCCATTGTATGTCAGTTCACAATGGCCAGTTTATGTCAGTTCACGGGGGCCTTTTGATGTCAGTTCACAATGGCCATTTTATGTCAGTTCACAATGGCCATTTTATGTCAGTTCACGGTGGCCATTTTATGTCAGTTCACGGTGGCTATTGTATCTCAGTTCACGGTGGCCATTTTATATCGATTCATGGGGACCATTTTATGTCAGTTCATGGAGGCCATTTTATGTCAGTTCACGGGGGCCATTATATGTCAGTTCACAATGGCCATTTTATGATAGTTCCCGCTGGCCATTTTATGTCAGTTCACGGTGGTCATTTTATGTTGGTTGACGGGGGCCATTTTATGGCAGTTCGCAATGACCATTTGATGTCAGTTCACGGTGGCCATTGTATGTCAGTTCACGGTGGCCATTTTATGTCAGGTCACGGTGGCCATTTTATGTCAGTTCACGGTGGTCATTTTATGTTGGTTGACGGGGGCCATTTTATGGCAGTTCGCAATGGCCATTTGATGTCAGTTCACTGTGGCCATTGTATATCAGTTCACGGCGGCCATTTTATGTCAGGTCACGGTGGCCATTTTATGTCAGCTCACGGCAGCCATTTTATGTCAGCTCACGGCGGCCATTTCATGTTAGTTCATGGGGACCATTTTATAGCAGTACACGGTGGCCATTTTATGTCAGCTCACTGTGGCCATTTTATGACAGTTCACGGTGGCTATTTTATGTCAGTTTACGGTGGCCATTGTACATCAGTTCGCGGTGGCCATTTTATGTCAGATCACAGTGGCCATTTTATGTCCGTTCACGGTGGCCATTTTATGTCGGTTCACGGTGGCCATTTTACATCAGTTTGCGATGTCCAGTAGTATGTCAGTTCACAATGGCCATTGTATGTCAGTTCACGGGGGCCATTGTATGTCAGTTCACGGTGGCCACTTTTTGTCAGTTCACGGGGGCCATTGTATGTCAGTTCGCGGTGGCCATTAGTCTGTCAGTTCACAATGGCCATTTTATGTCAGTTCAAGGGGGCCATTGTATATCAGTTCACAATGGCCAGTTTATGTCAGTTCACGGGGGCCTTTTAATGTCAGTACACAATGGCCATTTTATGTCAGTTAACGGTGGCCATTTTATGTCACTTCACAATGGCCATTTTATGTCAGTTCACGGCGGCCATTTTATGTCAGTTCACGGTAGCCATTTTATCTCAGTTCACGGTGGCCATTTTATGTCGATTCACGGGCACCATTTTATGTCAGATCACGGTGGCCATTTTATGTCAGTTCACGGGGGCCATTGTATGTCAGTTCACAATGGCCATTTTATGTCAGTTCACGGGGGCCATTGTATGTCAGTTTACAATGGCCATTTTATGTCAGTTCACGGGGGCCATTGTATGTCAGTTTACAATGGCCATTTTATGTCAGTTCACATGGGCCATTGTATGTCAGTTCACGGTGGCCATTTTTTGTCAGTTCACGGGTGCCATTGTATGTCAGTTCACAATGTCCAGTTTATGTCAGTTCACGGGGTCCTTTTAATGTCAGCACACAATGGCCATTTTATGTCAGTTAACTGTGGCCATTTTATCGCAGTTCACAATGGCCATTTTATGTCAGTTCACAATGGGCATTTTATGTCAGTTCACGGCGGCCATTTTATGACAGTTCACGGTGGCCATTTTATCTCAATTCACGGTGGCCTTTTTATGTCGATTCATAGTGACCATTTTATGTCAGTTCACGGGGGCCATTGTATGTCAGTTCACAATGGCCATTTTATGTCAGTTCACGGTGGCCATTTTATGTCAGTTCACGGTTGTCATTTTATGTCGGTTGATGGGCCCATTTTATGGCAGTTCGCAATGGCCATTTGATGTCAGTTCATGGTGGCCATTGTATGTCAGTTCACTGTGGCCATTTTATGTCAGGTCATGGTGGCCATTTTATGTCAGTTCACGGTGGTCATTTTATGTCGGTTGACGGGGCCATTTTATGGCAGTTCGCAATGGCCATTTGATGTCAGTTCACGGTGGCCATTGTATGTCAGTTCATGGCGGCCATTTTATGTCAGGTCACGGTGGCCAGTTTATGTCAGCTCACGGTGGCCATTTTATGTCGGTTCACGGTGGCCAATTCATGTCGGTTCACGGTGGCCATTTTACATCTGTTCGCGGTGGCCATTAGACTGCCAGTTCACAATGGCCATTTTATGTCAGTTCACGGGGGCCATTGTATGTCAGTTCACAATGGCCATTTTATGTCAGTGCACGCTGGCCATTTTATGTCAGTTCACGGTGGTCATTTTATGTCGGTTGATGGGCCCATTTTATGGCAGTTCGCAATGGCCATTTGATGTCAGTTCATGGTGGCCATTGTATGTCAGTTCACTGTGGCCATTTTATGTCAGGTCATGGTGGCCATTTTATGTCAGTTCACGGTGGTCATTTTATGTCGGTTGACGGGGGCCATTTTATGGCAGTTCGCAATGGCCATTTGATGTCAGTTCACGGTGGCCATTTTATGTCAGTTCACGGCGGCCATTTTATGTCAGGTCACGGTGGCCAGTTTATGTCAGCTCACGGTGGCCATTTTATGTCGGTTCACGGTGGCCATTTCATGTCGGTTCACGGTGGCCATTTTACATCTGTTCGCGGTGGCCATTAGACTGCCAGTTCACAATGGCCATTTTATGTCAGTTCACGGGGGCCATTGTATTTCAGTTCACAATGGCCAGTTTATGTCAGTTAACGGTGGCCAATTTATGTCAGTTCACAATGGCCATTTTATGTCAGTTCACGGCAGCCATTTTATGTCAGTTCACGGTGGCTATTTTATCTCAGTTCACGGTGGCCATTTTATGTCTTTTCACGGGGACCATTTTAAGTCAGTTCACGGAGGCCATTTTATGTCAGTTCACGGGGGCCATTGTATGTCATTTCACAATGGCCATTTTATGTCAGTTCACGCTGGCCATTTTATGTCAGTTCACGGTGGTCATTTTATGTCGGTTGACGGGGGCCATTTTATGGCAGTTCGCAATGACCATTTGATGTCAGTTCACGGTGGCCATTGTATGTCAGTTCACGGTGGTCATTTTATGTTGGTTGACGGGGGCCATTTTATGGCAGTTCGCAATGGCCATTTGATGTCAGTACACTGTGGCCATTGTATATCTGTTCACGGCGGACATTTTATGACAGATCACGGTGGCCATTTTATGTCAGCTCACGGCAGCCATTTTATGTCAGTTCACGGGGGCAATTTTATGTCAGCTCACGGCGGCCATTTCATGTTAGTTCATGGGGAACATTTTATATCAGTTCACGGTGGCCATTTTATGACAGCTCACGGTAGCCATTTCATGACAGTTCACGGTGGCCATTTTATGTCAGTTTATTGGGACCATTTTACATCAGTTCGCGGTGGCCATTTTATGTCAGATCACAGTGGCCATTTTATGTAAGTTCACGGTGGCCATTTTATGTCGGTTCACGGTGACCAATTTACATCAGTTTGCGATGTCCATTAGTATGTCAGTTCACAATGGGCATTGTCTGCCAGTTCACATGGGCCATTGTATGTCAGTTCACGGTGGCCATTTTATGTCAGTTCGCGGTGCTCATTAGTCTGTCAGTTCACAATGGCCAGCTTATGTCAGTTCACGGGGGGCTTTTAATGCCAGTACACAATGGCCATTTTATGTCAGTTAACGGTGGCCATTTTATGGCAGTTCACAATGGCCATTTTCTGTCAGTTCACAATGGCCATTTTATGTTAGTTCACGGCGGCCATTTTATGACAGTTCACGGTGGCCATTTTATCTCAATTCACGGTGGCCATTTTATGTGGATTCATGGTGACCATTTTATGTCAGTTCACGGTGGCCATTTTATGTCAGTTCACGGGGGCCATTGTATGTCAGTTCACAATGGCCATTTTATGTCAGTTCACAGTGGCCATTTTATGTCACTTCACGGTTGTCATTTTATGTCGGTTGACGGGGGCCATTTTATGGCAGTTCGCAATGGCCATTTGATGTCAGTTCAAGGTGGCCGTTGTATATCAGTTCACGGCGGCCATTTTATGTCAGGTCACGGTGGCCATTTTATGTCAGTTCACGGTGGTCATTTTATGTCGGTTGACGTGGGCCATTTTATGGCAGTTCGCAATGGCCATTTGATGTCAGCTCACGGTGGCCATTGTATGTCAGTTCACGGTGGCCATTTTATGTCATCTCACGGTGGCCATTTTATGACAGTTCACGGTGGCCATTTTATGTCAGTTTACGGTGGCCATTTTACATCAGTTCGCGGTGGCCATTTTATGTCAGATCACAGTGGCCATTTTATGTCAGTTCACGGTGGCATTTTATGTCGGTTCACGGAGGCCATTTTACATCAGTTCGCGATGTCCATTAGTATGTCAGTTCACAATGGCCTTTATATGTCAGTTCACGGGGGCCATTGTATGTCAGTTCACGGTGGCCATTTTATGTCAGTTCACGGGGGGCCATTGTATGTCAGTTCGCGGTGGCCATTAGTCTGTCAGTTCACAATGGCCATTTTATGTCAGTTCAAGGGGGCCATTGTATATCAGTTCACAATGGCCAGTTTATGTCAGTTCACAGGGGACTTTTAATGTCAGTGCACAATGGCCATTTTATGTCAGTTCACGGCGGCCATTTTATGTCAGTTCACAGTGGCCATTTTATCTCAGGTCACGGTGGCCATTATATGTCGATTCACGGGGACCATTTTATGTCAGTTCACAGTGGCCATTTTTGTCAGTTCACGGGGGCCATTGTATGTCAGTTCACAATGGCCATTTTATGTCAGTTCACGGTGGCCATTTTATGTCAGTTCACGGTGGTCATTTTATGTCGATTGACGGGGGCCATTTTATGGCAGTTCACGGTGGCCATTTTTTGTCAGTTCACGGCGGCCATTTTATGTCAGTTTACGGTGGCCATTTTACATCAGTTCGCGGTGGCCATTTTATGTCAGATCACAGTGGCCATTTTATGTCAGTTCACGGTGGCATTTTATGTCGGTTCACGGAGGCCATTTTACATCAGTTCGCGATGTCCATTAGTATGTCAGTTCACAATGGCCTTTATATGTCAGTTCACGGGGGCCATTGTATGTCAGTTCACGGTGGCCATTTTATGTCAGTTCACGGGGGGCCATTGTATGTCAGTTCGCGGTGGCCATTAGTCTGTCAGTTCACAATGGCCATTTTATGTCAGTTCAAGGGGGCCATTGTATATCAGTTCACAATGGCCAGTTTATGTCAGTTCACAGGGGACTTTTAATGTCAGTGCACAATGGCCATTTTATGTCAGTTCACGGCGGCCATTTTATGTCAGTTCACGGTGGCCATTTTATCTCAGGTCACGGTGGCCATTATATGTCGATTCACGGGGACCATTATATGTCAGTTCACGGTGGCCATTTTTGTCAGTTCACGGGGGCCATTGTATGTCAGTTCACAATGGCCATTTTATGTCAGTTCACGGTGGCCATTTTATGTCAGTTCACGGCGGCCATTGTATGTCATTTCACGGTAGCCATTTAATGTCTGTTCACGGTGGTCATTTTATGTCGATTGACGGGGGCCATTTTATGGCAGTTCGCAATGGCCATTTGATGTCAGTTCACGGTGGCCATTGTATGTTAGTCCACGGTGGCCATTTTATGTCAGGTCACGGTGGCCATTTTATGTCAGTTCATGGTGGTCACTTTATGTCGGTTGACGGGGGCCGTTTTATGGCAGTTCGCAATGGCCATTTGATGTCAGTTCACGGTGGCCATTGTATGTCAGTTCACGGTAGCCATTTTATGACAGATCACGGTGGCCATTTTATGTCAGCTCACGGCAGCCATTTTATGTCAGTTCACGGGGGCCATTTTATGTCAGCTCACGGCGGCCATTTCATGTTAGTTCATGGGGACCATTTTATATCAGTTCACGTTGGCCATTTTATGACAGCTCACAGTAGCCATTTCATGACAGTTCACGGTGGCCATTTTATGTCAGTTTATGGAGACCATTTTACATCAGTTCGCGGTGGCCATTTTATGTCAGATCACAGTGGCCATTTTATGTAAGTTCACGGTGGCCATTTTATGTCGGTTCACGGTGGCCAATTTACATCAGTTTGCGATATCCATTAGTATGTCAGTTCACAATGGGCATTGTCTGCCAGTTCACATGGGCCATTGTATGTCAGTTCACGGTGGCCAGCTTATGTCAGTTCACGGGGGGCTTTTAATGCCAGTACACAATGGCCATTTTATGTCAGTTAACGGTGGCCATTTTATGGCAGTTCACAATGGCCATTTTCTGTCAGTTCACAATGGCCATTTTATGTCAGTTCACGGCGGCCATTTTATGACAGTTCACGGTGGCCATTTTATCTCAATTCACGGTGGCCATTTTATGTGGATTCATGGTGACCATTTTATGTCAGTTCACGGTGGCCATTTTATGTCAGTTCACGGGGGCCATTGTATGTCAGTTCACAATGGCCATTTTATGTCAGTTCACAGTGGCCATTTTATGTCAGTTCACGGTTGTCATTTTATGTCGGTTGACGGGGGCCATTTTATGGCAGTTCGCAATGGCCATTTGATGTCAGCTCACGGTGGCCATTGTATGTTAGTTCACGGTGGCCATTTTATGTCATCTCACGGTGGCCATTTTATGACAGTTCACAGTGGCCATTTTATGTCAGTTTACGGTGGCCATTTTATGTCAGATCAAGAGTGGCCATTTTATGTCAGTTCACGGTGGCATTTTATGTCGGTTCACGGAGGCCATTTTACATCAGTTCGCGATGTCCATTAGTATGTCAGTTCACAATGGCCTTTATATGTCAGTTCACGAGGGCCATTGTATGTCAGTTCACGGTGGCCATTTTATGTCAGTTCACGGGTGGCCATTGTATGTCAGTTCGCGGTGGCCATTAGTCTGTCAGTTCACAATGGCCATTTTATGTCAGTTCAAGGGAGCCATTTTATATCAGTTCACAATGGCCAGTTTATGTCAGTTCACAGGGGACATTTAATGTCAGTGCACAATGGCCATTTTATGTCAGTTAACCGTGGCCATTTTATGTCAGTTCACAATGGCCATTTTATGTCAGTTCACGGCGGCCATTTTATGTCAGTTCACGGTGGCCATTTTATCTCAGGTCACGGTGGCCATTATATGTCGATTCACGGGGACCATTTTATGTCAGTTCACGGTGGCCATTTTTGTCAGTTCACGGGGGCCATTTTATGTCAGTTCACAATGGCCATTTTATGTCAGTTCACGGTGGCCATTTTATGTCAGTTCACGGTGGTCATTTTATGTCGATTGACGGGGCCATTTTATGGCAGTTCACGGTGGCCATTTTTTGTCAGTTCACGGCTGCCATTGTATGTCAGTTCACGGTAGCCATTTAATGTCTGTTCACGGTGGTCATTTTTTGTCGATTTACGGGGGCCATTTTATGGCAGTTCGCAATGGCCATTTGATGTCAGTTCACGGTGGCCATTGTATGTTAGTCCACGGTGGCCATTTTATGTCAGGTCACGGTGGCCATTTTATGTCAGTTCACGGTGGTCATTTTATGTCGGTTGACGGGGGCCGTTTTATGGCAGTTCGCAATGGCCATTTGATGTCAGTTCACGGTGGCCATTGTATGTCAGTTTACGGTAGCCATTTTATGTCTGTTCACGGTGGTCATTTTATGTCGGTTGACGGGGGCCATTTTATGGCAGTTCGCAATGGCCATTTGATGTCAGTTCACGATGGCCATTGTATGTCTGTTCACGGCGGCCATTTTATGTCAGGTCACGGTGGCCATTTTATGTCAGTTCACGGTGGTCATTTTATGTTGGTTGATGGGGGCCATTTCATGTCAGTTCGCAATGGCCATTTGATGTCAGTTCACGGTGGCCATTTTATGTCAGCTCATGGCAGCCATTTTATGTCAGTTCACGGGGGCCATTTTATGTCAGCTCACGGTGGCCATTTCATGTTAGTTCATGGGGACCATTTTATATCAGTTCACGGTGGCCATTTTATGTCAGCTCACGGTGGCCATTTTATGACAGTTCACGGTGGCCATTTTATGTCAGATTACGGTGGCCATTTTACATCAGTTCGCAGTGGCCATTTTATGTCAGATCACAGTGGCCATTTTATGTCTGTTCACGGTGGCGATTTTACATCGGTTCGTGGTGGCCATTTTATGTCAGTTCACATGGGCCATTGTATGTCAGTTCATGGTGGCCATTTTATGTCAGTTCGCGGTGCCCATTAGTCTGACAGTTCACAATGGCCATTTTATGTCAGTTCACGGGGGCCATTGTATGTCAGTACACTATGGCCATTTTAAGTCAGTTCACAGTGGCCATTTTATGGCAGTTTACAATGGCCATTTTATGTCAGTTCACAATGGCCATTTTATATCAGTTCAAGGCGGCCAGTTTATGACAGTTCACGGTGGCCATTTTATCTCAATTCACGGTGGCCATTTTATGTCGATTCATGGTGACCATTTTATGTCAGTTCACGGTGGCCATTTTATGTCAGTTCACAATGGCCATTTTATGTCAGTTCACGGTGGCCATTTTATGTCAGTTCACAGTGGTCATTTTATGTCGATTGACGGGGGCCATTTTATGGCAGTTCTCAATGGCCATTTGATGTCATTTCACGGTGGCCATTGTATGTCAGTTCACGGCGGCCATTTTATGTCAGGTCACGGTGGCCATTTTATGTCAGTTCACGGTAGCCATTGTATGTCAGTTCACGGAGGCCATTTTATGTCAGGTCACGGTGGCCATTTTGTGTCAGCTCACGGCAGCCATTTTATGTCAGTTCACGGGGGCCATTTTATGTAAGCTCACGGCGGCCATTTCATGTTAGTTCATGGGTACCATTTTATAGCAGTTCACGGTGCCCATTTTATGTCAGCTCACGGTGGCCATTTTAAGACAGTTCACGGTGGCCATTTTATGTCAGTTAACGGTGGCCATTGTACATCAGTTCGCGGTGGCCATTTTATGTCAGATCACAGTGGCCATTTTATGTCAGTTCACGGTGGCCATTTTATGTCGGTTCACGGTGGCCATTTTACATCAGTTCGTGATGTCCATTAGTATGTCAGCTCAAAATGGCCATTGTATGTCAGTTCACGGGCGCCATTGAATGTCAGTTCACGGTGGCCATTTTATGTCAGTTCACGGGGGCCATTGTATGTCAGTTCGCGGTGGTCATTAGTCTGTCAGTTCACAATGGCCATTTTATGTCAGTTCACGGAGGCCATTGTATGTCAGTTCACAATGGCCAGTTTATGTCAGTTCATGGGGGCCTTTTAATGTCAGTACACAATGGCCATTTTATGTCAGTTAACGGTGGCCATTTTATGTAAGTTCACAATGGCCATTTTATGTCAGTTCACAATGGCCATTTTATGTCAGTTCACGGCGGCCATTTTATGTCAGTTCACGGTGGCCATTTGACTCAGTTCACGGTCGCCATTTTATGTCGATTCACGGGGACCATTTTATGTCAGTTCACGGTGGCCATTTTATGTCAGTTCACGGGGGCCATTGTATGTCAGTTCACAATGGCAAATTTATGTCAGTTCACGGTGGCCATTTTATGTCAGTTCACGGTGGTCATTTTATGTCGGTTGACGGGGACATTTTATGGCAGTTCGCAATGGCCATTTGATGTCAGTTCACGGTGGCCATTGTATGTCAGTTCACAATGGCCATTGTATGTCAGTTCACGGCGGCCATTTTATGTCAGCTCACGGTGGCCATTTTATGTCAGTTCACGGGGGCCATTGTATGCCAGTGCTCCCACCACCCAGCCAGCACTGCCACTGCTTCCCTCAACCAGCACTGCCAGTGCATCCCCGCACTACCAGCACTGCCAGTGCTCCCCGCACAGCCAGCACTGTCAGTACTTCCCCTCTCGGCCAGCACTGCCAGTACTCCCCCCACTGCCAGCACTGCCTGTGCTCCCTCCACACCCAGCACTGCCTGTGCTCCCCCACAGACAGCACTGACAGTGCTCCCCTGACATCAGCACCTCTATTGCTTCCCCACAGAACTGCCAGTGCGCCCCCCATAACCAGCACTGCCAGTGCTCCCCACACCCTGCACTTCCAGTGCGCCCCCACAACCAGCACTGACAGTGCTCCCCTCCCAAGACCAGTACTGGCAGTGTATCCCTCCACAGCCAGTACTGCCAGTGCTCCCCTACTGCCAGCACTGCCAGTGCTTCCCCCACAGCCAGCACTGCCACTGCTGCCCCACAACGAGCACTGCCAATGCTGACCGCACAGCCAGCACAGCGAGTTCTGCCTCCCACAGCCAGCACTGCCAGAGCTCCCCACAGCCAGCACTGCCAGTGATCCCCACAGGCAGCACTGCCTGTGCTCCCCCCTCAATGCCAGCACTGGCAGTGCTCCCCACAGCCAGCACTCCATCCCGAAAGTCCAGCACTGCCAGTGCTCCCCATACAGACAGCACTGCCTGTGCTCACCCCCGAAGGCCAGCACTGACAGTGCTCCCCTCCAGAGCTAGCACTGCCAGTGCTCCCCTCACAGCCAGCACTGCCAGTGCTTACCCACAGCCAGCACAGCCAGTGCTCCGCACACAGACAGCACTGCCAGTGCTCTCCTCCCCAAAGACCAGCACTGCCATCATGCCCCCCCAAAGCCAGTATTTCCAGTGCACCACCCACAACCAGCACTGCCAGTGGTCCCACACACAGCCAGCATTGCCAGTGCTTCCCCCACAGCCAGCAATGCTCGTGCTGTCCCACAACCAGCACTGCCAGTGCTGCCCTCACCCTCACAGCCAGCACAGCGGGTTCTGCCTCAACAGCCAGCACTGCCCGTGATCACACAGTCAGCACTGCCGGTGCTTCCTTCCACACAGCCAGCATTGCCAGTGCTCCCACAGCCAGCACTGCCTGTGCTCCCCCCACAGCCAGCACTGCCAGTGCGCCCCCCACAGCCAGCACAGCCTTTGCGTCCTCCCCATAGCCAACATTTCCAGTTCTCCCACCCACAGCCAGCATTGCCAGTGCACCCCAAAGCCAGCAGTGCCTGTGCACCACCCCCACACAGCCAGCACTGCCAGTGCTGTTCCCACAGCCAGCACTGACACTGCTCCCCCACAACTAGCACTGCCAGTGCTCCCCACAGCCAGCACTGTCAGTGCTCCCCTTCACAGCCAGAACTGCCAGTTCTCCCCCACAGCCCACACTGTCAGTGCTCCCCCTCACATGCAGCTCTGCCAATGCTCACCCACAGCCAGCCCTGCCAGTGCTCCCACAGTCAGCACTGCCAGTGCTCCCCTTGACACAGCCAGCACTGCCAGTGCTCCCAATGCCAGCACTGGCAGTGATCCCCTCCACAGCCAATACTTGCAGTGCTATTCACACAGCCAGTGCTCCATCCCCAAAGCCAACACTGCCAGTGCTCCCCGCACAGCCAGCACTGCGTGTGCTTCCCCCATAGCCAGCCCTGCCAGTGCTCCCCCACAGGCAGCACTGCCTGTGCTCCCCACAAACAGCACTGCCAGTGCTCTCCCCATTGTCCGCTCTCGCCAGAAAAGCACTGCCAGTGCTCCCCACAGCTGGCACTGCCAGTGCTCCCCACAGAGCCAGCATTGCCTGTGCTCCCCTACTCCCAGCACTGCCAGTGATCCCACAGCCGGCACTGCCAGTGTGCACCCACAGTCAGCACTGCCAGGGCCCCCCCACACAGCCAGTACTGTCAGTGCTCCCACCACCCAGCCAGCAATGCCAGTGCTACCCCACAACCAGCACTGACAGTGCTGCCCTCACAGCCAGCAAAGCGGGTTCTCCCACCATAGCCAGCACGGCTAGTGCACCACACCACAGCCAGCACTGCCAGTGGTCCCCAAACCAACACTGCCAGTGCTCCCCGCACAGCCAGCACTGTCAGCTCACGGTGGCCATTTTATGACAGTTCACGGTGGCCATTTTATGTCAGATCACAGTGGCCATTTTATGTCAGTTCACATGGGCCATTGTATGTCAGTTCACAATGGCCATTTTATGTCAGTTCACGGGGGCCATTGTATGTCAGTTCACGGCGGCCATTTTATGTCAGGTCACGGTGGCCATTTTATGTCAGCTCACGGCAGCCATTTTATGTCAGTTCATGGGGACCATTTTATAGCAGTTCACGGTGGCCATTTTAAGTCAGCTCATGGTGGCCATTTTATGACAGTTCACGGAGGCCATTTTATGTCAGTTTACGGTGGCCATTGTACATCAGTTTCTCGGTGGCCATTTTATGTCAGATCACAGTGGCCATTTTATGTCAGTTCACGGTGGCCATTTTATGTCGGTTCACGGTGGCCATTTCACATCAGTTCGCGATGTCCATTAGTATGTCAGTTCACAATGGCCATTGTATATCAGTTCACGGGGGCCAGTGTATGTCAGTTCACGGTGGCCATTTTATGTCAGTTCACGGGGGCCATTGTATGTCAGTTCGCGGTGGCCTTTTAATGTCAGTACACAATGGCCATTTTATGTCAGTTAACGGTGGCCATTTCATGTCATTTCACAATGGCCATTTTATGTCAGTTCACAATGGCCATTTTATGTCAGTTCACGTCGGCCATTTTATGTCAGTTCACGGTGGCCATTTTATCTCAGTTCACGGTGGCCATTTTATGTCGATTCACGGGGACCATTTTATGTCAGTTCATGGATGCCATTATATGTCAGTTCACGGCGGCCATTGTATGTCAGTTCACAATGGCCATTTTATGTCAGTTCACGGTGGCCATTTTATGTCGGTTGACGGGGGCCATTTTATGGCAGTTCGCAATGGCCATTTGATGTAAGTTCACGGTGGCCATTGTATGTCAGTTCACGGCGGCCATTTTATGTCAGGTCACGGTGGCCATTTTATGTCAGTTCACGGTGGTCATTTTATGTCGGTTGACGGGGCCATTTTATGGCAGTTCGCAATGGCCATTTGATGTCAGTTCACGGTGGCCATTGTATGTCAGTTCACGGCGGCCATTGTATGTCAGTACACCATGGCCATTTTAAGTCAGTACACAGTGGCCATTTTATGGCAGTTTACAATGGCCATTTTATGTCAGTTCACAATGGCCATTTTATATCAGTTCAAGGCGGCCAGTTAATGACAGTTCACGGTGGCCATTTTATCTCAATTCACGGTGGCCATTTTATGTCGATTCATGGTGACCATTTTATGTCAGTTCACGGTGGCCATTTTATGTCAGTTCACGGGTGCCATTGTATGTCAGTTCACAGTGGTCATTTTATGTCGTTTGACGGGGGCCATTTTATGGCAGTTCTCAATGGCCATTTGATGTCATTTCACGGTGGCCATTGTATGTCAGGTCACGGCGGCCATTTTATGTCAGGTCACGGTGGCCATTTTATGTCAGATCACAGTGGCCATTTTATGTCAGTTCACATGGGCCATTGTATGTCAGTTCACAATGGCCATTTTATGTCAGTTCACGGGGGCCATTGTATGTCAGTTCACGGCGGCCATTTTATGTCAGGTCACGGTGGCCATTTTATGTCAGCTCACGGCAGCCATTTTATGTCAGTTCATGGGGACCATTTTATAGCAGTTCACGGTGGCCATTTTAAGTCAGCTCATGGTGGCCATTTTATGACAGTTCAAGGAGGCCATTTTATGTCAGTTTACGGTGGCCATTGTACATCAGTTTCTCGGTGGCCATTTTATGTCAGATCACAGTGGCTATTTTATGTCAGTTCACGGTGGCCATTTTATGTCAGTTCACGGGGGCCATTGTATGTCAGTTCGCGGTGGCCTTTTAATGTCAGTACACAATGGCCATTTTATGTCAGTTAACGGTGGCCATTTCATGTCATTTCACAATGGCCATTTTATGTCAGTTCACAATGGCCATTTTATGTCAGTTCACGTCGGCCATTTTATGTCAGTTCACGGTGGCCATTTTATCTCAGTTCACGGTGGCCATTTTATGTCGATTCACGGGGACCATTTTATGTCAGTTCATGGATGCCATTATATGTCAGTTCACGGCGGCCATTGTATGTCAGTTCACAATGGCCATTTTATGTCAGTTCACGGTGGCCATTTTATGTCGGTTGACGGGGGCCATTTTATGGCAGTTCGCAATGGCCATTTGATGTAAGTTCACGGTGGCCATTGTATGTCAGTTCACGGCGGCCATTTTATGTCAGGTCACGGTGGCCATTTTATGTTAGTTCACGGTGGTCATTTTATGTCGGTTGACGGGGCCATTTTATGGCAGTTCGCAATGGCCATTTGATGTCAGTTCACGGTGGCCATTGTATGTCAGTTCACGGCGGCCATTGTATGTCAGTACACCATGGCCATTTTAAGTCAGTTCACAGTGGCCATTTTATGGCAGTTTACAATGGCCATTTTATGTCAGTTCACAATGGCCATTTTATATCAGTTCAAGGCGGCCAGTTAATGACAGTTCACGGTGGCCATTTTATCTCAATTCACGGTGGCCATTTTATGTCGATTCATGGTGACCATTTTATGTCAGTTCACGGTGGCCATTTTATGTCAGTTCACGGGTGCCATTGTATGTCAGTTCACAGTGGTCATTTTATGTCGTTTGACGGGGGCCATTTTATGGCAGTTCTCAATGGCCATTTGATGTCATTTCACGGTGGCCATTGTATGTCAGGTCACGGCGGCCATTTTATGTCAGGTCACTGTGGCCATTTTATGTCAGTTCACGGTAGCCATTGTATGTCAGTTCACGGAGGCCATTTTATGTCAGGTCACTGTGGCCATTTTGTGTCAGCTCACGGCAGCCATTTTATGTCAGTTCACGGGGGCCATTTTATGTAAGCTCACGGCGGCCATTTCATGTTAGTTCATGGGTACCATTTTATAGCAGTTCACGGTGCCCATTTTATGTCAGCTCACGGTAGCCATTGTATGTCAGTTCACGGTGGCCATTTTATGTCGGTTCACGGTGGCCATTTTCTGTCAGTTCACGGTAGCCATTTTATGTCGGTTACGGTGGCCATTTTACATCAGTTCGTGATGTCCATTAGTATGTCAGCTCAAAATGGCCATTGTATGTCAGTTCACGGGGGCCATTGAATGTCAGTTCACGGTGGCCATTTTATGTCAGTTCACGGGGGCCATTGTATGTCAGTTCGCGGTGGTCATTAGTCTGTCAGTTCACAATGGCCATTTCATGTCAGTTCACGGAGGCCATTGTATGTCAGTTCACAATGGCCAGTTTATGTCAGTTCATGGGGGCCTTTTAATGTCAGTACACAATGGCCATTTTATGTCAGTTAACGGTGTCCATTTTATGTCAGTTCACAATGGCCATTTTATGTCAGTTCACAATGGCCATTTTATGTCAGTTCACGGCGGCCATTTTATGTCAGTTCACGGTGGCCATTTGACTCAGTTCACGGTCGCCATTTTATGTCGATTCACGGGGACCATTTTATGTCAGTTCACGGTGGCCATTTTATGTCAGTTCACGGGGGCCATTGTATGTCAGTTCACAATGGCAAATTTATGTCAGTTCACGGTGGCCATTTTATGTCAGTTCACGGTGGTCATTTTATGTCGGTTGACGGGGACATTTTATGGCAGTTCGCAATGGCCATTTGATGTCAGTTCACGGTGGCCATTGTATGTCAGTTCACAATGGCCATTGTATGTCAGTTCACGGCGGCCATTTTATGTCAGCTCACGGTGGCCATTTTATGTCAGTTCACGGGGGCCATTGTATGCCAGTGCTCCCACCACCCAGCCAGCACTGCCACTGCTTCCCTCAACCAGCACTGCCAGTGCATCCCCGCACTACCAGCACTGCCAGTGCTCCCCGCACAGCCAGCACTGTCAGTACTTCCCCTCTCGGCCAGCACTGCCAGTACTCCCCCCACTGCCAGCACTGCCTGTGCTCCCTCCACACCCAGCACTGCCTGTGCTCCCCCACAGACAGCACTGACAGTGCTCCCCTGACATCAGCACCTCTATTGCTTCCCCACAGCACTGCCAGTGCGCCCCCCCCCCATAACCAGCACTGCCAGTGCTCCCCACACCCTGCACTGCCAGTGCGCCCCCACAACCAGCACTGACAGTGCTCCCCTCCCAAGACCAGTACTGGCAGTGTATCCGTCCACAGCCAGCACTGCCAGTGCTCCCTTCCACACAGCCAGTACTGCCAGTGCTCCCCTACTGCCAGCACTGCCAGTGCTTCCCCCACAGCCAGCACTGCCACTGCTGCCCCACAACGAGCACTGCCAATGCTGACCTCACAGCCAGCACAGCGAGTTCTCCCTCCCACAGCCAGCACAGCCAGAGCTCCCCACAGCCAGCACTGCCAGTGATCCCCACAGGCAGCACTGCCAGTGATCCCCACAGGCAGCACTGCCTGTGCTCCCCCCTCAATGCCAGCACTGGCAGTGCTCCCCACAGCCAGCACTCCATCCCGAAAGTCCAGCACTGCCAGTGCTCCCCATACAGACAGCACTGCCTGTGCTCACCCCCGAAGGCCAGCACTGACAGTGCTCCCCTCCAGAGCTAGCACTGCCAGTGCTCCCCTCACAGCCAGCACTGCCAGTGCTTACCCACATCCAGCACAGCCAGTGCTCCGCACACAGACAGCACTGCCAGTGCTCTCCTCCCCAAAGACCAGCACTGCCATCACGCCCCCCAAAGCCAGTATTTCCAGTGCACCACCCACAACCAGCACTGCCAGTGGTCCCACACACAGCCAGCATTGCCAGTGCTTCCCCCACAGCCAGCACTGCTAGTGCTGTCCCACAACCAGCACTGCCAGTGCTGCCCTCACAGCCAGCACAGCGGGTTCTCCCCCCACAGCCAGCACTGCCAGTGATCATACAGTCAGCACTGCCGGTGCTTCCCTCCACACAGCCAGCATTGCCAGTGCTCCCACAGCCAGCACTGCCTGTGCTCCCCCCACAGCCAGCACTGCCAGTGCGCCCCCCACAGCCAGCACAGCCTTTGCGTCCTCCCCATAGCCAACATTTCCAGTTCTACCACCCACAGCCAGAATTGCCAGTGCACCCCAAAGCCAGCACTGCATGTGCACCACCCCCACACAGCCAGCACTGCCAGTGCTGTTCCCACAGCCAGCACTGACACTGCTCCCCCACAACCAGCACTGCCAGTGCTCCCCCTCACAGCCAGCACTGCCACTGCTCCCCACAGCCAGCACTGTCAGTGCTCCCCTTCACAGCTAGAACTGCCAGTTCTCCCCCACAGCCCACACTGTCAGTGCTCCCCCTCACATACAGCTCTGCCAATGCTCACCCACAGCCAGCCCTGCCAGTGCTCCCACAGTCAGCACTGCCAGTTCTCCCCTTGACACAGTGAGCACTGCCGGTGCTCCCTTTACACAGCCAGCACTGCCAGTGCTCCCAATGCCATCACTGGCAGTGATCCCCTCCACAGCCAATACTTGCAGTGCTATTCACACAGCCAGTGCTCCATCCCCAAAGCCAACACTACCAGTGCTCCCCGCACAGCCAGCATTGCGTGTGCTTCCCCCCATAGCCAGCCCTGCCAGTGCCCCCCCCCACAGGCAGCACTGCCTGTGCTCCCCACAAACAGCACTGCCAGTGCTCTCCCCATTGTCCGCTCTCGCCAGAAAAGCACTGCCAGTGCTCCCCACAGCTGGCACTGCCAGTGCTCCCCACAGAGCCAGCATTGCCTGTGCTCCCCTACACTCCCAGCACTGCCAGTGATCCCACAGCCGGCACTGCCAGTGTGCACCCACAGTCAGCACTGCCAGGGCCCCCCCACATAGCCAGTACTGGCAGTGCTCCCACCACCCAGCCAGCAATGCCAGTGCTACCCCACAACCAGCACTGACAGTGCTGCCCTCACAGCCAGCACAGCGGGTTCTCCCCCCATAGCCAGCACGGCTAGTGCACCACACCACAGCCAGCACTGTCAGTGGTCCCCAAACCAACACTGCCAGTGCTCCCCGCACAGCCAGCACTGTCAGCTCACGGTGGCCATTTTATGACAGTTCACGGTGGCCATTTTATGTCAGATCACAGTGGCCATTTTATGTCAGTTCACATGGGCCATTGAATGTCAGTTCACGGTGGCCATTTTATGTCAGTTCGCGGTTCCCATTAGTCTGTCAGTTCACAATGGCCATTTTATGTCAGTTCACGGGGGCCATTGTATGTCAGTTCACGGCGGCCATTTTATGTCAGGTCACGGTGGCCATTGTATGTCAGCTCACGGCAGCCATTTTATGTCAGTTCATGGGGACCATTTTATAGCAGTTCACGGTGGCCATTTTAAGTCAGCTCATGGTGTCCATTTTATGACAGTTCACGGAGGCCATTTTATGTCAGTTTACGGTGGCCATTGTACATCAGTATCTCGGTGGCCATTTTATGTCAGTTCACGGTGGCCATTTTATGTCGGTTCACGGTGGCCATTTTACATCAGTTTGCGATGTCCATTAGTATGTCAGTTCACAATGGCCATTGTATGTCAGTTGACGGGGGCCATTGTATGTCAGTTCACGGTGGCCATTTTATGTCAGTTCACGGGGGCCATTGTATGTCAGTTCGCGGTGGCCTTTTAATGTCAGTACGCAATGGCCATTTTATGTCAGTTAACGGTGGCCATTTCATGTCATTTCACAATGGCCATTTTATGTCAGTTCACAATGGCCATTTTATGTCAGTTCACGGTGGCCATTTTATGTCGATTCACGGGGACCATTTTATGTCAGTTCACGGATGCCATTATATGTCAGTTCACGGGGGCCATTGTATGTCAGTTCACAATGGCCATTTTATGTCAGTTCACGGTGGCCATTTTATGTCAGTTCACGGTTGTCATTTTATGTCGGTTGACGGGGGCCATTTTATGGCAGTTCGCAATGGCCATTTGATGTAAGTTCACGGTGGCCATTGTATGTCAGTTCACGGCGGCCATTTTATGTCAGGTCACGGTTGCCATTTTATGTCAGTTCACGGTGGCCATTGTATGTCAGTTCACGGCGGCCATTTTATGTCAGGTCACGGTGGCCATTTTATGTCAGCTCACGGCAGCCATTTTATGTCAGTTCACGGGGGCCATTTTATGTCAGCTCACGGCGGCCATTTCATGTCAGTTCATGGGGACCATTTTATATCAGTTCACGGTGGCCATTTTATGTCAGCTCACGGTGGCCATTTTATGACAGTTCACGGTGTACAGTTGTGCACGTTGATGTAAAATACATTGAAGGAAAGAGTCATAGTAAAACAGTGATTTGTTGGGATATGTGAATGGACAGATGGATCTGGGTGTCCTTGTACACCAGTCAGTGAAAGTTGAGAGGGGGGAGCAGCAAGCAGTTAAGAAGGCCAATGATATGTTGCCATTCATTGCAAGAGGGATTTGAGTTCAGAAGTGGAGATGTCTTGCTGCAGTTATACAAGGTCTTGGTGAGACCACACCTGGAGTACTGTGCACAGTGGGAGATTGCCGGACTGTCTGCAAGAAAACGGTGCTCCCCTCACAGCCAGCACTGCCAGTGCTCCCCACAGCCAACACTGCAAGTGCTCCCCCTCACAGCCAGCACTGCCAGTACTCGCCCCACAGCCAACACTGCCAGTGATCCACTCACAGCCAGCACTGCCAGACATCACCCAACAGCCAGCACTGCCAGTGCTCCCCACAGCTGGCACTGCCAGTGCTCCCCCCACACAGCCAGCATTGCCTGTGCTTCTCCTGCTTTCCCAGCACTGTCAGTGCTCCCACAAAGCCAGCACTGTCAGTGCTCCCCCACACAGCCAGCACTGTCAGTGCTCCCCCACACAGCCAGCACTGTCAGTGCTCCCACCACACAGCCAGCACTGTCAGTGCTCCCCCACACAGCCAGCACTGTCAGTGCTCCCACCACACAGCCAGCACTGTCAGTGCTCCCACCACACAGCCTGCACCGTCAGTGCTCCCCCCACACAGCCAGCACTGCCACTGCTTCCCCACAACCATCACTGCCACTGAATCCCCGCACTACCAGCACTGCCAGCGCTCCCCGCACAGCCAGCACTGTCAGTACTTCCCCTCTCGGCCAGCACTGCCAGTACTCCCCCCACTTCCAGCACTGCCTGTGCTCCCTCCACATCGAGCACTGCCTGTGCTCCCCGACACACAGCACTGCCAGTGCTCCCCTGACATCAGCTCTTATATTGGTTCCACAGAGCACTGCCAGTGCGCCTCCCCCCATAACCAGCACTGCCAGTGCTCCCCACACCCTGCACTGCCAGTGCGCCACCACAATCAGCACCAACAGTGCTCCCCTCCCAAGACCAGTACTGGCAGTGTTTCCCTCCACAGCCAGCACTGACAGTGCTCCCTTCCACACAGCCAGTACTGCCAGTGCTCCCCTACTGCCAGCACTGTCAGTGCTTCCCCACAGCCAGCACTGCCACTGCTGCCCCACAACGAGCACTGCCAATGCTGATCTCACAGCCAGCACAGCGAGTTCTCCCTCCCACAGCCAGCACTGCCAGAGCTCCCCAAGCCAGCACTGCCAGTGATCCCCACAGGCAGCACTGCTTGTGCTCCCGCATCAATGCTAGCACTGGCAGTGCTCCCCACAGCCAGCACTCCATCCCGAAAGTTCAGCACTGCCAGTGCTCCCCATACAGACAGGTCTGCCTGTGCTCAGCCCGAAGGCCAGCACTGACAGTGCTCCCCTCCAGAGCTAGCACTGCCAGTGCTCCCCTCACAGCCAGCACTGCCAGTACTTACCCACAGCCAGCACAGCCAGTGCTCCGCACACAGACAGCACTGCCAGTGCTCTCCTCCCCAAAGGCCAGCACTGCCATCACGCTCCCCCAAAGCCAGTACTGCCAGTGCACCACCCACAACCAGATCTGCCAGTGATCCCACACACAGCCAGCATTGCCAGTGCTTCCCCCACAGCCAGCACTGCCAGTGCTGACCCACAACCAGCACTGCCAGTGCTGCCCCCACAGCCAGCACAGCGGGTTCTCCCCCCACAGCCAGCACTGCCAGTGATCACACAGCCAACACTGCCGGTGCTTCCCTCCAAACAGCCAGCATTGCCAGTGCTCCCACAGCCAGCACTGCCTGTGCTCCCCCCTCAATGCCAGCACTGGCAGTGCTCCCCCACAGCCAGCACTCCATCCCGAAAGCTAGCACTGCCAGTGCTCCCCATACAGACAGCACTGCCTGTGATCCCTGTGCTCCCCCATAGCCAGCACTGTTAGTTCTCCCCACTGCCAGCACTGCCAGTGCGCCCCCCACAGCCAGCACAGCCAGTGCGTCCTCCCCATAGCCAACATTTTCAGTTCTCCCTCCCACAGTCAGCATTGCCAGTGCACCCCAAAGCCAGCAGTGCCTGTGTACCACCCCCACACAGCCAGCACTGCCAGTGCTTTTCCCACAGCCAGCACTGACACTGCTCCCCCACAACCAGCACTGTCAGTGCTCCCCTCACAGCCAGCACTGCCACTGCTCCCCACTGCCAGCACTGTCAGTGCTCCCCTTCACAGCTAGAACTGCCAGTTCTCCCCCACAGCCCACACTGTCAGTGCTCCCCCTCACATCCAGCTCCCCAATGCCAGCACTGGCAGTGATCCCCTCCACAGCCAATACTTGCAGTGCTCTTCACACAGACAGTGCTCCATCCCCAAAGCCAACACTGCCAGTGCTCCCCCGCACAGCCAGCGCTGCCTGTGCTTCCCCCCATAGCCAGCCCTGCCAGTGCTCTCCCACAGGCAGCACAGCCTGTGCTCCCCACAGCCAGCACTGTCTGTGCTCCCCCTCAATGCCAGCACTGGCAGTGCTCCCCACAGCCAGCACTCCATCCCGAAAGCTAGCACTGCCAGTGCTCCCACAGCCAGCACTGCCAGTGCGCCCCCCACATACAGCACTGCCAGTGCGCCCTCCCCGTAGCCAGCATTTCCAATGCTACCACACAAGGCCAGAACTGGCAGTGTTCCCCTGCACAGCCAGCACTGCCAGTGCTCCCTTCTACACAGCCAGCACTGCCAGTGCTCCCCACATTCAGCACTGCGAGCGCTCCCACGCACAGCCAGCATTGCCAGTGAACCCCCACAACCAGCACTGCACTGCTCCCCACAATCAACACTGCCAGTGCTCCCTTTGACACAGTGAGCACTGCCAGTGCTCCCCTTGACACAGCCACCACTGCCAGTGCTCCCCAATGTCAGAACTGGCAGTGATCCCTTTCACAGCCAATACTTGCAGTGCTCTTCACACAGCTAGTGCTCCATCCCCAAAACCAACATTGCCAGTGCTCCCCACACAGCCAGCACTGCCTGTGCTTCCCCCCCATAGCCAGTCCTGCCAGTGCTCCCTACAGCCAGCACTGCCAGTGCTCCCCACAGCCAGCAGGGCCAGTGCTCCCCCACAGCCAGCACTGCCAGTGCTCTCTCCTTTGTCAGCTCTCGCCAAACCAGCACTGCCAGTGCTCCACACAGCTGGCACTGCCAGTACTCCCCCCACACAGCTAGAATTGCCTGTGCTGCCCCTAAACTCCCAGCACTGACAGTGCTCCCCTCACAGCCAGCACTGACAGTGCTCCCCACACATCCAGCACTGCCAGTGCTCCCCACAGCCAGCACTGCCAGTGTGCCCCCACAGCCAACACTGCCAGTGTTCCCCACACAGCCAGCATTGTCATTACTCACGACACAGCCAGTTCTGCCACAGCTCCCGACACAGCCAGCCCTGTCAGTGCTCCCACCACCCAGCCAGCACTGCCAGTGTTCCCACCACACAGCAAGCACTGTTAGTGCTGCCACCACAGAGCCGGCAATGTCAGTACTCCCCCACACATCCAGCACTGCCAGTGCTCCCCTCCCAGCCAGCACTGGCAGTGCTGCCCACACAGCCAGAACTGTCAGTGCTCCCACCACACAGCCAGCACTGTCAGAGCTCCCCCACACTGCCAGCACTGCCAGTGCTCCCCACAAAGCCAGCACCGCCAGTGCTCCCACCACACAGCCAGCACTGTCACTGCTCCCACCACACAGACAGCACTGTCAGTGCTCCCCACACGGCCAGCACTGCCCGTGCTCCCACCACACAGCCAGCACTGGTTGTGCTCCCACCACGCAGCCATCACTGCCAGTGCTCCCCACACAGCCAGAACTGCCAGTGCTCCCCACGCAGCCAGCACTGCCAGCTCTTCCCCCCACAGCCAGCACTGCCAGTGCTCCCGCACACAGCCAGCACTGTCAGTGCTCCCCACACAGCCAGCACTGCCAGTGCTCCCCTCCACACAGCCAGCACTGCCAGTGCTTCCCACAGCCAGCAATGCCTGTGCTCCCCCCTCAATGCCAGCACTGGGAGTGCTCCCCCCACAGCCAGCACTCCATCCCGAAAGCCAGCTCTGCCAGTGCTCCCATACAGACAGCACTGCCTGTGCTCCCCAATAGCCAGCACTGTCAGTGCTCCCCACAGAGCCAGCACTGCCAGTGCTCCCACCACACAGCCAGTACTGACAGTGCTCCGACCACACAGCCATCACTGCCAGTGTTTCCCACACAGCCAGAATGCCAGTGCTCCCCACGCGGCCAGCCCTGCCAGTGATCCCCCACACAGCCAGCACTGCCAGTGCTACCCCCACACAGCCAGAACTGCCAGTGCTCCCCACACAGCCATCACTGTCAGTGCTACCCCCACACAGCCAGAACTGCCAGTGCTCCCCACACAGCCATCACTGTCAGTGCTACCCCCACACAGCCAGAACTGCCATTGCTCCATACACAGCCAGCACTGCCAGTGCTCCCCACACAGCCAGCACTGCCAGTGCTCCCGCACAGCCAGCACTGACGGTGCTCCCCCCACAGCCAGCACTGCCAGTGCTCCCAACACAGCCAGCACTGCCAGTGCTCCCGCACACAGCCGGCACTGCCAGTGCTCCACACACAGCCAGCACTGACAGTGCTCCCCTCCACACAGCCAGCACTGCCAGTGCTCCCCACAGCCAGCACTGCCTGTGCTCCCCCCTCAATGCCAACACTGGCAGTGCACCCCACAGCCATCACTCCATCCCAAAATACAGCACTGCCAGTGCTTCCCCATACAGACAGCACTGCCTGTGCTCCCTGTGGTCCCCAATAGCCAGCACTACCAGTGCTGCCCTTAGCCAGCTCTTCCAGTGCTCCCCACAGCCAGCACTGCCAGTGTTCTCTCCTTTGTCAGCTCTTGCCAGACCAGCACTGCCAGTGCGCCCCCACAGCTGGCACTGCCAGTGCTGCCCACACAGCCAGCACTGCCAATGCTCAACCCACACCCAGCAATGCCAGTGCTCCCACCACACAGCCAGCACTGTCAGTGCTCCCACCACACAGCCATCACTGCCAGTGCTCCCCACACAGCCAGAACTGCCATTGCTCACCACGCAACCAGCCCTGCCAGTGCTCCCCAGAAAGTCGGCACTCAGTGCTCCCCCACAAAGCCAGCACTGCCAGTGCTCCCCCACACAGCCAGCACTGTCAGTGCTACCCCCACACAGCCAGAACTGCCAGTGCTCCCCTCACAGCCAGCACTGCCAGTGCTCCCCACACATCCAGCAATGTCAGTGCGCCCCCCACACAGCCAGCAATACCAGTGCTCCCACACAGCCAACACTGCCAGTGCTCCCCCACACAGCCAGCAGTGCCAGTGCTCCCCACACAGCCAGCACTGCCAGTGCTCCCCACAGCCAGCACTGTCAGTGCTCCCTTCCACGCAGCCTGCACTACCAGTGCTCCCGCACACGGCCAGCACTGCCAGTGCTCCCCACACAGCCAAAACTGTCAGTGCTCCCCCAAACAGCCAGCACTGCCAGTGCTCCCCACACAGCAAGCACTGCCAGTGCTCCCCACACAGCCAGCACTGCCAGTGCTCCCACCACGCAGCCAGCACTGCCAGTGCGCCCCCCACACAGCCAGCAATGCCAGTGCTCCCCACACAGCCAGCATTGCCAGTGCTCCCCACCCAGCCAGCACTGCCAGTGCTCCCCACACAGCCAGCACTGCCAGTGCTCCCCCTCAGCCAGCACTGTCAGTTCTCCATTCCACACAGCCTGCACTACCAGTGCTCCCGCACACGGCCAGCACTGCCAGTGCTCCCCACACAGCCAAAACTGCCAGTGCTCCCCCAAACAGCCAGCACTGCCAGTGCTCCCCACACAGCAAACACTGTCAGTGCTCCCCATACAGCCAGCCCTGCCAGTGCTCCCACCACACAGCCAGCACTGCCAGTGCTCCCTTTCACACAGGCAGCACTGCCAGTGCTCCCACACTGCCAGCATTGCCAGTGCTCCCCACACAGCCAGCACTGCCAGTGCTTCCTTCCACACAGCCAGCAGTGCCAGTTATCCCCACACAGCCAGCACTTCCAGTGCTACCCCACACCCCACAACTGTCAGCAGCGGTTGCAGCTGATAATTGGCTGAGAGGCTGTCAGTCAGAAACTGGAGCTGCTGATTGGTTGAGAGTCTGTCAATCAGGGGCTGGAGCTCTTGATTGGCTGAGAGGCTGTGAGTCAGCTCCTGAAGCTCCTGATTGGCTGAGAGGCTGCCAGTCAGCGGGTGGACCTCCTGATTGGCTGAGAGGCTGCCAGTCTGTTTAATGTTCTCATTAATTTAATAATTGATGTAACCGGGTATTTCACCGCCATCTTGATCTGCTCCCTGAACCTGGACTGAGTCACCACATAAATAAATGTGTTTGTGCAGCAATTTAAATCCCTCAGTATAAATCCGACTTGTTGTAAATTATATTGAGGAATAGTGATGTAATGTAATCCACTCAAATCCAAATAGAAAAATTTAATAACATTCACGGTCCAGAGGAGGATAAAAGTTCCGGAGATGATGAAGAGTAAAATCATTGATTTCCTTCGGCTCTCCATCTCTGGGTCGGTGCGATTGTCTCCCTGACTCTGAGCCCTCAGTGCCTTCCGGACCCGACTGCTGAGTAAAATGTGTCTGACTGTCAGAGCGTTGGTCAACAGGATTGAGAAGAACGGCATCAATGGGGTTAAAACCCGATCAAACCAGGTATATCCACCCCATCCCGGGTCAGTCCAAACGCTGCTCTTTGTCCGACAGCCCCACTGGACATTGTCGATTATCTCCCTAGGTTCCAATATAAAGTACACAGGGATGTTTTTCACACAGAGCAGGAGGCCGCTTGTGGACAGAACCACAGCCGCAGTTTTCCCGGTGCAATATTTAGTTTTCAGTTTCTGACAGCGAATGGCCACAAATCGATCAAAGGAGAAAGTGAGGGTGAACCAGACAGAACAGTCCCTGGCTGCAGTCTGCAGGACAAAGTTAACAGTACACACAGCGGTGATGTACAGGAAACTTCGGGGGAAATAATAAACATTGATCATGTTCAGGATGGGACGAGTGATAATAAACAGCAGATCTGCCGCTGCCATGGCTACCAGGTAGCGAGTGGTGGAGGTAGAGAGGCCACACTTCCCCCGACACAGAATCACAATTCCCAGTATATTGACTGTTAGAGAGAGAAAGGAGAGACGCGGGAAATTAATGGATAATGAATCTCCCTGTCTGAACCAGGATATCATTTCAGCATCAATATAATGGACAGTGGGTGGGTGGGGGTGTTGGGAGAGGAGTGGGCACAGAGATTAACATTGCAGAGAGGGAAGTAGAGACTGTAACTCCAGTGTTAAAGGTGGGGAATGTGGGTAAAGTGTGAATTGCAGCCCTGTCAGTCTGATGGCAGTGGTAGGAAAATGTTTATAATTCAGAGACCTGAGGGAGAGGTTACATTTCTCATTTAGCCTGATTTACATGATTCACTCAGGCCGGGCAGGTTTCCCAACCCGGATAGAAACATACCAGAGATTGTCATCTCTGCTCAATTATTGGGCCACCCCCCCGGATTGGACCGTTCTCTGGACTGGATTTCTGATGGGGTTGGACCCCACTCCTGGATTATTTGAATACTCCACGATCAATGGAAAAAATAAAATAAACGCAGGACCTTCCGACTTCATAATCATGGAAGGAACAGAAATATAGAATGTACAGAGCAAAAGGAGGCCATTCGGCCCATAGAGTCTGCACCGGCCCTTGGAAAGAGAAAACCAGTTCAGTCCACCCCATCCCCATAACCCAGTGACCCCATCAAAATTGTTGGGAAACTAAACACAATTCATCTTGGCCAATCCACATAACCTGCACATCTTTGGACTGTGGGAGGAAACCGGAGCACCCGGAGAAAACCCACGCACACACGGGGGAGAAAGTGCAGACTCCGCACAGACAGTGACCCAAGCCGGGAATCGAACCTGGGATCCTGGAGCTGTGAATCAACTGTGCTAACCACTGTGTTACCGTGCAGCCCAGCCTGTCCAGAATATTGTCTGTCCAGTCTCCAGAACATCCCGAGGGTTCATCCCTCCCAGGTTTCGTCATTCGTAAAGCACCCGCTCCCAGGAATCCCCCATTGCCATGTCTCGAACATCCCAACATCATTGTTCCCAGGAATCCATCCTCTCCCTGTTTGAAAACAATCCCTGCCAAGCTTTTCTCAGGAATATTCCCGCTCCGGCATTGGACATTCCCCAGGGTTCACTTGGCCGGAATAGACTCTCTCCATATTCGGACTCATTGCATTCGACAAGAAAGTAGGAAAATTCCAAAACAAGAGCGTTAAGATGGAGGAGAAAGTTCCCAGACTAAAGTTGTTGAAATTAAAGTTACGTCCTGCGGGATGTAACATCCGAATTGGACGATGAGCTGTTGCTCCTCCAGCTTGCGTTGGGCTACACTGCATTCTTGCAGCAGGTCAAGGACAGACATGTGGGCCTGAGAGCAAGGTGCTGAGTTAACATGGCCACAACAGGAAGGCTGGGGCCATGCTGTGGGCTGAGTGAAGGTGTTCCACAAAGCAGTTTCCCAGTCTGCGTTTAGTCTCCCCAATGTAGAGGCGACGGTATTGGCAGCAGCGAATACAGTAGAACAAATTGAAGGCACAGAAGTGAAACGCTGCTTCCCCAGAAAGGAGAGTTTGCTGCTGAGAACCATGAGGCGGGAGGAGGTCAAGGGACAGTTTTTGCACCGTCTGTGATTGCAGGGGAATGTGCTGGGGGAAGGGAAAGGGGTGTGGGGTGTGAGAGGGAAGTGGACAAGGGGGAGGGAGCTGTACCTGAGGAATGCAGAAATTGAGGGGGTTGGTTGGAGAGAGGTGAAGATGTGTTTGCTGGTGACATCATGCTGGAGTTGGCAGAACTGGAGGAGGATTTTCTTTTCAATGGGGAGGCTGATGGTGTGGAAAGTGAGGACAGGGAGACCCTATCATGTTTCCGGGAGGGAGGGGATGTGTGAGAAAAGAGGTGTGAGAAGTGAATTGAACACGATTGAGAGGCCTGTTAACAAAGGAAGGTGGTGGGGCAGCCCGGTTAAGGAAAAGACAGACATGCCAGACGGGCTATGTTCGAACACGTCACCATCAGAACAGAGGTGATGGACGCGGAGAAAGTGGGAGAATGAGATGCAGTCTTTACAGGAAGCAGGGTATGAGGATCTGTACACAACCTTTGTGTTGGGGAACGGAGGTGCAGAGGGATTGGACATCCATTGTGAAGATTAGGCGGTTAGGGCCGGGGAAATGGACCTTGTTCACGGCACCAGGGGAATCAGGAATTATAGAATCCCCACAGTGCAGAACGAGGTCTTCGGCCCATTAAGTCTGTACCAAACCTCTGAAAGAGAACCTCAACCAAGTTCACCCCCCGCCTATCACATTAACCCCTTAATCTAACCTACACATCTTTTTGGACACTGCGGAGTAATTTAGCATGGTCAATCCACCTAACCTGGACTGTGGGAGGGAACCGGAGCTCCCGGAGGAAATCCACGCAGACACGGAGAAAAAGTGCAGTCTCCACACAGACAGTCACACAAGGTAGAAATTCATCCGGGGACCCTGCTGCTGTGTGGCAGCAGTGCAAACCACTGTGTCACTGTGCCATCAATGTCTTTGGGAAGGGGCCGAACAGGGTGAAGCGGATGGAATCAAGATCGAAAGAAATGATCTTGGTGGGGCTGGAACAGGCCGAAATAATGGGTGTACTGGGACTTTCCTGTTTGTGGATTTTGGGAAGGAGGTAGAAGCGGGAGGTTCATGCAGGATGTGTGTGATTGTGGGACTATTATGTCCGAGGCTGTGGACAGAAGATATCCAGAGTCAATGAGGTCAGTGAAAGTCCTGGAAACAATATCATGATGTTTGGTGGTGCGCTGCTGGTCCAGGGGGAGGTAGCAGGATGGGCCTGAGAGCTGACGGTCAGCCTCTGTGAGGAAGAGGTCAGTATACCAGACAATAATGGCACCACCCTTGTGAGCAGCTTAGATCATCAGGCCAGGGTTGGATATTAGAGAGAGGATTGGAGCAAGTTTAGAGTGAGTCAGGATAGAGTTGGTGAGAGGCACAGAGAAATTGAGACGGTCGACGTCACACTGACAGATCTGAATGAAAAGATCAAGAGCTGATAGGAGGCCAGAGGGTGGGTCCGGGTAGAGGGAGATTACTGGAGGCGGATGGATTTCAACAACAAATATTCATAAAAATAACAGTGAGAAACAGCAGAGACAATATTATCTATTCACTGATCACCATCAGAATAATGACCAAAGAATTGAAAAGCAGAAGTCGGTCTCTGTTATTCTTGAATTTAGAACAGAATATAATCAAATCTTCCAGTCACAATGTCAACAGTTGGAACAATGGAATTAGAAGTCTGAGATAAAAGAAATCCAGTAACACAGAGTATACTAAATAGTCGGCACATATTCCAAAGTTAACATTATTCCTGACACATTTCATCCAATTATTTCAATAAATACCAGAAATAATAGATCTGAGTAGTATGATAGATGTTAAACAATTTGATTGCCTCAAGGCCGTCAGTAAGATCCGACATAACAGACTGATGAGTAATCTCAGAGCCAGTGGAGTTCGGGGACACAGCAGCAGAATGGACACATGCTGGCGACACACACAGTAAACAGGGAGAGGAGTTAAAGGGATTTAGGCTGGTTGGTGGAAGGTGGTAAGTGGTGTGCCACAAGGATCAGCACTGGGATCACTCTCCTTCACCATTCCCATCAACAGTATGGGATCGGGAAGCAGAATGATAATGACACAATTTACAGACATAATCAAATTGAGAGTGATAGTGAATACAGAGGAAGAATACAACTAATTACAGACACACATCATCATTAATTCTGAATTTGCAAAGCGGGTATTTCAATGGGAAATTAATGTTCCAACAGATCAGTATCCGCTGCTGCATTTTGATCAGAACAATAAGTCCCCCAATCACTCCTTTGAAAACAAGCGTGTGAATGGACTGGAGGGGTTTCTGGGTTCAGATGAATAGATTCACAAATCGTGCGAAGCAGCAACACAGTTTAAACACACCCATAAAAATTGATCAAACATGTGTGTTCATTTCAGGATGAATAGGAATGAGAAAATATCACAAAACCTATTGGAATGCTGCACTGCTGTGGGTTTTATGAAATATTAGAGTGTGGGTGATATCTGTTCCTGTTGGAGTAGGTCAAAAGAAAACAGAGATAGAGACATTTCACTTCATACAATAAATATCAAACATCTGCAAAACACAGCCAAACTCTTTGTTTTCAACCTATTCCAAAGGTAAAACACACAGAGGGAACTCCACAGAATGGAGCGACCACCCCCCAATAAAATACATCATTTCAAAACAGAACCAACTAAGTTCAGTCCAGTTACTGACCCACACTCAATACAATTCCACACGGACAGATAGTCCCAGTAATAGATAGATAATTGGATCAGATATTCCACTCTGGTGACATACCCACATTCAGTACAATTCCACACTGACAGATACTTCCATTAAGCCTTGTTCACCGCTGTCAGATATTCCAATCTGATTAGTGATACACTCTCAGTGTGATTTCATTCTTACTCCCACTAAACCTTCCTTCAGAGCGATTGCCTTCACTGAGATCCAATCTAACATTGTACAAGATTCCACTCAATATAATAACTTCACCGGTCAGAGATCCAGAGAGTTACAAACAGGTGTATTGTTAGTTGATGAAATGGATTCAAACCATAGACATTATTAACGAGATTTGAATTAAGTGCATTATATCGTTGACCAGGGGCCTATAAAACAGTGAGCACGAGATCAGGATCAGATATTTTCAGTCACAGTTTAAAATCAGAGAGCCGCTCACACACAGATTTACACAACTTCAATGGTGATAGTCACTTACCAGGAACACCAACAATAGCCAGAATTGGGTAGAATACTTTCTCAACATGATTAACTGGAAGATGCATTTTCAGTGTGAAGTGATGTGTCCCTTCCTGCGATTGGCAATCTCTCTGTCTGAAACTCTGAGGTTATATATTCTCCAAGCTTTTAATTAATACCCTATGGAAGCACCTCAGGGATATTGAGGTTGTGACATCGTTTAACTTATTTTTCAAAGATGTGAATAAACAGATTCCGATATTTGGTTCAGTGAAATAAAATATTATTTTTGTGAGTGAGTGACCTCTTTCCATACACTGGACTGTGTTGGTCACATTGTTCAGCTAACATTAACAGAGAGGATGCTGTCCACTCAGACACCATCAGTCCCATCTCTACATCTCAGATTGTTTCAGTGATATCCTTCAATCCACTGTGACCATTCAGTGATTCAGTTCCAATTGTCAGTGTGTTTCTCTGGGCGGTTCCAATGCATTCTGGGGTGTAGCTGCCTCTGCAACTGTGACCATTCAATGATTCAGTTCCAATTGTCGGTGTGTTTCTCTGGGTGGGTACACTGCACTCTGGGGTGCAGCTGCCTCTGTAACTCTGACCATTCAGTGATTCAGTTCCAATTGTCAGTGTGTTTCTCTGGGTGGGTCCACTGCACTCTGGGGTGTAGCTTCCTCTGTAACTGCGGCCATTCAGTGATTCAGTTCCAATTGTCAGTGTGTTTCTCTGGATGGTTCCACTTCTCCCTGGGGTGTAGCTGCCACTGTAACTGTGACCATTCAGTGATTCAGTTCCAATTGTCAGTGTGTTTCTCTGGGTGGGTCCACTGCACTCTGGGGTTTAGCTGCCTCTGTAACTGTGGCAATTCGGTGATTCAGTTCCAATTGTCAGGGTGTTTCTCTGGGTGGTTCCACTTCTCTCTGGGGTGTAGCTGCCACTGTAACTGTGACCATTCAGTGGTTCAGTTCCAATTGTCAGTGTGTTTCTCTGGATGGTTCCACTGCTCTCTGGGGGTAGCTGCCTCTGTAACTGTGACCACTCAGTGATTCAATTCCAATTCTCAGTGGGTTTCTCTCGGTTGGTCCACTGCTCTCTGGGGTGTAGCTGCCACTGTAACTGTGGCCATTCAGTGATTCAGTTCCAATTCTCAGTGTGTTTCTCTGCGTGGTCCACTGCACTCTGGGATGTAGCTGCCTCTGTAACTGTGACCATTCAGTGATTCAGTTCCAATTGTCAGTGTGTTTCTCTCGGTGGGTCCACTGCACTGTGGGATGTAGCTGCCTCTGTAACTGTGACCATTCAGTGATCCAGTTCCAATTGTCAGTGTGTTTCTCTGGGTGGGTCCACTGCACTCTGGGGTATAGCTGCCTCTGTAACTGTGGCCATTCAGTGATTCTATTCCAATTGTCAGTGTGTTTCTCTGGATGGTTCCACTTCTCTCTGGGGTGTAGCTGCCTCTGTAACTGTGACCATTCAGTGATTCAGTTCCAATTGTCAGTGTGTTTCTCTCGGTTGGGCCACTGCACTCTGGAGTGTAGCTGCCCTGCCCAGGTGCAGACCGTCCGATTTGTAATGATCCCACCTCTCCAAGAACCAAGTTTTTGTAGTAGCAACAACATCATTATTTCACGTACTAATCGAAGTTCACCTGTCTTACCTGAAATACTCCTCGCATTGAAACTGATGCACTTTAGCCCACCAACCCCATTGCGTTGTCCATCCACTTCCGGCCTACTCATCCTTTTAATCTTACTTGCGTTGGTCTGTAGCTCTCCCTTAGTTGTTTTTCTCGCGGACCTACTGCTCTGGTACCCGCTGCCATACTAGAAAGTTCAATCTGTTCCTCTGTCTTTCACTTTTCTCCTTACTAGATTTTGTTTTTCTCCCCTCTTTACTACCCCGACTACTTAGAACTGTTCCATCCCCGGCCAAATTATTTTAAACCTTTCCCAACACCGCTAGCAAACAACCCCCCCCCCCCTCCATTGGTTCCAGCCCTGCCCAGGTGCAGACCGTCCGATTTGTAATGGTCCCACCTCTCCAAGAACCGGTCCCAATGTCCCAAAAATTTCAATCCCTCCCTCTTGCACCACGTCTCAGGCTACACATTCATCCTGTCGATCCAGTCATTCCTACTCTGATTGTCACGTGACACCGATGGCAATCCCGCGATTACTACCTTTGAGGTCATACTTTGTAGTTTATCTTCTAACTCCTTAAATTCAGCATGTAGAACCTCATCCCGTTTTTTACCTACATCGGTGGTGCCTATATGCACCACCACAGCTGGCTGTTCACCCCCGCCTTTAGGATGTCCTGCAGCCAATCTGAGACATCCAGCACCCTTCCTGGAGACTCGTTTGCGTCCGCAGAAACATCTGTCTACTCCCATTTGAAACGAATCCCTATTGCTGTAATTCTACCATGCGTTTCGCTGCCCACCTGCGGAGAGGGCCAGCCAACATGCCATGAATCTCGCTACTGCTGCCTTCCCTTGGTCAGCCATTTCCCCCAAAAGTTTACAAGACGGTGCACCTGTTTTGGAGAGAGATGACAGCAGGGCACTCCTGCACTGCCTTCCTACTCATCCTCTGCCTGGTGCTGATTAATTTCCTATCTCCCTCAGTGTGCTTTATCATCCGTGTGACCAGCTCATTAAAAGTGCTGTCCACGACTTACACAGCATCGTGGATGTTCCAACTCGAGTCCATCCGCAGCTCCAGAGCCGTGAAGCGGTCTGACAGGAGCAGCAGCAAGACACACCTCTTGCACGTGAAGGAGCAAGGGACCGTGGCCACTTCTCTGAACTCCCACATCGCACAAGAGGAGCATGACAAGGGTGTGTGATCTCCTGCCATGTCTTAACACTTTAGTTAACTTAGAACAGCAAAAACTACAATGCCAAGAGAGAAAGAGAAAATTGAAAGGAAAAACATCATTACAATCACCAGCCAATCACCTGCTGGTCGAGGTGACTGAGTTGACTTCTCGCAGAATCAATCTTGCTTGTCCTCCTCTCAGAGCCTTTTTTTTTGTTAGAGGAGAAGGGAAACACTACTGTAGTGTTTCGGGCTTCACCACTCCTCGACACCCTCCTCGGCTACCACAGTACAGTCGAGGTGGCTGAGTTGACTTCGGCCAGAATACACTTCTGCCGCCTCTATTTGACGATGACCTTCCTCTTGTTTGTCACTGGAGGGGTTCTTTGGCTACCTACAGTACAGTCGAGGTGACTAAGTTGACTTCTAAAATAATCCTCTTTTGCCTAATCTATTGAACGATCACAGATAGAAGGGGAAGTTTTATTTTTTATATTGAGCGAAGAAACAGTAGCAATTCTGGAGTGGGTGGCCTGGGAGACATTTTCTTTCACTTGTCTGAATATTTGATAGTAAAATGGTCTCGTCTCTCCCTCTGAGTCCCTACCTTTCTCCCCGATTAAGAGAAATGGGTGGGTGTATTAATTGTACGAGGGAAGAGGGAAAAGATAGCAGAGCTTAGGAGGGGTTTGTGGGGGTGCGGTGAGGGGTGGGAAGAGGCATAGAGTGCGTGGGAATCCCATATGGAGTCTGTGCCTAGGAAGTGTAAGGTTGGTGATTAATATTAAAGACCACACAACAATTCAGGAGTGAAAAGGTAGAGTGGTTGAGCTGGACAGTGAATAGAAGGTGAGGTTAACCACTAATACTGGAGTGAGCATATAAAGTGGGTGAGTTGGGCAGTGACTGGGAGAGGTTCGGAGGTGGCAGATTAAACATACGAGGGAGACACATGCCTTGGGAGTGTGTCTCCAGTCTTTATTCGCTGACCATCCTCTGATGTACCTAACCCTCCCTCCCACCATCCATCCCCCCATCCCCAGGGTGCTTTAATGTTTTTTTTAATGAAACTGTTCCATTCTCCAGAAGTGTTCATAAAATGGGTTTTACAAAACTGAGATTGTGATTATCAAAGGTGGGGAAGCACCGGGATCCTGCTGTGCCTTTTTATTTCAAAAATGATTGGCTGTAATCAAATTCTCTTTCTCAGTTGATTTAAAGCTTGGAGGACGCAAAGAGAATCTTAACTCAGCGGGTAATCAGAAATGAGCTATAAACTGAGAGAAACAGAATAAATGTCAATACGTCATCGTCATGTATTATTTCCCCGCCACCCCCCCCCCCCCCCTTTCCCCTCAGAATAGACTTGTGGGATAGTCACTCAAGACATGGGGTCTGTTTGTGGAGGTGTAGGAATCTCAGTGTCTCTGATGGGAGTGAGTGACAGGGCTTATAGATCAGGGACTTTTTCACACCAAGCGTTGGATGACTTATTACAGTTTCGGAGATGGAGTTTGGGAGGAGGAGGGAAACACAGGCTCGGTGCGGGGGGGGGGGGAGGTTGCAAATATCCTGAGGGTGGGCTAACATTTTTTTTGAGGGTGTGGAATTTGGGGTGGGCAAATGTGGGAGCGCGGCAAATTTGGAGGGTCAAAAAAAATCCTTCATGATAAATTGTGTGGAGAACTGTTGTATTAGGTAACGTGACTACAAGGCGGAACCCACAGCCTGAGGGATATGCCTGGAGGCTCCAGCCAGAAGACCTTTGGTGACCATCCAACTAATACATTCAGGACAGCGCGCCTTAGAAAGACAGTGAATTGGAAAAACAACTTCGACATTCAACGGAGGAAACTTGTTTTTCATCACACATTAATCATCATCTGTTTTTCTCTTTCCCAGCCCTCTGCATGTGTATGTCTTATGTGAACGTAGAGGGGGAGGGGCGGGGCGGTAGGAGGTGAGAGTAGTAGATCAGTTATTTTATTGTGATTATTGCATGTTTTATATCTATTTTTTGTAATACAGTGTTGTGTTTCACTTACACGTCTGGTGACTGTAATTCACCAACAATCTCATGAATGATTTATGAATTATTGGTTACTTAACTTTTGGAGGGACTCCAGGCCCTGTGAACCGCACACTCACTCAGAGAGTTGTAGAAGATTGTGCTGTACATCATATTAAGATATAGTTATGTGTAAATGTATTATTAATATGGTGCAGTACATAACAATGAGAGATAGTTCTGTGCGGAGTGTCTTGCTGAGGTCGAACTGTATGTAACACTGAGTGCTAATAATATGTGAAGCTTCATGCTAATCCATACTGTACACAACACTGAGAGATAGTACTTTGTGAAGTATTTTGTTAAGTTTGTATCGACAGAACACTGAGAGATAGTTCTCTGTGAAACTTCTTGCTAATCTGTACTGTATATAAAACTGAGAGATAGTTCTATGTGAAGCTTCTTGTTAATCTGTACTGCGCATTACACTGAGAGATTGTTCTCTGTGAAGCCGCTTGCTAATCTGTACTGTAAGCAACACTGAGAGATAGTTCTATATGAAGTCTCTTCTTAAGGTCATACCATACAGCACACAGAGAGATAATTCTATGTGATGCCTCTTGCTAAGTTTGTGCCGTACAGAAAACTGAGACCAGTTAATTTAGAAGCTTATTGCTAAGGTTGTGCTGTACATTACACTGGGAGAGAGTATTAAATGAAGCTTTTAACGAAGGTCGTGCTGTATATTACACTGAAACATAGTTCCATATGAAACCTCTTGCTAACATGTTGCTGTACATAGCAGGTAGAAGTACTTCTATGTGAAACCCCTTGCTAAAATGATGCTGTACACAACACTGAGAGATAGTTTTATGTGAAGACCCTTAAGAATTTTGTTTAATACACAACGCTAAGAGTTGGTTTTATGTGAAGCCTCTTGCTGAGGTCGTACTGAACATAACAGTTAGAGATAGTTATAAGTGAACACCCTTGATATTATTGTGCTGTACATAAGACGAAGAGATAATACTATGTGAAGCGGCTTGCTGAGGATCGACTGAACATAACACTGATAATTCTATGTGAAGGTCCTTCCAATTGTTAGATGACAGTAAAATAGTGGGGCAGTAAGCTGCAATGATGAAATAAGAAATTTACAAGTGGATATCGATCGGTTAGGTGAATTGGCCAAAATCTGGCAGATCGATTTAAATGTGGAAAACCGTGAGGTCATACGTTTGGTCGGAAAAATCGAAAGACATCCAGATGAGGAGAGAGTGCTGAGTGTTCTGGTGCAGAGGAGGTGACTATCCTCGTGCATGAGTCGCTGAAAACTATCATGCATGTCCAGCAGATAATAAAGAAAGTAAAGGGAACGTTGGCATTTATTGATGACGAGAGTATAAGGGTAAGTAAATGTTGTTGCAACTGAACAGGGTATTTGTGAGACAGTATTTGGATTATTACACAAAGTTTTGGTCACCGAATTTGAGGAACGATGAAGTGACTTGGGGGCAGTTCATGGAGTTTCACTATATCGATTGCAGGGATCAGGAGTTTGTCATACGAAGAGATTGAGCAGTTTCGGACAATTCTCTCGAGAAGTTAGAAGAATGAGGAGAGATGAAAATGAGGTATTTACGACGATAAAATATGTGGATGAAGTAGACGTGAGGTGGATGTTTCCTCTTGTGGAGCATTCTAGAACGAGAGGTCATAGTTTCGGTGTAAGTGGTTGCAAATTTAAAACAGAGACAAGGAAAAACTCCTTCTCACAACGGGTTGTGAATCTGCGGATTCGCGAACCCAGTGTGCTGGTTGCTGGGACAGTGAGTAAATGTAGGGAGGAATGAGACAGATTTAACGGCGAAGCACGTTCAAGAGGCTAAATGTCCCAATCCTGCTACTAGTTCTAAAGTGCTAATGTTCCATGAAAGTAATATACTGTCTATTTCCACCTTCTAGCTCATGGTCAGCAGCCCTGTACGTAACTGCATCTCAAGAACAAACCTTGTGTTCTTGGTTAATAAGAGTTTTCTTAATTAGTTATGGCATCATTGGTTTGGGGGAGAAGGCAATAGAATTACGATGAGGAACATATGAGACACGACTGACTGGCGTAGTCGACGTTTTGGGCCGAATTTCCGAACTGAGCTCCTATATCTTATATTCTTATGGAAGACACTTGCTAACGTTGAATTGTATATAACCCTGATCGAATTATACTGTCCAACGTGAAGCTTCCTGCAACGATGTGATGAACATAACCTTGATAATTCTATGTGAAACGTCTATAAAGGTTGTACGGTAAATCATAATGAGAGATTGTTCAATGTGAAGCCTCTTGCTAAGTTTTTGCTGTACATAACAGTTATTCAACAAATGTAACGTTTCACATAATCCGACATTTAAGCAGTATCTATCATTCTGAAATAAATATAACCTGCTCTAACACCATATTAACAAAAGGAGCACTCAGATTTCCAAGGAAAATTGAAAGATTATTCAGTCCCACAACCATTATCACTTTTCCATCCCTCACTGACGCATAACGCCAATCCATATAGATCAATATTCTCCTCTGTTCTGAAATAAAACATGTTGGATTAAAAGGAGTTAACAGAAACTGTCTGTTTAGTAACCGTCATTAACGTCAGTCTCCATCGATCTTTATCGTATCACTAGAGGGTTTCCATCTTCTATTAATAAGGGATTATATTCAATGTGTTATCCCAAACTGTCAGCTTGAGTGTGAACTCCAACACGAACAGAGATCAGCGGCTCCAGATAGACGGAGAGGGAGCGTCAGAATCTGAGAGCAACCGAGTGGAATGTTACAACAATGTGTCAGAATTTAAGAACGACCAATCAGAACGTTACAGAAGTCGATCAGAATCTTGGAACAATCAATTGGAACGTTTCAACAACGGACAGGAATGTATTGTGGAGTATGACGACTATTTTCCAAATACTGATGCCAATCACATTCACGATTCGAGAAGTACTTCTGATTACTCAAAAGGTATATTATCCGATCCTGGCTATTATTGGTGTCCCTGGTAAGTCTCTCCATCCAGACTATAATTCTACAAATCCTGTTTAACTGCATTACTGTTCTTGCTGTTTACTCTGCCTTGCTTTTCTAATGTTTTAGTTGAACCTCTGAATCAATTTATTAAATCTACGAAACGTGCTAACCCTTTAGTGTTTTTTTTAAACTTCACTCTGTCTCCTAGTGGAATTGCTGCTGAGTAGAAAATGCAGCATTTATATTCACAATCCACTTTTCATTGAATTGCTGTCCTTTTGAATATAAGTAATGGAAACATGGACAATGCCTTGAATTCATCTCACAAACTTTGTTCCGTATCCAATGACTGCCTTCCTGTACCTAAGGATGGACCAGGATCATTATCCCCTCTCGTCCCCTTTATCCTGGAGCTGATTTTTGAACCCACATGCACTCCATCATTATTAATACCTGCTGTCACCTTCAGAATATCGTCCTCTGGCTCACCCAGTTGTCAATGTGGTTTTCAGACTCGGCTATTCCAGTATCAAATTTCATCGCAGAATTTGCTCTCCATATGCAATCATCTCAGCAAATCCACTTGAACCATCTTCCTTGTGCTCACTGGACTCTCTCACCATTCGCTCTGACAAAGCGATAATTTGCTCACTAATCTGCCCAAATCCCTGCATGGCTTTTACCGTCTTATTCTCCCATTCTGCGTCCATTTACCCAAATGGTTCTGCCTTTTCCTGTTTAAACAGCGCCGAAAACACGCTGGGGACCCCCACCCCACCTCGCCACCCCAATCTTCGCGTTGCCATCCCCATGCCATATCTCTCCCTAATAGCAGTTTTCGCTGATACTTGTCCCTGTGCTGTGAAATGTCGATTCATAAAGGGTACAGTCACACGGCTTGTCACTTCCAGAGTGGCCTGTCCATCTCCCGAAGCTGGACGGACAACGTGTCGAGGTGTATCGAGCTTCGGCAGGTAATATGAGGTAGCTTCTGAATGTAACATCAGTTAGTTGTTTCAATCAGCCCAGTAGTTTCTGAATTTTAATATTCCCTTTCTTGTCTTTCAAAGCCCCGCTCCCCTCCCCCCCCCTAATTTATAACAGACCATTTTCTCATACCTCCACAGCCTATCCCCGCTAATTGAGTGTAGAAATTCCAGTTGAAAGTGAATTAATGTCCCTCCGTATCTATCCCTGGTTTTGAATTTGTCTCCGTAGAGTCACTGGTGCTGGTGTGACAGGGTTCATAAAACATGAAATCTTTTGTGTTCAGTTTCTGGCGTCTCCCGTGTCGGGCTGTATGTTGAACCGAGGATTTCAGAAGCTCTGACACATGTTTTTGAAATTTCGGCTGTGGCTGTTCACTGAATTTCTGTGTTAGACACTCTCAGCTGAACATGCGTTCAGCAACACGAGGAGCATCCTCTCGTGTCCATGATCCAGGGATATAATTTGTACCTGAGTCGCTTGTAACTTCCTTCTGTTACTTGTGAATGGAGATGTTGTGCATGGGTTTCTGGAGGTTGTGCTGAGATGCTGCATACATTCAGGGAGGACAGAGCATTTGGTGACCCAACTCTTGGACGAGGAATGGGGACTGTAGTTACTGTGTATCTGGATCAGTCACAGGCCCAACAAATGGAGCAGATGCTGCAGGGAGGGGAAGTTCTGTAAAGAGAGAGATAGAGGACGGCTCTTCGCTACCGACCCCAATTCTGCAAGAACGCAGCGGTATTGTCGCTGAACTGGTTATTCAGTGATAAAGGGACAATTCTCGAATAGGCACAGGTTCCAATTCGACCAGGGAAATTGTTGAAATTTAAATTTAATATGACACAAAGTACGGAATTAAAAGTCTAATGATAACTTTGTACCCATTGTAGATTGTTGTGAGAGCATATCAGGTTCACTAATGCCCTTTCGGAAAGGAAATATGCAGTCCTTACCTGGACTGGCCCTCATGCAACTCCTGAATCACTGCAATGTGGTTGAATTTTAACTTCCCTCTGAAATAGCCGAGAATGTTACTGAGTTGTATCAAAGTTCTCTAAGTATGTACATAAATAACACTGGAAGGACCACCCGACATCGATATTGGAACGAGAGATAACAACGGCAAATTCAGCAGTGTCGATCCTGCTAAGTCCTAATTATTAAAATCTGTGGCTTGTTCTCGCAAATAAGTCAAGCATCAGCCTGACGCCATCATAGACATTATTTTAGAGGGATGGGAATTGATGCAGCTACTGAAGATGGATGGGTCCAGGGCACTACCTGGGCTGATATTCCAACCAGACATACAGAGGCCAAGACAGAAGTGGAAGAAACGTAAGGAAGAGTAGGAGACAGAAATGTATTTTCCGGAATGTATTCCACCCTGAGCGACTCTGTTCCCATTGAACAACTTCCCTTTTCCACCATGGATACCCCAATCTCCACTGTTACAACTGCACGAGACCACCCCATCACAGCGTTCTCTTGCCCACCATTCTGTAATAAAAAACAGCAACCAAATGTTTTCATTCTCTTTTTACCAGCCAACAGAACCAGGTGGTTGAAGGATGGGCAAGATTGGCAGCTGAACGTTGGTAGATATAAATGTTTCAGGACAGATAGAGGAGGATTTAAAAGCGGCGGGCAAGGAGCATTACTTGTTAAAGAGAATAATATCGCCCTACTGCGGGAATACACCTCAGAGGGTGTATACAATCAGGTAATCTGGGTAGAATTTAGGAAGAGTAAGGGGGTAACATTGTTGAGAGTTTATTACAGGCCCGCAAACTGCCAGCGAGAGATAGAGGTCTATATAGGTAGATAAATTTTGCATACATGCTAAAATAACAGGGTTGTTGTCGTGGTGGAATTGAGCTACCCCGACATTGGCTGGGACTCAATGAGTGCTGGAGGTGTGGATGGGCAGAGTCTGTAATGTGTACCCAGGAAGGCTTCTGATGCAGATAGTCCAACGAAGGAAGGGGCAATACTGGACCTGGTATTGGGGAATGAGCCTGGACAGGTGGCTGAGCTCTCAGTAGGGGAACATTTTAGGAGTATTAACCACAATTCCGTACGTTTTAGGGTACATTTGGACAGGGATGCGGGTACCACTCGGGTTAAGGTGCTTAATTGGGGAAAGGCAAATTGCGATAACATCAGACAGGAATTGAAGAATTTGGATGGGGTGCGGCTGTTGGAGGGCAATTCTACATGGGACATGGAGGAGTTTTCAAGGGACAGTTGACTGGATTCGGGAAAGTCACTTTCCTGAGAGAACGAGGGATAAGTATGGGAATTTTAGGGAGCCTTGGATGACGAGTGGTATTGTGATTAACGCCATTAAGGACCAAAATAGCCTATTGTACGATCTAGAAGGGTGGTGACAGACAATAGCCTTAAGGAGTATAACGAAAGCAGGAAGGTACACACACGGTAAATTAGGGCTCGGGGCGGGGGGCGGCGGGGGGGGGGGGGGGGGTCATGAAAATTCCTTGGCAAATAGGACTCACTTGAATCCCCAAAATGCTAATTCGTATGTAAAAAGAAAGTGGATGGCCAGGGAAACGATTGGACCAATTAAGGAGAGTGGGGGGAATTTCTGTGTTGAGCCAGAGGAAATGGCCGAGATACTAAATTAATACTTTGCATCTGTGTTCACCACAGAAAGGGACTTTGTGGATGATGATTCTTGGGTAGGGTGTGTCGTCAGTCTCGGTCACATTGACATCGAAAAGGAGGAGATATTGGGTATTTTAAAAAACATTAAGTTAGATACGTCTACTAGGCCGGATGAGATTCTCACCGGATTACTGAGGGAAGCAAGGGAGGGAATTGTTGGGGCCCTGACTGACATCGTTGTATCCTCATTGAGACCCCAGAGGACTGGAGAATAGCTAATGCCGTACCGCTGTTTAAGAAAGGTAGCAGGGATAATCCATGAAACTATAGGCTGGCAAGCCTCAGATCGGTAGCCGGTAAATTATTGGAGGTGATTCTCAAGGACATAATTTATACACATTTGGAAACAAATGGACTCGTCAGCGACAGACAGCATGGTTTTGAGAAGGGGAGGTCGTGTCTCACTAACTTGATCGAGTTTTTTGATGAGGTGACAAAGGTGATTGATGAGTGGAGGGCAGTGGATGCTGTATACATGGACTTCAGTAAACACTTTGACAAGGTGTCTCATGGCAGTCTGGTACAAACGGTGAGGCCCAATGGGATTACAGGTGAGGTGCTAAGATGGATACAGAACTGGCTCGGTCACAGAAGGCAGAGTTGCAGTGGAAGGGTGTTTTTTTCTGAAAAGAAGGTTGTGACTAGTGGTGTCCCATAGAGATCTGTGCTGGGGCCTCTGTTGTTTGTAGTATACATAACCGATTTGGGGGAAGGTGTAGTTGGTCAAATTAGTAAATTCGCGGATGACACCCAGGCATAGAGTGTGAGGATTGTCAAAGGATACCACAGGACACAGACAGGTTGGTCACAGAAATAGCAAATGGAGTTGAACCCGGACAAATATTAGGGAGTGCATTTTCGTAGATCGAGGTGAAATATTGATTAAATGGCAAAACTATTAGGTATATAGAAAATCAGAGCTATCTAGGCGTACAGGTCCTTTGAAAGTGGCAACACAACTGGACAATGTATTCAAGAAATCATATGGAATGCTGAGCTTGATTGGACGGCTCATCGAGGATAAAAACTGACAAGTCATGTTACTGTTGACTGTAAACCTAGTGAGGCTGCACTTATGATATTGCGCACAATTCTGGTCGCCACACGAGCAATGGATGTGGGGCCTTTGGTGAGGGTGCAGGGCAGGGTTACCAGGATGTTGCCTGGTCTGGAGGATGTGGCTATGTGGTGAGGCTGAATAGACTCTGACTATTTTCATTAGTACGACGGAGGTTGAGGGGCGATTTGATAGGGGCCTGCAAGATTCTGAGCAACATGGATAGAGTGGATGGGCAGGCACACTTTTGCAGGGTGAAGGGATCAGTCATCAGGGGGCATAGATCTCAGGTCCGTGGGGCAAAGTTTAGAGTAGATGCGAGAGGAAGGAGTTTTTACACAGAGGGTGGTGCCTCAACGCGCTCACAGAGGATGTTGAGGAAGCAGACACATTCAAGGCGTTCAAAAGGCAACTCGACGAATATGTAGATAGGATGGGTATAGAGGGATACGGCTCAAGGAAGTGCTGAGGTTTTTGGCCAAAGTTGGTATCATGACCAGCACAGGCTTGGAGGGCCGAATGGCCTGTTCCTGTACTGTATTGTTCTTTGTTCTTTGTTAACCCTCTCCTCCGGCCACACGTGTATTCCCATCGTCCCTTTCTTGTGAATTCTCTAAATTGCCGAGTGCTCCTACACAGTCCTTCCCCAGTGAGTGCAGCTCAGCTGGGCGTAGTCTGCTGGCTTTCACTGGGGGGGAACGGCAGACCGCCTTTCCGTTCATCCTCGAGCCTGTGGGTATCGGTGGGCATGTATGGGTGGCTGGGCGTGTGTTTATTTATATTTGGGAAGTGAGTGCTAGTGCGTGAGTGTGTAGCTGTGTGTGGGAGGGGTGTGGTTGTGCGTGTGTGTGTTAGTGCATCTGTGTATCTAGGCCGGTGTATATGTGTTTGCTTCTGTGTGTGTGTGTGTGTGCAGGTGTTTGAGTGAACGTGTAGTTGTGCATGTTTAGATGTGGGTATGTGGGCGAGTGTGTTGGCGTGTGTATACGTGTGCATGTGTGTTGATGCGTGTGTGTGGGGGGACTGTGATTATGTGTAAGCACGTGTGGTTGAGTGTGTGCTTGGTTGTCTGTGTAAGTGTGCATGAGGGTCTGTGATTTCTGTTTCTTGGTCTGTGATTGTGGCTGTGAGTATATATGTGTGTGTGTATTTGAGTGTGCGTGTGAATGTACGTGTGGTGACAATCTAGGTGTGTGTGTGAGTATGATTGTTTGTTGTGGAAGACTGTGAATGTAAGTGTGTGTGGGTGAATGTGTGGGTCTATCAGGATTTGTATGTGGCTATGTGTGTTTGGCTGAGTTCGTGTGTGTGGGATAGTGGCTGTGTGTGTCAGTATCTGTGCGTGGGGGTTGTGCGTGTTGTCTGTGTGGGTATGTTTGTGTGTGACTGTAGCTAAGAGTATATATGTGTGGGTGTCTTTCAATGTGTCTATGGTAGAGTGTGAGAAGGTGAGCGTTTGGGTCGCCATGTGCTTCTGTCTGTGTGGGCGTGTGAAGTAGTGTTGGTGAATGTGTGGGTATGTGTCTGTGCCTGGAGGCGTGGCTGTTTGTGAGTGCGTGTTTTAATGGGTATGTGAATGGATGTGTGTGCGTCTGTGTAGGGCTTTGTGTCTGTGGGTGAGTGAGTGGGTGAGTGTGTCTGTTTGTGAATGTGTGTCAGGAGCCTTTCGGTGCGTGGGTCTGGGTGAGTGGGGATCTATGTGTGTTTGTGGGCGAGATTGGGTGCGTCTGTGGGGCGTATGTGTGGTTTCATGCGCGCGTGCGCCTGTGTTAGTCTGAATGGGTGTGTTGGTGCATGGGCGTGTGTAGGTATGAGTAAGTGAGTGTGTGTGTGTGTGTGTGTGTGTGTGCGTGCATGTGTGTTTTTTTGTGGGTGGGTGTATTTGTGTTTGTGTGTTTTTGTAGGTATGTTTGTTGGAGCGGGAGTGTGTGGTTGGGGATGTGTGAGGGGCTGCGTGTGTATTTGCTTGCGTGGGCGAGTGAGTGCCCGTGTGGGAGTCTGTGGAGGTGTGTATCTGTTTGGGTGTGTATGCGTGTGTGTGATCGTTTGTCTGTGTCTGAGAGTGTGTTTGTGTGTGTGGGGGGGTGTTTGTGCACCTACATGTGTATACAGGTGGGATTCCTTTTTTGTGTGTGGATTTATGTTTGTGGGTGAGTGATTGTGTACATATCTGGCTGTGCAAATGTTGGTGTCTGTGTGTGTAGCTGTGTGGGTGATTGAGTGGTTGTGCGTTTGTCGGTGTGAGTATGCATGTAAGTCTGTATGTGGGAGTGCGTGTATGCGCTTCGTGTGTGTGTCGTTAACTATGCGTGTTGGTGAGTGTGTGTGTGTGTATTTGTTCGTGTGTGTGTGTTTGTGGATGTGTGTGGTTTGGACTGTTTGCCGGTGAGTTTGTGGAAGCGGGGGTTGCTTGGGGGGGGGGATATGTCTGTGGCTGGGTGTGTGTTTACTTCTGTGAGTAAGTGAGTGCTCGTGTGTGAGTGTGAGTGTGTGCTGGTGAGGTGTGGCTGTGCGTGTGCGTGTGGTACATCTGTGTATCTAGGCCGATATATGTGGGTTTGCTTCTGTCTGTGTGCGCATGTAGGTGTGTGGATGAATGTGTGGCTGTGCACGTTTAGGTGTGGGTATGTGTGCGAGTATGTTGTGGTGTGTGTATTTGAGGATGCGGATGTGCGTGTATGTGGTTGTGTGTGTGTGGAGATTGTGACTATGGGTATGTGTGTGGTTATGTGCGTGCGAGGGGGGTCTGTGTGCATGTGGATGTGAGGGTGTGTGCATGTGCCTGTAGACGTGGGTGTTTGTGAGTTGGTGTTTTTATGGTTATGTATTTGTGTGGATGTGTGCGCGTGTGTGTGGGGCTATGTATGTGCTTGAGTGAGTGTGTGTGGGTAAGTGTGTGTGTGTGTGAATATAAGTGTTTGTGAATGTGCGTGTTTGGGTGTGCAGGTGTGGGTGAGGCGAGTCTGTGTTTGTTTGTGGGCGAGTGTGTGGTTTTATATGTGCGTGTGTGTGTTAACCTGTATGAGTGTGTTGGTGCATGGGCGTGATGCTTGTGTGGGTGGGTGTACGGGTGGATGTCTCTGTGTTTATGTATGTTTGTTTCTGTGTGTTTGTAGTGTGCATGTGAGTGCACATATGTGTGGTTGGGTGTATGGTGGGGCTGGGTGCATGTTTGCTTGTGTGGGCGACTGAATACTTGTGTGTGAGTCTGTGGAAATGTGCGGCTGTGTGGGTGTGTTTCTGACTGTTGGAATGTGGGTGGATGTTTGGGTGTTGGTCTGTGTGTGGATCTTAGTGTGTCAGTGAGTGTGTGTGGGGATGCTGACTGTCTGGGTGTGTGTCGGTGTGTGTGCGTCTGTGCATGTGCATAAGTGTATGTTTGAGTGGGTGGGTGAGCGTGTGTGTGTGTGTGACAGCGTCTTTGTGTTTTTCCAAAAGTGTAAGTGCCTGTGGGAGCATGTGTGTGTCCACGAGTGTATGTGTGTGTGGCTGCGTATGTGGGTTTGTTGGGGGTCTGTGTGTGAGTCTGTGTGTGGGGGCGTGTTTGGGCTTGTCTGTGGGTTTTGGGCTGTGCATGTTGGTGTTTGGTTGTGAGAGTTTGTGTGTGCGGGTATGTCAGTGCGTGAGTGGTTAAGTGTGAGGGTTCGTGTGTGTGCCTGTGCGTGGCTGTGTGGGTGTATGCTTGGATGTGGGTGTGTTTGAGGTATGTGCCTGAGTGTGTATATGTATCTCTATGTACCGGTGAGTGTGTATATTTATGTTTCGGTGTCTGGTTTGCGTGTATTTTGTCTGTGTCTGTGCGTGCATGTAGTTGCATCTCTGAGTCATAGTTTGTATACTTTTTTTACGTGTCTGTGAGTGTGTTTATGTTGTCTCTGCGTGCCTCTGAGTGCGTGTATGTGTGTTTCTCTGTTTCTTTGGGTGGGTGTTTTTTTTTCAATCTGTGTGTGTCTGGGTAAATTTGTTTGTCTATGTCATCATCACCTCAATCTAACCTGCAATGCCTTCCCCGTCCTGGTCCATAATTTAATTGTTAATTTCCCTTCCTTACAGTCAACCTCATCACTATTGTGATCCTGAAGAGAAAAAAACTGTGGACTGTCCAAATGTGTCACTTGTTACCTGTTGGCCATGACAGTGGGGGATCTACTGGTCGTTATTCTCGACCTGATATTGAGGCACATCCCCATTGTTTATAAGGAACACTTTAATTTCCTGTAGTCCATCCCCGTGTGTAATATCCACGCCGTGCTCCTTTATGCAGCCACTGACTGTTCTGTCTGGTTCACCGTCACTTTCACCTTTGATCGATGTGTGGCCATTTGTTGCGCAAAGCTGAAAAGTAATTATTGCAGCCAGAAAACGGCGGCTGTGGTTCTGGGAACAGTGACTGTGCTGAGCTGTTTGAAGAACATCTTCTGGTATTTTATGTTCACAGGTCGGTATTCGCTGTGGAACGACCCCTGGTTTTGTGATCTCGCAATCAATGTTCAGTTCTCGCTGGTGTGGTCATCAATCGAGCTTCTCCACATTATTCTAACCCCGTGTGTACCATTTGTCCTGATTCTGCTGCTCAATTGTTTCACCGTCAGACACATTGCAGTGAGAAGCAGGGCCCGCAAGAGACTCCGGGCTCACAGCAGTGGGGAGAGTCCCAGAGACCCAGAAATGGAGAGTCGGAGGAAATCCATCATTTTGCTATTCATTATCTCAACCAATTTTATCCTGTTATGGTTAATGTTAATGGTTTATTCTATGTGGAACCGGAAGTTATATCTGAACGCTACCTCTGTCTCATTACCTCTATATGTTTCAGAATTCGGTTTCATGTTGCAGCTTCTGAGCTGCTGCACAAACACTGCGATTTATGCCGTGACACAGACTCAGTTCAGACAGCAGTTGACGAGTGTGCTGAAATTTCCCTTTACGCCAATTATGCAATTGATTAAATGCTGAGAGAGAAACCCCCAGACACGTCATCTGTTTCCTCCCATTGGCCACTCAAACTTCTGTTACCAGCCAGCCTCACTGATTGGTCATCCTGCATTGCAGGTTGACGGCCCTCTTACGTTTCCAGGGGAGATGGTTAACGCCCATGTAGTCTTTCCAGCGTAGGGGGTTAGTAGCCATCTTTTATTTCCAGGTGAGAAATTAGGTAGCCACCTTGGGTTATCGTTCATGCATTGGCAGGGTTGAGGGTGTCGATGATTCGATGGTCTGCGGTCTGCCGTCTGGGAGAGAGACCTTTCTCACATGCGCACAGGCAGCTGTGCGTTTATGTTTATGCCTCAATCTTTTAATCTGGGACGCGGCTATTTACCCCCCAGGGCAGTGGCTGGACAGAGGAGCGGGTTCAAGTGCTAACACGGGGAGGGGGGGGGGGGGGGTTGGCGGGAGCAGAAGCCGCCGCAGGTAAAACTGAAGCAGCTCGTCATGGCCGGGAGGACGTGGAGGAACAGCAGCATCCTCATTATGAATCGGAAAACATAGAACATATAGAACATAGAACGATACAGCGCAGTACAGGCCCTTCGGCCCACGATGTTGTACCGAAACAAAAGCCATCTAACCTACACTATGCCATTATCATCCATATGTTTATCCAATAAACTTTTAAATGCACTCAATGTTGGTGAGTTCACTACTGTAGCAGGTAGGGCATTCCATGGCCTCACTACTCTTTGCGTAAAGAACCTACCTCTGACCTCTGTCCTATATCTATTACCCCTCAGTATAAAGTTATGTCCCCTCGTGCCAGCCATATCCATCCGCGGGAGGAGGCTCTCACTGTCCACCCTATCTAACACCCTGATCATTTTGTATGCCTTTATTAAGTCTCCTCTTAACCTTCTTCTCTCTAATGTCTCGGATCGTGTTTTCCGGGTCCTTAGGGGGAGGGGGAGCAGCCCCAAGTCGTGGTCCACATTGGCACCAACGACATAGGTAGGAAAGGGGACAAGGATGTCAGGCAGGCTTTCAGGGAGCTAGGATGGAAGCTCAGAACTAGAACAAACAGAGTTGTTATCTCTGGGTTGTTGCCCGTGCCACATGATCGTGAGATGAGGAATAAGGAGAGAGAGCATTTAAACACGTGGCTACAGGGATGGTGCAGGCGGGAGGGATTCAGATTTTTGGATAACTGGGGCTCTTTCTGGGGAAGGTGGGACCTCTACAGACAGGATGGTCTACATCTGAACCTGAGGGGCACAAATATCCTGGGGGGGAGATGTGTTAGTGCTCTTTGGGGGGGGGGGGGGAGGGGTTTAAACTAATGCAGCAGGGGCATGGGAACCTGGATTGTAGTTTTAGGGTAAGGGAGAATGAGAGTATAGAGGTCAGGAGCACAGATTTGACGTCGCAGGAGGGGGCCAGTGTTCAGGTAGGTGGTTTGAAGTGTGTCTACTTCAATGCCAGGAGTATACGAAACAAGGTAGGGGAACTGGCAGCGTGGGTTGGTACCTGGGACTTCGATGTTGTGGCCATTTCGGAGACATGGATAGAGCAGGGACAGGAATGGATGTTGCAGGTTCCGGGGTTTAGGTGTTTTAGTAAGCTCAGAGAAGGAGGCAAAAGAGGGGGAGGTGTGGCGCTGCTAGTCAAGAGCAGTATTACGGTGGCGGAGAGGATGCTAGATGGGGACTCTTCTTCCGAGGTAGTATTGGCTGAATTTAGAAACAGGAAAGGAGAGGTCACCCTGTTGGGAGTTTTTTATAGGCTTCCTAATAGTTCTAGGGATGTCGAGGAAAGGATGGCGAAGATGATTCTGGATATGAGCGAAAGTAACAGGGTAGTTATTATGGGAGACTTTAACTTTCCAAATATTGACTAGAAAAGATATAGTTCGAGTACAATAGATGGGTCGTTTTTTGTACAGTGTGTGCAGGAGGGTTTCCTGAAACAATATGTTGACAGGCCAACAAGAGGCGAGGCCACGTTGGATTTGGTTTTGGGTAATGAACCAGGCCAGGTGTTGGATTTGGAGGTAGGAGAGCACTTTGGGGACAGTGACCACAATTCGGTGACGTTTACGTTAATGATGGAAAGGGATAAGTATACACCGCAGGGCAAGAGTTATAGCTGGGGGAAGGGCAATTATGATGCCATTAGACGTGACTTGGGGGGGATAAGGTGGAGAAGTAGGCTGCAAGTGTTGGGCACACTGGATAAGTGGGGCTTGTTCAAGGATCAGCTACTGCGTGTTCTTGATAAGTATGTACCGGTCAGACAGGGAGGAAGGCGTCGAGCGAGGGAACCGTGGTTTACCAAGGAAGTGGAATCTCTTGTTAAGAGGAAGAAGGAGGCCTATGTGAAGATGAAGTGTGAAGTTTCGGTTGGGGCGATGGATAGTTACAAGGTAGCGAGGAAGGATCTAAAGAGAGAGCTAAGACGAGCAAGGAGGGGACATGAGAAGTATTTGGCAGGAAGGATCAAGGAAAACCCAAAAGCTTTATATAGGTATGTCAGGAATAAGCGAATGACTAGGGAAAGAGTAGGACCAGTCAAGGACAGGGATGGGAAATTGTGTGTGGAGTCTGAAGAGATAGGCGAGATACTAAATGAATATTTTTCGTCAGTATTCACTCAGGAAAAAGATAATGTTGTGGAGGAGAATGCTGAGCCCCAGGCTAATAGAATAGATGGCATTGAGGTACGTAGGGAAGAGGTGTTGGCAATTCTGGACAGGCTGAAAATAGATAAGTCCCCGGCACCTGATGGGATTTATCCTAGGATTCTATGGGAGGCCAGTGAAGAGATTGCTGGACCTTTGGCTTTGATTTTTATGTCATCATTGGCTACAGGAATAGTGCCAGAGGACTGGAGGACAGCAAATGTGGTCCCTTTGTTCAAAAAGAGGAGCAGAGACAACCCCGGCAACTATAGATCGGTGAGCCTCACGTCTGTAGTGGGTAAAGTCTTGGAGGGGATTATAAGAGACAAGATTTATAATCATCTAGATAGGAATAATATGATCATGGATAGTCAGAATGGCTTTGTAAAGGGTAGGTCATGCCTCACAAACCTTATTGAGTTCTTTGAGAAGGTGACTGAACAGGTAGACGAGGGTAGAGCAGTTGATGTGGTGTATATGGATTTCAGCAAAGCGTTTGATAAGGTTCCCCACGGTAGGCTATTGCAAAAAATACGGAGGCTGGGGATAGAGGGTGATTTAGAGATGTGGATCAGAAATTGGCTAGCTGAAAGAAGACAGAGGGTGGTGGTTGATGGGAAATGTTCAGAATGGAGTTCTGTCACAAGTGGAGTACCACAAGGATCTGTTCTGGGGCCGTTGCTGTTTGTCATTTTTATCAATGACCTAGAGGAAGGCGCAGAAGGGTGGGTGAGTAAATTTGCAGACGATACTAAAGTCGGTGGTGTTGTCGATAGTGTGGAAGGATGTAGCAGGTTACAGAGGGATATAGATAAGCTGCAGAGCTGGGCTGAGAGGTGGCAAATGGAGTTTAATGTAGAGAAGTGTGAGGTGATTCACTTTGGAAGGAATAACAGGAATGCGGAATATTTGGCTAATGGTAAAGTTCTTGAAAGTGTGGATGAGCAGAGGGATCTAGGTGTCCATGTACATAGATCCCTGAAAGTTGCCACCCAGGTTGATAGGCTTGTGAAGAAGGCCTATGGAGTGTTGGCCTTTATTGGTAGAGGGATTGAGTTCCGGATTCGGGAGGTCATGTTGCAGCTGTACAGAACTCTGGTACGGCCGCATTTGGAGTATTGCGTACAATTCTGGTCACCGCATTATAGGAAGGACGTGGAGGCTTTTGAGGGAGTGCAGAGGAGATTTACCAGGATGTTGCCTGGTATGGAGGGAAAATCTTATGAGGAAAGGCTGATGGACTTGAGGTTGTTTTCGTTGGAGAGAAGAAGGTTAAGAGGAGACTTAATAGAGGCATACAAAATGATCAGGGGGTTGGATAGGGTGGACAGTGAGAGCCTTCTCCCGCGGATGGATATGGCTGGCACGAGGGGACATAACTTTAAACTGAGGGGTAATAGATATAGGACAGAGGTCAGAGGTAGGTTCTTTACGCAAAGAGTAGTGAGGCCGTGGAATGCCCTACCTGCTACAGTAGTGAACTCGCCAACATTGAGGGCATTTAAAAGTTTATTGGATAAACATATGGATGATAATGGCATAGTGTAGATTAGATGGCTTTTGTTTCGGTGCAACATCGTGGGCCGAAGGGCCTGTACTGCGCTGTATTGTTCTATGTTCTATGTTCTATAAAACAACCTCAAGTCCATCAGCCTTTCCTCATAAGATTTTCCCTCCATACCAGGCAACATCCTGGTAAATCTCCTCTGCACCCGCTCCAAAGCCTCCACGTCCTTCCTATAATGCCGTGACCTGAACTGTACGCAATACTTCAAATGCGGCCGTACCAGAGTTTTGTACAGCTGCAACATGACCTCATGACTCCGGAACACAATCCCTCTACCAATAAAGGCCAACACTCCATAGGCCTTCTTCACAACCCTATCAACCTGGGTGGCAACTTTCAGGGATCTATGTACATGGACACCTAGATCCCTCTGCTCATCCACACTTCCAAGAACTTTACCATTAGCCAAATATTCCGCATTCCTGTTATTCCTTCCAAAGTGAATCACCTCACACTTCTCTACATTAAACTCCATTTGCCACCTCTCAGCCCAGCTCTGCAGCTTATCTATGTCCCTCTGTAACCTGCTCCACTCTTCCGCACTGTCGCCAACACCACCGACTTTAGTGTCGTCTGCAAATTTACTCACCCACCCTTCTGCGCCCTCCTCTAGGTCGTTGATAAAAATGACAAACAGATCTAAAAATCACTGAATCCACTTGCATAAATTATGGTTCAATGTTTTCAAATTGCTCAAGAGCCAAATTTATTCTGTGGCGATATTTTCCTTTTCAGACAGCACACAATTCGAGGAGGTGGGATGTGGATCAGAGCCAGAGGTAACCCACACTGTCCACCAAAAAAGGGTTGATGAGGGAACGAGTCCACCGTGTGCCCCTTATAAACAGGTGGAGGGGGAGGAAATATGGGACACACATCACTGGCTGTGACCCGGAAAAATGGCGGAGTGGGGAATGCGGAACAGTGTTTGCCGAGAGTGACTGCAGTTAAACAGGGCTTGGGCGCGGGAATGAGGGTCAGAGATCACCGACCGTGTCCGCCGCTGATACTCAGGAGGTGGAAGAGGATGAGTGACAGAGTGCATCGACAGGGTTCCCAAGAAACAAGGGGTGAGGATGGTAAGGAGCAGCAATCATCGACAGTGTCCCTGAAACAATTGGGGTGGGGTGCAGATGCGCTGAGGAGGGGTGGGTGGGGGGCGGAGAGCTAGCCGACATAAACGGTTCCCTGATATTCGGTGTGGGGAGGGTTGGGGAAATGATGAGCTGGGTTAACCAACAGTGTCCCCTGATAAGACCATAAGACCACAAGACATAGGAGCGGGAGTCCGACCATTCGGCCCATCGAGTCCACTGCACCATTCAATCATGGCTGATTTCAACTCCATTTACCCTCTCTCTCTCCATAGCCCTTAATTCCTCGAAAAATCAAGAATTTATCAACTTCTGTCTTAAAGACACTCAACGCCTCGGCCTCCACCGCCCTCTGTGGCAATGAATTCCAGAGACCCACCACTCTCTGTTCTCTTCTCCTCATCTCTGTTCTGAAGTGACTCCCTTTTATTCTAAGGCTGTGCCCCCGGCTCCTAGTCTCCCTTGCTAATGGAACCAACTTCCCTACGTCCACTCATTATCTTGTAAGTTTCTATTAGATCTCCCCTCAACCTCCTAAACTCTAATGAATATAATCCCTGGATCCTCAGACGTTCATCGTATGTTAGGCCTACCATTCCTGGGATCATTCCGTGTGAATCTCCGCTTGACCCGCTCCAGTGCCAGTATGTCCTTCCTGAGGTCGGGGGCACAAAAGTGCTCACAGTATTCTAAGTGGGGCCTAACTAATGCTTTATAAAGCTTCAGAAGTACATCCCTGCTTTTATATTCCATGCCTCTTGAGATAAATGAAAACATTGCATTTGCTTTCTTAATTACGGACTCAACCTGCAAGTTTACCTTTAGAGAATCCTGGACTAGGACTCCCAAGTCCCTTTGCACTTCAGCATTATGAATTTTGTCACCGTTTAGAAAATAGTCCATGCCTCTATTCTTTTTTCCAAAGTGCAAGACCTCGCACTTGCCCACGTTGAATTGCATCAGCCATTTCTTGGACCACTCTCCTAAACTGTCTAAATCTTTCTGCAGCCTCCCCACCTCCTCCATACTACCTGCCCCTCCACCTATCTTTGTATCATCGGCAAACTTAGCCAGAATGCCCCCAGTCCCGTCATCAAGATCGTTAATATATAAAGAGAACAGCTGTGGCCCCAACACCGAACCCTGCGGGACACCACTCGTCACCGGTTGCCATTCCGAAAAAGAACCTTTTATCCCAACTCTCTGCCTTCTGCCTGACAGCCAATCGTCAATCCATGTTAATACCTTGCCTCGAATACCATGGGAGTGTGGTAAATGAGGGTCAGGATTGAGCGAAAGTTTTCCCAAATAAACAGTGATGTGGGGGTGGAGTGGGGGCGTGGAATGTGCAATTGGGTTCACCATCTCTGATAAACCTATGTCGAAGTATACATATAAACTAGAAGTCGGAATAGGCCGTCCGGCAGTATGAGCATGCGTGGCCGCTCTTCATGATCAGAGAATAGAATTAGAAGTTACAGCACAGAAGGACGCCATTCGGCCCATCGAGTCTTCACCGGCCCTTGGAATTAGCACCATACTTAAGGCCACATCCATAACCTAGTAACCCCACCTAACCGTTTTTGACACTAACGGCAATTTATCATGGCCAACCCACCTATCCTGCACATCTTTGGACTGTGGGATGAAATCGGAGCACCCGGAGGAAACACATGCAGACGCGTGGAGAACGTGCAGACTCCGCGTGGACATTGACCCGAGCCGGGAATCGAACCTTGGAGCCTGGAGCTGTGAAGCAACTGCGCTATACACTGTGCTATCGTGGCTGATCATGAAGTTCAATCCCCTGATCCCACCTTCCCCGAATGTCCCTTGGTCCCCTTAGTGCCAAGAGGTTCATCGAAGACGTTCTCGAAAATGCACAACATTTTGGCTCCGACTACTTTCTGTGGTGGTGACATTAATAGACTCACTACTCCCTGGGTTATGAGATTTCTCGTCACTTTAGTGCTAACAAATTTATTTGTGTGTGTTTGTGTGTGTGCGCATGTAATTGTGTTTGTGTCAGAATGTGTATATGTATGTGAATTTGTGCGTGTGTGCCAGTGTGTCTGTCTGTCAGTGTATGTGTCAGTGTGTCTGTGTGTGCGCGCATCAGTGTCTCTGCCTGTTTGTGTGTTCACGTATGTGTGTGCTTGTGTGTGTATACATGTGTGTGCGCATCCACGCGCATGTCAGTTTGACTATTTAGTAATGAATGGAGATAAAGAGATATAATGTTCGCCAACGTGCACGCACATCGGCAGCAGTAAACAGTAATGCAGACATATTATAATGCCTGAAGATCAAGGGCCCAATAGCCAAAGATGGATTTTTGGCAAATGTGTGTCTCCCATTTTAAAAAGAAGAGAACAGATGTCTTTCTAAATAGAAAAAATCTGGATACAGTGGAGGGTCAAAGAAACTTGTCGGTCTCGGAGGTGGAGGGAGGGAGGTAATGTATATTTATGTGCAGTGTAGATTTACCTGAATGTTACCAGTTCGGAAATTGGTAAATTCTGGTGAAAAAACACAAGCAAGTGCTGCTTTCCCTGGAGTTCCGAAGAATCAAGAGGAGATTTGAGGAAAGCTTTCAGGCGAACAATGGAAACTGGTTCGGGTATGATTGAGCCCTCCCAATGTTCTCCAGTCTCACCATCCTCCAATATCACTTTTCATTAAATCCTGAGAATCCACACTTTTAATTGTTTCACCATCAGTGGTTCTGCCGTCAACTGCATGGACTCTATCTCTGGAATTCCTTCCCTGAACCTTTCTGTGTTAATACCTCACTTTCTCCATTGAGGCCTTCCTGACTGTCTGTCTGGACTTTGCACGTTCTCGCTGCGTCTGGATTTCCTCCGGGTGACCCAGTTTCCTCCCACAGTTCAAAGGTTAGGTACATTTGCCATGCTAAATAAAATTGCCCCATCGTATCCAAATCCGTGCACGTTAGGTGGTTTGACCATACCAAAAATTATTGCGCCTCCATGTCCAAAGGTTTAGAGGTTAGGTGGGTTTGTGGGGAGAGTGCAGCGGAGTGGACTGAGGTATGATGTTCTCTCACAGGGTCAGTGTAGTACAATGGGCCAAAACACAATCTTCTGCATTGGAGGCATTCTATATTTCTTTGTTTGAAAAATATCCAGAAACTAACGACGTTTGACGAAACCTTTGGTGAATTTGCCCCAAGTTTCCCCAGTTGTTTGGATCTAAGTCAACACCATACACCAAAGTTCTCTAATGACCTCTGGCACTTTTACAGTCTCGACATCCACCATTCCTTCTTAACTGTATTCAGTATCTTCACCTTCGAAGCTTTCAATTGCAGAAATCTTTGATTTTGTCAAAGCTTTGACAAAGGGACACCTGGACTCGAAACGTCCGCTGTTTTCTCTCCCTACAGATGCTGCCAGACCTGCTGAGATTTTCCAACATTTTCTCTTTGGCTTGGGCAGTGAGCTTAGTTTGCGAATTTATTCAGGGTTATGTGGCGAGAGTGGGACAGTCTGATTTGTCCGATGAGATTATTTGGAAATTTGTACAGGGTGATTTGGAGATGGCCGTGCAATGGGATTCACTTTGGATTGGCGCAGGGCTATCGGGAGGGACCTGGGCATTGAGGTTAGTTTTGGGGACTGATGCAGGGCTATGTGGAGAGGGACATGCAGTGGGAGTGGTTCAGGGATTGATATCGGATGTTGGGGAGAGAGCTGTACAGTGGGGTAAGTTTGGGGAGTGACACTGGCATACGGGATACTTCAGGGCAGTGCGATTACTTTGGCGATTGGTATAGGGCTCTGGGGAGAGAGCGGGATAGTGGGATCAGTTTGGGTACTGATGCAGCTAAATGGCTAGAGCGTCGGGTAGTGAGATAAATTTCTTGATTGATATATGACAACGTGGAGAGAGCGGGATAGTGTGAATTGCTTGGTGATATTATTTTGGAGATTCTCGCAGTATTATGCAGAGGGGGTGGTGTAGTGGAATTCATTGTGGAAAGGAAATGGTCTATGGGGCGGCAGCGGGATATTGAGATTTATTTCCGGATTGATACAGAGCTATGGTTCGAGTGTGAGGCAGGTGGATTAGCTTGGGAATGATACAGTTTTTGGGGGAGAGAGCGAGAGCGAGAGATTAGTTTGGCTATTAATACATGACCATGGGTAGAGAGCGGGCCAGTATTATTAATGTGTAATTGATACATGGTCATGGGGAGTGAGCGAGGCAGTGGGATTATTCTGGGCATCAATAGATGGTCATGGGGAGATAGCGGGGCAATGGAAATGGTTTGAAACTTATACATGGTTATGGGAGTGAGTGAGGCAGTGGGATTATTTTGGGGATTAATAGATGGTCATGGGGAGAGAGGGGGGCAGTGGAATTGGTTTGAAACTCACACATGGTTCTGGGGAGAGAGTGAGACAGTGGGATTATTTTGGGAATTAATAGATGGTCATGGGGAGAGAGCGGGGCAGCGGAATTGGTTTGAAACATGTACATGGTTATGGGGAGAGAGTGAGGCAGTGGTATTTGTTTTGAATTAATACAGGGCGATGGGGAGAGAGTGAGGCAGTGGGATTGATATTGGGATTTATACATGGCTATGGGGGAGAGTGAGGCAATGGGATTAGTTTTGGGATTGATACAGGGTGATGGGAGGAGTGCAGCAGTGGGATTAGCTTTGGGATACATGGTTATGGGGAGAGAGTGAGGCAGTGGCATTAGCTTTGGGATTGATACAGGGTGATGGGAGGAGAGTGCAGCAGTGGGATTAGCTTTGGGATACATGGCCATGGGGAGAGAGTGAGGCAGTGAGATTTATTTGACTTTGATACATGGTTATGGGGATAGAGCAGGGCAGTGGGAATGTTTTGGGGATTGATATATGGTTATGCGGAGAGACTGGGGAAGATTTATACACGACTGTGGCGAGAGAGGGACCAGTCGGATTCGTTTAGGGAGTGATACAGGGCAACGGGCAGCAGGCCGTACGACGAAACAGTCGTTTGCACTGCTGCCTCACAGAGTGAGGGACCCGAGTTTGATTCTGACCTCGGGTGACTTTCTGAGTGGTGTTTGCACATTCTCCCATTATCTGCGTAGGTTGTTTCCGGTTGCTCCCCTTTCTTCGCTCAGTGCAAAGACGTGCAGTTTAGGTGGCTTGGCCCATAGTGGGTGTGCCGAATTGGCTTTAGGTAGGGTGGTCCTTTGCAAGGTCTACGTAGAATCGATGAGCTGAACGGGCTCCTTCTGCACTGGAGGGATTATATGAAATTTGTGAATTCTATGGGGGCAGTGGAATTAGTTTAGGAATCCATACAGGGCAATGGGCAGCAAGACGGTCAGTGGGATTAGCTTGCTGATTGATAGAGGGCCAAGCGCAGCAGGAGGAACAGAGGGATTAATTTGGGGATTCATACAGTGCCACGGGCACAAGAGGGACCGTGAAATTAGTTTTGCGATCGTTCAAGGGCTATGAGGAGAGAGAACAAAAAGGCCAAACCCAATAGCTTCTGGCAAGAACCGCCGTGCGTGCACCAACTCACGCCATCGTCCCCACACAAAGTCCCCCCGATTAGATTCCGATCTGTAACTCACTCCCGGTTATCTGCGATTCGGTATCTCAAACACCCAGAACCCCTCGATTAGATTACAGTGTGTAATTTACTCATGGGAAGTTATTTCTCTATTATATAATCCACCCTGGACCGCTTAATTGGATTTTAGTCTGCACATCTAGCCCGTCTGTTTGTTATGCTACATGTAAACCATCCCGAAATCTTTAATTCGATTCAACGCTGTAATTCATTCCCGGTATCTGCTGTTCTGTATATAAACTGCTCCGACCCCCTCGATTAGGTTCCAGTCTGTAACTTAGTACTGGGTATCTGTTATTCTATCTATAAATCACCCAGAACCAGTCGATGATCAGTCGATGATTAGTCACCTGTTAACATAGTTCATCCCAATAATCAGAGTGAACTTGAATTGATTGTTTGGTCGAATAATCAATTATCTCATTTATTAATTGTGTGATTGAATTAAATCAGTGAATAGCTCATTATGTTGAAGTCCAACAAACATTACACGACCAATTATTATTTGCGCAACATTGATTGAAAATCCCAAATTAGTTTTCAGTCCATTAAACACAGCAAAGAACTAAACGCATTTCATTGCACTTTTTACTGATTGCCAAAGAATTGGTCATTCCAATAATCACAAGCGGTTTCCAATTACTGTTCAGACCATAATCAAATGAAGATTGATAATCAGTGGAACAGAATCTGTAATTCCTGACCACACAACAATAATAGCATCAATTAAAAATGCATTTGTCCAGCTCACAATCCCAATCAATGGGATTCTCCCTCGGCAGCATCCTCCAATTCCGCCGGCAGCGCACCCATGTCGGCGGGTTTCTCGATGGCGTGGGGTGGTCACAATGGGAAACCTCATTGACCGGCTGCGGGAACCAACATTCCTGTTGCGGCGGGGGCATGCAGTGCTGGTAACGGGACTCGCGGGACGGTGAACCGTGTACATGACATTGAAGCGAAATTCATTTTCCAAAAGAATTATCATGGCAAGATACTGATTCCTTTCAATCCACTGATCACTAACGCTATGTATAAGTATTTTAACTTGTCACAATAATATGTATTGAGAAATAATTACCATGTCTACAATACCAGCAATTATATCTCAGGTTTTTATTCCATTAATCATTGTTGTGCCATGACCGAATAGTGTGACACTTCTCTCTGCCTGTTTTACCAAAGAAAACTAAGCACTCCAGTGATGGAATCTAGGATGATATATATTACACCGTCATGTTTTGCACAAAATTGATGTAAAGCATAAAATTAGTTTTCAGTCCATTGAACACGGCAAATAACAAAGAACATTTAATTGCAGCTTTCAGTGCGATTATTAAAGGAATGTTTCTTCCAATACTCTTAGGTGTATTCTAAATATTGTTCAGACAATAATCACAATATTATTTTATTTCAAATAAAGTCTGTAAATCCTGACTTCACAATAATAATACAATAAATTGAACATGTGGGAGTAGGCAGTGCAGTGAATTTACCAGACTGATTCCAGGGATGGCGGGACTGTCATACGATGAGAAATTGACTAGGTTGGTATTGTTCTCCCTGGAGTTCAAAAGAATGAGGGGGATCGCATAGAGACTGATAAAATTCTATCAGGACTAGACAGAGTAGATGCAGGGAAGATGTTACCAATGATGGGTGTGTCCAGAACCAGGGGTCGGTCTCAGGATTCAGGGTAAACCATTTCGGACAGAGATAAGGAGGCATTTCTTCACACAAAGAGCGGTGAACCTGTGGAATTCATTACCACATGAAGTAGTTGATGCTAAAACTTTGAATATATTCAAGAGGCGGCTGGATGTAGCACTTGGGGAGAATGGGATCAAAGGCGATGGGGAGAAAGCAGGATTAGGCTATGGAGTTGGATTATCAGTCTTGATCGTGATGAATGGCGGAGCAGGCTCGAAGGGCCAAAAGATCTCCTCATGCTCGTATCTTCTATGTATCTATGTATCTATGTGCATTTTGGCTCACAATTAACTAAACTGTGATTGTTGTTCAATCGAATCATCTTGACAAGAACCTGATTATTTTCAATCCAGTGATTACTGAATATATCTAGAAATGTTTGTACTTTTCGGAATAATACGCATTTAGAAATGTCTATGAATACCAGCAATTATCTTTCACGTTTTAAATCCATTCATTACTAGAATTATCGCTGCTATTTGGCGGAATACCTTGTGATCTCACTGCCTGTTTCTACTGAGATGCCTCAGCTGTTTGCGTGATCGAAGCCGGGAAGTAATGGCCTGAAAAACAATTATATATTCTGTTACATATTTATTTAAATTATTGAGGCTATCTGACTGCCAGAACTGGATAACCACAAACTCCCGCTGGTGTTGTTCGGAATGCTGGTCCTATTGGTTCCCTTCTGTATCCTCTCGGGTTTGTCCTCGGCAAAATACTGACAGTTTCACAATACGAATATGATCAGTCACTACTGCTTTCATTCATTATTTATCAATTAAAGTATGTTTCCATGGTTTAATGGACTGCCCAATGCTAGGGGTCCAATGTGATGATCAAGATTGGAGCTGGCAGATTGTATGAGAATCAAACACTGCCTTGGTATTTTATTTCTCAGTATTACACAGCAGATTCATAGCTCTCCGTGACACAGACACTCTCCCAAATCTTGAGGATTCCTGATTTAAGAGCGGCTCGGTAGCACAGTTATTAGCACTGTTGCTTCACCGCGTCAGGGTCCCAGGTTCGATTCCTGTCTTGCGTCACTGTCTATAACGGAGTCTGCATGTTCTCCACGTGTCTGTTCGGGCTTCCTCCTGGTGCACAAGTTTCCACCCACAAGTCCAGAAAGACACCCTTTTAGGTGAATTGGACATCTGAATTCTCCCTCAGAGTACTCGAACAGGCGCCGGAGTGGGCGACTAAGGGGCTTTTCACATTCATTGCAGTGTCAATGTAAACCTACACGTGACTTTAATAAAGATTATTATTACTTTTATTAATAAAGATTATTATTATATTAATAGTTGAACACATGATGCCTTGTATTCAGCTGCCTAGCCCAGAAGGTGTGGGATTATCTCCTCCAGTCTCTCAGTCCCATTACCTCGTCTTCATTGTTCAAGACAAACACTTGAAACATATATTTTTGGTTACGATTTATGACTACTGGATGAGCAATACCTGATATAAATAGTTAGGTCAATGAATAAAGGACAAAGAAAAGTGCAACATAGATACAGGCCCTTCGGCCCTCTAGCCTGTGCTGGACATGCTGCCCACCTAACTTAAATCTTCCATACTTCCGGCGTCCGTTTCCCTGTATTCCCATGCTACTCTTATTTCTCAACGCGCCTTTGAAACGTCACTATCGTACGTGTTTCCACCGCCTCCTCCTGAAGTGCCTTCCAGGCACCAACTAACCTCTATGTAAAAAAGCGTCCACGCACATCTCCTCTAAACTTTGCCCCCCCACACTTAAATCTCTGTCGCTTCTTAATTTACTCTTTCAGGCTGGGAAAATGCCTCTGACTATCCATTCTGTCCCTGCCGCTAATAATTTTGTAGGTTTCTATCAGGTCGCCCCTCAACCTCCGAAGTATCAGTGATAACAAACCGAGTTCATCTTTTGTCTTTAAAAAAAATAATTTAGAGTACACAATTCATTTTATCCAATTAAGGGGCCATTTTGCGCACCTAATCTACCTACCCTGCACATCTTTGGGTTCTGAGGGCGAAACCCACGCAAACACAGACAGTGACCCAGTGCGGGATCGAACCTCGGCGCCGTGAGGCAGCAGTGCTAACCATTGTCATCCAACTGACGCTAATAGCTAACCTTCTCCATGCCAGACAATATCATTGGAAACTCTTCCATACCCTCTCTAAAGCCTCCACATCCCTCTGGTGGTGTGGAGACCAGAATTGAACCCACATTCTGAGTGTGGCCTAATCAAGGTTCTATAGAACTGCAGCAGCTAATAAATTAACTAGGTAGAGGAGCAGCTGAACCTGAGGGCAGGGATTAATGTTTAGCATTTCATTTAACAGTAAAAATGAAGCGCCAGGGCCATATCGTAAATTATATCTGAATCTGATAACAATGTAAGCATTTATTTTGAATTAATTAACTAGTGCATAAATGTCACTCAGAGGGGTGCAGTGCTCTAACTGTGAGATGTGGCAGATTTGTGACTATTCCAGCGTTCCGGTCCACCACGCCTTTAGAAAGTGTAAGCAATGGCAGTTCCTCACAAACCGCGTGGTTCGGTTGAAGCAGCAGTCAGATGCACTAAGGAGCATGCAGGTGGCGCAACACGTCATAGATAGGAGTTACAGAGACGTGGTCACATCCAAGGAGCAGAGGAATTTGTGGAATGTCTAAGAGGTGTCTTTTTGGTGCAGCTTGTGATAGAACCTACTCGGGGACAGGCAATTCTGGATTCAGTGATCTGTAATGAGGCAGACTTGGTCAAGGAAGTCAAGGTGAATGAACCCTTAGGAAGCAGTGACAACAATATGATAGAAAACATTCTTCAATTTGAAAGGGAGAAGATGGAATCAGACCTAACGGTATTACAATTAAATAAGGGTAAATACAAAGGCATGGAGGAGGGGATGGCCAGAGTTGCTTGGAGATGGAGCCTAACAAGGAAGACAGTGGACCGCCAATCGCAGGAGTTTTCGGGGGTTATTCGGGAGGCACAACAGAATTTCATCCCAAGGAGGAGGAGACATGCTAAGTGAAGGACAAGGCATCCATGGCTGACGAGAGAAGTCAAGGACAGCAGTCAAGCCAAATAAAAAGATGAAAAGGTGGCGAGGATTAGTGAGAAGCCAGAGGATTGGGAAAATTTTAATAGCGAGCAGTGGACAACAGAAAAAGCAATAAGGCGGGAGAAGATTAAATATAAGGGCAACTAGCTATGAATAAAATAATGTAGGAATATATATTTTTCAATACATAAAAGGTAAGAGAGAGGCAAGAACATAGACGGGAGCACTGGAATATGTGGTTGGAGAAGTAATAATAGGAAAGAAAGACATGGCAGAGGAGGTGAATATTTAATTTGAACCAGTCTTCACAGTGGAAGACACCAGTGGGATGCGAGTGCTCCAGGAAAATCAGGGAACAGAGGGGACTGCAGTGACCATCACCAAGGAGACGTTTCTGGGGACACTGAAAGGATGGACTACATGATTTCCTGAACAAATCCACATTATAAAATAGTCAAAGCCTGCATTCCTCCTTCCAAAGAGTGGGCAATGAAGTGGCATATGGAATACAATGTGGAAAAGCATATGTGGAAATCATAAAATAGATAGCTGAGGAGATTATGGAGGCAGTGGTGGTAATCTTTCAGGAATCACTGAAGGCAGAAAGGGTCCCAGAGGACTGGAAAGTCCCTAATGTAGCATTGCTGTTTAAGAAGGCAGGGAGGCAGAAGACGCAAAATTATGGGCTGGTTAGACTGACTTCGCGCATGAAATGAAAATCTCTTATTGTCACGAGTAGGCTTCAATGAAATTACTGTGAAAAGCCCCTAGTCGCCACATTCCGGCGCCTGTTCGGGGAGGCTGGTACGGTAATTGAACCATGCTGCTGGCTTGCCTTGGTCTGCTTTCAAAGCCAGCGATTTAGCCCAGTGTGCTAAACCAGCCCCTTCATTAGTAACATTTTAGAGTCAATCATTGAATATGAGATCGCGGAGTACTTGGAAGTGCATGGTAAAATAGGACTGAGTCAGCACCGCTTCGTCAAGGGGAGATCATGTCTGACAAATGTGTTAGATTTCTTTGAGGAGCGAGCAAGGAAGTTAGACAAAGGGGAATTTATTTAGTTTTACAGAAGGCCTTGACAAGGTGCCTCATAGGAGACTGGAGAGCCCATGGTGTTAAGTGTAAGATCCTTGCATGAACAGAGGATTGGCCGACTGGCAGAAGACAGATAGTGCGGATAAAGGAGTCTTTTTCAATCTGGCAGCCGGTGACTACTGGTGTGCCTCCGGAGTCTGTGCTTAGATCACACATTTTCACACTAAACATTAATAACCTGGAAGAAGGAACATGAGGCACTGTTGCTACGTTTGTAGACGATACAAAGTTCAATAGTGGAACGATAGTATTGAGGAAGCTGGGACTGCAGAATGATTTGGCAAGCTCGGAGAGTGGGCAATGAAGTGGCAGATGGAATACAATGTGGAAAAGCATGAGGGTATGCACTTTGGAAGGAGGAATGCAGGCGTTGACTATTTTATAAATGTGGAAATGTTTAGGAAATCATATGCACAAAGGGACTTGGGAGTCCGTGTGTAAGATTCTCTTAAGGTGAACGTGAAAGTTCAATCGGCAGTGGTGAAGGCAAATGCAATGTTTGCATTCATGTCGAGAGGGCGACAGTACAAGGGTAGGGATGTACTTATGAGGTACTTATGCCCAACTCTCTCCATATCGCCCTGTGTCAATCCTCAAACTAATCCCACTGCCCCGCTCTCTCCCAATAGCCCTGTATCAATCCCAAACTAATCCCACTGCCCCACCCTCTCCTCATAGCCCTGTATCAATCTACAAACTAATCCAACTGCTCGACCCCCTCCCCCGAGCACTGTATCAATCCACAAACGAATCCCACTGCCCCGATCTCTCCACATAGTCGTGTGTCAATCTACAATCTAAACCCACTGCTCGACTCCCTCTCCATTGCGATGTATCACTTCACAAACTAGTCCCACTGCATGACTCGCTGCCCATTAACCTGTATCAATCCCCAAACTAAAGCCACTGCTCGACTCCCTCCCCATGGCCGTGTATCAATCCCCAAACTAATCCCACTGCCCTGCTCTCTCCCCATAGCCCTGTATCAATCCCAAACCAATTCCACTGTCCCACTCTCTCCTCATAACCCTGTACCAATCCCCAAACTAATCCCACTGCCCCGCTCCCTCTTCATTGACCTGTATCAATCCCCAAACTAATCGCACAGCTCGACTCCCTTCCCATAGCCCGTTATTAATCCACAAACTAATCCCACTGCCGCGCGCTCCCCCATAGCCCTGTATCAATCCCCAAACTAATCCCACTGCCCCGCTCCCTCTTCATTGACCTGTATCAATCCCCAAACTAATCCCACTGCTCGACTCCCTTCCCATAGCCCGGTATCAATCCACAAACTAATCCCACTGTCGTGCGCTCCCCCATAGCCCTGTATCAATCCCTAAACTAAATCCACTGCTCGGCTCACTCCCAAAAGCCATGCGTCAAGCCGCAAATTAAACCCACTGCTCGACTCCCTCCCCATCGTCCTGTATCAGTCCACAAACTAATCACGCTGCCCCACTCTCCCCCTCCATTGTCCTGTATGAATCTCCAGACTTTTCCCACTGCCCCACTCTCCCCCATAGCCCTGTGTCAAGCCCCAAACTAATCCCACTGCCTCACTCTCTCCCCATAGCCCTGTCTCTTTCCCCAAACTAATCCCCCTGCCCCACCCTCCCCGTAGCCCAGTGTCAATCCCCAAACTAATCCCACTCCCCCAGCCTCTCCCTGTTGCCCTGGCCCATTCCACAAACTGATCCCACTTCTTCAGCCTCTCCCTATTGTCCTGAATCGTTCCACAAATAGATCCCACTGCCCCAGACTCTCCCTATTGAACTGGATCATTCCAGAAACAGGTCCCACTGCCCCAGCCTCTCCCTAATGTCCTGGATCATTCCACAAACAGGTCCCACTGCCCCAGACTCTCCCTATTGTACTGGATCATTCCACAAACAGATCCTACTGCCCCAGCGTCTCCCTAATGTCCTGGATCATTCCACAAACAGGTCCCACTGCCCCAGACTCTCCCTATTGTACTGGATCATTCCACAAACAGGTCCCACTGCCCCAGACTCTCCCTATTGTACTGGTTAATTCCACAAACAGATCCCACTGCCCAGACTCTCCCTATTGTACTGGATCATTCAACAAACAGATCCCACTGCCCTAGCCTTTCCCTAATGTCCTGGTTAATTCCACAAACAGATCCCACTGCCCCAGCCTCTCTCTATGGTCCTGGATCATTCAACAAACAGATGTCACTGCCCGAGCCTCTCTCTATTGTACTGGATCATTCCACAAACATATCCCACTGCCCCAGCCTCTCCCTAATGTCCTGGATCATTCCACAAACAGATCTCACTGCCCCAACCTATCCCTAATGTCGTGGAAAATTGCACGAACAGATCCCACTGCCCCAGCCTCTCCCTAATGCCCTGGATAATGCTACAAACAGATGCCACTGCCCCAGACTCTCCCTGTTGTTCTGGATCATTCCAGGAACAGATCCCTCTTCCTATGGCTTCTCACTATGGCTCTGGATCATTCCACAAATAGATTGGACCTCAAAGGTAGTGATCTCAGGATAACTCCCGGTGCCACGTTACTGTCAGAGGAGAAATGACAGGATATATAGGGTGAATACGTGGCTGAAGAGATGGTGTCAGGAGGATGGTTTCAGATTCCTGGCGAATTGGGACCGGTTATGGTGGAGGTGGGACCTGCACAAACTGGACCGGTTAAACCTGGGCAGGTCTGGAATTGATGTCTGGTGAGTGGGGGGGGGGGGGGGGGGGTATTTCCGAGACCGGTTGGGGACGGATTAAACTAATATGCCAAGGGGGTGGGAACCCATGCAAGGAGACAGAGCGCACGAAGGCACAAGGGCAAAAGCAAAAGGTAGAAAAATGAATAAGAAAAGTGATAGGTGGAGAAACAGAGGCCAAAATTCAAACAGGGCAGTGGAGAAAAATATTGGGAGCAAGAAAAACATTGTGAAAAAGACCAACTTTGAAGCTCTGTGCCTTAATGCACGGAGCATTTGGAATAAAGTGGATGAAGAATCGTGCAGAACTATATCAATGCGCATGATATAATTGGGACTACGGAGATATGGCTGTAGGGTGGACACGGGTGGGAACTGAATGTCCCAGAGTTCTCAGTATTTAGGGAGAACAGGTATAAAAGAAAAGGACCTGGCGTGGCACTGCTGGTTTAAGAGGAAATTAACACAATAGTGAGAAAGGATATAGCTCTGACAATGTGGAATCTGTATGAGCTGAGAAATACCAAGGGGCAAAAAACATTAGGGGGTGTCATATATAGTTGATTCGGAGACTAGTGTGCTGAATTAGAATAAAGGGAACTATGAGGATATGAGCCGTGAGTCGGCCTTGATGGATTGCGGAGAGTTACGTTAAAGGATGACAGTGGATAGACAATGGCAAACATTCAAGGAACGCATGGAGGAACTACAGCAACTGTTCATTCCTGTCTGGCACAAAAGGAAAGGGGGTAAGAGGGCCAATCCATGGGTTACAAAGGAAATTATAAATAGCATACGAGACAAGGAAGAAGCATACAGATCGGCCAATAAAAATAATAGGGTTGAGGATTGGGAGCAGTTTAGAATTCAGCAAAGAAGGACGAAGGGATTGATTAAGAAGGGAAAGTACAATACAAAAGGAAGCTAGAAGGGACCATAAAGACTGGCGCTTAAGGTTTCGACAGATATGTGAAGAGAAAGAGATTGGTCAAATGAAATGTGGGCCCACGACAGACATAAACAGGGGAATGCATGATAAGGGACAAAGACATGGCTCAGCAATTGAATACATAATTTGGTTCTATATTCACAAATGAGGACACCAATCAGATCCCAGAAATGTTGGAGAATGAAAGGTTCAGTTAGAGGAAGAACTGAGGGAGATAAACATTAGTAGATAAATGGTGCTGGAAAACTGATGGAATTGAATGCGGATAACCCCAGGGCCTGAGAATCTGCATCCTGGAGTGCTTAAAGAGGTGGCTCTGGAAACAGTGGATCATTGGTGGTCATCTTCCGGGATTCTATAAACTCTGGAACTGTCCTGCAGATTGGAGGGTAGCTCACGTCTCTCCCACATTCAAAAAGGGAGGTAGAGAGAAAGCAGGGACGTATAGACCAGTCAGCCTAACATCGGTAGTGGAGAAAATGCTTGAATCCATTATCAAGGACTTAATAGCGGAATATTTAGAAGACAGTGTCAAGATCAGTGAGACTCAGCATGGAGTTATGAAGGGAAAGTCATGCTTGATAAATCTGTTATAATTTTTGAAGAGGTCACCAGTACAGTTGACAAGGGCGAGCCAGTCGATGTGATATATTTGGACGTTCATAAGGCGGTTGACAATGTCCCACATGAGAGATTATTGTGCAAAATTAAAACGCATGGGATTGGAGGAAATGTATTGAGGTAGATAGAAAACTGATTGGCAGAGATGGAACAAAGACTCGGGGTTGATAGATCCTTTTCAAGTTGGCAGACAGTAACCAGTGAGATATCACAGGGATCGGTGCTGGGACCCCAGCAAGTCACAATATATATTAATGATTTGGATGAGGGAACAAAATGTAACACCTCAAGGTTTGCAGAGGATACCAAATTAGGTGGGAGGGTGAATTGTGACGAGGATGCAGGGATCCTACAGCAAGATCTGGAGGTTGGGCGAGTGGACAAACTAATGGCAGATGCAGTATAATTTGGATAAATGTGAGGTTATTCATTTTGGAAGTAAAAACAGAAAGGCACATTACTAGCTGAATGGTTGGGAGAGGGGAGTGTGCAGTGGGGCCTGGGTGTTCCTGCGCACCATTCGCTGAAGGCAAGTATGCTTGTGCAGCAGGCGTTAAAGAAGGCTAATGGTGGGCAGCACGGTGGCGCAGTGGTAGCACTGCAGTCTCATGGCGCCGAGGTCCCAGGTTCGATCTGGGTCACTGTCCGTGTGGAGTTTGCACATTCTCCCCGTGTTTGCATGGATTTCGCCCCCACAACCCAAAGATGTGCAGGTTAGGTGGATTAAACACACCAAATTGCCCCTTACCTGGAAAAATGAATTGGGTACTCCAAATTTAAAAAAAAGAAGGCTAATGGTATGTTGGCCTTCATTGCGAGAGGTTTCGAATATAGAAGCAGGGATGTGTTGCTGCAATTGTACAGGGCCTTGGTGAGGCCACACTTGGAGTATTGTATACAGTTTTGGTCTCCTTCTCTGAGGAATGATGTTTTTGCTCTTGAGGGAGTGCAGCGAAGGTTTACCAGATTAATTCCAAGGAGTGCGGGATTGTCATGTGAGGAGAGTTTGACTAGGTTGGGATTGTTCTCGCTGGATTTCAGAAGAATGAGAGTGGATCTCATAGAGACTGATAAAACCTAACAGGACTAGACAGGGTAGATGCAGCGAAGATGTTACCAATGGTGGGTGTCTCCAGAACCAGGGGTCACAGCCTGAGGATTCAGGGTAAACCGTTGCGGACAGACATAAGGATACATTTCTTCACACAACGAGTGGTGAGCCTGTGGAATTCACTACCACAGGCAGCAGTTGATGCTAAAACTTTGAATATATTCAAGAAGCGGCTGGATATCACTTGGGGAGAATGGGATCAAAGGCTATGGGGAGAAAGCAGGATTAGGCTGTTGAGTTGGATGATCAGCCTGATCGTGATAAATGGCGCAGCAGGCTCGAAGGGACAAATGTTCTCTTCCTGCTCCTATCTTCTATGTATTCTATATGTATATAAACACCCCGCCTGTACCTGCACCCTGCTTCCCCAAACAACATTCACTCACTCCTATATACGTCCACCTCCAACTGCTTAAATCCTTCTGTTCCGTCTATTCCCAACTCCATAGTCCACTGTCGTCCAGACACTCCCCAGCGCAATCTATCCAATCAGTCCTAGCATGGTCCTGTACAAAAACCCTCAACGCCTTGGCCTTCTGTTGTCACACCCCTTCCCCCCTACATACCTTCACACTGCACATCATCGTCGTCGGTTACCCTCCAGACCTATCCACACCCTCTGTCTCATATCTTCAAGTAATCTATTAGCCCCTCCAAATAATCAGCCATCCTGTCCAAAAAACGCTTGACCAAAGCTTTCCACTCCACCGCTCCTAATGTCACTCCCTGTCCACACCCACACTTGCACATTCTCCACACAACAATGCCTTAATCCGTTCCCTTACGGCTACCAAACCTTTGAAACTCGAATATACGCAATTATAGCCAGGCCGTTTCATTGCCTTCATTATCCACTTTTCCACATCTTCTGCCAACTCAATAACCACCTCCACACCTCCACTATCATTCCTCCACTCATCATGCAACATCCATCTCATTTTCTTCCCTTCACCGGACCATTTTCAAGCTCTCCAAGGAACCCGCAGCTTGGCCTACTCCCAATGACGTATCTCTACAGCAATTACTATTCGCTATTGACCACCGCCGTTCCACTTCAACATATTGTTCCCCTCCCCCAGAAACTATTACAATGAGGGTCTACAGCGTTAACCACGTGGGAGTTCAGCACCCTCCCCCATTTCACCTCCATCACGTGTTCATCCTGCAGCACAATGCAACTGATGATTCTCTTCTCTGCGGCAATGTTTCAATTCCATCTCTACTACCCGTCCGGCTTCTGGCATCTCGAAACATATTCTAAACCAGCCCACATAGACTGCAGCATGTCAGTTTGAACTGCCCCTCTGAACTGCCTCATTCGCTGTTTCTTTCTGTTATTAGAATAATACCTTGACTTCAAATATAATGACCATTGTTGCAGATCGACCAAAAAAATGTTTGAAGTGTAAGCATGTTCTCAGGACAATCAATACAGGCGGCTGGATTCTCCGGTCCCATGGCCGAGTGTCCACGCCATCGTAAACGCCATCGCATTTTACGTGAAGGGGTCGGTCCCACGTCTAATTCTGGCTCCGCTCCAGCTGCAGCACCCGGCGCGAACTGGGCACCGCAGGATCCGCGCATGCGCAGTTGCTCCGGCACCAACAAGGTCATGCACAGTGGCGCCCATGCGCAGTGGCCTCCTTCAACGCACCGGCCGCGAAGCAACATGGCACAAGGCTAGAGGAGCCGGAGCGCAGGAAAGGAGGCCCCCAGCCACAGAGGCCGGACCGCCGATCGGTGGGTTCCGATCGCGGGCCAGGCAACATCGGAGGTCCCCCCTGGTGCCCCCTGGGGTCGGAACCCCCTCCCCCCTGATGTGCCATCAATGAACACAAGACGAGTAGTGAACGTAACTGAAGCTATAATAGACTAAACAGAACACCTCCTGGCCTCTGATCCCGAACTGGGTCAGAGGCGGAGACCAGCCACCTTTATACCGAACCCGAGGGGAGGCGGAGCCATCGGGCAGTCGTTTACCACATTATATGTAATACAGTAGCCGTTTACCACAATACACATATTACACACTACAGTGGTTTCCACCCCCCCCCTCCCACCCCCTGTTAAAAAGAAGAGTCCAGCGGGGGTGAAGTGGACTTAAAGACTAAGTCTGTCGGGGGCATTGACCTTCCGCCCTGATCGCCTCAGTCCCTGTGGTGTGGGCACCGGTATCAAGACGTAGGCGTCCGGGAGCGTGTTGTCCTCTTCTTCACCCAGTAGTTGAGTCGATTGGATGGGGGGGGGGGGCGATGTATGGGCGCGGGTGGTGGTGATGGTCGCAGGTGGGCCTGCGGGTGCCAGATCTGGAAATAGCTGGGTGGAGGTGGAGGGAGACGGTGTAGGGTCGGGGCTGGTGGCGATGGTCGCTGGGGAACCTGCAGGTGCCAAATGCCGAAGGGAGACTGTGTCCTGTCGCCCGTCATGGTGTGCCACGTAGGCATATTGTGGATTGGCGCGGAGGAGCAGGACCTTCTCGACGAGGGGATCTGACCAATGACTCCTCGCATGCTTCCGGAGAAGGACGGCCCTGGGACTGTCAGTCAGGACGGGAGCGAGACCCTGGAGATGGACTTCGTGGGTAAGGCAACCATATGTTTGTGAGGGGTCTCGTTGGTGGCAGTGCACAGGAGCGACCAGATGGAATAGAGCCCATCAGGGAGGACCTCCTGCCAGCGGGAGACTAGGAGACTTCTCGACCGTAGGGCCAGGAGGACGGCCTCTCAGACCGTCGCGTTCTCCCTCTCCACCTGTCTGTTGCCCCGGGGGTTGTAGCTGGTCGCCCTGCTCGAGGCGATGCCCTGGCTAAGCAGGAACTGACGCAACTCGTCGCTCGTGAATGAGGAACCCAGATCGCTATGGATGGAGGTGGGGAACACAAACAAGAGGAAAAGACTGTGCAGGGCCTTGATGACGGTGGCAGCGGTCATGTCAGGGCACGTTATGGCGAAAGGGAAACCTGAGTACTCATCAATGACGTTGAGGAAGTACATGTTACGGTCAGTGGAGGGGCCCTTTGAAGTCGATGCTGAGGCGCTCAAAGTGGCGAGAGGCCTTTACCAGGTGCGCCCTGTCTGGACGATAGAAGTGTGGTTTGCACCGCGCAGACCTGGCAGTCCCTGGTCGCGGTCCTGATCTCCTCGATGGAGTAAGGCAGGTTGCGAGCCTTAATAACGTGAAAAAAGCGGGTGACCCCCGTGTGACAGAGGTCATTGTGGAGGGCCCGAAGTCGGTCAGGTTGCGCTGGCACATGCACCGCGGGATAGCGCATCTGGGGGCACATTGAGCTTCCCAGGTCGATACAAGATAACGTAGTTGGAGGTGGAGAGCTCCATCCTCCACCACAGAATCTTGTCGTTCTTGATTTTGCCCTGCTGTGTATTGTTAAACCTGAAGGTAACCGACCGTTGGTCAGTGAGGAAAGTGAATCGCCTGCCGGCCAGGTAATGTTTCCAATGTCGCAGAGGTTCTACAATGGCTGCGGCTTCCTTTTTGACGGAGGAGTGTCGAATTTCGGAGGCATGGAGGGTACGGGAGAAGAACGTCACGGGCCTGCCCGCCTGGTTGAGGGTAGCGGCCAAATCAAATTCAGACGCATCGCTCTCCACCTGGAACGGAATGGACTCATCCACAGCGTGCATCGCGGCTTTGGCAATATCTGCCTTGATGCGGTTGAAGACCAGGCGGGCATCAGCCGTCAGGGGCAAAACAGTGCAAAAATAGTGGACGGGCCTTGTCCTCAGAATTGGGGACTCACTGATCACAGTAAGAGAAGAACACCAGGCATGTCTTAAGGGTCTTGGGCAGTGTGGGAGGGGGGGTTCCAGGAGGGGGCACATGCGGTCGGGGTCGGGCCCTTGGAATCCGTTTTCCACAATTTAGCCAAGGATGGCTAGGCGGGTTGTGTGGAAAACACATTTTTCCTTATTCGGTGAGGTTCAGGAGTTCAGCGGTGTGGAGGAAGTGCCGGAGGTTTTTGTAATGGTCCTGCTGGTCATGACCGCAGATGGTGACATTATCTAATTACGGGAACACGTGGCCCGCAGACCGCACTGGTCAACCACTCAGTCCATTTCTCCTTGGCTGACCGAGACCCCATTAGTGACGCCGAAGGAAACCCTGAGGAAGTGGTAGAGTCTTCATCGGCCTCAATGGCAGTGCATTGGCGGTCCTCCGGGCGGATAGGGAGCTGGTTCTGCGTGGACTTCAAGTCAACTGTGGCGAAGACTCGATACTGCGCAATCTGGTTGGCCATGTCAGATATGCGGGGGAGGGGGGCATGCATCGACCTGTGTGTACCGGTTGATGGTCTGACTGGAGTCAATGACCATCCGGTGCTTCTCCCCAGTCTTGACGACCACCACTTGGGCTTTCCAGGGGCTGGTACTAGCCTCAATGATCCCCTCTCGAAGGAGTCGCTGGACTTCCGATCTGATAAAGGCCCCGTCCCGGGCACTGTATCGTCTGCTCCTAGTAGTGACGGGCTTACGGTCCGGGGTGAGGTTAGCAAAGAGCGAGGTGGGCGACCTTAAGGGTCGCGAGGCTACAGACGGTGAGGGGGGGGGGGGCACGGGTCTATCGAACTTTAAAGTAAGGCGTTGGAGGTGGCACTGGAAGTCTAGCCCCAGAAATAGTGCAGCGCAGAGATGGGGAACGACGTTGAGTTTAAAGTTAGTGTACTGTACGCCTTGTACAGTCAGGGTCGCGACACAGTACTCCGGATTTCTACAGAATGTGATCCGGAAGCCAGTGAGATTTTGTGTTAGTGGGTAAAATTGGGAGGGAGCAGTGCCTTACCGTATCTGGTGTATGAAGCTGTGTGTGCTCCGGGAGTCGGAAAGGCAGACCGTCTCGTGCCCGTTGATCCGGAAGGTAATTGTAGATTTTCTAAGGTGTTGAGGCCGGGACTGGTCGAGCGTGATGGCGGCGAGCTTCAGAAGGTGATGGGTAGGCCTATCGGAGGTAGAGGCCGTCAGTGTACTACCGGGTGAGCAGGGCTCCTGGGAGACTGCGCAGTAGTCCCAAGATGGTGGCCCCCATGAGTTGCGCATAGTGGGTGGCATCGGAGGTGGCGTCAAAGATGGCGGCCCCCCCTGGTTCACGCATGGCGGGTGGAGTACAAGATGGCGGCAAAGAAGTCGGCCCCCATGGGTCCCGCTTGGCGGGCGAAATCGAAGATGGCGCGAAGATGGCAGCGCCCACGGGTCGCACACGGCGGGTGGTGCGGCAGCTGGGGGCGGCTCCGATGGGCAGCAGGCAGCGCAGCTTGGCCCAGGTGTTTTAGGGAGAGCTCGACCTGGAAGGCTTTCGCAAAGTGGCTATTCCTCCCACACCCGTTGCAAGTCGCGTTCCGTTCAGGGCAGCGTTGTCTGGGATGCTTACCCTGGCCGCAAAAGTAGCACTTCGGGCTTCCGGCGTTGGCAGGCTGCTGTGCAGCAGATGATTGGGCCGCACTCGAGTCAGATGATGGCGGCGCCCACGAGGTCCACGGGGGTGCCGTGTGGTCGGAGGTGTAGGCCTCCATGTCTGGAAGACGACATCCAGCGAGTTTGAGAGCTGCACTGTCTCTGGGAGGCCGAGTGTATAATCTAGCAATCCCTGGCGGATGTAATTCGATTTCATATCTGGGACATAGCCGTCCCTGATCAGCAGCTCTGTTGTTGGGTAGCCGATACCGCCTGGCAAGCACAGTTCCGGCCAAGTACCCGCAAGGCACGCAGGAATTCGGCTAGTGATTCCCCGTGGCGTTGTCTTTCGTGGCAAGAAAGTGCCTCGCATACACCTCGTTTACAGACTTTACATATTGTCCCTTCAGCAGCATTATCGCCTCCGTGTACGAGGGGGCGTCCCTGATGAGAAGGAAAACTTGCACTGCGGAGAATCACTCCGGCGTTGGGGCGGCGTGGCCCGTTCGCGGGGATTCTCTGGCCTGGCGCCGGGCTGGGAGAATCCCGCCACATACATTTTTCGTTTAAAATTGTCTAACATTTATTAAGTTATTACAGGTACTGAATAATGAGTATGTGTTAAGTAAACTCATAAATAAGTGAAGTGGATGACGGAAAAATGGGCCATAAACTGGGATTAATTAGTAGAATGGTTCGGTGGAAATAAGCATCAATATACAATTGGAGCCATTTGATTTTTACATTTTTATCAGTGTTGTGAAGTAATTTGACAAATGAACAAATTGCAGTATTTGAGTGGGCTTCGCGTATTGGATGTATTTTCTTCAGTCATTGGATTCCAGATATTGGTCAATTGAATGCTGGTTAATTTTTACAACAAATAGATTATTTTAAAACATCAGTTAAAATTATTTGACCTTCTGCTGATTGGATTATGTAATGTTGGATAATAATTGTAATGTACTTGAAATGGGACAAGGAGAATGGGAGTCCCATCTTCATTAATGTTTCCCCCAAAATTTCGCTAATTTCCCTATCAGTGTAAAGGGATATTTGATCGCACTGAGCAGCAGGTTTCTGAACTTCCTCTGGGTGATTGTGTAAATAGCTGTGTTGGTGCAGGAGCTCAGAAGCTGCAGCATCATCCCAGCCTGTTGAAAATGAGGAAAGGTAGTAAATAGGAATCTGCTCTTGAAGGCCGACGTAATTCTAACGGAGATGAAATATTTAACTGTTGTCATCCAGAGCAGGATAAAACTACTGGATATTGCAAAGAGTAACACAATGGATCGTCTCCGGTTCATCAGCTCAGGATCCTTTTCACCCCTGTCGCTGCTGTGCTGCCGGAGGCTCATTCGGCCGCGATTGGCGATTAAAATGCGTCTGACGGTGACAATATTAAAGAACAAAATCAGAAAGAATGGAATCACTGGGGTTAGCAGCTGCTCAATCCAAGAATATGCTATCCAAATCGGCTCAGTGAAAACATGTGTGGACAGCCTGCATCCCCGTGGCATCCAGTTGGAATAGGAGGAATACAGGAAGGGCCGGGGAATGTTCTTCAAGTAGAGCAGCGAGCTCACAGTGGTGAGAACAACAACAGCAGTTTTCTCGGTGCAGTATTTGGTTTTCAGCTTCTGACAGCAAATGGCCACCAGGCGATCAAAGGTAAAAGAGACCGTCAACCAAACAGAAATGTCGATTGCGGCGGGAGACATGAAGAGAGCGAATCTGCACACGGGAGTGTAGAGCAGGAAAGTGTAATCCCAATATATTGTAGCAATGCGATGTAAGATTACATTCCAGACAATAACCATGAGATCGGCTGCCGCCATCGCTACCAGACAGCGGGCGATGCATTTGGAGAGGCCACAGTTTTTGAAAGACAGGATTGCGATTGTAACGATGTTCACTGTGAGAAGGAGAATAGAAACCAGTTAGAATAATAATGTCACAAGCAGGCGCACATGAACACTGCGATGAGGTTCCTGTGGAAGTTGCCACATAGAGAACATTCAGAAAGTCAATTTCACATGTAACAGACACATATTTCGGGACTTTCGGGTGAAAACAAGGGCAGCCGGACGAAACCCACGTAGGCACGGGGGGAACGTGCAGACTCCACGCAGACAGTGACCCAAGACGGGAATCGAACCTGGGACTCTGGAGCTGTGAAGCAACAGTCTTGAATACTGTGCTACCGCCAGGTTATAGTCCGGGAAGGTGATAATGCGAAAAGAACGGCGCGGTAGCACAGTGGTTAGCACAATTGCTTCACAGCGCCAGGGTCCCAGGTTCGATTCCCGGCTTGGGTCACTGTCTGTGCGGAGTCTGCACGTTCTCCCCGTGTCTGCGTTGGTTTCCTCCGGGTGCTCCGGCGCCCTCCCACAGTCCAAAGATGTACAGGTTAGGTGGATTGGCCACGCTAAATTGCCCTTAGTGTCCAAAAACGGTTAGGTGGGGTTACTGGGTTACGGAGATAGGTTTAAGTGGGCTGCTCTTTCCAAGGGTCGGTGTAGACTCGATGGGCTGAACGGCCTCCTAATGCACTGTTAACGCTATGATTCTATGATATCATTCTATTATTCTCTCACTGGTCAACACTCAATATAGAGAATCTGCTACAATCAGGTTCAGTTGAAGTTCCATGTCCTGATACCCACACCCCCGGCGTGCTGCGATAATCTCCTGAATACTCAGTGCTTGATGTTGACGTACATTGTGGATTATCACCTCTCAGCTGTAATGCTGTGTTTGAGACGTCAAATGGCGTTGAATTAGCTGTTTCAATGGATACATGAAAGCTGGGTAGAAAGCCGAGTTGGAGCCGATAATGTCCACGGTTAGTGGTTTGAGGGGACAGAAAATAAGAATGATGAACAGACCGCCAGAGAACAAACCAATGATAAAAATGAGCAGTCTGATCAACCGCTCTGGAAAGATGATAGGACACGGAGCGGAAAGGAGCAGAAAGAAAACACTGCGCTACATTTGAAACGCAGTTCATCATTAAACATGAAGCTGGTCGGAGGTAAGAGAGTCCAAAGGGGCGGAAAAGGGTGTTGCAGAATATCTGACAAATATAAATAATCAGAAGAAAATATATCAAAATGAAAATGTCTGTGAATAAAAAAAAGTATCCGGACTGTAATGCAGTGGGACAGAGGACGCATTCAGAGATAATCTACAATGAGTTTTCCAGATCAGATAGTTATTCTCATGTTCAAACTGAAGAACGTTAAAAAATCATCACCATGTTTAGCTCAAAATTGAAGGTCAACCCAATACATTTGGCCGGTTTTGAAAATTATACAGAAACAAGTTCAAAATTTCAAGATCTAAAAGGAATTTACCAGGTACGCCGGCCGTTGCGAGTACAGGATAGTACACAGCTGCTGACTCGAAAGATTTTGTCCAAGGCATTTTCTGTGACAAGGCCTCGTGCTGGTGCTGGTGAAGATCTGTCCCCTGGTGTTTGACACAGTAAAGGGTCATGAACGGTTTATTTATATTAAACTGGATGCTTAGTGATCCGAGGTCTGTACATCCCTAATGATGTTTTTCACAGGTTGCTCAACAAAGAAGTTACTGAGAGCAGCTGCGCTCTCACTGCAAGTCTCATTGGGGATTACATCACAATCTTAGGATCAGGCTCGAAGCTCGAAGATGCCGACTAAAGTTAACTATACAATGTTGCTTCTTTCAAAACCGGGGCGAGCAACACTGTTTTTGCATTTGAATACTGGGCACGTATTGCCCATTCCCTCGCATCATCCCCTCACTCACAATGTCGCGCTCACAGTCCTTATTCTTATTAAACATTCCTCTCCTTTCTTTCTTTCAATTTCCCCAGATTATCTTTTTCTGGACCTTCCCCATTCACGTTTCCAAAATTATTTTCTCACTTATTATGTCTCCCTTTTATAGCAAATCAATTTCACTTTGCCCCATCTTCAATTTACCTCCACTCTTTGCGTCACTGTTATTTGTTTGTGGCTCTAATTCTCACATCTCTTCTCTGCTCGGCCCTGCTCACGCTGCAATAACTTGGAGGACAAGTGGTGAGGATGGAACAGAGTTACAGAGGGACATAGACAGATTGGGTGAATGAACAAAGGCTTGACAGATGTAATATCATGTAGGGAATTGTAATTTTATACATTGCTGGGAAGAATAAAGGTCCTGAATATTATTCAAATGCAGAAAGACAGCAGAAATATGCAGCACCGAGGCGTTTGATGAGAGGTGTGTGGGGGGGGGGGGGGGGGGGGGGTCAGACATTAAAAGCCAGCAAGCAAGTTGAGCAGGTAATAGGTGCGTAAAATGGAATGTTGTTCTTTGTTTCATAGACAGGTGAGCACACAAACAGGGAAGTCTTGTTCCACCTGGACAAGGCACTGAATAGAGCACAACAGGATTAATGGGTCTAGCTGATGGCACTCGATTCAGTGATGTGTCAGGCAGAGCAAGTCCAGAAAGAGACTTCCAAACACTTGTTGGAATGTGGCATTGTTGTTTCTGTTTTTCTGTGTGCCTGGGGAATATCACAAGAGGTCAGTGAAAATACTAACTTCGAAAACGTTGTTTCAAGTGGTATAGGAGGGCAGATGTTTTGGCTCAGTTAAAATTCGCCAGAGTGGGAGGACGAAACAATGTCAAGGATGCATTGATTTGGTCAGGAGGTGCAACATTTTGGAGATAGGAACTTCGGGAATAGATCTACAGGTTTAATTACTGGGTTGGTAATGAGTGTAATTAAGTGATTTCCTCCCAGAATAATGAATATGAAATTTCAGCTCAGAGGAAGATGTGATCGATTCAGACGCTCCAAACAATTCTATGCAACCTCATAACCTTTGACCGCTGTTTGTCTCTGTGATACATTTAATGATTGTCTTAAGTCTGTTTCCATTCATACCGAACGTTCAATGGAGTTAGTTTCTACCAATATAGTAAACGTCTCCCTGAACCCCCGCGCCAAATCAATATTATAAGACCGTAGGTCCATTCGACATAGGAACATAATTAGTCCATTCGCCGAATGAGTCTGCTCCGCCATTCAGTCATGGTTGTTATGTTCTTACGTGCCTTGACCTCCTTCTTAAACAATAACCTACTATCTCTGCCTTAAAGGCACTCAGTGATTTGGCCTCCACAATCTTCTGCGGCAAAGAGTTCCACAGATTCAGCACCCTCTGGCTGAAGACGTTTCTTCTCATCGCAGTTTTATAGTATCGTCCCTTTAGTCTGATACTGTGTCCTCGGGTTCTAGTTTTTCCTACCGCTGGAAACATCCTCTCAACGACCAATCTATCCAGGCTTCTCAGTGTTCTGTATGTTTCAAAGGCCCCCCTCATCCTTCTAAACTCCAACGAGTAGAGATCCAGAGTCCCCAACTGCTCCAAACGGCAGGCTCTCCATTCCAGCGATCATCCTTGTGAACCTCCTCTGGACTGTTTCCAAGACGAACACATCCTGCCTTAGATACTGGGCCCCAAACTGCTCACAATACTTCTAATGGGGTCTGACCATAACCTTATACAGGCACAGACGTGCATCACTGCTCTTGCATTCTATCCTCTCAACATTAATGCGACCATTGCATTTGCCTTCCTAACTACCGACTGAACCTGCACGTTAATGGTCAGGTAATCTTCGACTCGGACTTGTGCTTCTCGTTTTCTCAGCATTTCTACATTTAGAAAATATTCTATGCCTCCATTCTTGCTACCAAAATGCATAACCTCACACTTTTCCCCATTGTGTTCAATCTGCTACTTCTTTGCCAAGCTCCTGGCCTTCCGAAGATCTTCTGTCGCCCCCGGTTTCCTCAATAGTACCTGTGCCTCCACATACCTTTGTATGATAATCAATTTCATATTGATTATCTTCCTTAAATGTTGTTCCATCTTCAACGTTTCATGGAAAACATTCAAAGTCTCTGAATTATTGCCAGGCAAAGTACTTTCATAATGGATCGGTAGTATTAACTGAACGATATTTATGTTGGTCATAAATCGTGGTGTTTACAATTGGAAACGACACTGAAATGGTTGAATAGCAGGCTATGTATAAATACTTCTCGTAATGTAAATTGTGTTGTTGCCAAATATGTATCACGCGTTTGTGTGAAACAACAGTTTAAATTGGCAACTTTAGCATAATGATGTCTCGTTTGAGACTACAAACAAAATCCGTCACGTTATACTACCACTCATTAAATATTACCTGACCTCCTTGCGTCTACCCCGCCCCGTGGAGTCTGTTACGATCTTCCTCCTCTTTATATTTAAACATTTTGCATTTGCAAATGCTAGTCGAACTAAGCGTTGAATAACAAGAGATGAGGGTAGAGTGATGGGCATAAGAGAGGTGGGGAGAAGATAGGAAATATATTGAGAGGAAAGGAAAGTACACGAGATGAATAGATTGATATGGGAGGAGATTGAAATAGTGCAACATGTCGGGAAGCACACAGAGTGGATTGTTGGCAACTGAAGAGTGGCTGGGAGGTAAAGTAAGGAGTGGAACCGAGAGGTTGAAAAAAAAGGTGTGTAGAATGAATGCGGAAAAGGAGATGAGAGATGAGGGGAAACAGAACAGAATTGTGAAGAAGTGAAAGTAGTGGAGGGTAATTTAAGGTGTGGAGAGGGAAGTTAGTGTAGGAAATGTGGAGTATTATATTTGCAATTAAAGATGGAATAAGACCATAAGACATAGGAGCAGAATTAGGCCACTCGGCCCATCGAGTCTGTTCCGCCATCCAATCATGGCTGATACTTTCCCATCCCCATTCTCCTGCCTTCTCACCATAAACCCTGATCACATTATTAATCAAAAACCTATCTATCTCTCTCTTAAAGACACTCAGTGATTTGGCCTCCACAGCCTTCTGCGGCAAAGAGTTCCACAGATGCACCACCCTCTGGCTGAATAAATTCCTCCTCATCTCTGTTTTGAAGGATCGTTCCTTTCGTCTGAGATGGTGTGATCTGCTTCTAGTTTTTCCTACAATTGGAAACATCCTCCCCACGTCCACTCTATCCAGGCCTCGCAGTATTTTGTAAGTTTCAATAAGATCTCCTCTCATCCTTCTAAACTCCAACGAGTACAGACCCAGAGTCTTCAAACGTCCCTCATACGACAAGTTCCCCATTCCACGGATCATTCTTGGGAAACTCCCCTGGACTCTTTCCAAGGTCAGCACATCCATCCTTAGATACAACTGCTCAAAATACTCCAGATGGGGTCTGACCAGAGCCTTATGCAGCCTCAGAAGCCTCAGAAGCACAACCCTGGTCTTGTATTCTTGCGCTTTGACATGAATGCTAACATTACATTTGCCGTCTTAACTGCCCACTGGACCTGAACGTTAAACTTAAGAGAACCGTGAACAAGGACTGCCAAGTCCCTTTGTGCTTCTGATTTCCGAAGCATTTCCCCATTTAGAAAATAGTCTATGCCTAACTTCCTCCTTCCAAAGTGTATAACTTCACGCTTTTCCACATGAAGTCCCCTTGCCTCCTCTATACTACCCGTCCCTCTAAAGACCTTTGTTTCATCTGAAAACCTAGCAACAGTGCCTTCAGTACCTTCTTCCAGATCATTAATCTATACTGTACAAATTTGGGACCACCCGTCATAATCAGGGGAATCAGCAGATTAGGAAAGACGCAGCATGCATTTCATTCAAGGACAGTTTTTCTGTTTTGAAAACGCTGGAAGCGACGTTTAATCTGGGGAATGCACCAGAAACAAGGTCATTGCGCTGTGAGAAGTCCAATGAGCGTTTCTGCTGCCGTATCTCTGAGTCCAGGATGGCATTTGGCCTGACTGGTGCCAGTGTCATGAATATCGGCAAACCCTTTCAGGGCATTCTGAAGATGGAGTGGGAACAGACAGAGGTCGTGGGTTAAATTGGTCCCAACGACAGATACAGAAAAAGGGACGAGGTCCTGCGTCAAAAATTTGCAGTTTTCCGAGCAGATTGAAAAGAATGACGTCCGAGGTTAATATCTCCAGATCCTTGACTGCGAGGATTAGATGAAGGGGGGTATAGCAGATGAATGGTTGCTACAGTGATGGTGTGGGCGAATAGGCTTTATTTTCGCGGCCAGTGATTCCGTTCCTGGGTCCGGTGCAACCTTTAAATCTCGGATGAGTTGCACCTGAATGGGAATGGAATCTACAACTTTGCGGTGGGTTTGCTAAGGCTGTTCGAGGGTGTGACAACTGGATTGGCGAGGGGAATGGGTCACAGTGTGCAGGTTCAGTAGGGGGTCACATCCAGATAATTACAGAAATAAAAACAAGTCAGTCTGGATGGGAGAGCAAAGATAAACTTGCTAGGGCACAAGGGAATCCAAAAATGTACAGGTTAGTTTGATAGGCTATGATGAATGTGCAGGGTATTGATTTACACATGCCAGTAATCTCACTGGAACGAAGGAGGTTGAGGGGCGACCTGATAGAGGTCTACAACATTATGAGGGGCATAGACAGAGTGGATAGTCAGAGACTTTTTCCCAGGGTAGAGGGGTCAATTACTAGGGGGCATAGGTTTAAGGTGTGAGGGGCAAGGTTTAGAGGAGATGTACGAGGCAATTCTTTTTCATAGAGGGTAGTGGGTGCCTGGAACTCGCTGCCGGAGGAGGTGGTGGAAGCAGGGATGATAGTGACGTTTAAGGGGCATCCTGACAAATACATGAACAGGATGGGAATAGAGGGATACGGAACCCGGAAGTGTAGAAGATTTTAGATGAGACGGGCAGTATGGTCAGCGCAGGCTTGGAGGGCCGAAGGGCCTGTTCCTGTGCTGTTCTTTTCTTTCTTCTTGTTCTTGTTCTTTGTATATCGGGATTCACTTTCACATCAGATTATAATTCCCCTTTGAATTCTTCCTATCGAACCGGTCATCGCCACACCCTCAGGCAGGGGATTCCCCATCCTCACCACTCGCTGTGTGAGAAAGTCCTAGTTTATATCATCATTGCTTCATTTACTCAATCCTTTAATCCAGAGCTGCTCGTCCTCAATCTTTTCACCAATGTGAACGCTTCTCCCCATCTCAGGTTGAGAGGGTTGTTAAGAAGGCGTACGGTGTGTTAGCTTTTATTGGTAGCGGGATTGAGTTTCGGAGCCATGAGGTCATGTTGCAGCTGTACAAAACTCTGGTGCGGCCGCATTTTGAGTATTGCGTGCAATTCTGGTCGCCACATATTGGAAGGATGCGGAAGCATTGGAAAGGGTGCAGAGGAGATTTACCAGAATGTTGTCTGATATGGAGGGAAGATCTTATGAGGAAAGGCTGAGGGACTTGAGGCTGTTTTCGTTAGAGAGAAGAAGGTTAAGAGGTGACTTAATTGAGGCATACAAGATGATCAGAGGATTGGATAGGGTGGACAGTGAGAGCCTTTTTCCTCGGATGGTGATGTCTAGCACGAGGGGACATAGCTTTAAATTGAGGGGTGATAGATATAAGACTGATGACAGAGGTAGGTTCTTTACTCAGAGACTAGTAAGGGTGTGGAATGCCGTGCCTGCAACAGTAGTGGACGCGCCAACACTAAGGGTATTCAAATGGTCATTGGATAGACATATGGACGATAAGGGAATCGGGTAGATGGGCTATAGAGTGGTTTCACAGGTTGGCGCAATATCGAGGGCCGCAGGGCCTGTACCGCGCTGTAATATTCTATGTTCTATGTTCTATCTCCTCCTGAATCCCTGTGATCTGCAAACCGCCATCAAAGCTCTGGTCAATCCATTCTGTACTCTACACAATACCTTCAAATCCTTCCAGAACTATGGCGTCCGGAAGTGGACATAATCTTCCTGCACAGAATTGTACAAGTTGAAAGTAACCTATTTGCTCTTGTTGTCTATTCATTATCTATAAAGTTGTTTACATGATACTGAATCCTACATTCACACAAAATGCTCCATTATTAATGAAATATTCTTCTGCTCTTGCTGCTTTTATCGATGTGCCAATTACTTTATACAGTTTCTACATGTTCGCCGCTCTGATATGATCTGGAAGCGGTCCCCTGAATTGTAAATTCCCAAACAGGATCCCAATATTGTGCTATTCCGGGGTGCGGAGGAATGTGCTGCCTCCACTTCCTTATTCGCCAACCTCGTTTGGTTGAAGGAAGGATAATGTAAAAGGAACGCACACCTGTGGCTAGCTTTGTAAAATCGTTCGTTTGGATTTGAAAGAGTCAATAACTAATTCCGCTCCCATATGAACTGCACTTGCACTGACTACTGTCCCCTCCCTGTGAACAGCCCCTACACTGACTAATTCCCCTCCCTGTGAACAGCCCCAACCCTGTCTAATTCCCCCCCCCCCAACACTGACTAATTCCCCTCCCTGTGAACAGCCCCTACCCTGACTAATTCTCCCTCCCCGTGAACAGCCCCTACGCTGTCTCATTCCCCTCCCTGTGAACAGCCCCCACACTGACTAATGCCCCCTCCCGTGAACAGCCCCTCCCCTGACTAAGATTCCTCCCTGTGAACAGCCCCTACCCTGACTAATTTACATTCTTAATCACCTGTTGCACCTCTAAACCAATTTCTTGCGACTCGTGCACCAGCACACCCAGGTCTCTCTGCACAGCAGCATGTTTTAATATTTTATCATTTAAATAATAATCCATTTTGCTGTTATTCCTACCAAAATGGATAATCTCACATTTGTCAACATTGTATTCCATCTGCCAGACCCTGGCCCATTCACTCAACCTGTCCAAATCCCTCTGCAGACTTCCGCTATCCTCCGCACTTTTCGCTTTACCACTCACTTAGTGTCATCTGCAGCACGGTAGCATTGTGGATAGCACAATTGCTTCACAGCTCCAGGGTCCCAGGTTCGATTCCGGCTTGGGTCACTGTCTGTGCGGAGTCTGCACGTCCTCCCCGTGTGTGCGTGGGTTTCCTACGGGTGCTCCGGTTTCCTCCCACAGTCCAAAGATGTGCAGGTTAGGTGGATTGGCCATGATAAATTGGCCTTAGTGTCCAAAATTGCCCTTAGTGTTGGGTGGGGTTACTGGGTTATGGGGATAGGGTGGAGGTGTGGGCTTGGGTAAGGTGCCCTTTCCGGGAGCCGGTGCAGACGCGATGGGCTGAATGGCCTCCTTCTGCACTGTAAATTATATGACAATAACTTGGACATGTTGCCCTTGGTCCCCAACTCCAAATCATCTATGTAAATTGTGAATAGTTGAGGGCCGAACACTGAACCCTGAGGGATACCACTACACTAGCTAATGACTGCCAACCAGAGAAACACCCATTAAACCCCACTCTTTGCGTTCTATTAATTAACTAATCCTCAATCCATGCTACTACTTTATCCTTTATCCTGAATGCCATGCATCTTTATCTTATGCAGCAAACTTTTGTGTGGCACCTTGTCGAAAGCTTTCTGGAAATCCAGACATACCACATCCATTGGCTCCCCGTTATCTACCGCACGGGTAATGTTCTCAAAAAATTCCACTAAATTAGTTAGGCACGACCTGCCCTTTATGAACCCATGCTGCGTCTGCCCAATGTGACAATTTCCATCCAGATGCCTCGCTATTTCTTCCTTGATGATAGGTTCCAGCATCTTCCCTACTAAGGTAGTTAAACTCACTGGCCTATTATTACCCGCTTTCTGCATACCTCCTTTTATAAACAGTGGTGTCACGTTTGCTAATTTCTAATCCGCCGGGACCACCCCAGAGTCTTGTGAATTTTGGTAAATTATCACTAGTGCATTCGCAATGTCCCTAACCATCTCTTTTAGCTCTCTGGGATACATTCCATCAGGGCCGCAGACTTGTATACCGTTAGCCCCATTAGGTTACCCAACACTACCTCCTTAGTGATATCAATCATCTCAAGGTCCTCCCTGTCAGAGCCTCATTTCCACCAGTCACTGGCATGTTATTTGTGTCTTCCACTGTGAAGACCGACCCAAAAAACCTGTTCAGTTCCTCAGCCATTTCCTCATCTCCCAATATTAAATCTCCCTACTCATCCTCTAAAGGACCAATATTTACCTTAGCCACTCTTTTTTGTTTTAGACATTTGTAGAAACGTTTACTATCTGTTTTTATATTCTGAGCAAGTTTACTCTCATAATCTATCTTCCTATTCTTTATAGCTTTTTTAGTAGCTTTCTGTTGCCCCCTAAAGATTTCCTCGTCCTCTACTCACCCACTAATCTTTGCCTCTTTGTGTGATTTTTCCTTCAATTTGATACTCCCACTTATTTCCTTAGATACCCACGGTCGATTTTCCCTCTTTCTACCGTCCTTCCTTTTTGTTGGTATAAACCTTTGCTGAGCACTGTGAAAAATCGCTAGGAAGGTTCTCCACTGTTCCTCAACTGTTTCATCATAACGTCTTTGCTCCCAGTGTACCTTAGCTAGTTCTTCTCTCATCCCATTGCAATCTCCTTTGTTTCAGCACAAAACACTAGTGTTAGATTTTACTTTCTCACTCTCCATCTGTATTTTAAATTCCACCATATTATGATCGCTCCTTCCGAGAGGATCCCTAACTATGAGATCATTAATCAATCCTGTATCATTACACAGGACCTGATGTAGGACCGCTTGATCCCTCGTAGGTTCCATTACATACTGTTCAGGAAACTATCGCGGATACATTCTATAAACTCCTCCTCAAGGCTACCTTTACCGACCTGGTTCATGCAATTGACATGCGGATTAAAATCCTCATGATAACTGCTGTACCATTTCTACATGCATCAGTTATTTCTTTGTTTATTGCCTGCCTCACCATAATGTTACTATTCGGTAGCTTATAGACTACTCCTATCAGTGACTTTTTCGCCTTACTATTCCTGATTTCCATCCAAATGGCTTCAACCGTGTCCTCCATAGCACCGATGTCATCCCTTACTAATATCCGGAATAACGTGGGTGAACTTGCGCATGGGTTGGTACCTGGGACTTCGATGTTGTGGCCATTTCGGAGACATGGACAGAGCAGGGAGAGGAATGGTTGTTGCAGGTGCCGGGGTTTAGATATTTCAGTAAGCTCAGGGAAGGTGGTAAAAGAGGGGGAGGGCATGGACATCTCGGAGATCTCGGTGTCCATGTACATAGATCCCTGAAAGCTTTGAAAGCAGACCAAGGCAGGCCAGCAGCACGGCTCAATTCCCGTAACAACCTCCCCGAACATGCGCCGGAATGTGGCGACTAGGGGCTTTTCACAGTAACTTCATTTGAAGCCTACTTGTGACAATAAGCGATTTTCATTTCATTTTTCATTAAACAGTACCCTACAATAAAGAGTCTATTTAACAGTGCCCGACAGTAAAAGGTCTATTTCAACAGCCCTAAAGTAAACAGTCTATTTAAACAGTGCCCTGCAATAAAGAGTCTATTTAAATAATGCCCTACAGTAAGCAATCGACTTAAACGGTCCCAACAATAATGAGTTTATTCAAAGAGTTTCCTACAGTTAATCGAGTCTAGTTAAACAGTCCTGCAGTAAACGGTGTCGATTTAAACAGTGCCCGACAGTTAAGAGTCTATTTAAACAATGGCCTAGAGTAAACCGAACATAGAACATAGAACACTACAGCGCAGTAAAGGCCCTTCGGCCCTCGATGTTGCGCCGACCTGTGAAACCACTCTAAAGCCCATCTACACTATTCCCTTATCGTCCATATGTCTATCCAATGACCATTTGAATGCCCTTAGTGTTGGCGAGTCCACTGCTGCTGCAGGCAGGGCATTCCACGACCTTACTGCTCTCTGAGTAAAGAACCTACCTCTCACATCTGCCTTATATCTATCTCCCCTCAATTTAAATCTATGTCCCCTCAAGTCCCTCAGCCTTTCATCATAAGATCTTCCCTCCATACCAGGCAATATTCTGGTAAATCTCCTCTCCTTCCACATCCTTCCTATATTGCGGCGACCAGAATCGCACGCAATACTACAAATGCGGCCGCACCAGAGTTTTGTACAGCTGCAACATGACCTCATGGCTCCGAAACTCAATCCCTCTCCCAATAAAAGCTAACACACCGTACGCCTCCTTAACAATCCTCTCAACCTGGGTGGCAACGTTCAGGGATCTATGGATATCGAGACTGGGATTTCTCTGCTCATCGACACTGCCAAGTATGTTGCCATTAGCCCAGTACTTTGTCTTCCTGTTGTTCCTTCCAAAAGGAATCACCTCACACTTTTCTGCATTAAACTCCATTTGCTCCCTCTCAGCCCAGCGCTGAGCTTATCTGTGTCCCTCTGTAACTTGTAACATCCTTCCGCACTGTCCACAACACCGACTTGAGTGTCATCTGCAAATTTTCTCACCCATTTTTCTACGCCCTCCTGCAGGTCACTTATAAAAATGATAAACAGCAGTGGCCCCAAAACAGATACTTGTGGTACACCACTAGTAACTGGACTACAGTCTGAACATTTCCCATCAACCACCACCCTTTGTCTTCTTCCAGCTAGCCAATTTCTGATCCAAAATGGACTGTTTGTTGTAGGATGCTGTGTAAATCGACAGGGTTCAGACTGATTAGTGGGATGCTGTTTAAGTAGGCTATATTTACTGTAGGACAATATTTAAATAGACTGTTTACTGTAGGCTACAGCTTGAATAGAATGTTTACTGTAGGGAACAGTGCAAATAGATTGATTACAGTCAGACACTGTGCAAATAGCCTGCTTACTGTGGGACACTGTTTAACTAGACTGTTGAAAGAACAAAGAATCAAGAACAAAGAACAAACACAAGTACAGTACAGGAACAGGTCCTTTGGCCCTCCAAGCCCGTGCCGACCATGCCACCTGTCCAAACTTAACTTTTCTACACTTCCTGGGTGCGGGTCCATCTATTCCTATGCCAGTCATGTATTTGTCAAGATGCACCTTATATGTCACTCTGGTCTCTGCTTCCACCACCTCCTCCGGCAGCGTGCTCCAGGCATCCACTACCCTCTGTGTAAAAACTTGCCTCGTACATCCTTGCCCCTCACACCTTAAACCTATGCCCCCCCCCCCCCCCCCGTAATTGACGCCTCTATCCTGGGAAAAAGCCACTGACTATATACTCTGTCTATGCCCCTCATATTTTGTAGACCTCAATCAGGTCGCCCCTCAACCTCCGTCGTCCCAGTGAGAAAACAACGAGTTTATTCAACCGCTCCTCATAGCTAATGCCCTCCATACGAGGCAACATCCTGGTGAATCACTTCTGCACCCTTTCTAAAGCCTCCGCATCCTTCTGTTGTGTGGCGACCAGAATTGAACACTCCACTCCAAGTGTGGCCTAAATAAGGTTCTCTACAGCTGCAACATGCTTTGCCAATTATTATACTCAATGCCCCGGCCAATAAACGCAAACATGCTGAATGCCTTCTTGACTACCTTCTCCACCTGTGTTGCCCCTTTCAGTGACCTGTTGACCTGCACACGAAGATCTCTCTGACTGTCAATACGCTTGAGGGTTCTACCATTCACTGTGTATTCCCCACCTGCATTGGAACTTCCAATATGCATTACATCACATTTGCCCGGATTATACTTCATTTCCCATCTTTCCGCCCAAGCCTCCAAACGATCTAAATCCTGCTGCATCCTCTGAGAGTCCTCATCTCTATCCACAATTCCACCAACCTTTGTGTCGTCTGCAAACTTACTAATCAGACCAGTTACATTTTCGTCCAAATCATTTATATATACTACGAACAGCAAAAGTCCTAGCACTGATCCCTGCGGAACACCACTAGTCAAAGCCCTCCAATTAGTAAAGCACACTTCCATTGCTTCTATCTGACTTCTATGACCTAGCTAGTTCTGTATCCATCTGGCCAGGTCACCGCTGATCCCGTGTGACTTCACCTTTTGTACGAGTCTACCAAGAGGGACCTTCTCAAAGGCCTTACTGCAGTCCATATGGACAACATTCTCTGCCCTACATGCATCAATCATCTGTGTGACCTCTTCGAAAAACTCTATCAAGTTAGTGAGACGCTACTACCCCTTCACAAAACCGTGCTGCCTCTCGCTAAGACGTCCATTTGCTTCCAAATGCGAGTAGATCCTGTCTCGTAATTTCCCTACCACTGATGTAAGGCACACCGGCCTGTAGTTCCCTGGATTATCCTTGCTACCCTACGTAAACAAAGGAACAACATTGGCTATTTTCCAGTCCTCCAGGACATCACCTGAAGACAGTAAGGATCCAAAGATTTCTGTCAAAGCCTCAGCAAATTCCTCTCTACCCTCCTTCAGTATTCTGGGGTAGATCCCATCAGGCCCCGGCGACTTATCTACCTTAATATTTTTCAAGACGCCCAACACCTCGTCTGTTTGGATCTCAATGTGACCCAGGCTATCTAAACACCCTTCTCCAGACTCAACATCAACCAATTCGTTCTCTTTGGTGAATACTGATACAACGTATTCATTTAGTACCTCGCACATTTCCTCTGGCTCCGCACATAGATTCCCTTGCCTGTCCTTCAGTGGGCCAACCCTTTCCCTGGCTACCTCGTGCTTTTTACGTACGTGTAAAAAGCCTTGGGATTTACCTTCACCCCATTTGCCAATGACTTTTCGTGACCCCTTCTAGCCCTCCTGGCTCCTTGCTTCAGTTCCTTCCGACTTTCCTAATATTCCACAAAGGCTTCGTATGTTCCCAGCCTTTTAGCCCTGACAAATGCCTCATTTTAAGTTGGGCCGAAGGGCCTATTTCCATGCTGTAAACCTCTCGCACTCTGTGACCCTATCCCATCTTCCAGCTCTGTAACGCTGCAGATTAGAGCACTCCATCTCTATGTCCAAGTGATTTTGAAATTTTGCTCTGGGTGTCTGCCTCTATCATTCTCATGGACAATGGTCCCTGAGTGATTGAAAGGATCTGAGGTACAGGCAGGAAATGACATTGAGGCAGAAGCTCTGCTGTGATCAAACTGGATGTTGGGTCAGGAGTGAGTGGTCGTGTCGTCTCACTATATTGTCATTTACTATCAGTTCCAGTTGCCACAGCACTCGCAGATGATTATAACTGCGCGATAGGATTTTTAAGTTACATCTTTCCATCAATTAATTCAATGTTCGGGGATACAGTTCAGTTATCTGGTCTGCACTGGCTGTGATGTTGGTGAAGGCAGATGCAACAGTGGTTTTCAAATGTCAATGCGAGAAACGACAGGAATCAAATGCATATGCCTCTGGAGAAAGGTCGGTCGAGTGGGATTGAATGATCTGCTAATCAAAAGAGCCGCTGAGGTTAAACGGAATGAATGTCCTCCATCGGTACTTCGCGCACTTTTAAGTTTTTGGTCACGTCTGGCTGTGAGATGATGTGCACCAACACACTGGAGTTTCCCTCAATGCTCCCCACCACGGCGAGTATGATCACGGTAATCCTTCATATACAATGTGTCCATGCTTGAAACCAGCGTCAGCTTTAGCTCACTGGTTACTTCACAGCATCAACTTAATTGTAAGTTCGAACCTGTATTACCGTGTGCGCTGCCTGGAGCTTTTATTATTTCCAAAACATGTGTTGCATAAATAAAAGCAGCAGCACATTTATAATTAGAAGTAGGTGTATTTTGTTTAGAGGTTGCATTCATTGTTTTGAAAAGGGGCTTGTGCCACGTGTTTACTTTCTGATCTCACACTGCGGAAACCCAAGTTCGATTCCAGCTCTGTACAATAACTGACCGATCACACTTTGTCAATTACTCACTACCTAAATGGAGGAAAAGAGCATTAACGATTATCTATTATACATTTTTTGAAATTTCGGAACAAGATAGTTTACGCAGGCGAATTGATTAATCCATTTTTTTCCACGTGAAACGCTGTTCCCAGATCTCCAAGAACACTCGGGGAGTTTGAAAGCATCCAGGACCACGCAGTGCGCTTGATTGCTCCTCCTGCCACAAGCATTCAATCCCTCCGCACCAGACATCCCAAAATGCACCGCAATAACTCAACAAAGTTCCTCAGGCAATTGTTCCTTCGGCAGTACCTTCCAGACCTACGACCACTGTCATTTTGAAGAACTAGACAAGCCCCTACTTGGGAAAATCACCAACTGGATTTCCCCCTTCAAACCACTCACCACTCCCACTTGGAACCATATGAACGTTTCTTCACGGTAACGGGGGAAACAATCATTTAGCTTCCTCCCTTAAAGCACGTGGGTGCACCCAAACCTCACGACCTGCAACAATTCAAGGAGGAAGCTCACCACCACCTTCTGAAGGGCAACTAGGGATGGGGAATAAATTCTGCCCCAACCAGCAACTCTCACATCCAGTAAAAGTGATCTTTTTAATGGATTGGTGCTTTGAATTTCTGAGGCCTGGGAATTAACTGTTCGCCAATCTTCAAAAACAAATATTCAGTACCCAAATCCTTTTTTCCAATTAAAGGGCAATTTCGTGTGGCCAATCCACCTATCCGGCAGATCTTTGGTTGTGGGGGAGAAACCCACGCAAAAACGGGGAGAATGTGCAAACTGCACACGGACAGTGACCCAGAGCCGGAATCGAACCTAAGAACTCAGCGCCGTGAAACAGCAGGGTTAACCACTGGGCCATCCTGCTGTCCTTATTTGTCATTCTAACGGTGGAATTAATCACGTGAAAACGTGACACCACTGTTTAAAAAAGGAGGGAGGCAGAAATAGGGTAATTATAGGCCAGTGAGCATAACTTCGGTAGTAGGGAAGATGCTGGAATCCATCATCAAGGAAGAAATAGCAAGGAATCGGGATGTAAATTGTCCGATTGGGCAGACCCAGCATGGGTTCATAAAGAGCCGGTCTTGCCTCACTAATTTAGTGAAATCTTTTGAGGACATTACCAGTGCGTAGATAACGGGGAGCCAATTGATGTGGTATATCTGGATTTCCAGAAAGCCTTCGACAAGGTGCCACACAAAAGGTTGCTGCATAAGATAACGATGCATGGCATTAAGGGGAAAATAGTAGCATGGATAGAGGATTGGTCAATTAATAGAAAGCAAAGAGTGGTGATTAATGGATGTTTCTCTGGTTGGTAATCAGTAGCTAGTGGTGTCCCTCAGGGATCAGTTTTGTGCCCATAACTGATCACAATTTACATAGATGATTTGGAGTTGGGGACCAAGAGCAATATGTCTAAGTTTGCAGACGACACTAAGATAAGTGAGAAAGCAAAAAGTGAAGAGGATACTGGACGTCTGCAGAGGGATTTGGATAGGCTAATTGAATGGGCTAGGGTCTGGCAGATGGAATACAAAGTTGACAAATGTGAGGTAATCCATTTTGGTAGGAATAACAGCAAAAGGGATTATTATTTAAATGATAAAATAATAAAACATGCTGCTGTGCAGCGAGACCTGGGTGTGCTAGTGCATGAGTCGCAAAACGTTGGTTTACGGGTGCAACAGATGATTAAGAAGGCAAATGGAATTTTGTCCTTCATTTCTAGAGTTATGGAGTTTAAGACTACGGAGCTTATGCTGCAATTGTATAGGGTGATAGTGAGGCCACACCTGGAGTATTGTGTACAGTTTTGGCCTCCTTACTTGAGAAAGGACCTACTGGCACTGGAGGGTGTGCAGAGGAGATTCACTAGGTTAATCCCAGAGCTGAAGGGGTTGGATTACGAGGAGAGGTTGAGTAGACTGGGAATGTACTCGTTGGAATTTAGAAGGATGAGGGGGGATCTTATAGAAACATATAAATTTATGAAGGGAATAGATAGGATAGATGCGGGCAGGTTGTTTCCACTGGCGGGTGAAAGCAGAACTAGGGGGCATAGCCTCAAAATATGGGGAAGTAGATTTAGGATTGAGTTTAGGATGAGCTTCTTCACCCAAAGGGTTGTGAATCTATGGAATTCTTTGCCCAGTGAGGCAGTAGAGGCTCCTTCATTAAATGTTTTTAAGATAAAGATAGATAGTTTTTTGAAGAAACAAGTGATTAAGGGTTATGGTGTTCGGGCCGGAAAGTGGAGCTGAGTCCACAAAAGATCAGACATGATCTCATTGAATGGTGGAGCAGGCTCGAGGAGCCAGATGGCCTACTTCTGCTCCGACTTCTTATGTTCTTATGTAACTTCTGCTTCAGAGGAAAGTGAATCTATTGCATTTCTAACAGCATGAATCCTTGAAGATAGAAACTATGTGCTTGCTGCAGTAAGGTGGAAGGGAGTGGTGTGCAATATACTCCAGCATTAAACGCCCTCTTACCCCTTTCTCTCTTTACGATTCTCCTTTATTCTGTTTCTGTTTTGTTTCTATTGATATCGGGTGAAGATTTGATTAGCTGTGGGTCTGTAGAAGAGCAAGACATTCTTCTACATTTTTTCCAGTCAGCCACATTCTGCGACTGCGTTGCTTTTTGCAACCACAGCAAACATGATGAATAATTGGAAATTCCCAACACTGAAGGAGTCTCCTTGTTGAACAATTTCTGCTTCTGTGCCCATTAGTACTATTCTACAGATATATGGTCAGATTATTGAAGACATGAGTTGGGACGTCTTACTGAAGTTCTTCAGGACAGTTTGAAGAACACACTTCGAATATTGTGTACAGTTCTCGTAACCTTAAGATAGAAAGGATATTATTAACCTAGAAAGAGATGAGAAAAGATTTGCTCGGCTGCTACCGGACTTGATGTTTTGAGTTAAACGGAGCGGTTGTATAGACTGGAACATGTTTCTTGGAGGCTAGGGGTGATCTTGACGTCGGCTATAAAATAATGAGGGGCATAGATGAAGTATATTTTCCCAAGGTTAGTGGAATCCAAACCTAGACGGCATAGGTTTAACGTGAGAGAGGAGAGATTCAAAAGGATCCAGAGGGACAATTGTTTCACACAGAGGGTGGTGAGTGTCTGGAACGAGCTGGCAGAGACAGTAATAGATGCGTCTACAATTCTACCTTTAAAAAGCATTTACATAGATACATGGAGAAGATGGGTATAGAGGAATATGACCAAATGTGGGCAATTGGACAGGCTTTGTGTAGTAAAAACTGGGCGGAATGGACAAGTTACGCCGAAGGGCCTATTTCCATGCTGTAAACGTCGATGACCCTATGACTTGTCCCACCTTCCAGATCTGTGTCGCTGCAGATTGGAGCACACCATATAATGTCCAAATCGGTTTGAAATTTTGCTGTGGGTTCTGCCTCCATTTTTCTGATCGACAGTGAACTTTGAGGGAATGGAAGTATCAGAGGAACAGGCAGAAATTGACATTGAGGCAGAAGCTCAGCTGTGATCAAACTGAATGTTGGGGCAGGAGTGAGTAGCCCTGTTGTAATTTGCTATCCGTTCCAGTTGCCACAGCACGCGCAGCTCGCAGATGAATATAACTGTGAGATACGATTTTTAAGTTACATCTTTGGAATAATGATTCCATTGTTCTGGGGCACAGTTCAATTATCTAGTCCGCACTGTATGTGAGATTAGTGGAGGCAGATACAACTGTGGCTTTCAAATGTCAATGCCAGAAACGACAGGAATCAAATGGATGTCTCTGGGGAAAGGTCGATGGAGTGGGATTGAATGAACGGCTAATCTAAAGAGCCGCTGAGGTTAAACTGAATGAATGTCCTTCGTCGGTAATTCATTAATTCATTCACTTTTAAATATTTGGTCACGTCTGGCTGTGAGATGATGTGCACCAACACCTGGAGTTTCCCGTCAATGTTACCCACCAGGGCGAGTCGGATCACGGTAATCCTTTATATACAATGTGCCCATGCTTAACACCGCCGTCAGCTTTAGCTCACTGGTTACGTCACAGCATCAACTTAATTGCGAGTTCGGACCTGTCTCACCGTGGGCACTTCTTGGCGTTTTTAATATTCCCAAAACATGTGTGTTGCATAAATAAAGGCAGCAGCACATTTATAATTAGAAGTAGGTGTATTTCGTTTAGAGGTTGCATTGATCTGTTTTGAAAAGCGGCGTGTGCCGCGTGTTTACTTTCTGATCTCACACTGCGGAAACACAAGTTCGATTCCAGCTCTGTACACCTTGAAGGTGGTTTGTGGAGGAGCTGTTGTCAAGTGACAGTTAACCCGAAACATTTCTTCAGTGTTTCCCTCCCTACCTCCTCCTCGAACCGAAAAAAAAGACAATCACTGTAAGGATCCCAGCCGAGTAAAGATCAAGAGGGAGACTCGAGGGCAGGTAGAAGTGGAAAGAAGTAGAACTGTGGCGTCACAGCCTGCAGTGAAAGAGCGCAAAGAGAGCGGCGGGGACACAGTGAAAGCACGCGAGGAGAGCGGCGGGGATTCAGGGAAAGAGATCGAGGAGAGCTGCGGGGACACACGATAAAAGAGCGCGAGGAGAGCGGCGGGGACACAGTGAAAGAGCGCGAGGAGAGGCGAGGGGACACAGGATAAAAGGGCGCGGGGAGAGCGGCGGGGACAAGGATAAAAGAGCGCGAGGAGAGCGGCGGGTACACAGGATGAAAGGGCGCGAGGAGAGACGCGGGGAGTGAGGATAAAAGAGCGCGAGGAGAGCGGCGGGGACACAGCTGCCAGAGAAGCGGCCTTCAGATTTACGGCGGGAGCAGTGGCCAGGGGTCTGTCGGGAAGGTAAGTTTTCCTCTTTCAAAACTTTAATAACTTACCTTGAAGAGAGACTTCACAGCAAAGCAGTGACTTGATTGGCTGGGAAGGAAAGTGCTCCAATTAGCAGTAGCTGGGAGAAATGTAACTCTTCGTGTGTTGGTAAGTGTGGAAGGGAAGTTAATGAGTTACGAATTTAGAAGCATGCTGGGAATAGTAACTATATTTTAACACTGCTTTTGAACGAAAATAAGGAGGTCAATCAATGTAAACCAAATACTGCTTAGTATGTGGTACTGGCCTTATTATGATAATAAGTTGTTCTTCCGAAGGACAAAAACATGCGGACTCGGATTGTTTTTAAACCAAGGGCAAAACATTCATGTTTCCTCTTGCGTATTTTCCCAAGCTTTATCTCTTCAAAGTTGTTTATTTCAACCTATAAATATAATGGTTTTTGACTCCATAACTCAGAGTGCAGTGCCTTGGCTTTGCAGCTGAAACACTCTCTCTCCACAAGTATATTTGTGTAAATAAATTTCCTTAAATCGAACCTCGAGGAATTTGTCTTCATTATGATTTTCACGACAAATTGGCGCAATCGGTGCAGTTTCCCAAATTTAACGGGACGTGAACCCCGAAACGAATCTCTAAACAGGACTCTCTCAGCCGAAAGGGAGAGAGCTATAGCACGACCCCAGCTGAAAGGGGGGTCTGCGGCTCGGCAGCCTTAATTACCGGCCAGTGACTCATGCTCGGAGAGTTATCTTAATTAATAAATTAATGGCAGCTGCATGGGGAGAAAAAGGTGCCTCAGAGACTAAAATAAAAATAAAAAACTTCGAGGTTCGTGAAAGGATAAACAGCGGTGTGCGCTCCCTGTAGTATTTGTAAATGATTTCCCATCTCCGCGGTTGTTGTTATTGTTATTTATATGTTCTAAAGTATTTTGCAGACGGAACGATGCGGACTAAACTCGCCGCTCCCTCACAGGTCGTCTCAAAGCCTCGGTAAAGATATCCGGAGCGAGAAAGAAGGTGAACTCCTTAAAGAGGACAGATAAGGGAGTCAAAATGAGTAAGAAAATGAAAAGAAACAATCGTAAAGCAACGGAATGAGGTTGGTGAACCTATATGTCCCGCATAGGAATCTAATGAAGCTGATCCCCTTTCGGAAAAAAAAACAGGGGAGTAAAAGTAAATCGAAGATTAAGGTAAAAGCGAGATTTGTCTGTAGCCGTGAGATAAGGTTAACGGTTAACTGTGATATTTCAGGCAATGGGACCCTGTGTGAGAACCTCTCTGGCTACATCGAGGGCATCTTGAAACCCATCGTACAAGGTACGCCCAGCTTCTGTCGCGACACGACGGACTTCCTACAGAAACTCAGCACCCATGGACCAGTTGAACTAGGAACATTCCTCGTCACAATGGACGTCTCGGCACTCCACACCAGCATCCCCCATGACGACAGCATTGCTGCAACAGCCTCAGTACTCAACACCGACAACTGCCAATCTCCAGATGCAATTCTGCAACTCATCCGCTTCATTCTGGATCACAACGTCTTCACCTTCAACAACAAGTTCTTCATCCAGTCCCACGGAACAGCCATGGGGACCAAATTCGCACCCCAATACGCCAACATCTCCATGCACAAGTTTGAATATGACCTACTCACCGCACAGGACCTTCAACCGACGTTATACACCAGATACATCGATGAAATTTTTTTCCTTTGGACCCACGGCGAAGAATCACTGAAACGACTACACGATGACATTAATAAGTTCCTTCCAACCATCAGATTCACCATGGACTACTCTCCAAAATCAGTTGCATTCTTGGACACACTCGTCTCCATCAAGGACGGTCACCTCAGCACTTTGCTTTACCGCAAACCCACGGATAACCTCACGATGCTCCACTTCTCCAGCTTCCACCCTAAACACATTAAAGAAGCCATCCCCTATGGACAAGCTCTCCGTATACACAGAATCTGCTCAGAAGAGGAGGAGCGTAACAGACATCTACAGACGTTGAAAGATGCCCTCGTACGAACGGGATATGGCGCTCAACTCATCGATCGACAGTTCCAATGCGCCACAACAAAAAACCGCACCGACCTCCTCAGAAGACAAACATGGGACACAACCGACAGAGTACCCTTCGTCATCCAGTACTTCCCGGAGCGGAGAAACTACAACATCTTCTTCACAGCCTTCAACACGTCATCGATGAAGATGAACATCTTGCCAAGGTCATCCCCACACCTTCACTACTTGCCTTCAAACAACCGCGCAACCTCAAACAAACCATTGTTTGCAGCGAACTACCCAGCCTTCAGAACAGTGACCACAACACCACACAACCCTGCCATGGCAATCTCTGCAAGACGTCCCAGATCATCGACATGGATACCACCATTACACGTGAGAACACCACCCACCAGGTATGCGGTACATACTCGTGCGACTCGGCCAACGTTGTCTACCTCATACGCTGCAGGAAATTATGTCCCGAAGCGTGGTACATTGGCGAGACCATGCAGACGCTGCGACAACGAATGAACGGACATCATGCGACAATCACCAGGCAGGAATGTTCCCTTCCAGTCGGGGAACACTTCAGTAGTCAAGGGCATTCAGCCTCTGATCTCCGGGTAAGCGTTCTCCAAGGCGGCCTTCAGGACGCGCGAGAACGCAGAATAGCCGAGCAGAAACTTATAGCCAAGTTCCGCACACATGAGTGCGGCCTCAACTGGGAACTGGGATTCATGTCGCATTACATTCATCCCCCACCATCTGGCCTGTGAAATCCTACCAACTGTCCTGGCTTGATACAATTCACACCTCTTTAACCTGGGGTTACCCCATCTCTGGATCTGTGAAGATTTAATCACCTGCTAATGGTCGCATTCCAAGCATTGTCTGGCATCTTTGAATCTGTCTATATATATGTTTCTGGAACATACCTCTTCATTCACCTGAGGAAGGAGCAGCGCTCCGAAAGCTTGTGACGTCGAAACAAACCTGTTGGACATTAACCTGGTGTTGTAAGACTTCTTACTGTAAATAATATATAGGGCCCAGGGACCACTGTAAATAATCTCATACTGCCCAGGGACCACTGTAAAGAATGATACATTATCCAGGGACAACTCTAAATAATGAAATTCCACCCTGGGTCGGTTATAAATAGAACATAGAACAGTAAAGCACAGAACAGGCCCTTCGGCCCTCGATGTTGTGCCGAGCATTGTCCGAAACCCACATCAAGCTATCCCACTCCCTGTCCTTCTGGTGTGCCCCATGTGCCTATCCAATAACCGCTTGAAAGTTCCTAAAGTGTCCGACTCCACTACCACAGCAGGCAGTCCATTCCACACCCTAGCCACTCTCTGAGTAAAGAACCTACCTCGGACATTCCTCCTATATCTCCCACCCTGAATCTTATAGTTATGCCCCCTTGTAACAGCTACATCCACCCGAGAAAATAATCTCTGAACGTCCACTCTATCTATCCCCCGCATTATCTTATAAACCTCTATTAAGTCGCCTCTCATCCTCCTCCGCTCTAAAGAGAAAAGCCCTAGCTCCCTCAACCTTTCCTCATGAGACCTATCCTGCAAACCAGGCAGCATCCAGGTAAATCTCATTTGCACCCTTTCCAATGCTTCCACATCCTTCCTATAATGAACTGACCAGAACAGCACACAATACTCCAAATGTGGTCTCTCCAGGGCCATGTATAATTGCAGCAGAACCCCGCGGCTCTTAAACTCAAGCCTCCTGTTAAAAAACACGAACACACTATAAGCCTTCTTCACGGCTCTATCCACTTGAGTGGCAACCTTCAGAGATCTGTGGATATGAACCCAAGATCTCTCTGTTCCTCCACATTCCTCAGGACACTGCCGTTGACCCTGTAATCCGCATTCGTTTTTTTTCTACCAAAATGAATCACCTCGCACTTTTCAGGGTTAAACTCCATCTGCCATTTTTCGGCCCAGCCCTGTATCCGATCAATGTGTCTTTGCAGCCTACAACAGTACCTCCACCTCAACCACTACTCCACCAATCTTGGTGTCATCAGCAAATTTACTGAACCACCCTTCAGCCCCCTCGCCCAAGTCATTGATAAAAATCACAAACAGCAGAGGACCCAGCACTGATCCCTGTGGTACACCGCTGGTAACTAGTCTCCAGTCTGAAAATGTTCCATCCACCACCACCCGCTGCCTTCTATGTGATAGCCAGTTACTTACCCAATTGGCCAAATTTCCCTCTATCCCACATCTCCTTACCTTCTTCATGAGCTGTCCATGGGGAACCTTATCAAACGCCTTACGAAAATCCATGTATACGGCATCGACTGCTCTACCTTCATCTACACACTTAGTTACCTCCTCAAAGAATTCAATCAAAGTTGTGAGGCAAGACCTATCCTTCACGAATCCGTGTTGACTATCCCGGATTCAGCTGCACAATTCCAAATGGTCATACATCCTATCCTTCAGGAGCTTTTCCATCATCTTCCCGACCACTTAAGTAAGACTAACTGGCCTCTATTTACCAGGGTCGTTCCTATTCCCTTTCTTGAACAGAGGAACAACATTTGCCACTCCAGTCCTCTGGCACTATCTCCGTGGACAGCGAGGACCTAAAGATCAAAGCCAAAAATTCTGCAAGCTCATCCCTTGCCTCCCAAAGAATCCTTGGGGGTATCTCATCTGGCACAGGGAACTTGTCGACCCTCAGGTTTTTCAAAATTGCTAATATATCCTTCCTCAGAGCATCTACCTGCTCCAGCCTACCCGCCTGAATCACACGCTCATGCTCAAAAACATGGCCCCTCTCCTTTGTGAACACTGAGAAAAGTATTCATTCAACGCTTCTCCTATTTCTTCTGACTCCATGCACAAGTTCCTACTACTGTCCTTCAACGGACCTACCCTCACCTTGGTCATTCTTTTATTTCTCACATAAGAGTAAAAAGCCTTGGGGTTTTCCTTGGACCAACCAGCCAAGGACTTGTCATGTCCCCTCCTAGCTCTCCGAAGCCCTTTTTCCAGCTCATTCCTTGCTTCCTTGTAACCCTCAAGCGACCCGACTGAACCTTGTTTTCTCATCCTTACATATTCTTCCTTTTTCCTCTTGACAAGACATTCAACCTCTTTTGTGAACCATGGTTCCCTCACACGACAATTTCCTCCCTGCCTGACAGGGACATGCCTATGAAGGGTACACAGTATTTGTTCCTTGAAGAAGCTCCACTTTGTATTTGTGCCTTTCCCTGACAGTTTCTGTTCCCATCTTATGCTCCCTAATTCTTGCCTAATCGCATCATATTTACCCCTCCCCAAATTATAAACCTTGTCCTGCCGTATAGCCCTATCCCTCTCCATTGCAAGTGTGAAAGGTGCCGAATTTTGGTCACTATCTCCAAAGTGCTCTCCCACAAACAATTCTAACACTTGGCCCGGTTCATTATCCAGTACCAAATCCAATGTGCCCCCCCCCCCCCTCTTGTCGGCCTATCCACATATTCTGTCAGGAAACCCTCCTGCACACAATGTACAAAAAGTGCCCCATCCGAACTGTTCGACCTATAGAGGTTCCAATCAATATATGGAAAGTTAAATTCACCCATGACAACTACCCTGAGACCTCTACACCTATCCATAATGTGATTTACAATCTCTTCCTCCAAATCTCGATTACTATTTGCGGGCCTATAGAAAACACGTAACAATGTGACCACTCCCTGCCTATTTCTAACTTCGGCCCATATTACCTCAGCAGGCAGAACCCCTTCAAACTGGCTTTCTGCAGCCGTTAAAATATCCTTGATAAACAATGCAACTCCCCCACCTCTTTTACCACCTTCCCTACTCTGACTGAGGAGCGGTTGAATAAACTCGGTTTGTTCTCACTGGAACGAAGGAGGTTGAGGGGCGACCTGATAGAGGTATACAAAATTATGAGGGGCATAGACAGAGTGGATAGTCAGAGGCTTTTCCCCGGGGTAGAGGGGTCAATTAGTAGGGGGCATAGGTTTAAGGTGAGGGGCAAGGTTTAGAGTAGATGTACGAGGCAAGTTTTTTATACAGAGGGTAGTGGGTGCCTGGAACTCGCTACCGGAGCAGGTGCTGGAAGCAGGGACGATAGTGACATTTAAGGGGCATCTTGACAAATACATGAATAGGATGGGAATAGAGGGATACGGACCCAGTAAGTGTAGAAGATTGTAGTTTAGTCGGGCAGCATGGTCGGCACGGGCTTGGAGGGCCGAAGGGCCTGTTCCTGTGCTGTACATTTCTTTGTTCTTTGTTCTTTGAAACACTGTACCCCGTCCTTCCATCAGCCATTCCTGCCCCTGTTCTAACCATGTCTCCATATTGGCCACAACATCGTAGTCCCAAGTACCAATCCGCGCTCCAAGTTCACCTACCTTATGCCGGATGCTTCTTGCATTGAGGTAGACACAGTTCAACCCACCTTTCTGTCTGCCGGCACACTCCTGCGACCTTGATACCCTTCTCAATACCTCACTACTCTCAACACGGGCTTCTGGACTACAGCTCACTTTTCCAGCCCCCTGACAAATTAGATTAATCCCCCCCACTCCGACCCTCGAAGAGCCGTAGCATATTTCCCTTCCAGGATATTGGTGCCCCTCTGGTTCAGGTGGAAACCGTCCTGTCTGTACAGGTCCCACCTTCCCCAGAATGTGCTCCAATTATCCACGTACTTGAAACCCTCCCTCCTACACCAACCCTGCAGCCACGTGTTTATCTGCCTCACTCCCTGTTCCTCACCTCACTAGCACGTGGCACCGGCAACACACCAGAGATGACAACATGGTTTGTCCTGGCTCTCAGCTTCCACCCTAGATCCCTAAATTCCTGTTTTAAATTCCCGTCCCTTCTCTTACCAAGTCACCGATGTGTACCACGACTTGTGACTGTTCCCCCACCCCTTTAAGGATTTTGAAAACTGAAAACACGGTCCGAGACATCACGGACCCTGGCACCCGGGGAGAAACATACCATCCGTGAGTCTCTTTCGCTGCCATAGAACCGTCTATCTGTCCCTCGAACTATCGAGTCCCCAATAACTATTGCTGTCCTGCTCTCCCTCCTTCCCGTCTGAGCCACAGGGACGGGCTCAGTGCTGGAGATCCGTTCACTGTGGCTTGCCCATGGTAGGTCGTCCCCCTCAACAGTATCTAAAGCGGTATACTTATTACTGAGGGGAACGACCACAGAGGATCCCTGCACTGACTGCTTTCTCCCAGCCCCTCTCACCGTCACCCACCTACCTTGATTCTTCGCAGTAACCACATCTCTGAAGCTTCTACCAATGACCACCTCTGCCTCCCGAATGATCCGAAGTTCATCCAGCTGCAGCTCCAGTTCCCTAACGCGGTTTCCGAGGAGCTGGAGATGGGTACACTTCCCACATCTGAAATCAGCAGGGTCACTGACGGTGTCCCTCACCTCAAACATTCTGCAGGAGGAATATTGCACTGCCTTCCCTGCCATCCCCTTTAGATAAAAAAAGAAAAAGAAAGAAAGAGCTTACCTGTTATTCACTCTACCCCTTAGGTTAAAGGAGGTAGAAGGGTGGGGGACACTACAAGTGTAGTGTCTAGGGTTCAGAAACTGCCCAACTTAAATACAGGTAAAAATAAAACACTTAACCAGCAATCACTGCACCCCGCAATCAGCTGTTATGGGCCTGCGTAAACAATTTAAATCTTGACTAGTTACCCAGCAGTCACCCTGTCTTTACTCCGACCGGCAAACTCTTGGCCGATATGCACCTTGATGACCCATCTCCGATGAAGAAAGATTAGTGCTCAGGGAGCCGATGCCGTCCCTGACATTCCGGCACCACTACCTCAGCAAGAACACACAAACAAAGCAAGGCCAGCGGTCACTTAGGACAGGCCCAGCCATCAAGGCACCCGCCCCTTTATTGGCTTAGATCGATGGCAGTGATCGAGAAGCTGCCCAATTAATTGGGACCAAATTTAAGGCCCGCCCAAAAGTGCGCGAAGGCCCCGCAAGTATAAGAAGGAACCCTCACCCTGTCTTCGCTCTCTTGGAATTGGCTCTCAATCAGAGAGACCCTTCCACCTGCACCACCAGAAGCAAGTGACTTCAAGTTCAACGCTCGCTAGCAGACGGACGACGTTAGCTGTCCTGTTACCACTTCGAACCCAACAGCCTCAGATCGGAACAACGGCCATTGTTCCTCTGACCAAAGTGGGCACCCGAAGTTAAGTATAGGTGTTAGTGATGTACCTAGTTTAGCCTGTAGTGTTATTGTGCATGAGTAAATCATACTGTGTGTATATAAGTATCATTGACTTTGAACTAACTACCTGGTGTATTGGCGCTTTGATCGGAATTCAGTTGAACCTTGTCAGGCATCAAGGGATACCTGGCGACTCTGAAAGCATATTCATAATTAAGATTAAGAAAGGCGATCTTATTAATCGCTATATTTATAGCCATTAAAATATAGCACCATTTTCTTAGCCAATATCACATTCACACTGTCACAGGCCCTTTAATACACGGCTTTGGGACTCGAGAACAACTCTAATAAATGACATTTAATCACAATATGTTCCAGTACATGAATTCATATCAGTTCCCCCATTAGTCCTTCAGTTATTTTGAAATATAACTGCAATAAGAACATGCGATGTGATTTCCCACGAATCTCGCGTGTTTCTGGTCACTCATTACACCATGTCCTCGCGAAGGAGCAATATTCCTGTCATCCAGTCTGACCCCTAGAAATGTCCTGGTGACTAACATTATACTGATTGCTCTGTCACTCCAGGGTTTATCCCTCTCTCTCCTTTTATAAACAGGATGGGACAGTGAAAATACCCCAGTTCCCTGAAACCACTCAGATATCAATGAGGATTGAGTATCAGGGTCAGTGTGTCCACTATTTCCACACTCCATCCCTCAGTCACTCACATACAGCCAATCCAGACCCGGTTAATCTTCTATTTCATTATGATATAAAACGTTTTGGATTGAAAGGGGTGAACTGAGCCTGTTTGTTCAGTGATTGTGATTAATGTCAGTCTCCATGGATTCTAACCGTGTCACTGGAGGGTTTGTCTCTGCTATTAATAAAGGATTCATTTCACTGTGTTATCCCAAACTCTCAGCGGGAGCGTCAACTCCAACACTGACAGAGATCAGCGGCTCCAGAGAGACCGAGAAGAGGGAGCAGAATCTCGGAACTATCCACAGGAACGTTACAGCAATGGATCAGAATCTGGGACCTATCCACAGGAACGTTACAGCAATGGATCAGAATCTGGGAACTATCCACAGGAACGTTACAGCAATGGATCAGAATCTGGGAACTATCCACAGGAACGTTACAGCAATGGATCAGAATCTGGGAACTATCCACAGGAACGTTACAGCAATGGATCAGAATCTGGGAACTATCCACAGTGACGTTACAGCACTGGATCAGAATCTGGGAACTATCCACAGGAACGTTACAGCAATGGATCAGAATCTGGGAACTATCCACAGTGACGTTACAGCAATGGATCAGAATCTGGGAAATATCCACAGGAGCCTTACAGCAACGGGCAGGAGTTTATTCTGGGGTCTTGTCTATGTGTCTTTCCAAAATTTACCATACCGTCTCTACGGCGCACTGATGATAATTCAGGCGGGTTACTATCCCCTCCTGGCTGTTGTCGGTGTCCTTGGTAAGTCTCCCTGTCCAGTTTTTTATTGTATAAACCACTTCAAGTGTATTATTGCTCTTTTCATTTACATCTTTGAAAGATTGAATCCACGTTCTTCAGTTCAGAAGTTTGTAAGTTCATAAGGTCCAGGAGCAGAATGAGGCCATTTGGCCTCTCGCGTCTGCTCCGTCATTCGGTCTTGGCTGATCTCATCCTTGGTTTAACGCCGCCGTCCTGCCCATTCTCCAAAATTCTCAACCCATTGCCAATTCAAAATCTATATAACTGCTCCTTAAATTTACTCACTGTCCCAGCATGCACCTCACTCTGGATAGCAAATTCCACAGATTCCCATCCCATTGGGAGAAGTAGTTTCTCCTCAGCTCTGTTTCACATTTGCTGCCTGTTATCCTGAGATTCTGACCTCTCGTTCTAGAACGCCCCACAAGAGAAAACATCCGCTCAACTTCCACTTTACCCACAGCTTTTATCATCTTATAAACCACAATTGGATCTCTACTCCTTCTTAACAACTCTCTTGATAAGACACAGCCCTCATCTCTGCGATCAATCCAGTCAACCTCCTGTGAAATGCCTCTAAAGCCACTACATCTTTCCTCAAATCAGGGGCCACAACTGTGCAATGCTCCAGGTGCGGTCTGACCAACATCTGGAATAGTTGCAATAACACTTCCTTACCTTTAAGCTCTGTGCCTTTAGCTATAAATATCAACATCGATTCCAGTCACGGAGGTCATTCCCTATCCAGTGGCTCCACTCGCTCTCTGGTTAATATCGGAGGCTGTTCACAATACCTGCGCTCCCTTTGACAGTAAAGTTATAATAGCCAGACCTTCTCTCCATTCCCAATCCTGCTCACTTGCCATCGCCACCTCTGCTTCATCTCAGCTGCAGAATAAATCATCATCTGTGACTTTGTTAAATCCACACTCGACTAATCCAATGATATTCTGTCACACAATTTCTGATGCAAATCTTCATGAAGCGCAGCTCATCTCCAACTCTGCTGCCATATCCTAACACACACAATCCCAGTCCCATATCATCCCTGTGCTCACTGATGTAGACTGGTTCCCAATCTGGGTCCTAACCCTCACACAATCCCAGTCACCTGTCATCCCTGTGCTCACTGATGTAGATTGGTTCCCAGTCTGGCAGCATCTCACTATCTGAATTCTCATTAAGTGATTGAAATTCTCCAGTCTCACTGAATCAATTTAGAACAACCCCATGCCCATTTTCAATGAATGTGGAAATGAGTTATTTTTCATTACTTTTACAATTCTGTTATTGGGAGGTAAGTGGAGATGCTGAGGATGGGTTTCTGCAGGTTGTGTTATTGGAAGGTGAGTGGAGATGCTGAGGATGGGTTTCTGCAGGTTGTGTTATTGGGAGGTGAGTGAAGATGACGAGGGTGGGTTTCTGCAGGTTGTGTTATTGGGAGGTGAGTGGAGATACTGAGGCTAGGTTTCTGCAGGTTGTGCGGTTGGAAGGTTAGTCAAGATGCTGAGGATGGGTTTCTGCAGGTTGTGTTATTGGGAGGTTTGTGAAGATGCTGAGGCTGTGTTTCTGCAGGTTGTGTTATTGGGAGGTGAGTGAAGATGATGAGGCTGGGTTTCTGTAGATTGTGTTATTGGGAGTGGAGTGGAGATGCTGAGGATGTGTTTTCGCAGGTTGTGATATTGAGAGGTGAGTGGAGATGCTGAGGCTAGGTTTCTGCAGGTTGTGCTATTGGAAGGTTAGTCAAGATGCTGAGGTTGTGTTTCTGCAGTTGGTGTTACTGGGATGTGAGTGAAGATGCTGAGGCTAGGTTTCTGCAGGTTGTGCTATTTGAAGGTTAGTCAAGACGCAGACGATGGGTTTCTGCAGTTAGTGTTATTGGGAGGTGAGTGAAGATGCTGAGGATGTGTTTCTGCAGGTTGTGTTATGGGAAAGTGAGTAAAGATGCTGAGGATGGGTTTCTTCAGGGTGTGTTATTGAGAGGTGAGTGAAGATGCTGAGGATGGGATTCTGCAGGTTCTGTAATTGAGAGGTGAGTGAAGATGCTGAGGGTGGATTTCTGCAGGTTGTGTTATTGGGAGGTGAGTGGAGATGCTGAGGATGGGTTTCTGCAGGTTGTGTTATCGGAATGTGAGTGAAGATGCTGAGGTTGGGTTTCTGCAGGTTTTGTTATTGGGAGGTTTGTGAAGATGCTGAGGATGGGTTTCTGCAGATTGTGTTATTGGGAGGGAAGTGGAGATGCTGAGGATGGGTTTTTGCAGGTTGTGTTATTGGAAGTTGAGTGGAGCTGATGAGGATGTGTTTCTGCAGGTTGTGTTATTGGGATGTGAGTGAAGATGCTGAGGATGGTTTTCTGCAGGTTGTGATATTGAAAGGTGAGTGGAGATGCTGAGAATGGGTTTCTGAAGTTTGTGTTATTGGAAAGTGAGTGAAGGTGCTGAGGATGGGTTTCTTCACGTTGTGTTATTGAGAGGTGAGTGAAGATGCTGAAGATGGGTTTCTGTAGGTTGAGTTATTGGAAGGTTAGTGAAGATGCTGAGGTTGGGTTTCTGCAGGTTGTGTTATTGGGATGTGAGTGAAGATGCTGAGGATGTGTTTCTGCAGGTTGTGTGATTGGACGGTTAGTGAAGATGCTGAGTATGGGTTTCTGGAGGCTGTGCTATTGGGAGTTGAGTGAAGATGATGCGGATGGGTTTCTGCAGATTGTGTTATTCGGAGGGGAGTGGAGATGCTGAGGATGGGTTTTTGCAGGTTGTGTTATTGGAAGTTGAGTGGAGCTGCAGAGGATGAGTTTCTGCAGGTTGTGTTATTGGAAGTTGAGTGGAGCTGCAGAGGATGAGTTTCTGCAGGTTGTGTTATTGGGAGGTGAGTGAATATGCTGAGGATGGGTTTCTGCAGGTACTGTTATTGGAAAGTGATTGGAGATGCTGAGGATGGGTTTCTGCAGAATGTGTTATTGGGATGTTCGTGTAGATGCTGAGGATGGGTTTCTGCAGGTTGTGTTATTGGGAGGTTTGTGAAGATGCTGCGGCTGTGTTTCTGCAGGTTGTGCTATTGGGAGGTGAGTGAAGATGATGCGGATGGGTTTCTGCAGATTGTGTTATTCGGAGGGGAGTGGAGATGCGGAGGATGGGTTTTTGCAGGTTGTGTTATTGGAAGTTGAGTGGAGCTGCAGAGGATGTGTTTCTGAAGGTTGTGTTATTGGAAGGTTAGTGAAGATGCGGAGGTTGGGTTTCTGCAGGTTGTGTTACTGGAAGGTGAGTCGAGATGCTGAGGATGTGTTTCTGCAGGTTGTGATATTGGAAGGTTAGTCAAGATGCTGAGGTTGGGTTTCTGCAGTTGGTGTCATTGGGAGGTGAGTGAAGATGCTGAGGCTAGGTTTCTGCAGGTTGTGTTATTTGAAGGTTAGTCAAGACGCAGAGGATGGGTTTCTGCAGTTAGTGTTATTGGGAGGTGAATGAAGATGCTGAGGATGGATTTCAGCAGTTGGTGTTATTGGGAGGTGAGTGACCATGCTGAGGTTGGGTTTCTGCAGGTTGTGTTATTGGAAGGTGAGTGAAGATGCTGAGGATTGGTTTCTGCAGGTTGTGTTATTGAGAGGTTAGTGGAGATGCTGAGGATGGGTTTCTGCAGGTTGTGTTATTGAGAGGTGAGTGAAGATGCTGAGGATGGGTTTCATAGAATCATAGAAGTTTACAGCATGGAAACAGGCCCTTCGGCCCAACCAGTCCATGCCGCCCAGTTTTTTACCATTCAGCTAGTCCCAGTTGCCCGCACTTGGCCCATAACCCTCTATACCCATCTTACCCATGTAACCATCTAAATGCTTTTTGAAAGACACAATTGTACCCGCTTCTTCTACTACCTCTGGCAGCCCATTCCAGACACTCACTACCCTCTGAGTGAAGAAATTGCCCCTCTGGGCCCTTCTGAATCTCTCCCCTCTCACCTTAAACCTATGCCCTCTAGTTTTAGACTCCCCTACCTTTGGGAAAAGATGTTGACTATCTACCTTATCTATGCCCCTCATTATTTTATAGACCTCTATAAGATCACCCCTAAGCCTCCTACGCTCCAGGGAAAAAAGTCCCAGTCTATCCAGCCTCTCCTTTAACTCAAACCATCAAGTCCCGGCAACATCCTAGTAAATCTTTTCTGCACTCTTTCTAGTTTAATAATATCCTTTCTATAATAGGGTGACCAGAACTGCACACAGTATTCCAAGTGTGGCCGTACCAATGTCTTGTACAACTTCAACAAGACGTCCCAACTCCTATATTCAATGTTCTGACCAATGAAACCAAGCATGCCGAATGCCTCCTTCACCACCCTGTCCACCTGCGACTCCACCTTCAAGGAGCTATGAACCTGTACTCCTAGATCTCTTTGTTCTATAACTCTCCCCAACGCCATACCATTAACTGAGTAGGTCCTGGCCTGATTCGATCTGCCAAAATGCATCACCTCACATTTATCTAAATTAAACTCCATCTGCCATTCGTCGGCCCACTGGCCTAATTGATCAAGATCCCGTTGCAATCCTAGATAACCTTCTTCACTATCCACTATGCCACCAATCTTGGTGTCATCTGCAAACTTACTAACCATGCCTCCTAAATTCTCATACAAATCATTAATATAAATCACAAATAACAGTGGACCCAGCACCGATCCCTGAGGCACACCACTGGTCACAGGCCTCCAGTTTGAAAAACAACCCTCTACAACCACCCTCTGCCTTCTGTCGTCCAGCCAATTTTGAATCCAATTGGCAACCTCACCCTGGATCCCGTGAGCTTTAACCTTCTGCAACAACCTACCATGCGGTACCTTGTCAAAGGCTTTGCTAAAGTCCATGTAGACAACATCTACTGCACTACCCTCATCTACCTTCTTGGTCACTCCCTCAAAAAACTCAATCAAATTTGTGAGACATGATTTTCCACGCACAAAGCCATGCTGACTGCCCCGAATCAGTCCTTGCCTCTCTAAATGCTTGTAGATCCTGTCTCTCAGAATACCTTCTAGCAACTTACCTACTACAGACGTTAGGCTCACCGGTCTGTAGTTCCCAGGCTTTTCCCTGCTGCCCTTCTTAAACAAGGGCACAACATTCGCCACTCTCCAATCTTCAGGCACCTCACCTGTGGCTGCCGATGATTCAAATATCTCGGTTAGGGGACCCGCAATTTCCTCCCTAGCCTCCCACAACATCCTGGGATACATTTCATCAGGTCCCGGGGATTTATCGACCTTGATGCGCTTTAAGACTTCCAGCACCTCCTCCTCTGTAATATGCACACTTCTCAAGACATCACTATTTATTTCCCTTAGTTTCCTAACATCCATGCCTTTCTCCACCGTGAATACCGATGAGAAATATTCATTCAGGATCTCACCCAACTCTTGTGGCTCTGCACATAAATGCCCTTGTTGATCCTTAAGAGGCCCTACTCTGTCCCTAGTTACTCTTTTCCCCTTTATGTATCTGTAGAATCTCTTTGGATTCTCCCTTGCATTATTTGCCAAAGCAATTTCATGTCCCCTTTTTGCCCTCCTGATTTCCCTCTTAACTCTATTTCGACAATCTCTATACTCTTCAAGGGATCTACTTGATCCCAGTTGCTTATGTACGTCATATGCCTCCTTCTTCTTTTTGACCAGAGTCTCAATATCTCGAGTCATCCAGGGTTCCCTACTTCTACCAGCCTTGCCCTTCACTCTAAAGGGAATGTGCTTACCCTGCACCCTGGTTAACACATTTTTAAAAGCCTCCCATTTACCAGCCGTCCCTTTGTCTGCCAATAGTCTCCCCCAATCTACCTCTGCAAGTTCCTGTCTGATACCATCAAAATTGGCCTTGCCCCAATTAAGAATTTTAACTCTTGGGCCAGACCTATCATTCTCCATAGCTATCTTAAAACTAATGGAATTATGGTCACTTGTCCCAAAGTGATCCCTCACTAGCACTTCTATCACTTGCCCTTCCTTATTTCCCAAGACGAGGTCAAGTTTTGCCCCCTCTCTAGTCGGTCCATCCACATACTGAATGAGAAATTCCTCCTGAATACACTCAACAAATTTCCCTCCATCCAAGCCCTTAATGCTATGGCTGTCCCAGTCAATGTTGGGAAAGTTAAAGTCCCCTACTACTACCACCCTATTATTCTTGCAGCTATCTGTAATCTCCTTACATATTTGCTCCTCAATTTCCCGCTGACTATTTGGGGGCCTGTAGTACAGTCCTACCAAGGTGATCTCTCCCTTCTTATTTTTCAGTTCCACCCATATAGACTCAGTGGGCGAACCCTCGGATATATCCCCTCTAAGTACTGCCGTGATGTTCTCCCTAATCAAAAACGCCACTCCCCCTCCTCTCTTACCTCCTGTTCTATCCTTTCTATAGCATCTGTAGCCCGGAATATTGAGCTGCCAGTCCTGCCCCTCCCTTAGCCATGTTTCAGTCATAGCTATAATATCCCAGTCCCATGTGCCCGTCCATGCCCTGAGTTCATCCGCTTTGCCCGTCAGGCCCCTTGCATTGAAATAAATGCAGTTTAATGTAGACCTTCCTTGCTCTCTGCCCTGCTTTCTCTGGTCATGCTTTACACACTCTCCCTTCCTGCCTTTTGTTACTGTCCCCACTGACTTCCTACATCGGTTCCCATCCCCCTGGCACATTAGTTTAAACCCTCCCCAACTGCACTAGCAAACACCCCCCCGAGAACATTGGTTCCGGTCCCACCCAGATGCAGACCGTCCGATTTGTACAGGTCCCACCTCCCCCAGAATCGGTCCCAATGTCCCAGGAATTTGAAACCCTCCCTCTTGCACCATCTCTCAAGCCACGTATTCATCCTAGCTATCCTGTCATTCCTACTCTGACTATCACGTGGCACTGGTAGCAATCCTGAGATTACTCCCTTTGAGGTCCTACTTTTTAGTTTAACTCCTAACTCCCTAAATTCAGCTTGTAGGACCTCATCCCGTTTTTTACCTATATCGTTGGTGCCTATATGCACCACGACAGCTGGCTGTTCACCCTCCCCCTCCAGAATGCCCTGCAGCCGCTCCGAGACATCCTTGACCCTTGCACCAGGGAGGCAACATACCAACCTGGATTCTCGTTTGCGTCCGCAGAAACGCCTGTCTATTCCCCTTACGATTGAATCCCCTATCACTATAGCTCTGCCACTCTTTTTCCCGCCCTTCTGTGCAGCAGAGCCAGCCACGGTGCCATGAACCTGGCTGCTGCCACCTTCCCCTGGTGAGCCATCTCCCCCAACAGTTTCCAAAACGGTAAATCTGTTTTGGAGGGAGATGACCGCAGGGGATCCCTGCACTGCCTTCCTACTCTTCCTCTGTCTGTTGGTCACCCTTTCCCTATCTGCCTCAGTAATTTTAATCTGCGGTGTGACCAACTCACTGAATGTGCTTTCCACAACTTCCTCAGCATCGCGGATGCTCCAAAGTGAGTCCATCCGCAGCTCCAGAGCCGTCAAGCGGTCTAACAGGAGCTGCAGTTGGACACACTTCTTGCAGATGAAGGAGTCAGGGACACCAGAAGGGTTTCTGCAGGTTGTGTTATTGGGAGGTGAGTGGAGATGCTGAGGATGGGTTTCTGCCGGTTGTTTTATTGAGAGGTGAGTGAAGATGCCGAGGATGGGTTTCTGCAGGTTGTGTTATCGGAAGGTGAGTGAAGATGCTGAGGATGTGTTTCTGCAGGTTTTGTTATTGGGAAGTGAGTGGAGGTGCTGAGGATCGGTTTTTGCAGGTTGTTTTATTGGAAGTTGAGTGGAGCTGATGAGGATGTGTTTCTGCAGGTTGTGATATTGGAATGTTAGTGAAGATGCTGAGGATGGGTTTCTTCACGTTGTGTTATTGAAAAGTGAGTGGAGATGCTGAGAATGGGTTTCAGCAGTTTGTGTTATTGGAATGTGAGTGAAGATGCTGAGGATGGGTTTCTTCACGTTGTGTTATTGAGGGGTGAGTGAAGATGCTGAGGATGGGTTTCTGCAGGTTGAGTTATTGGAAGGTTAGTGAAGATGCAGAGGATGGGTTTCTGCAGGTTGTGTTATTGGGAGGTGAGTGAAGATGCTGAGTATGGGTTTCTGCAGGTTGTGTGATTGGACGGTTAGTTTAGATGCTGAGTATGGGTTTCTGGAGGTTGTGTTATTGGAACGTGAGTGAAGATGCTGAGGATGGGTTTCGGCAGGTTGTGTTATTGGGAGGTTTGTGAAGATGCTGAGGATGGGTTTTTGCAATTTGTGTTATTGGAAGTTGAGTGGAGCTGCAGAGGATAGGTTACTGCAGGTTGTGTTATTGGAAGGTTGGTGAAGATGCGGAGGATGGGTTTCTGCATGTTGTTATATTGTAAGGTGAGTGAATATGCTGAGGATTGTTTTCTGCAGGTACTTTATTGGAAAGTGATTGGAGATGCTGAGGATGGGTATCTGCAGGTTGGGTTATTGGGATGTTCGTGTAGATGCTAAGGATGGGTTTCTGCAGGTTGTGTTATTGGAAGGTAAGTGAAGATACTGAGGATAGGTTTCTGCAGGTTGTGTTAGTGGGAGGTTTGTGAAGGTGCTGAGGCTGTGTTTCTGCAGGTTGTGTTACTGGTAGGTTAGTGAAGATGCAGAGGATGGTTTTCTGCAGGTTGTGTTATTGGAAGGTGAGTCGAGATGCTGAGGATGGGTTTCTGCAGGTTGTGATATTTTAAGGTGAGTGAATATGCTGAGGATGGGTTTCTGCAGGTTGTGTTGTTGGGACGCGAGTGTAGATGCTGAGGATGGGTTTCTGTAGGCTGCGCTATTGGAAGATGTGTGGAGATGCTCAGGAAGGGTTTCTGCAGATTCTATTATTGGGTGGTGAGTATAGATGCTGAGGATGGGTTTATGAAGATTGTGTTATTGGAAGGCGTGTTGAGATGCTGAGGATGGGTTTCTACAGCTTCTGTTGTTGGAAGGTTAGTGAAGGTGCTGAGGATGGGTTTCTGCAGGCTGTTTTGTTGGAAGGTTAGTGAAGGTGCTGAGGATGGGTTTCTGTAGGTTGTGTTATTGGAAGGTGTGTGAAGATGCAGAGGATGGGTTTCTGCAGGTTGTGTTATTGGAAGGTGAGTGGAGATGCTGAGGATGGGTTTCTGCAGGTTGTGTTATTGGAAGGCGTGTTGAGATGCTGAGGATGGGTTTCTACAGGTTGTGTTGTTGGAAGGTTAGTGAAGGTGCTGAGGATGGGTTTCTGCAGGTTGTTATGTTGGAAGGTTAGTGAAGGTGCTGAGGATGGGTTTCTGCAGGTTGTGTTATTGGAAGGTGAGCGAAGATGCAGAGGATGGGTTTCTGCAGGTTGTGTTATTGGAAGGTGAGTGGAGATGCTGAGGATGGGTTTCTGCAGGTTGTGTTATTGGAAGGCGTGTTGACATGCTGAGGATGGGTTTCTGCAGGTTGTGTTATTGGAAGGTGAGTGGAGTTGCTGAGGATGGGTTTCTGCAGGTTGTGTTATTGGGAGGTGAGTGGAGATGCTGAGGATGGGTTTCTGCAGGTTGTGTTATTGGGAGGTGAGTGGAGATGCTGAGGATGGGCAGGTTGTGTTATTGGGAGGTGAGTGAAGATGCTGAGGATGGGTTTCTACAGGTTGTGTTGTTGGAAGGTTAGTGAAGGTGCTGACGATGGGTTTCTGCAGGTTGTTTTGTTGGAAGGTTAGTGAAGGTGCTGAAGATGTGTTTCTGCAGGTTGTGTTACTGGAAGGTGAGTGGAGATGCTGAGGATGGGTTTCTGCATGTTGTGTTATTGGGAGGTGAGTGGAGATGCTGAGAATTATTTTCTGCAGGTTGTTTTATTGGGAGGTGAGTCGAGATGCTGCGGATCGGTGTCTGCAGGATGTGTTATTGGGAGGTGAGTGGAGATTCTGAGGATGGGTTTCTGCAGGTTGTGTTACTGGATGGTTAGTGAAGATGCTGAGGATGAGTTTCTGCAGGTTGTGTTATTGGGAGGTGAGTGGAGATGCTGAGGAAGGGTTTCTGCTGGTTGTTTTGTGAGCTGTTGCAGATATTAAGGTAGAACCGATAATGTGGTGATCCAGCTCTGAACGAGGTCAGGGGACTATAGTTACCGTGAATCAGAGAATGGAACATGACCAAGAAATGGAGCAAAGTCTGCAGAAAGGGAAGGTGAGTTAAGATGCTGAGGACGGGTTCCTGCAGGTTGCGTTTTTGGAAGGTTAGTGAAGATGCTGAGGATGGGATTCTGCAGGTTCTGTTATTGAGAGGTGAGTGAAGATGCTGAGGATGGGTTTCTGCAGGTTGTGTTATTGTAAGGTTAGTGATGATGCTGAGGATGTGTTTCTATAGGGTGTGTTATTGGCAGGTTATTGGAGATGCTGAGGATGGGTTTCTGCAGGGTGTGTTATCGGAAGGTTAGTGAAGATGCAGAGGATGGGTTTCTGCAGGTTGTGTTATTGGGAGGTGAGTGGAAATGCTGAGGATGGGTTTCTGCAGGTTTTGTTATTGGAAAGCGTGTTGAGATGCTGAGGATGGGTTTCTGCAGGTTTGTTATTGGGAGGTGAGTGGAGATGCTGAAGATGGGTTTCTGCAGGTTGTGTTATTGGAAGGTGAGTGAAGATGCTGAGGATGGGTTTCTACAGCTTGTGTTGTTGGAAGGTTAGTGAAGGTGCTGAGGATGGGTTTCTGCAGGTTGTTTTGTTGGAAGGTTAGTGAAGGTGCTGAGGATGGGTTTCTGTAGGTTGTGTTATTGGAAGGTGAGTGAAGATGCAGAGGATGGGTTTCTGCAGGTTGTGTTATTGGAAGGTGAGTGGAGATGCAGAGGATGGGTTTCTGCAGGTTGTGTTATTGGAAGGCGTGTTGAGATGCTGATGGTGGGTTTCTACAAGTTGTGTTGTTGGAAGTTTAGTGAAGGTGCTGAGGATGAGTTTCTGCAGGTTGCTTTGTTGGAAGGTTAGTGAAGGTGCTGAGGATGGGTTTCTGCAGGTTGTGTTATTGGAAGGTGAGCGAAGATGCAGATGATTGGTTCTGCAGGTTGTGTTATTCGAAGGTGAGTGGAGATGCTGAGGATGGGTTTCTGCAGGTTGTGTTATTGGGAGGCGTGTTGAGATGCTGAGGATGGGTTTCTGCAGGTTGTGTTATTGGATGGTGAGTGGAGATGCTGAGGATGGGTTTCTGCGGGTTGTGTTATTGGGAGGTGAGTGGAGAAGCTGAGGATGGGTTTCTGCAGGTTGTGTTATTGGGAGGTGAGTGGAGATGCTGCTGATGGGTTTCTGCAGGTTGTGTTATTGGGAGGTGAGTGGAGATGCTGAGGATGGGTTTCTGCAGATTGTGTTATTGGGATGGAAGTGGAGATGCTGAGGATCGGTTTTTGCAGGTTGTGTTATTGGAAGTTGAGTGGAGCTGATGAGGATGTGTTTCTGCAGGTTGTGATATTGGAATGTTAGTGAAGATGCTGAGGAAGGGTTTCTTCACGTTGTGTTATTGATAAGTGAGTGGAGATGCTGAGAATGGGTTTCAGCAGTTTGTGTTATTGGAATGTGAGTGAAGATGCTGAGGATGGGTTTCTTCACGTTGTGTTATTGAGGGGTGAGTGAAGATGCTGAGGATGGGTTTCTGCAGGTTGAGTTATTGGAAGGTTAGTTTAGATGCTGAGTATGGGTTTCTGGAGGTTGTGTTATTGGAACGTGAGTGATGATGCTGAGGATGGGTTTCTGCAGGTTCTGTTATTGGGAGGTTTGTGAAGATGCTGAGGATGGGTTTTTGCAGTTTGTGTTATTGGAAGTTGAGTGGAGCTGCAGAGGATAGGTTACTGCAGGTTGTGTTATTGGAAGGTTGGTGAAGATGCGGAGGATGGGTTTCTGCATGTTGTGATATTGTAAGGTGAGTGAATATGCTGAGGATTGTTTTCTGCAGGTACTTTATTGGAAAGTGATTGGAGATGCTGAGGATGGGTTTCTGCAGGTTGGTTATTGGGATGTTCGTGTAGATGCTAAGGATGGGTTTCTGCAGGTTGTGTTATTGGAAGGTAAGTGAAGATACTGAGGATAGGTTTCTGCAGGTTGTGTTAGTGGGAGGTTTGTGAAGGTGCTGAGGCTGTGTTTCTGCAGGTTGTGTTATTGGTAGGTTAGTGAAGATGCGGAGGATGGTTTTCTGCAGGTTGTGTTATTGGAAGGTGAGTCGAGAAGCTGAGGATGGGTTTCTGCAGGTTGTGATATTTTAAGGTGAGTGAATATGCTGAGGATGGGTTTCTGCAGGTTGTGTTGTTGGGAGGCGAGTGTAGATGCTGAGGATGGGTTTCTGTAGGCTGCGCTATTGGAAGATGTGTGGAGATGCTCAGGAAGGGTTTCTGCAGATTCTATTATTGGGAGGTGAGTATAGATGTTGAGGATGGGTTTATGCAGGTTGTGTTATTGGAAGACGTGTTGAGATGCTGAGGATGGGTTTCTACAGCTTCTGTTGTTGGAAGGTTAGTGAAGGTGCTGAGGATGGGTTTCTGCAGGCTGTTTTGTTGGAAGGTTCGTGAAGGTGCTGAGGATGGGTCTCTGTAGGTTGTGTTATTGGAAGGTTTGTGATGATGCAGAGGATGGGTTTTTGCAGGTTGTGTTATTGGAAGGTGAGTGGAGATGCTGAGGATGGGTTTCTGCAGGTTGTGTTATTGGAAGGCGTGTTGTGATGCTGAGGATGGGATTCTACAGGTTGTGTTGTTGGAAGGTTAGTGAACGTGCTGAGGATGGGTTTCTGCAGGTTGGTTTGTTGGAAGGTTAGTGAAGGTGCTGAGGATGGGTTTCTGCAGGTTGTGTTATTGGAAGGTGAGCGAAGATGCAGTGGATGGGTTTCTGCAGGTTGTGTTATTGGAAGGTGAGTGGAGATGCTGAGGATGGGTTTCTGCAGGTTGTGTTATTGGAAGGCGTGTTCAGATGCTGAGGATGTGTTTCTGCAGGTTGTGTTATTGGAAGGTGAGTGGAGATGCTGAGGATGGGTTTCTGCAGGTTGTGATATTGGGAGGTGAGAGGAGATGCTGAGGATGGGTTTCTGCAGGTTGTGTGATTGGACGGTTAGTTTAGATGCTGAGTATGGGTTTCTGGAGGTTGTGTTATTGGAACGTGAGTGAAGATGCTGAGGATGGGTTTCTGCAGGTTGTGTTATTGGGAGGTTTGTGAAGATGCTGAGGATGGGTTTTTGCAGTTTGTGTTATTGGAAGTTGAGTGGAGCTGCAGAGGATAGGTTACTGCAGGTTGTGTTATTGGAAGGTTGGTGAAGATGCGGAGGATGGGTTTCTGCAGGTTGTTATATTGTAAGGTGAGTGAATATGCTGAGGATTGTTTTCTGCAGGTACTTTATTGGAAAGTGATTGGAGATGCTGAGGATGGGTTTCTGCAGGTTGTGTTATTGGGATGTTCGTGTAGATGCTAAGGATGGGTTTCTGCAGGTTGTGTTATTGGAAGGTAAGTGAAGATACTGAGGATAGGTTTATGCAGGTTATGTTAGTGGGAGGTTTGTGAAGGTGCTGAGGCTGTGTTTCTGCAGGTTGTGTTATTGTTAGGTTAGTGAAGATGCGGAGGATGGTTTTCTGCTGGTTGTGTTATTGGAAGGTGAGTCGAGATGCTGAGGATGGGTTTCTGCAGGTTGTGATATTTTAAGGTGAGTGAATATTCTGAGGATGGGTTTCTGCAGGTTGTGTTGTTGCGAGGCGAGTGTAGATGCTGCGGATCGGTGTCTGCAGGATGTGTTATTGGGAGGTGAGTGGAGATTCTGAGGATGGTTTTCTGCAGGTTGTGTTACTGGAAGGTTAGTGAAGAAGCTGAGAATGAGTTTCTGCAGGTTGTGTTATTGGGAGGTGAGTGGAGATGCTGAGGAAGGGTTTCTGCTGGTTGTTTTGTGAGCTGTTGCAGACATTAAGGTAGAACCGATAATGTGGTGACCCAGCTCTGAACGAGGTCAGGGGACTATAGTTACCGTGAATCAGAGAATGGAACATGACCAAGAAATGGAGCAAAGTCTGCAGAAAGGGAAGGTGAGTGAAGATGCTGAGGACGGGTTCCTGCAGGTTGTGTTATTGGAAGGCGTGTTGAGATGCTGAGGATGGGATTCTACAGGTTGTGTTGTTGGAAGGTTAGTGAAGGTGCTGAGGATGGGTTTCTGCAGGTTGTTTTGTTGGAAGGTTAGTGAAGGTGCTGAGGATGGGTTTCTGCAGGTTGTGTTATTGGAAGGTGAGCGAAGATGCAGAGGATGGGTTTCTGCAGGTTGTGTTATTGGAAGGTGAGTGGAGATGCTGAGGATGGGTTTCTGCAGGTTGTGTTATTGGAAGGCGTGTTCAGATGCTGAGGATGTGTTTCTGCAGGTTGTGTTATTGGAAGGTGAGTGGAGATGCTGAGGATGGGTTTCTGCAGGTTGTGTTATTGGGAGGTGAGTGAAGATGCTGAGGATGGGTTTCTGCAGGTTGTGTTATTGGGAGGTGAGTGAAGATGCTGAGTATGGGTTTCTGGAGGTTGTGTTATTGGAACGTGAGTGAAGATGCTGAGGATGGGTTTCTGCAGGTTGAGTTATTGGAAGGTTAGTGAAGATGCAGAGGATGGGTTTCTGCAGGTTGTGTTATTGGGAGGTGAGTGAAGATGCTGAGTATGGGTTTCTGCAGGTTGTGTGATTGGACGGTTAGTTTAGATGCTGAGTATGGGTTTCTGGAGGTTGTGTTATTGGAACGTGAGTGAAGATGCTGAGTATGGGTTTCTGGAGGTTGTGTTATTGGAACGTGAGTGAAGATGCTGAGGATGGGTTTCGGCAGGTTGTGTTATTGGAAGGTTGGTGAAGATGCGGAGGATGGGTTTCTGCATGTTGTTATATTGTAAGGTGAGTGAATATGCTGAGGATTGTTTTCTGCAGGTACTTTATTGGAAAGTGATTGGAGATGCTGAGGATGGGTTTCTGCAGGTTGGGTTATTGGGATGTTCGTGTAGATGCTAAGGATGGGTTTCTGCAGGTTGTGTTATTGGAAGGTAAGTGAAGATACTGAGGATAGGTTTCTGCAGGTTGTGTTAGTGGGAGGTTTGTGAAGGTGCTGAGGCTGTGTTTCTGCAGGTTGTGTTACTGGTAGGTTAGTGAAGATGCAGAGGATGGTTTTCTGCAGGTTGTGTTATTGGAAGGTGAGTCGAGATGCTGAGGATGGGTTTCTGCAGGTTGTGATATTTTAAGGTGAGTGAATATGCTGAGGATGGGTTTCTGCAGGTTGTGTTGTTGGGACGCGAGTGTAGATGCTGAGGATGGGTTTCTGTAGGCTGCGCTATTGGAAGATGTGTGGAGATGCTCAGGAAGGGTTTCTGCAGATTCTATTATTGGGTGGTGAGTATAGATGCTGAGGATGTGTTTATGAAGATTGTGTTATTGGAAGGCGTGTTGAGATGCTGAGGATGGGTTTCTACAGCTTCTGTTGTTGGAAGGTTAGTGAAGGTGCTGAGGATGGGTTTCTGCAGGCTGTTTTGTTGGAAGGTTAGTGAAGGTGCTGAGGATGGGTTTCTGTAGGTTGTGTTATTGGAAGGTGTGTGAAGATGCAGAGGATGGGTTTCTGCAGGTTGTGTTATTGGAAGGTGAGTGGAGATGCTGAGGATGGGTTTCTGCAGGTTGTGTTATTGGAAGGCGTGTTGAGATGCTGAGGATGGGTTTCTACAGGTTGTGTTGTTGGAAGGTTAGTGAAGGTGCTGAGGATGGGTTTCTGCAGGTTGTTATGTTGGAAGGTTAGTGAAGGTGCTGAGGATGGGTTTCTGCAGGTTGTGTTATTGGAAGGTGAGCGAAGATGCAGAGGATGGGTTTCTGCAGGTTGTGTTATTGGAAGGTGAGTGGAGATGCTGAGGATGGGTTTCTGCAGGTTGTGTTATTGGAAGGCGTGTTGAGATGCTGAGGATGGGTTTCTGCAGGTTGTGTTATTGGAAGGTGAGTGGACTTGCTGAGGATGGGTTTCTGCAGGTTGTGTTATTGGGAGGTGAGTGGAGATGCTGAGGATGGGTTTCTGCAGGTTGTGTTATTGGGAGGTGAGTGGAGATGCTGAGGATGGGCAGGTTGTGTTATTGGGAGGTGAGTGAAGATGCTGAGGATGGGTTTCTACAGGTTGTGTTGTTGGAAGGTTAGTGAAGGTGCTGACGATGGGTTTCTGCAGGTTGTTTTGTTGGAAGGTTAGTGAAGGTGCTGAGGATGTGTTTCTGCAGGTTGTGTTACTGGAAGGTGAGTGGAGATGCTGAGGATGGGTTTCTGCAGGTTGTGTTATTGGGAGGTGAGTGGAGATGCTGAGGATTATTTTCTGCAGGTTGTTTGATTGGGAGGTGAGTCGAGATGCTGCGGATCGGTGTCTGCAGGATGTGTTATTGGGAGGTGAGTGGAGATTCTGAGGATGGGTTTCTGCAGGTTGTGTTACTGGATGGTTAGTGAAGATGCTGAGGATGAGTTTCTGCAGGTTGTGTTATTGGTGGTGAGTGGAGATGCTGAGGAAGGGTTTCTGCTGGTTGTTTTGTGAGCTGTTGCAGATATTAAGGTAGAACCGATAATGTGGTGATCCAGCTCTGAACGATGTCAGGGGACTATAGTTACCGTGAATCAGTGAATGGAACATGACCAAGAAATGGAGCAAAGTCTGCAGAAAGGGAAGGTGAGTGAAGATGCTGAGGACGGGTTCCTGCAGGTTGCGTTTTTGGAAGGTTAGTGAAGATGCTGAGGATGGGATTCTGCAGGTTCTGTTATTGAGAGGTGAGTGAAGATGCTGAGGATGGGTTTCTGCAGGTTGTGTTATTGTAAGGTTAGTGATGATGCTGAGGATGTGTTTCTATAGGGTGTGTTATTGGCAGGTTATTGGAGATGCTGAGGATGGGTTTCTGCAGGGTGTGTTATTGGAAGGTTAGTGAAGATGCAGAGGATGGGTTTCTGCAGGTTGTGTTATTGGGAGGTAAGTGGAAATGCTGAGGATGGGTTTCTGCAGGTTTTGTTATTGGAAAGCGTGTTGAGATGCTGAGGATGGGTTTCTGCAGGTTTGTTATTGGGAGGTGAGTGGAGATGCTGAAGATGGGTTTCTGCAGGTTGTGTTATTGGAAGGTGAGTGAAGATGCTGAGGATGGGTTTCTACAGCTTGTGTTGTTGGAAGGTTAGTGAAGGTGCTGAGGATGGTTTTCTGCAGGTTGTTTTGTTGGAAGGTTAGTGAAGGTGCTGAGGATGGGTTTCTGTAGGTTGTGTTATTGGAAGGTGAGTGAAGATGCAGAGGATGGGTTTCTGCAGGTTGTGTTATTGGAAGGTGAGTGGAGATGCAGAGGATGGGTTTCTGCAGGTTGTGTTATTGGAAGGCGTGTTGAGATGCTGATGGTGGGTTTCTACAAGTTGTGTTGTTGGAAGTTTAGTGAAGGTGCTGAGGATGAGTTTCTGCAGGTTGCTTTGTTGGAAGGTTAGTGAAGGTGCTGAGGATGGGTTTCTGCAGGTTGTGTTATTGGAAGGTGAGCGAAGATGCAGATGATTGGTTCTGCAGGTTGTGTTATTCGAAGGTGAGTGGAGATGCTGAGGATGGGTTTCTGCAGGTTGTGTTATTGGAAGGCGTGTTGAGATGCTGAGGATGGGTTTCTGCAGGTTGTGTTATTGGAAGGTGAGTGGAGTTGCTGAGGATGGGTTTCTGCAGGTTGTGTTATTGGGAGGTGAGTGGAGATGCTGAGGATGGGTTTCTGCAGGTTGTGTTATTGGGAGGTGAGTGGAGATGCTGAGGATGGGCAGGTTGTGTTATTGGGAGGTGAGTGAAGATGCTGAGGATGGGTTTCTACAGGTTGTATTGTTGGAAGGTTAGTGAAGGTGCTGACGATGGGTTTCTGCAGGTTGTTTTGTTGGAAGGTTAGTGAAGGTGCTGAGGATGTGTTTCTGCAGGTTGTGTTACTGGAAGGTGAGTGGAGATGCTGAGGATGGGTTTCTGCAGGTTGTGTTATTGGGAGGTGAGTGGAGATGCTGAGGATTATTTTCTGCAGGTTGTTTTATTGGGAGGTGAGTCGAGATGCTGCGGATCGATGTCTGCAGGATGTGTTATTGGGAGGTGAGTGGAGATTCTGAGGATGGGTTTCTGCAGGTTGTGTTACTGGATGGTTAGTGAAGATGCTGAGGATGAGTTTCTGCAGGTTGTGTTATTGGTGGTGAGTGGAGATGCTGAGGAAGGGTTTCTGCTGGTTGTTTTGTGAGCTGTTGCAGATATTAAGGTAGAACCGATAATGTGGTGATCCAGCTCTGAACGAGGTCAGGGGACTATAGTTACCGTGAATCAGAGAATGGAACATGACCAAGAAATGGAGCAAAGTCTGCATAAAGGGAAGGTGAGTGAAGATGCTGAGGACGGGTTCCTGCAGGTTGCGTTTTTGGAAGGTTAGTGAAGATGCTGAGGATGGGATTCTGCAGGTTCTGTTATTGAGAGGTGAGTGAAGATGCTGAGGATGGGTTTCTGCAGGTTGTGTTATTGTAAGGTTAGTGATGATGCTGAGGATGTGTTTCTATAGGGTGTGTTATTGGCAGGTTATTGGAGATGCTGAGGATGGGTTTCTGCAGGGTGTGTTATTGGAAGGTTAGTGAAGATGCAGAGGATGGGTTTCTGCAGGTTGTGTTATTGGGAGGTGAGTGGAAATGCTGAGGATGGGTTTCTGCAGGTTTTGTTATTGGAAAGCGTGTTGAGATGCTGAGGATGGGTTTCTGCAGGTTTGTTATTGGGAGGTGAGTGGAGATGCTGAAGATGGGTTTCTGCAGGTTGTGTTATTGGAAGGTGAGTGAAGATGCTGAGGATGGGTTTCTACAGCTTGTGTTGTTGGAAGGTTAGTGAAGGTGCTGAGGATGGGTTTCTGCAGGTTGTTTTGTTGGAAGGTTAGTGAAGGTGCTGAGGATGGGTTTCTGTAGGTTGTGTTATTGGAAGGTGAGTGAAGATGCAGAGGATGGGTTTCTGCAGGTTGTGTTATTGGAAGGTGAGTGGAGATGCAGAGGATGGGTTTCTGCAGGTTGTGTTATTGGAAGGCGTGTTGAGATGCTGATGGTGGGTTTCTACAAGTTGTGTTGTTGGAAGTTTAGTGAAGGTGCTGAGGATGAGTTTCTGCAGGTTGCTTTGTTGGAAGGTTAGTGAAGGTGCTGAGGATGGGTTTCTGCAGGTTGTGTTATTGGAAGGTGAGCGAAGATGCAGATGATTGGTTCTGCAGGTTGTGTTATTCGAAGGTGAGTGGAGATGCTGAGGATGGGTTTCTGCAGGTTGTGTTATTGGAAGGCGTGTTGAGATGCTGAGGATGGGTTTCTGCAGGTTGTGTTATTGGAAGGTGAGTGGAGTTGCTGAGGATGGGTTTCTGCAGGTTGTGTTATTGGGAGGTGAGTGGAGATGCTGAGGATGGGTTTCTGCAGGTTGTGTTATTGGGAGGTGAGTGGAGATGCTGAGGATGGGCAGGTTGTGTTATTGGGAGGTGAGTGAAGATGCTGAGGATGGGTTTCTACAGGTTGTGTTGTTGGAAGGTTAGTGAAGGTGCTGACGATGGGTTTCTGCAGGTTGTTTTGTTGGAAGGTTAGTGAAGGTGCTGAGGATGTGTTTCTGCAGGTTGTGTTACTGGAAGGTGAGTGGAGATGCTGAGGATGGGTTTCTGCAGGTTGTGTTATTGGGAGGTGAGTGGAGATGCTGAGGATTATTTTCTGCAGGTTGTTTTATTGGGAGGTGAGTCGAGATGCTGCGGATCGATGTCTGCAGGATGTGTTATTGGGATGTGAGTGGAGATTCTGAGGATGGGTTTCTGCAGGTTGTGTTACTGGATGGTTAGTGAAGATGCTGAGGATGAGTTTCTGCAGGTTGTGTTATTGGTGGTGAGTGGAGATGCTGAGGAAGGGTTTCTGCTGGTTGTTTTGTGAGCTGTTGCAGATATTAAGGTAGAACCGATAATGTGGTGATCCAGCTCTGAACGAGGTCAGGGGACTATAGTTACCGTGAATCAGAGAATGGAACATGACCAAGAAATGGAGCAAAGTCTGCATAAAGGGAAGGTGAGTGAAGATGCTGAGGACGGGTTCCTGCAGGTTGCGTTTTTGGAAGGTTAGTGAAGATGCTGAGGATGGGATTCTGCAGGTTCTGTTATTGAGAGGTGAGTGAAGATGCTGAGGATGGGTTTCTGCAGGTTGTGTTATTGTAAGGTTAGTGATGATGCTGAGGATGTGTTTCTATAGGGTGTGTTATTGGCAGGTTATTGGAGATGCTGAGGATGGGTTTCTGCAGGGTGTGTTATTGGAAGGTTAGTGAAGATGCAGAGGATGGGTTTCTGCAGGTTGTGTTATTGGGAGGTGAGTGGAAATGCTGAGGATGGGTTTCTGCAGGTTTTGTTATTGGAAAGCGTGTTGAGATGCTGAGGATGGGTTTCTGCAGGTTTGTTATTGGGAGGTGAGTGGAGATGCTGAAGATGGGTTTCTGCAGGTTGTGTTATTGGAAGGTGAGTGAAGATGCTGAGGATGGGTTTCTACAGCTTGTGTTGTTGGAAGGTTAGTGAAGGTGCTGAGGATGGGTTTCTGCAGGTTGTTTTGTTGGAAGGTTAGTGAAGGTGCTGAGGATGGGTTTCTGTAGGTTGTGTTATTGGAAGGTGAGTGAAGATGCAGAGGATGGGTTTCTGCAGGTTGTGTTATTGGAAGGTGAGTGGAGATGCAGAGGATGGGTTTCTGCAGGTTGTGTTATTGGAAGGCGTGTTGAGATGCTGATGGTGGGTTTCTACAAGTTGTGTTGTTGGAAGTTTAGTGAAGGTGCTGGGGATGAGTTTCTGAAGGTTGCTTTGTTGGAAGGTTAGTGAAGGTGCTGAGGATGGGTTTCTGCAGGTTGTGTTATTGGAAGGTGAGCGAAGATGCAGATGATTGTTTCTGCAGGTTGTGTTATTCGAAGGTGAGTGGAGATGCTGAGGATGGGTTTCTGCAGGTTGTGTTATTGGGAGGCGTGTTGAGATGCTGAGGATGGGTTTCTGCAGGTTGTGTTATTGGAAGGTGAGTGGAGATGCTGAGGATGGGTTTCTGCGGGTTGTGTTATTGGGAGGTGAGTGGAGAAGCTGAGGATGGGTTTCTGCAGGTTGTGTTATTGGGAGGTGAGTGTAGATGCTGCTGATGGGTTTCTGCAGGTTGTGTTATTGGGAGGTGAGTGGAGATGCTGAGGATGGGTTTCTGCAGATTGTGTTATTCGGATGGAAGTGGAGATGCTGAGGATCGGTTTTTGCAGGTTGTGTTATTGGAAGTTGAGTGGAGCTGATGAGGATGTGTTTCTGCAGGTTGTGATATTGGAATGTTAGTGAAGATGCTGAGGAAGGGTTTCTTCACGTTGTGTTATTGATAAATGAGTGGAGATGCTGAGAATGGGTTTCAGCAGTTTGTGTTATTGGAATGTGAGTGAAGATGCTGAGGATGGGTTTCTTCACGTTGTGTTATTGAGGGGTGAGTGAAGATGCTGAGGATGGGTTTCTGCAGGTTGAGTTATTGGAAGGTTAGTTTAGATGCTGAGTATGGTTTTCTGGAGGTTGTGTTATTGGAACGTGAGTGATGATGCTGAGGATGGGTTTCTGCAGGTTCTGTTATTGGGAGGTTTGTGAAGATGCTGAGGATGGGTTTTTGCAGTTTGTGTTATTGGAAGTTGAGTGGAGCTGCAGAGGATAGGTTACTGCAGGTTGTGTTATTGGAAGGTTGGTGAAGATGCGGAGGATGGGTTTCTGCATGTTGTGATATTGTAAGGTGAGTGAATATGCTGAGTATTGTTTTCTGCAGGTACTTTATTGGAAAGTGATTGGAGATGCTGAGGATGGGTTTCTGCAGGTTGGTTATTGGGATGTTCGTGTAGATGCTAAGGATGGGTTTCTGCAGGTTGTGTTATTGGAAGGTAAGTGAAGATACTGAGGATAGGTTTCTGCAGGTTGTGTTAGTGGGAGGTTTGTGAAGGTGCTGAGGCTGTGTTTCTGCAGGTTGTGTTATTGGTAGGTTAGTGAAGATGCGGAGGATGGTTTTCTGCAGGTTGTGTTATTGGAAGGTGAGTCGAGATGCTGAGGATGGGTTTCTGCAGGTTGTGATATTTTAAGGTGAGTGAATATGCTGAGGATGGGTTTCTGCAGGTTGTGTTGTTGGGAGGCGAGTGTAGATGCTGAGGATGGGTTTCTGTAGGCTGCGCTATTGGAAGATGTGTGGAGATGCTCAGGAAGGGTTTCTGCAGATTCTATTATTGGGAGGTGAGTATAGATGTTGAGGATGGGTTTATGCAGGTTGTGTTATTGGAAGGCGTGTTGAGATGCTGAGGATGGGTTTCTACAGCTTCTGTTGTTGGAAGGTTAGTGAAGGTGCTGAGGATGGGTTTCTGCAGGCTGTTTTGTTGGAAGGTTCGTGAAGGTGCTGAGGATGGGTCTCTGTAGGTTGTGTTATTGGAAGGTTTGTGATGATGCAGAGGATGGGTTTCTGCAGGTTGTGTTATTGGAAGGTGAGTGGAGATGCTGAGGATGGGTTTCTGCAGGTTGTGTTATTGGAAGGCGTGTTGAGATGCTGAGGATGGGATTCTACAGGTTGTGTTGTTGGAAGGTTAGTGAAGGTGCTGAGGATGGATTTTTGCAGGTTGGTTTGTTGGAAGGTTAGTGAAGGTGCTGAGGATGGGTTTCTGCAGGTTGTGTTATTGGAAGGTGAGCGAAGATGCAGAGGATGGGTTTCTGCAGGTTGTGTTATTGGAAGGTGAGTGGAGATGCTGAGGATGGGTTTCTGCAGGTTGTGTTATTGGAAGGCGTGTTCAGATGCTGAGGATGTGTTTCTGCAGGTTGTGTTATTGGAAGGTGAGTGGAGATGCTGAGGATGGGTTTCTGCAGGTTGTGATATTGGGAGGTGAGTGGAGATGCTGAGGATGGGTTTCTGCAGGTTGTTTGATTGGACGGTTAGTTTAGATGCTGAGTATGGGTTTCTGGAGGTTGTGTTATTGGAACGTGAGTGAAGATGCTGAGGATGGGTTTCTGCAGGTTGTGTTATTGGGAGGTTTGTGAAGATGCTGAGGATGGGTTTTTGCAGTTTGTGTTATTGGAAGTTGAGTGGAGCTGCAGAGGATAGGTTACTGCAGGTTGTGTTATTGGAAGGTTGGTGAAGATGCGGAGGATGGGTTTCTGCAGGTTGTTATATTGTAAAGTGAGTGAATATGCTGAGGATTGTTTTCTGCAGGTACTTTATTGGAAAGTGATTGGAGATGCTGAGGATGGGTTTCTGCAGGTTGTGTTATTGGGATGTTCGTGTAGATGCTAAGGATGGGTTTCTGCAGGTTGTGTTATTGGAAGGTAAGTGAAGATACTGAGGATAGGTTTATGCAGGTTATGTTAGTGGGAGGTTTGTGAAGGTGCTGAGGCTGTGTTTCTGCAGGTTGTGTTATTGTTAGGTTAGTGAAGATGCGGAGGATGGTTTTCTGCTGGTTGTGTTATGGGAAGGTGAGTCGAGATGCTGAGGATGGGTTTCTGCAGGTTGTGATATTTTAAGGTGAGTGAATATTCTGAGGATGGGTTTCTGCAGGTTGTGTTGTTGGGAGGCGAGTGTAGATGCTGCGGATCGGTGTCTGCAGGATGTGTTATTGGGAGGTGAGTGGAGATTCTGAGGATGGTTTTCTGCAGGTTGTGTTACTGGAAGGTTAGTGAAGAAGCTGAGAATGAGTTTCTGCAGGTTGTGTTATTGGGAGGTGAGTGGAGATGCTGAGGAAGGGTTTCTGCTGGTTGTTTTGTGAGCTGTTGCAGACATTAAGGTAGAACCGATAATGTGGTGACCCAGCTCTGAACGAGGTCAGGGGACTATAGTTACCGTGAATCAGAGAATGGAACATGACCAAGAAATGGAGCAAAGTCTGCAGAAAGGGAAGGTGAGTGAAGATGCTGAGGACGGGTTCCTGCAGGTTGTGTTATTGGAAGGCGTGTTGAGATGCTGAGGATGGGATTCTACAGGTTGTGTTGTTGGAAGGTTAGTGAAGGTGCTGAGGATGGGTTTCTGCAGGTTGTTTTGTTGGAAGGTTAGTGAAGGTGCTGAGGATGGGTTTCTGCAGGTTGTGTTATTGGAAGGTGAGCGAAGATGCAGAGGATGGGTTTCTGCAGGTTGTGTTATTGGAAGGTGAGTGGAGATGCTGAGGATGGGTTTCTGCAGGTTGTGTTATTGGAAGGCGTGTTCAGATGCTGAGGATGTGTTTCTGCAGGTTGTGTTATTGGAAGGTGAGTGGAGATGCTGAGGATGGGTTTCTGCAGGTTGTGATATTGGGAGGTGAGTGGAGATGCTGAGGATGGGTTTCTGCAGGTTGTCTGGTTGGACGGTTAGTTTAGATGCTGAGTATGGGTTTCTGGAGGTTGTGTTATTGGAACGTGAGTGAAGATGCTGAGGATGGGTTTCTGCAGGTTGTGTTATTGGGAGGTTTGTGAAGATGCTGAGGATGGGTTTTTTGCAGTTTGTGTTATTGGAAGTTGAGTGGAGCTGCAGAGGATAGGTTACTGCAGGTTGTGTTATTGGAAGGTTGGTGAAGATGCGGAGGATGGGTTTCTGCAGGTTGTTATATTGTAAGGTGAGTGAATATGCTGAGGATTGTTTTCTGCAGGTACTTTATTGGAAAGTGATTGGAGATGCTGAGGATGGGTTTCTGCAGGTTGTGTTATTGGGATGTTCGTGTAGATGCTAAGGATGGGTTTCTGCAGGTTGTGTTATTGGAAGGTAAGTGAAGATACTGAGGATAGGTTTCTGCAGGTTATGTTAGTGGGAGGTTTGTGAAGGTGCTCAGGCTGTGTTTCTGCAGGTTGTGTTATTGTTAGGTTAGTGAAGATGCGGAGGATGATTTTCTGCAGGTTGTGTTATTGGAAGGTGAGTCGAGATGCTGAGGATGGGATTCTGCAGGTTCTGTTATTGAGAGGTGAGTGAAGATGCAGAGGATGGGTTTCTGCAGGTTGTGTTATTGGAAGGTGTGTGAAGATGCAGAGGATGGGTTTCTGCAGGTTGTGTTATTGGAAGGTGTGTGAAGATGCAGAGGATGGGTCTCTGCAGGTTGTGTTATTGGAAGGTGAGTGGAGATGCTGAGGAAGGTTTCTGCAAGTTGTGTTATTGGAAGGCGTGTTGAGATGCTGAGGATGGGTTTCTACAGGTTGTGTTGTTGGAAGGTTAGTGAAGGTGCTGAGGATGGGTTTCTGCAGGTTGTGTTATTGGAAGGTGAGCGAAGATGCAGAGGATGGGTTTCTGCAGGTTGTGTTATTGGAAGGTGAGTGGAGATGCAGAGGATGGGTTTCTGCAGGTTGTGTTATTGGAAGGCGTGTTGAGATGCTGAGGATGGGTTTCTGCAGGTTGTGTTATTGGAAGGTGAGTGGAGATGCTGAGGATGGGTTTCTGCAGGTTGTGTTATTGGGAGGTGAGTGGAGATGCTGACGATGGGTTTCTGCAGGTTGTGTTATTGGGAGGTGAGTGAAGATGCTGATGATGGGTTTCTGCAGGTTGTGTTATTGGAAGGTGAGTGGAGATGCAGAGGATGGGTTTCTGCAGGTTGTGTTATTGGAAGGCGTGTTGAGATGCTGAGGATGGGTTTCTGCAGGTTGTGTTATTGGAAGGTGAGTGGAGATGCTGAGGATGGGTTTCTGCAGGTTGTGTTATTGGGAGGTAAGTGGAGATGCTGAGGATGGGTTTCTGCAGGTTGTGTTATTGGGAGGTGAGTGAAGATGCTGATGATGGGTTTCTGCAGGTTGTGTGATTGGACGGTTAGTTTAGATGCTGAGTATGGGTTTCTGGAGGTTGTGTTATTGGAACGTGAGTGAAGATGCTGAGGATGGGTTTCTGCAGGTTGTGTTATTGGGAGGTTTGTGAACATGCTGAGGATGGGTTTTTGCAGTTTGTGTTATTGGAAGTTGAGTGGAGCTGCAGAGGATAGGTTACTGCAGGTTGTGTTATTGGAAGGTTGGTGAAGATGCGGAGGATGGGTTTCTGCATGTTGGTATATTGTAAGGTGAGTGAATATGCTGAGGATTGTTTTCTGCAGGTACTTTATTGGAAAGAGATTGGAGATGCTGTGGATAGGTTTCTGCAGGTTTGGTTATTGGGATGTTCGTGTCGATGCTAAGGATGGGTTTCTGCAGCTTGAGTTATTGGAAGGTAAGTGACGCTACTGAGGATAGGTTTCTGCAGGTTGTGTTAGTGGGAGGTTTGTGAAGGTGCTGAGGCTGTGTTTCTGCAGGTTGTGTTATTGGTAGGTTAGTGAAGATGCGGAGGATGGTTTTCTGCAGGTTGTGTTATTGGAAGGTGAGTCGAGATGCTGAGGATGGGTTTCTGCAGGTTGTGATATTTTAAGGTGAGTGAATATTCTGAGGATGGGTTTCTGCAGGTTGTGTTGTTGGGAGGCGAGTGTAGATGCTGCGGATCGGTGTCTGCAGGATGTGTTATTGGGAGGTGAGTGGAGATTCTGAGGATGGTTTTCTGCAGGTTGTGTTACTGGAAGGTTAGTGAAGAAGCTGAGAATGAGTTTCTGCAGGTTGTGTTATTGGGAGGTGAGTGGAGATGCTGAGGAAGGGTTTCTGCTGGTTGTTTTGTGAGCTGTTGCAGACATTAAGGTAGAACCGATAATGTGGTGACCCAGCTCTGAACGAGGTCAGGGGACTATAGTTACCGTGAATCAGAGAATGGAACATGACCAAGAAATGGAGCAAAGTCTGCAGAAAGGGAAGGTGAGTGAAGATGCTGAGGACGGGTTCCTGCAGGTTGCGTTTTTGGAAGGTTAGTGAAGATGCTGAGGATGGGATTCTGCAGGTTCTGTTATTGAGAGGTGAGTGAAGATGCAGAGGATGGGTTTCTGCAGGTTGTGTTATTGGAAGGTGTGTGAAGATGCAGAGGATGGGTTTCTGCAGGTTGTGTTATTGGAAGGTGTGTGAAGATGCAGAGGATGGGTCTCTGCAGGTTGTGTTATTGGAAGGTGAGTGGAGATGCTGAGGAAGGTTTCTGCAGGTTGTGTTATTGGAAGGCGTGTTGAGATGCTGAGGATGGGTTTCTACAGGTTGTGTTGTTGGAAGGTTAGTGAAGGTGCTGAGGATGGGTTTCTGCAGGTTGTGTTATTGGAAGGTGAGCGAAGATGCAGAGGATGGGTTTCTGCAGGTTGTGTTATTGGAAGGTGAGTGGAGATGCAGAGGATGGGTTTCTGCTGGTTGTATTATTGGAAGGCGTGTTGAGATGCTGAGGATGGGTTTCTGCAGGTTGTGTTATTGGAAGGTGAGTGGAGATGCTGAGGATGGGTTTCTGCAGGTTGTGTTATTGGGAGGTGAGTGGAGATGCTGACGATGGGTTTCTGCAGGTTGTGTTATTGGGAGGTGAGTGAAGATGCTGATGATGGGTTTCTGCAGGTTGTGTTATTGGAAGGTGAGTGGAGATGCAGAGGATGGGTTTCTGCAGGTTGTGTTATTGGAAGGCGTGTTGAGATGCTGAGGATGGGTTTCTGCAGGTTGTGTTATTGGAAGGTGAGTGGAGATGCTGAGGATGGGTTTCTGCAGGTTGTGTTATTGGGAGGTGAGTGGAGATGCTGAGGATGGGTTTCTGCAGGTTGTGTTATTGGGAGGTGAGTGAAGATGCTGATGATGGGTTTCTGCAGGTTGTGTGATTGGACGGTTAGTTTAGATGCTGAGTATGGGTTTCTGGAGGTTGTGTTATTGGAACGTGAGTGAAGATGCTGAGGATGGGTTTCTGCAGGTTGTGTTATTGGGAGGTTTGTGAACATGCTGAGGATGGGTTTTTGCAGTTTGTGTTATTGGAAGTTGAGTGGAGCTGCAGAGGATAGGTTACTGCAGGTTGTGTTATTGGAAGGTTGGTGAAGATGCGGAGGATGGGTTTCTTCACGTTGTGTTATTGAAAAGCGAGTGGAGATGCTGAGAATGGGTTTCAGCAGTTTGTGTTATTGGAATGTGAGTGAAGATGCTGAGGATGGGTTTCTTCACGTTGTGTTATTGAGGGGTGAGTGAAGATGCTGAGGATGGGTTTCTGCAGGTTGAGTTATTGGAAGGTTAGTGAAGATGCTGAGGATGGGTTTCTGCAGGTTGTGTTATTGGGAGGTGAGTGAAGATGCTGATGATGGGTTTCTGCAGGTTGTTTGATTGGACGGTTAGTTTAGATGCTGAGGATGGGTTTCTGGAGGTTGTGTTATTGGAACGTGAGTGAAGATGCTGAGGATGGGTTTCTGCAGGTTGTGTTATTGGGAGGTTTGTGAAGATGCTGAGGATGGGTTTTTGCAGTTTGTGTTATTGGAAGTTGAGTGGAGCTGCAGAGGATAGGTTACTGCAGGTTGTGTTATTGGAAGGTTGGTGAAGATGCGGACGATGGGTTTCTGCATGTTGTTATATTGTAAGGTGAGTGAATATGCTGAGGATGGGTTTCTACAGGTTGTGTTGTTGGAAGGTTAGTGAAGGTGCTGAGGATGGGTTTCTGCAGGTTGTTTTGTTGGAAGATTAGTGAAGGTGCTGAGGATGTGTTTCTGCAGGTTGTGTTACTGGAAGGTGAGTAAAGATGCAGAGGATGGGTTTCTGCAGGTTGTGTTATTGGGAGTTGAGTGGAGATGCTGAGGATGGGTTTCTGCTGGTTGTTTTGTGAGCTGTTGCAGACATTAAGGTAGAACCGATAATGTGGTGACCCAGCTCTGAACGAGGTCAGGGGACTATAGTTACCGTGAATCAGAGAATGGAACATAACCAAGAAATGGAGCAAAGTCTGCAGAAAGGGAAGGTGAGTGAAGATGCTGAGGACGGGTTCCTGCAGGTTGCGTTTTTGGAAGGTTAGTGAAGATGCTGAGGATGGGATTCTGCAGGTTCTGTTCTTGAGAGGTGAGTGAAGATGCTGAGGACGGGTTCCTGCAGGTTGCGTTTTTGGAAGGTTAGTGAAGATGCTGAGGATGGGATTCTGCAGGTTTTGTTATTGAGAGGTGAGTGAAGATGCTGAGGATGTGTTTCTATAGGGTGTGTTATTGGCATGTTATTGGAGATGCTGAGGATGGGTATCTGCAGGTTGTGTTATTGTAAGGTGAGTGATGATGCTGAGGATGTGTTTCTATAGGGTGTGTTATTGGAAGGTGAGTGAAGATGCAGAAGATGGGTTTCTGCAGGTTGTGTTATTGGGAGGTGAGTGGAAATGCTGAGGATGGGTTTCTGCAGGTTTTGTTATTGGAAAGCGTGTTGAGATGCTGAGCATGGGTTTCTGCAGGTTTGTTATTGGGAGGTGAGTGGAGATGCTGAAGATGGGTTTCTTCAGGTTGTGTTATTGGGAGGTGAGTGAAGGTGCTGATGATGGGTTTCTACAGCTTGTGTTGTTGGAAGGTTAGTGATGGTGCTGAGGATGGGTTTCTGCAGGTTGTTTTGTTGGAAGTTTAGTGAAGGTGCTGAGGATGGGTTTCTGTAGGTTGTGTTATTGGATGGTGAGTGAAGATGCAGAGGATGGGTTTCTGCAGGTTGTGTTATTGGAAGGTGAGTGGAGATGCTGAGGATGGGTTTCTGCAGGTTGTGTTATTGGGAGGTGAGTGGAGATGCTGAGGATGGGTTTCTGCAGGTTGTGTTATTGGGAGGTGAGTGGAGATGCTGCGGATGGGTTTCTGCAGATTGTGTTATTGGGAGGTGAGTGGAGATGCAGAGGGTGGGTTTCTGCAGGTTGTGTTATTGGGAGGTGAGTGAAGATGCTGAGGATGGGTTTCTACAGGTTGTGTTGTTGGAAGGTTAATGAAGGTGCTGAGGATGGGTTTCTGCAGGTTGATTTGTTGTAAGGTTAGTTAAGGTGCTGAGGATGTGTTTCTGCAGGTTGTGTTACTGGAAGGTGAGTGAAGATGCAGAGGATGGGTTTCTGCAGGTTGTGTTATTGGAAGGCGTGTTGAGATGCTGAGGATGGGTTTCTACAGGTTGTGTTATTGGAAGGTTATCGAAGATGCAGAGGATTGGTTTCTGCAGGTTGTGTTATTGGAAGGTGAGTGGAGATGCTGAGGAGGGGTTTCTGCAGGTTGTGTTATTGGGAGGCGTGTTGAGATGCTGAGGATGGGTTTCTGCAGGTTGTGTTATTGGAAGGTGAGTGGAGATGCTGAGGATGGGTTTCTGCAGGTTGTTTTTTTGGGAGGTGAGTGGAGATGCTGAGGATGGGTTTCTGCAGGTTGTGTTATTGGGAGGTGAGTGGAGATGCTGCGGATGGGTTTCTGCAGGTTGTGTTATTGGGAGGTGAGTGGAGAAGCTGAGGATGGCTTTCTGCAGGTTGTGTTGTTGGAAGGTTAATGAAGGTGCTGAGGATGGGTTTCTGCAGGTTGATTTGTTGGAACGTTAGTGAAGGTGCTGAGGATGTGTTTCTGCAGGTTGTGTTACTGGAAGGTGAGTGAAGATGCAGAGGATGGGTTTCTGCAGGTTGCGTTATTGGGAGGTGAGTGGAGATGCTGAGGATGGGTTTCTGCAGGTTTTGTTATTGGAAGGTTAGTGAAGATGCTGTTGATGAGTTTCTGCAGGTTGTTTTATTGGGAGGTGAGTCGAGATGCTGCGGATGGGTGTCTGCAGGTTGTGTTATTGGGAGGTGAGTGGAGATTCTGAGGATGGGTTTCTGCAGGTTGTGTTATTGGAAGGTTAGTGAAGATGCTGAGGATGAGTTTCTGCAGGTTGTGTTATTGGGAGATGAGTGGAGATGCTGAGGATGGGTTTCTGCTGGTTGTTTTGTGAGCTGTTGCAGACATTAAGGTAGAACCGATAATTTGGCGACCCAGCTCTGAACGAGGTCAGGGGACTGTAGTTACCGTGAATCAGGGTATGGAACATGACCAAGAAATGGAGCTAAGTCTGCAGAAAGGGAAGAGCCGAACATATAGAGGAGAATGGTCTCTGGACCAGCAACTTTTGGAATTACTAAAACACTTTGTCAACATACTCCAAACCCAGGAGCAAAGTGTGAGGGAGATCTGACATAACAAGGAGCTGGTTACAGAACGGTGTCGCCTCCTTCAGCACGGCCTGGAGCCTGACACCAGGCTGTGGATGGTCCTGTCAAATCTGATATAACAAGGTGCTGGCTACAGAACGGTGACGCCTCCTTCAGCACGGCCTGGAGCCTGACACCAGGCTCTGGATGGTCCTGTCAAATCTGATATTACAAGGTGCTGGTTACAGAACGGTGTCACCTCCTTCAGCACGGCCCGGAGCCTGACACCTGGCTGTGGATGGGCCTGTCAAATCTGATATAACAAGGAGCTGACTACAGAACGGTGTCGCCTCCTTCAGCACGGCCTGGAGCCTGACACCAGGGTGTGGATGGGCCTGTCAAATCTGAGATAACAAGGTGCTGGTTACAGAACGGTGTCGCCTCCTTCAACACGACCTGGGGCCTGACAACCCAGTGTATTCGTGCCTCTGGTTACGTCTGTGTATATTTGTGTAGCAGTGTCGATCTGTGTGTCTGTGAGTGTGTGTTTTTGTGTTTGTGTGTGTGCCTGTGAGTATATGTATTACTGTTTCTGTGTGAGTGTGTGTATGAATGTATCTGTGTGTGTGCGTTTAATGTCTCTGTGTGTGAGTGAGTGTGTATATTTGCGTCTCTGTTTGGATCTGTGAGTGTGTTTCTTACTGATTGTGTGTATCTGGATGTGTGTATTAGTGTCTCTGTTTCTGTGAGTTTTTGTATTAATGAATGTGTGTCAGTGAGTGTGTATTAGTGTATGTTTGTGCGAGTGTGTGTATTAGTGTATTTGTGAGTGTGAGTGTATCTGTGTGTATTAGTCTCGCTGTATAGGTCTGTGAGTGTGTTATTAATTTCTGTGTGTGTACATGCGTGTCTCTGTGTGTCTGTGAGTGGGTGTATTCGTGTTGTGTGAGTCAGTGATTTTGTGTATTAGTGTATATGTGTGTTTGTGTTTATTAGTGTCGCAGTGTGTCTGTGAGTGTGTGTATTAGTATCTGCGTGTCTCTGTGTAGTTAATGAGTCTGTGTTTGTCTGTGAGTTTGTACTAGTGTATCTGCGTGTCAGTGAGTGTGTGTATTAGTGTCTGTGTGTGTGAAAGAGTGAGTATTAGTGTCAGCAGTGTCTGTGGGTATGTATATTTCTGTCTCTATGTGTCAGTGAGTGTGTGTATTAGTGCATGTGTGTGTGTATTAGTGTGTGTGAGTCTGTGAGTTTTTATTCGTGTATCTACGTGTCAGTGAGTGTGTGTATTAGTGTCTCTGTGTGCGAGAGAGTGTGTATTAGTGTCAGCAGTGTCTGTGGGTACGTATATTTATGTCTCTATGTGTCAGTGAGTGTGTGTATTAGTGCATGTGTGTGTATTAGTGTGTGTGAGTCTGTGAGTTTGTATTCGTGTATCTACGGGTCAGTGAGTGTGTGTATTAGTGTCTGTGTGTGTGAGAGAGTGGATATTAGTGTCAGCAGTGTCTGTGGATATGTATATTTCTGTCTCTATGTGTCAGTGAGTGTGTGTATTAGTGCATGTGTGTGTATTAGTTTGTGTGAGTCTGTGAGTTTTTATTCGTGTATCTACGTGTCAGTGAGTGTGTGTATTAGTGTCTGTGTGTGTGAGAGAGTGTGTATTAGTGTCAGCAGTGTCTGTGGGTATGTATATTACTGTCTCTATATGTCAGTGAGTGTGTGTATTAGTGCATGTGTGTGTGTATTAGTGTGTGTGAGTCTGTGAGTTTGTATTCGTGCATCTACGTGACAGTGAGTGTGTGTATTAGTGTCTGTGTGTGTGAGAGAGTGGATATTAGTGTCAGAAGTGTCTGTGGGTATGTATATTTCTGTCTCTATGTGTCAGTGAGTGAGTGTATTAGTGCATGTGTGTGTATTAGTGTGTGTGAGTCTGTGAGTTTGTATTCGTGTATCTACGTGTCAGTGAGTGTGTGTATTAGTGTCCCTTTGTGTCTTTAAGTGTGTGTATTAGTGTCTCTGTTTCTGTGTGTGTTTGTATTCGTGTCTCCGTGTGTCTGTTAGTGTGTGTCTTAGTGTCTGTGTGTGTGAGTCTATTTTTGTATTAGTGTCTTTGTTTAGGTCACTGAGTGTGTGTATATTAGTTTATCTGTGTGTGAGATTGTGTGCATTGGTGTCTTTGTGTGTGTGTGAGTGTGTGTATTAGTGTCTATCTGTGTGTTTGAGTGTGTGTATTTGTGTTTGTGAGTGTGTGTATTACTGTCTCTGGTCTGTGTCTGTATTAGTGTCTCTGTTTCTGTGAGTGCGTGTATTAGTGTCTCTGTGTGAGTGAGTGTGTATTTATGTCCCTGTGTGTGCCTGTGAGTGTGTGTATTACTGTCTGTGTGTAGTAGTGTCTCTGTTTCTGTGAGTGTTTGTATTGGTGTATGTGTGTGTCAGTGAGTATGTGTATTAGTCTGTTTGAGCGAGTTTGTGTATTAGTGTCTATTTGTGTGAGTGTGTGCATCCGTGTCTTTGTGAGTGTGTATTAGTGCCTTTGTGTGTGAGCATATTACTGTCTCTGTATGTGTGTGTGTTAATGTATGTATGTGCGTGAATGTGTGTATTCGTGTTTTTGAGTCAGTAATTTTGTGTATGAGCGTATCTGTTTGTGTGTTTATTAGTGTCTCAGTGTGTCTGTGAGTGTGTATGAATGTCTGTGTGTGAGTGTGTGTACTATTGTCACTGTGTCTGTGAGTGTGTATTAGTCTCTCTCTGTGTGTGTATATGTGTATTAGTGTTTATGTGTATCTGTGAGAGTGTATTAGTGTCTGTGTGTGAGTATTATTCTGTCTGTGTCTGTGAGCGTGTGCGCCAGTGTCTGTGTGTGTGAGAGAGTGTGTATTAGTGTCAGTGGTGTCTGTGAGTATGTATATTTCTGCCTCTATGTGTCAGTGAGAGTGTGACTCAGTGTATGTGTGTGTGTATTACTGTGTGTGTGTCTGTGAGATTGTATTTGTGTATCTGCGTGTCAGTGAGTGTGTGTATTAGTGTCCGTCTGTCTTTGAGTATGTGTTTTAGTGTCTGTGTGTGAGTGTGTGTGTTAATGCCTCTGTGTGTCTGTGACTGTGTGTATTAGTGTCAGTGCGTGTCTGTGAGAGTATATTTCTGTCTCGATGTGTCAGCGACACTGCGTATTAGTGTCTCTTGTGTCTGTGAGTGTGTGTATTAGTGTCTGTGTCTGTGTGTGTATTTAGTGAATTTGAATTAGTGTATCTGCGTGTCAGTGAGTGTGTGTATTAGTGTCTCTCTGTATCTTTAATTGCGTGTATTAGTGTCTCTGTTTCTGTGTGTGTTGTATTAGTGTCTCCATGTGTCTGTGAGTGTGTGTAGAAGTGTGAGTGCGTGTGAGTGGGTGTGTGTATGACATGAAATGAAATGAAAATCGCTTATTGTCACAAGTAGGCTTCAAATGAAGTTACTGTGAAAAGCCCCTAGTCGCCACATTCCGGCGCCTGTTCGGGGACACTATTAGTGTCTTTGTTTAGGCATGTGAGTGTGTGTGTACTGGTGTATCTGTGTGTGAGATTGTGTGCATTGGTGTCTTTGTTTGTGTGAGTGAGTGTGTGTATTAGTGTCTATCTGCGTGTCTGTGACTGTGTGTATTTGTGTTTGTGAGTGTGTGTATTACTGTCTCTGGTCTGTGTCTGTATTAGTGTCTCTGTTTCTGTGAGTGTGTGTATTAGTGTCCCTGTGTGAGTGAGTGCGTATTTATGCCCCTGTGTGTGTCTGTGAGTGTGTGTATTACTGTCTGTGTGTAATAGTGCCTCTGTTTCTCTGAGTGTTTGTATTATTGTATGTGAGTGTCAGTGAGTGTGTGAGTATGCGCATTACTGTCTGTGCGTTTCTGTGAGTGTGTGTATTCATGTCAGTGTGTGTGAGTGTGTGTATTAGTGCCTTTGTGTAGGTCTGTAAGTGTCTCTATTAGTTTCTGTGTGTGTGTGTATCCATGCATCTGTGTGTCTGTGAGTGTGTATTAGTGTCTGTGTGAGTCAGTGATTGTGTGTATTAGTGTATCTGTGTGTGAGTGTGTGTATTATTGTGTCTGTGTTTGTGAGTGTGTTTGTCAGTGGCTGTGTGTGTGAGAGAGTGTGTATTCGTGTCTGTGTGTCTCAAAGACTGTGTGTATTAGTGTCTGTGTGTGTATTATGTAGCCACCTAAAATGGCTGATTCCCGATTAATTTGGCCAAAACCCGATGTAAAATGGCTAAACGAAAAGGCTGATGGAAAAGCAGCCAACAGAGCACAAACGGACAGCTGAAGACAGAAAAGCGTATTCGGCTCTGCGGAAGTCGGTCCAGACCGATACCTGCAACCATTAGCAGCACATCAACCCAGACATCTGCAGTTTAATCGGCTATCCCCGGGAGCAATTGCAACATATCAGCAATTGAATGCCGATCCAGACCTCTCGGCGCCAGCAGTGGCCGAGACAAAGAAAGGTGAACGACCGCCCCCCGATCAAGGAATCGCCCCATTATTAGAGCATATCGAACCCAGTGATTGGGACCATGTCCAATCACTTGTGACCAGGGTCAAGGTCCGCCCCGAGAGGCGGGAAGCCACTGGGGCCTATAAAAGATAGGGGCCAAGTTCAGATCGACCCTTCTCTCCCTTCTTCTCCTGCTCGCAACCTTTGCAAGAACCATCGAACAGCAACCGTAAGTTTGACTCCAGCGATCGCTACCCGATAGAGACTCCCAGCCATCGAACTGTATCAGCCTTTGAATCCCGCAGGCCAGACCCAATTCGATAAGCCATTCGTTTCCCTGACCTGGTGGGCCATTCCCAAAAGTTAAACATTGGCCAGTAGTGGTAGATTTTGATATAGAAAGTATGATTATTGTGTAAGTATTTATTGCTGTACATAATAAATGATCGCTGATTTTAATCTTACTAAGAGGTGTGCTGTCTTATTAATCATAACTACAGCTTGAACCACGTGGCGGTATCAGAAAGAGATATGGCGAGTCGTGAGCAAAGGTGACATAATTAGAGCGAATAAAACTAAGGCTAATAACAGCAACAATTAGTGTCTGTGTGTGTCGGTGAGTGTGTGTATTAGTGTTTGTTTGTGTATTAGTGTGTGTGTGACTGTGAGTTTGTATTAGTGTATTTGCGTGTCTGTGAATGCGTGTATTAGTGTCTGCGTGTGTGTGTATTAATGTCTCTGTTCCTGAGAGTGTTTGTATTAGTGTTTCTGTGTGTCAGTGAGTTGGTGTATTAGTGTCTGTTTGTGTGAGTGTGTGCATTGGTGACTTTGTGAGTGTGTATTCGTGCCTTTGTGTGTGAGTGTATTACTGTCTCTGTATGTGTGTGTGTCTGTCAATGTATGTGTGTGCGTGAGTGTGTGTATTAGTGCTGTTTGTGCGAGTGTGTTTATTAGTGGCTTTTTGAGTGTGCGTGTGTATTAATGCCTCTGTGTAGGTCTGTGATTGTGTCTATTTGTTTCTTTGTTTGTATATGTGTGTCTCTGTGTGTCTGTGAATGTGTGTATTCGTGTTGTGTGAGCGAGTGATTTTGTGTATGAGTGTATCTGTGTCTGTGTTTATTAGTGTTTCAGTGTGTCTGTGAGTGTGTATTAGTGTCTGTGTGTGAGTGTATGTATTATTGTCTCTGTGTCTGTGAGTGTTTATTAGTGTCTCTCTCTGTGTGCATGTGTGTATTAGTGTTTCTGTGTATCTGTAAGAGTGTACTAGTGTCTGTCTATGAGTGTGCGTATTATTCTGTCTGTGTATGTGAGTGTGAGAACGTGTGTATTAGTGTCAGTGGTGTCTGTGAGTGTGTATATTTCTGTCTCTATGTGTCAGTGTGTGTGTGTATTAGCGTATGTGTGTGTGTATTAGTATCTGCGTGTCTTTGACTGTGTGTATTAGGTCTGTGTGTGAGTGTGTTATTAATGCCTCTGTGTGTCTGCGACCGTGTGTATTAGTGTTAGTGCGTGTCTGTGATTGTGTATATTTATGTCTCTATGTGTCAGTGAGAGTGTTTATTAGTGTCTGTGTGTGTGTGTATTTAGTGAATTTGTATTAGTGTATCTGCGTGTCAGTGAGTGCGTGTATTAGTGTCTCTCTGCATCTTTAAGTGTGTGTATTAGTTTATCTGTTTCTGTGAGTGTGTATATTAGTGTCTCTGTGTGAGTGAGTGTGTATCTGTGTTCCTGTGTGTGCCTGTGATTGTGTGTATTACTGCCTGTGTGTATTAGTGTCTCAGTTTCTGAGAGTGTGCGTATTAGATTCCCTGTTCCTGTGAGTGTTTGTATTAGTGTATGTGTGTCAGTGAGTGTGTGTATTAGTCTGATTGAGCGAGTGTGTGTATTAGTGTCAGTGTGTGTGTGAGTGTGCATATTTCTATCTGTGCGTGTCTGCGAGTGTGTGTATTCATGTCTCTGTGTGTCTGTGTGTGTGTGCATTAGTGTCTGTGTGAGTCAGTGATTGTGGGTATTCGTGTATCTGTGTGTGAGTTTGTGTATTATTGTCTCTGTGTCTGTGAGTGTGTTTATCAGTGTCTGTGTGTGTGAGAGTGTCTATTCGTGTCTGTGTGTCTCAAAGACTGTGTGCATTAGTGTCTGTGTGTGTATTAGTGCCTGTGTGTGTTTGTGTGTATTAGTGTATGTGTGTCTGTGAGTTTGTATTAGTGTATCTGCGTGCCAGTGACTCTGTGTATTAGTGTCTGTGTGTGTATTAGTGCCTGTGTGTGTTTGTGTGTATTAGTGTATGTGTGTCTGTGAGTTTGTATTAGTGTATCTGCGTGCCAGTGACTCTGTGTATTAGTGCCTGTGTGTGTGAATTAATGTCTCTGTTCCTGCGAGTGTTTGTATTAGTGTTTCTGTGTGTAAGTGAGTATTAGTGCCTGTTTGTGTGATTGTGTGCATTGGTGTCTTTGTGAGTGTGTATTTGTGCCTTTGTGTGTGAGTGTATTACTGTCTCTGTATATGTGTGTGTGTTAGTGTCTGTTTGAGCGTGAGTGTGTTACTGTCTCAGTATGTGTGTGAGTGTGTGTATTTGTATATATTTATTTGACTTCCTCAACACCACGTCGACCATGATTGTAATGTCTTTCCCAGGGTGATGTATAATTTCATTGTGTGTTTCCCTTCCTCACAGTGAACCTCATCACAATTGTGATCCTGAAGAGAAGAAACTGTGGACTGTCCAAATGTGTGACTTGTTACCTGTTGGCCATGGCAGTGGAGGATCTACTGGTCCTTATTCTCGACCTGATATTGAGACACATTCCCATTGTTTTTTATGATCAGTTTAATTTCCTGCGGTCCATCCCCGTGTGTAATATCCACGCCGTCCTGCTTTATGCAGCCATTGACTGTTCTGTCTGGTTCACCGTCACTTTCACCTTTGATCGATTTGTGGCCATTTGTTGCCCGAAGCTGAAAAGTAAATATTGCAGCGAGAAAACGGCGGCTGTGGTTCTGGGAACAGTAGCTGTGCTGAGCTGTTTGAAGGACATTTCCTGGGGTTTTATGTACACCGGTCTGTATATGCTGGCGAACTTCCCCTGGTTTTGTGCTGTCACAGGGGATGTTATGTTGTCTCCTGTCTGGACAACAATCGAGTTCCTCCACAACATTCTGACCCCGTGTGTTCCATTCGCCCTGATTCTGCTGCTCAATGTTCTCACCGTCAGACACATTGTCCTGAGCAGCAGGGCCCGCAGGAGACTCCGGGCTCACAGCAGTGGGCACAGTCCCAGAGACCCAGAGATGGAGAGTCGGAGGAAATCCATCATTTTACTCTTTATTATCTCGGCCAATTTCATCCTGTTATGGTCAACGTTAATGGTTTATTCTATATGGTGGCGGATGCGGAATCTAGGGTATTACTCTGTACGGTTAGATGCTTATGTTCGGGAATTGGGCTTCATGCTGCAGCTCCTGAGTTGCTGCACAAACACTGCGATTTACGCTGTGACACAGACTCAGTTCAGACAGCAGTTGAAGAATGTGCTGAAAGTTCCCCTTAGTTCAATTGTTCAATTCATTAAAGCCTGAGAGGAACCCCCATCCACACGGCATCTCTCTCCTCGCACTACCGGTAAAACTGACCATCCCCAGCCAGCCTCACCCTGATTTACCATTCTGCTTTACCAGGAGGGACTATCGGTGGGTAGGTGTGTCTCCCCCATGGCCAATCAGCAGGGTCAGTGGGACTCCACCATGACCGATCAGCTGGGTCAGTGTGACTACCCCACGGCCGATCAGCTGGGTCTGTGTGACTCCCCCATGGCCGATCAGTTGGGTCACTGTGACTCACCCATGGCCCATCAGCTGGGTGTGTGTGACTCCCCGATTGCCGATCAGCTGGGAGTGTGCTTCCCACAATTCCCCATCAGCTGGGTGTGTGCTTCCCCCAATTGCCGACCAGCTGGGTATGTGCCTCCGCCATGGCCGATCAGCTGGGTGTGTGTGACCCCCCAATGCCGATCACCTGGGCAAGTGTCTCCGCCATGGCCGATCAGTTGGATGTGTGCCTACCCCCCATTTCCGATCAGCTGGGCGTGTGCCTCACACTTAAACACAGTCTGTGCAGCAGTATGTGCCCCAGATAGAGGCACAGGCAGAGACACAGACAGACACAGAGACACAGACAGAGACACAGACAGAGATACAGACAGAGACACAGATAGAGTCAGGGACACAGACAGAGACACAGACAGAGACATAGACACAGGCAGAGACAAAAACAGAGAGACATACAGAGGCTGAGACGGACACACATACAGAGACACAGACAGAGATACAGAGACAAACAAAAACACCGACACAGACAGAGAAAGAGACACAGACAGAAACACAGGCAGCGACACAGGCAGAAACACAGGCAGAGACACAGGCACAAACACAGGCAGAGACACAGACAGAGACACAGACAGAGACTCAGACACAGACACAGGCAGAAACACAACAGAGTCACAGACAGAAACACAACAGAGTCACAGACAGAAACACAACAGAGTCACAAACACAGACAGAGACACAGACACATACACAGGCACAGACAGAGACACAGAAATAGACAGAGACACAGACAGAGACACAGACAGAGACACAGGCAGGGACACAGACAGAGACACAGACACAGGCACACACAGACACAGAGGGAGAAAATAACACAGGCAGAGACACAGACAGAAACGCAGATTAAGGGACACAGACAGAGACACAGACAGAGACATAGACTCACACAGAGACCCCCTACTGACACCCATACTGAGACACAGACACAGATACAGACACCGACACGATACAGACAGACACGGACAGAGACACAGACAGAGGCATAGAAATACACAGAGCCCCAGACAGAGACGCATACACAGACAGAGGAAGAGACAGAATCACTGATAGAGACACACACGCAGACAGAGACAGAGACTCAGACAGAGACAGGGACACAGACAGAGTCACATACGCAGACAGAGAGACAGTCAGCGACACAGACACAGGCAGAGACATAGGTAGAAACGCAGACAGATACAGAGACACAGACAGTGATACCCATACTGAGACACATGCACGGACAGAGACACAGACACAGACACGGACACAGACACAGAAAGCGACACAGACAGAGACACAGACAGAAACACAGACATATACAGAGACCCAGACAGAGACACAGTCAGAGACACAGCCACTGACACAGACAGAGACACGGACAGAGAAAGAAACAGAATCACAGACAGAGTCACAAACACAGACAGAGGGAGAGACACAGGCAGAGAGAGAGACATGGACAGAGACACAGCAACTGACATAGATAGGGACACAGGCAGAGACACAGACACAGGCAGAGAGCCAGTCAGCGACACAGACATAGACACAGACACAGACAGAGACAGATACACGGGCACAGGCAGTGACACAGACAGAGACTCAGGGGCAGACAGAGACACAGTCACAGATATAGACAGAGACACAGGCATAGACAGAGAAACAGCCAGAAACACAGACAGAAACGCAGACAGATTCAGAGACACAGACAGAGATACAGACAGTGACTGAGACTCACACAGAGACCCATACCGAGACCCATACCGAGACACAGCCACAGATGCAGACACCGACACAGACAGAAACACAGACAGAAACACAGACAGGGACATAGAAATACACAGCGACCCAGACAGAGACACAGACAGACACACAGACAGAGACAAAGGCACTGAAACAGTCAGATACACAGACAGAGGAAGAGACAGAATCAGAGATAGAGACAGAAACACTGACAGAGACACAGATAGATACACAGACAGAGACACAGACAGAGACAGACTCACAGACAGAGGCACAGACACTGACACAGACAGAGACACAGACAGAGACATAGATACAGGCAGAGACAAAAACAGAGAGACATACAGAGGCTGAGACGGACACACATACAGAGACACGGACAGAGATGCAGAGACAAACACAAACACCGACACAGACAGAGAAAGAGACACAGACAGAAACACAGACAGCGACACAGGCAGAACACAGGCAGAGAGACAGGCACAAACACAGGCAGAGACACAGACAGAGACACAGACGGAGACTAAGACACAGACACAGGCAGAAACACAACAGAGTCACAGACAGAAACACAACAGAGTCACAGACAGAAACACAACAGAGTCACAAACACAGACAGAGACACAGACACATACACAGGCACAGACAGAGACACAGACGGAGACTCAGACACAGACACAGGCAGAAACACAACAGAGTCACAGACAGAAACACAACAGAGTCACAGACAGAAACACAACAGAGTCACAAACACAGACAGAGACACAGACACATACACAGGCACAGACAGAGACACAGAAATAGACAGAGACACAGACAGAGACACAGACAGAGACACAGGCAGGGACACAGACAGAGACACAGACACAGGCACGCACAGACACAGAGGGAGAAAATAACACAGGCAGAGACACAGACAGAAACGCAGATTAAGGGACACAGACAGAGACACAGACAGAGACATAGACTCAAACAGAGACCCCCTACTGACACCCATACTGAGACACAGACACAGATACAGACACCGACACGATACAGACAGACACGGACAGAGACACAGACAGAGGCATAGAAATACACAGAGCCCCCGACAGAGACGCATACGCAGACAGAGGAAGAGACAGAATCACTGATAGAGACACACACGCAGACAGAGACAGAGACTCAGACAGAGACAGGGACACAGACAGAGTCACATACGCAGACAGAGAGACAGTCAGCGACACAGACACAGGCAGAGACATAGGTAGAAACGCAGACAGATACAGAGACACAGACAGTGATACCCATACTGAGACACATGCACGGACAGAGACACAGATACAGACACGGACACAGACAGCGACACAGACCGAGACACAGACAGAAACACAGACATATACAGAGACCCAGACAGAGACACAGTCAGAGACACAGCCACTGACAAAGACAGAGACACGGACAGAGAAAGAAACAGAATCACAGACAGAGTCACAAACACAGACAGAGGGAGAGACACAGGCAGAGAGAGAGACATGGACAGAGACACAGCAACTGACATAGATAGGGACACAGGCAGAGACACAGACACAGGCAGAGAGCCAGTCAGCGACACAGACATAGACACAGACACAGACAGAGACAGAGACAGATACACGGGCACAGGCAGTGACACAGACAGAGACTCAGGGGCAGACAGAGACACAGTCACAGATATAGACAGAGACACAGGCATAGACAGAGAAACAGACAGAAACACAGACAGAAATGCAGACAGATTCAGAGACACAGCGAGAGATACAGACAGTGACAGAGACTCACACAGAGACCCATACGGAGACACAGCCACAGATGCAGACACCGACACAGACACAGACAGAAACACAGACAGAAACACAGACAGGGACATAGAAATACACAGCGACCCAGACAGGGACACAGACAGACACACAGACAGAGACACAGGCACTGAAACAGTCAGAGACACAGACAGAGGAAGAGACAGAATCAGAGATAGAGACAGAAACACTGACAGAGACACAGATAGAGACACAGACAGAGACACAGACAGAGACACAGACAGAGACAGACTCACAGACAGAGGCACAGACACTGACACAGACAGTGACACAGGCACAGACACAGACACATACAGAGAGACAGTCGGCGACACAGACATAGACAATGACACAGGCACAGGCAGAGACTCAGGCCCAGACACAGACACAGACACATATATAGACAGAGACACAGACCGAGACACAGACAGAGACAGAGAAACAGAAAGAAACACAGACAGAATCACATGCAGGGACAGAGACAGAGACACAGACACAGACAGAAAGACAGTCGGCGACACAGGCATAGACATAGACAGTGGCACAGGCACAGACAGAGACACAGGCAGAGACTCAGGCCCAGATAGAGCCACAGACACAGATATAGACAGAGACACAGACAGAGATAAAGAAACAGAAAGAAACACAGACAGAATCATAGACAGACACAGACTCACACAGAGGCACAGACACAGACAGAGACACAGGCAGAGACACACACGGAGACACAGACACCGACAGAGACACATACAGAGACACAAACAGAGACAGAGACACAAACACAGACAGAAACAAATACAGAGTCACAGTCCAAGATAGAAACACAGACATCCTCACAGAAACACACAGAGACACAGACAGATACACAGGCTCAGACAGGGACACAGGCATAGATAGAGACACACACACAGACACAGGCAGATACACAGACAGAGACACAGACAGAGACACAGACAGAGACGCAGACACAGACAGACTCAGACAGAGAGAGAAAAAGACACAGGCAAAGACATAGACAGAAACGCAGACAGATTCAGAGACACAGACAGAGACACAGGCAGAGATAAAAACCCACACAGAGACCCATACTGAGACCCATACACAGACAGAGACACAGATACAGACACCGACACAGACACAGACAGAGACACAGAAAGAATCATATACATACACAGAGTCCCAGGCAGAGACAGAGACAGAGATACAGACAGAGACAAGTACACTTACACAGACAGGGACACAGACAGAGACACAGAAACAGACAGAGAGACAGTAAGCGGCACAGACATAGACACAGATAGATACACAGGCACAGCCAGAGACAGAAACCCAGGCACAGACAGAGACCCAGACATAGATATAGACAGAGACACAGGCAGAGACACAGCAGAGACAGAGAAAAAGACATAAACACAGACAGGATCACAGACAGAGAGACAGACAGAGGGAGTCACACAGATACATGCAGAGACACAGACAGAAACAGTGACACAGACAGATGCATAGACAGAGACACAGATAGAGACGCAGATACAGACACAGACACGGACACAGGTACAGACCGAGACACAGACACAGACACAGAGAGCGAGACACAGACACAGACACAGGGACAGACAGAACACAGACACAGACCAAGACACAGACTGAGGCACAAACAGAGACACAGACAGAGAAAGAGACAGAATCACAGACAGCGACACAAACACATACAGAGACAGAGACACAGACAGAGACACAGACATGGAAAGAGGCACGGACAGAGACAGAGACATAGACACAGGCACAGACAGAAACACAGACAGAGGCACAGGCACAGGCACAGGCAGAATAGCGAAACATGTTAAGCAATGGGTTAAGTGTTAAGTAATGCATGAAGAGACATTGCAATTAGTTGTCTCATTTATGTTAAGTATCCAATGATTGACACTGATATGTAAAGGGGCTTAAGGTGGCCCTTGTGTCAGGTGGTGTGTTGTTGGAGTTTTGTGCAGAGGTTGTGGAAGTGAAATAAATTGTGTTTTGGTGAAAAGGAACAGAAATTCTGACTCTTCATACAACGGTAATTAAAACGTACAGCAACGGTAGCAGAGGACGGTAGCTGTGCAAATGTGAAGGTTTGAAAGATACAACTTTTCCTGATCAAACCAAGGAGTGAGTGAGAAGGAAAAAAAAAACATGGCTGAACCCAGGATAAAGATGGCTGGATATGACTATCCCCCCTTATTTTCTGAAAGGAAACTTACGACCAATGGAGAAGTGCAGTAATTATGTGGACTCAGGTAGACAAAACAAGGTATGGCATTGGCTCTTTCTCTATCTTAGGACAGTAAAATCCGAAGCTTTCTGTGCTGGAATTGGAAGAGTTAGACTCAGAAAAATGTCTGGAGACTCTATTACAGTATATGGATAAGATTTACAAGAACAATGACTTGTTAAGTGCGTATGAAGCACGGTCGGATTTTGATAAGTTCCGGAAAATAGAGGAATTATCCATAGAAGACAATATTATGGAATTTGGAAGACTACATAAAAGGCTGAAGAAACTCAACCTGGAATTTCCACAGTCTGTGTTGGCCTTTAAATTACTTGACTGTGCTAGAGTGAGCAACATGGATAGGCTCCTGGTTTTGACAGGAGTTCAGTTGACGGATGAGGTTACTTTATTCGATCAGATGACAAAAGCTTTAAAGAAGTTACTGCGGAAACATTCGATTCCGATGGCTCTGATGACTGAAATAGGTCGGTCTGCTATTAAGCAGTATATGGAAGATACACTACTTACAGGATAGCGAAACTGTACGGCTACGAACAAGGCCCAAGAGTATAGAAGGCGATAGAGACAAGGAAACTATGAAGACAGAACCCCAGTTAGAACCTACAATAGGAAGATGAATCCCAGAAATACACGGGGCATGATAAATCGATGTTTTCGATGTGACTCTCAATACCATTATCTCTTCAACTGTCCAAAACGTTATGATAGAGTGTTTGAAGCGAAACATGACACGGAAGAGTCAGAAGAGGAAAAAGATAGTGTTCAGAGAGAAGACATTGTCCTATTAACAAGCAGTTTTACGCCGGTAATGAGGGTGTTGGTTGTAGAATCCTTCAATTGTGCTGTATTGGACAGTGGCTGCACATCTACTGTCTGTGGAATTGATTGGTTAAAATGTTACCTGGACTTCTTGAATGCTAAAAGTCGTAACAATGTTAAGAAATTTGAAAATTCCACAAGCTTCAGGTTTGGGGATGATAATACTCTGAAGTCGCTGAAAAGAGTGGTGCTCCCTTGCAATATTGCCGGAGTGAATCATTTCATCAGCACGGATGAATGTTGTATCAAGTGAGATACCTTCGCTTCTGAGCAAACTGTCGATGAAGAAAGCACACATGAAACTGGATAAGGCAACAGTTTTGGGAAAGACAGTGGACTGACAATTTACACATTCGGGCACTATTGTATTCCATTGCTGACAAATAATATTTCAAGTAGAGTGGTTAAGGATGTGTTAATGGCAGTTGAAAATGTGACTTTCGCTGATAAAAAGTTTGTTGTATTAAAACTGCAAAGGCAATTTGCACATCCGTCTCCTTGGAGGCTGAAAGTTTTATTAACGGATGCAGGGGTAAGGGATGGAGACTATACTAAACTGATAGAACATGTTAATGATTGCTGTGAAGTTTGCAGGAAGTACAGAAGGACACCAGCACGACCGATAGTAACCCTACCTTTCGCCAGAGATTTTAACGACATTGTGGCTGTGGACCTTCAGATCTGGGATAAGGCCATTTTTCCGAAAGGACAACTAGCAAACGTTGGTACAAAGGTGACATACTTGCCTGAAGGGTCCAGTCAATGGAATGATGCAACAGTTATTAGAGCAGGGAAGACCACTGGAAAGTATACACATTGGTTGAATGTATAGCATTCAGGGGAGGGAGTTAAGACAATGGATTGGGAACATGAAGTTCAAAAATGGATGTCACAAAAACGCAGTGCCAGTTCAGATAGTACATCGGTTAGTCAACAGGTCCGCAGGAAAAGGTCGAGAATTTTGAAAGGACATCCCATAGCAGATAGGAAAGATCAAGCAGTAACATTTAGGACACGTTACCAGGCGGGACAGGAGTCGTAGTTTATCAAGGTCTCGGAACATGAGTAAGACTACGAATACTAATAGCAGTAGAAGCCCACATGCACGTGAGATTTTGGTGGCTTCCAATCAATTATATGAAAAGTTAAACAGCAAGAACTGCATAGTTGGAGTGAATTTGGGGTATACACGGAAGTACCGGATAGGGGACAAAGAGCTCTGTCCCACAGATGGATTTTAACAGAAATGTTTCTTCCGGATGGAACTTACAAGGCAAAGGCCAAGCTTGTGGCAAGGGGATTTGGAGAAAGCTGAGAAGATCAGGATGTAAGGGTAGATTCACCTAAAGCAGGAAAGGTTAATTTTAAAGATCTTCTTTTAGCCACAAAGGCATGGGAATGCAAATCTATAGATATGAAAGCTGCCTTCTTGCAAGGGCATCTTCTCCAGAGAGACATTTTTCTCCGTCCTCCAAAAGAAGCAGCTAACACAGAAGGGGCATTCTGGAAGTTGAACACATGTGTATGTGGTTTAAATGTCGCATCTGGAGTCTGGTATTTTTCGGTAAGGTCAGTTTTGTTAAAGTTAGGCTGGTACCAGTTGAAAGTAGATCCGGTAATGTTTTACTGGCACTATAAAGGAAACCTGTCTGGCATCTTTATGAAGCATGTCAAATAAATTTTGTGGGGTGGGTCTAGTGATTTTGAAACTTTTGTAACCTCTGGTTTGAGGAAAGAATTCAGGGTCGGAAGTCAGGCTTCCGGTGCATTTAAATATATTGGACTGGAAATCGGACAGACTAAGTTAGGGGCAAATTTACGGCAGCAATCTTATTTGGAAAGCATCAGCCCAAAAGCAATTAGTCGTGACCGGGTTTCACAAAAAGATGCAAGGTTTCAAAGATGGAAAAGAGTAACTGCAAAGTTTAATTGGGCTACTGAATTGGTTAGATAGACAGACTAGACCGGACGTGAGTTTTGATGTCTTAGAGTTGAGTACAAAAATGAATGATCCCAAAGTGGAAGACATAATAAGAGCAAATAAAGCGTTTGGCCAAACTAAAAATGCAGGAGTGTGTTTTGATGTTCCCGATTTTAGGTGACCTTAAGCACTTGAAACTCATAGTTTATAGTGATGCGTCCTGTGCAAATCAAGCACAGGAGGTTTTATAATTTTCCTATTTGGGAACAATGGTAAATGTTGTCTTCTTGTGTGGGAAAAAAAGAAAATAAGGAAAGTGGTCGAAGTACTTTGGCTGCTGAGACGTTAAGCTTTGTAGGGGCGGTGGATATGGCCTTTTATATATCTCAGATATTGACAGAAATGTAACTTTTGGATATTATTAATGAAGGGCGCCTTTTTCTGTGATTTTTTCTTCTTCCAAAAAAAAAGAATTTGAAAAGAAAGGTGGGGGGGGGGGAGATTTGCGTATGTGTTTTTGAGTTTATTTAAATTTTGTTTTCACCTAATTATTTTTTTCTCGAAGGAAGGGGAGACTGTTAAGTAATGGGTTAAGTGTTAAGAAATGCATTAAGAGACATTGCAATTAGTTGTCTCATTTATGTTAAGTATCTAATGATTGACACTGATATGGAAAGGGATTTCAGGTGGCCCTTGTGTCAGGTGGTGTGTTGTTGGAGTTTGCAGAGGCTGTGGAAGTGAAATAAATGGTGTTTGGTGAAAAGGAACAGGACTTCTGACTCGTCATACAACGGTAACTAAATCGTATAACATATACAGCCTCAGAACAAAGAACAAAGACACGTACAGCACAGGAACAGGCCCTTCGGCCCTCCTAGCCCGTGCCGACCATGCTGCCCGACTAAACTACAATCTTCTACACTTCCTGGGTTCGTATCCATCTATTCCCATCCTATTCATGTAAATAGGAAATACATCCCTGGTCTTGTATTCCAGCCCCCTTGACATTAATGTTAATATTGCATTTGCCGTCTTAACTGATCCCTGAACCTGCACATTAACCTTAAGAGAATCGTAAACAAGGACTTCCAAGACCCTTTGTGCTTCTGATTTCCTCAGCATTTCCCCATTTAGAAAATAGTCTATGTCTACATTCCTCCTTCCAAAGAGCATAAGCTCACACTTTTCCACATTGTATTTAATCTGCCACTTTATTTCCCACTTTCATAGCCTGTCCAAGTCCTTCTGCAGCCCGCTTACTTCCTCAATATTACCTGCCCTCTACAGATCTTTGTTTTATCTGCAAAGTTAGCAAGAGTGCCTTCAGTTCCTTCTTCCAGATCATTAATGTATATTGTGACATGTTGTGGTCCCAGTTCATACCCCTGAGGCACACCGCTAGTCACCGGCTACTATCCTGAAAAAGACCCCTTTATCCGCACTCTCTGCCTTCTACCAGTCAGTCAATCCTCTATCCATTCCAGGATCTTACCCTTAATACCTTGGGCTCACAATTTATTTAACAGTCTCCTACGTGGCATATTGTCAAAGGCCTTCTGGAAATCGAAATAAATCATATCCACTGCTTCTCCTTTATCTAACATCCTTGTTAACTCCTCAAAGAACTCTAACAGATTTGTCAGACAGGTCCTCTCTTTGACAACGCCGAGCTTACTCAGTCCTATTTTACCATGCTCTTCCAAGTACTCCGTGATCTCATCCTTAATAATGGACTCTAAAATCTTACCAATGACCGAGGTCAGGCTAACCGGCCTATAATTTCCCGTCTTCTGCCTCCCTCCCTTCTTAAACAGCGGTGCTACATTCGCCACTTTCCAGTCCTCTGGGACCCTTCCTGCCTCCAGTGATTCCTGAAAAATCATCACTAATGCCTCCACAATCTCCTCAGCTATCTCGTTTAGGACCCTGGGGTGTAGTCCAACTGGTCCGGGTGATTTAGCCACCTTCAGATCTTTCAGTTTGCCCAGAATCTTCTCCTTAGTAATGGTCACTGCAGTCACCTCTGTCCCCTGGTTCTCCTGGATCTCCGGCATCCCACTGGCGTCTTCCACCGCGAAGACTGATGCAAAGTAACTATTCGGTTCATCTGCCATTTCTTTGTTTCCTGTTATTAACTCTCCAGCCACGTTTTTCAGTGGTCCAATGTCTATTTTTGCCTCTCTCTGACCTTTTATATGTTGAAAGAAACTCTTCCTTTTATATTACTAGCTAACTTGCACTCATATGTCATCTTCTCCCCCCTTATTGCTTTTTTAGTTGTCCTCTCGTCACTTCTGAATGATTCCCAATCCTCTGGCTTCCCAGTAATACTCGCCACTTTGTCTGCTTTCTCTTTAGCTTTTATTCTGTCCTTGACATCCCTCGTCAGCCATGGATGCCTTTTCCTCCCCTTAGCATGTTTCCTCCTCCTTGGGATGCATTTCCCTTGTGACTCCCCAATAACCACCCAAAACTTCTGCCATTGCGTTTCCAATGTCTTCCCTGCTGGGCTCCTTCTCCAATCAACTCTGGGCAGCTCCTCCCTCATGTCTTTGTAGTTATCCCTATTTAATTGTAGTACCGTTAAATCTGATTGCAGCTTCTCGCTCTCAAACTGCAGGGTAAATAATATCATATTGTGGTCTCTGCTGCCTAAGGGTTCCTTCACGTTAAGTTCCCGAGTCAAGTCTGCCTCATTACACATCACCAAATCCAGAATTGCCTGTTCCCTAGTGGGCTCTACAACACGCTGCTCCAAAAAACCATCTCTTAAACATTGCACAATTTCCTTTTCTTGGGGTCCACTACCAACCTGATTTTCCCAGTTCACCTGCATATTGAAGTCCCCCATGATCATTGTAGTATTGCCTTTTTTACACGCCTTTTCTATCTCCTGATTTATTTTCTTCCTCACATCCTGACTACTGCTAGGGGGCCTGTACATAACCCCATCAGGGTCTTTTTACCTTTGCGATTCCTCAACTCTTTTGCAACTTCAATTGCATGCGGGTAAAGTGGATCTGGGACCTGTGCTGAGGGCTCTCTTTCAAGCATCCACGGCATCCGTGTGCTGTGGAAGCCATTCCCAAGGTGCCTGCTTATTGAGAAGTTCGGATAGGGGTGCTGCATTTGTAGCGAATCCATCGATATGGTTTCGGCAATAGCCAACCAGTCCTAAAAATGACCGGGGGGCTGTTACGTTATGGGGAAGGGACAATTTGACGATCGAATCAATTTTCCTTTGCTCGATCTCGCGTTTACCATGTGTGATTACTTTACCCAAGTCAGCCACTTTTTCTTGCAAAATCTGGGCCTTCTTGGGGTTGACTTTACATCCAATCTGTTTTAGGAGTACTATGAGTTCGGCGAGAAGAGAAATGTGCTCTCCTTTTGTGTCTGTCATCTACATACTGGACCAGACAATCGGGGCGGGAAAATGTTGCTAGTCCATTTGCCAGCTGTCGGTGGAAAATGGAGGGGGAGTTGTGGACTCCTTGTGGAAGGCACGTCCACGTATACTTTTGTCCCTGGAATGTAAAGGCGAATTTCTATTGGCCCGCTTTATCCAACGGAATGGACCAAAAGCCGTTGCTAATGTCCAAAACCGAAAAAGGTTTTGACTGGAGTCCCTGTTTGAGCATGGTCTCGGGACGCGTGGCAACCGTGGGGGCTGCTACTGCGGTTACTTTGTCCAGTTCCGGTAATAAATGGTCAGTCTCCATGATCCATCCGGTTTCCTGATGGGCCAAATCGGTGCGTTATTTGTGGAGGCTACTGATTGGAGTACGCCTTGATCAAGCAAACTCTCTGTTACCTTTGAGATTTCTCCCTCTGCCTCTTGGGGAAAACCATATCGCTTTTGGGGTCGGGGTTGGGACCTGTAATGTTCACTAAGTCAGCTATCTTGCCACAGTCGTGCTTGTGCTGTGCAAATGCTGCTTTGTGTTGCTGCAGGACTCCCCTAACCTATTTGTCCTGACTAATGGCTCGAGGGTCGAACCAGAAGTCTCCTCCTGAGCTAATCCTGTTTTCATAGCGTCCAACGGTGAGCGTGGCGGGGGCTCGTGCTGCCTTTGGCATTCTCCATACACATTTATTAACTGGAACAAAAGAGAGGTTGTGGGAGCTCATAAAATCGATTCCTAGGATGTGTTCAACTGTCTGGGGTAGATCGACCAAAACTACGGGGTGTTTAGTTGTAATGTTCCCTATTTGTATCGCTACAGGGGCTGTGATGTGTCCGTGTTGTAAGTGACCTGTAAAGCCGCTGAGTGTGATGGTGTCAGTTGTGGGCCACGTGTCTGGCTGAAACACCGTGGAGGAATTGAGCGGGACCCTCCTGTGTCCCAAATAAATTCTACGGGGTGTCCCCGGACTTTGCTTGCTACGACCGGTCTACCGGACTTGTCCCAAAGGGTGTCGCAGACCCAAGTTGGGGAGCCCGAACACCGTCAGTCGGTGCCGTTCAGGTCTATGTTCTCTGAACGGGCGCTAACGCTATAGATTGGCTTTGCCCTATTCCTATTTAGGGTGCCTTGCTGTTTGTTTCTCTGCTGCTTTTGGGATGCGTTGCTCTCTCGTGCAAAGTGTCCTAATTGGGCGTTGCGTGTCCTGGTAGGCCTTATCGTATTGGGTCTGAAAACTACTCAAGTGGGCGAGACAAGACTGGTGTGCAAACTTGGCATCACCCACCTCTCTGTCCCTCGCTGCTAACTGTTCTCTGCAATCTTTATTCTCTTTCTCAAACTCGCTCACATCTCCCTCACTATTTCTGACTCTCTTCTCAATCTCTCTCCGGAGCGTCCTAACGACCTCCGCTGTGCCTCGTAATTGTGCCAAGCAGGACACGATTGCCATCGGCTTGCGAGCTTTTCCCAAGCTCTTCTTGTGGATCTCTGTCAGGTTCTCCCACCAAGTATGTCCTATACTCCCGGGACCTGTTTCGTCATTCACGCAGGCTTCGATCCAAGGGGCCATCCTTTCCCTTTCAGGTACTTTCTGATTTCCTCTTCCCATACGGGACACTGTCCTACTCTACTGGTCGCTGCGACCTCGAATTCCTGGGGGTTCATAATGCGTTCCATTGCCTTCATTGCCATTTTCTCTATCTGAGTTCTGTACTGAATTTGGAAGAGGGGGTGAAAGAGTGGTGATGTAAACACGGGTACGGCTTCCGCTATTTTCCGGCCGACAAAATTCCCGACAGTTGTCCGCAACAAAATGTCTCAGGTTTACCTTAAATCCTTGTTAGTACGCACGCATTAACCCACTTCCGAATCTCGGAGGTTTGGTCAGTATTGTTCTCACACTTGTGGCTTTGCTGTTTCCAATTGGATTCTAATTCAAATTTGGGTTCTCTCGGAGTGAGCCGGCCACTTCTAAGTCGAGTCCCACCGGAGTCGCAAATAAATGTTGCTAATTGTGTTTCTCTTTATTAGGCTCAGAAGATGGCGGCCAATATGGTCGCCACTCTTAATTCTAATTACGTTTCGCGCTAGAGTCTCCAGGTATCTCTCGATACCGCCGCAAGTTTCAAAACCGAATACTGATCAAAGACTCGATACACCAGTTAGTAAGTTCAAACTCAATGCTCATTTATTTACACACAGTCAAATATACTCATGCACAAAACTCGACAGTCTAGACTATCACTACTGCTAAAGCCTATACTTAGCTTCAGGCGCCCACTCAGTCAGAGGAACAATGGCCGTTGTTCGGTTCTGCATCTGCTGGGGTTGAACTGAAATGGAATAACAGCTAGGAGCATCTGTCTGGTAGCGTGCATCGACCTTGGACTTACTTGTTCTGGTGCAGCTGTTGGGCAGGTCTCTCCTCAGTGAGAGCCGGAGCCAAGAGAATGATTCTCTCTTGGGGGATCCCTCTCATACCCAAAGGGGCTTTGCGCGCTTTTAGGCGGGCCATGAACTTGGCCCCAATTAATTGGGCAGCTTCTCAATCGTTCCTATTGATTTCTTCCAATAAAGGGGTGGGTGCCCTAGGTGGCCGTTGGCCTGCGTTATTCTCCTCTCCTCTGGCGCCGGGGTGTTTGCCTTGGTATTGTTCACTTAAATGTTACTCTTTTGTCCCCAGGGGTGGCTCATTAGTATTGTGATGGTTTTGCAGTTTCGGTCTTGACAGGGAGCTGCGGCCCCAATCAACAGACAAACCCTGCACCTGCTTTCTTTCTCAGTATTGTCCATTTTCCCTGCATTCTTTGCAGTGTCCATTGTGTAATCGGGACGTGGCCATCCCAGATGGCTACAACCTGCATTTTGAAGTCCCACATGATCATTGTAATATTGCCTTTTTTACATGCCTTTTCTATCTCTTGATTTATTTTCTACCCCACATACTGACTACTGCTAGGGGGCCACTACATAACTCCCATCAGGGTCTTTTTACCTTTGCGATTCCTCAACTCTACCCACAGAGATTCTATGCCTTCTGATCCTATATCGCTCCTTGCTATCGATTTAACTTCATTCCTAACTAACAATGCGACCCGCCCCCTTTGCCATCTGCCTATCCTTTCGATCGGACAAATATCCTTGTCTGTTCAGATCCCATGTTTAGATCCCAGCCCTGATCCCCTTGCAGCCACGTCTCTGTGATGCCCACAACATCGTAACGGCCAATTTCAATGTGCGCAATAAGCTCATTTACCATGTTCCGTATACTGCGCGCATTTAGGTACAACACCCTCAGTCCTGCTTTGACCACCTCCCTTCTCACACTTGTCACCTTTTTGCTCTGCCTGAGGGTGATGTTGTTCTATTATTTTTGTTCTCCATTTCCCCTTCAGATATGACACTTTGTAACCTAACACTCTGTTTCTCACCCCCTGCCATACTCGTTTAAATCCTCTAGTTTTAGCATCAACTACTTCCTGTGGTAATGAATTCCACAGGCTCACCACTCTTTGTGTGCAGAAATGTATCCTTATCTCTGTCTGAAATGGTTTACCCTGAATCCTCAGACTGTGACCCCTGGTTCTGGACACACCCATCATTAGTAACATCTTCCCTGCACCTACCCTGTACTGTTCTGTTAGATTTTTATAAGTCTCTATGAGATCCTCCCTCATTCTTCTGAAGTCCGGCGAGAACAATCCCAACCTGGTCAATATCTCCTCATATGACAGTCCCACCATCCCTGGAATCAGTCTGGTAAACCTTCGCTGCACTCCCTCGAGACCAAGAACATCCTTCCTCAGAGAAGGAGACCAAAAACTTCACACAATACTCCAAGTGTGGCGTCACCAAGGCCCTGTACAATTGCAGCAACACATCCCTGCTTCTGTACTAACCCTAACCCCATCCCTAACCCTAAAGATGCTGCTGCTTTTCAATTGCTGCACTAACACATTTATTTATTTGGTGACTCTGTCCAAGTTCAGGGAGTAGGTCAACAAAGCGATGAAATATCTATCCCATCACATCAATTATTCAATTCACAAAGAAACATAACAGTAGCCCATTGGCGGACTCCATGGTTCCTGGACTGCAACACTCATCCTCAAACCCATCAGGGAGTTCCTCCTTGTGATCCGCAGCCGCCTCAGGGAATCTTGGAGCACTGCTATTGTGAATGGAAATCCACCTCTGCCAATCAAACATCCGGCCTGGGTTCTCTGAGCCCCTGATTCTCCGGTCTGCTGAGTGGCTCCGCCATGTCGCGTGGTGCCGGCGACGCTTGCGCGGACCCGCGGCCGGAAGTGCAGGGCCCCGCAGCGGCAGCAGGAATTGTGTGGAACACTCCGGGGCCCTGCTAGCCCCCTTAAAGTCGGAGAATCATTCCGGACTTTTTGGGGAAAAGTGCTGAGGGATTCGCCCCCAGTTTCTGGTGGGCATCTCTCTGAGGCAGTCTGTCGACCAATGCAAAGTGCTGAACTGTGGAATTATGAATTTGTGTGTTGTCACGTGCACCGTGGGACAGTGAAAAGTATTGTTCTGTGTCCCGTTCAGACACATCATTCCACACATATAAAAATACATTAGACTTACAGAAATCCACAATGAAAATACATCGGCACAGGCATCGGGTGAAGCATACAAGCCGGGAGTCTCCCTATTGGGGACTAAGACCTCACAACGGCGGGAAAACTGGCGCCAACCAGTCAGGCGTCTACAGACCACGGAGGGGTTGGCGCCCCTCCAGCTGGTGACAAAGGGCCGGCTTGATTTCGTGCATGCGCAGATTGGCTGGCGTATTTTGGCGCATGCGCGGGAGGTTCTCTTCTCCTAGCCGGCCATGGCGCAGCACTACAGAAAGGAGTGCCCCCACAGAACAAGCCCGCCCACAGATTGGTGGGCCCCGATCGCAGGCCAGGCCACCGTGGGTCGGATCCCCCCCCCCCCCCCCCCCCCCCCCCACTCCGGCGAGGACCACCCATGCATACTCACCTGCCAGGTCCTGCCGCTGCGTGCGTTGAGTGATTCACGCCGGCGGGACTGGACATAAATAGACGGCCGCTCGGCCCACCGGATTCCGGAGAATCGCCGGAGGGGGGCGGGGGGGGGGGGGGGGGCTGCCAATGGCGCCCGATTGGCGTGGTGGGAATCCCGTCCCCGCCCGAAATACATCATGGGAGAATACGCAAGCTGGCTCCGGGGCGGCGGCGTGGGATTCGCGGCAACGCCCCCCCCCCCCCCCCCCCCCGGGGATACTCTGACTCGGCTTGAGATCGGAATATCCCGCCCACGGAGTGCAGAACGACTCAGTGTGCAGATTTGTGAAGAGATCAGATCTGTCCATAGAGTCATGTATTATATCTCACCTTCTCTCCTTTAATACATGTTAATTATTCTGTTCAAAGCTGATTCTTGAGAATCTGTTCAGTAACTTCCATCCATGTGCTGAAACAGAAAGAAACATTTTGCATCTATTAAGATGGTTTGCACCCTAGCATCTGACGTGCCAATAACAACATCAGCTGGGATGGTAACACAAGTATGGAGAATGGAATAAAAAGCTGAAGGTTCCGTGCAAGTACCCTCACTATTTATGGACCATTGTGCTCCACAATTAAACTCACCACAAAGCTTTTAATATTTTTTAATACCTTTTCAAATTGTGGGGGGAAAAAAACTGAAGTGACGTCTCAGTAAAGCTGTGACCTGATTGGCTGGTAGGAAATCTGTTAAATTTAAAAATGAATATCATTGGAAAACTAATTAAATCTGCCGGTAGAGGAGTAACTAAACCTGAGGGCAGAGATTAGGATTTAGCATCTAAAATGTGCAGTAATAATCTAGCACCAGGGCCGTATAGTTAATTGTAACTTGATCTAACAATAATTTAAGTATTTATTTTAAATTAATTAACTAGTGCTTAAATGTCAATCAGTGGGGTGCAGTGCTGTAACTGTGAAGTGTGGGAGATCTGTGATGCTAAAAAGCAGGACCTCTGTGGTTGTAATCTCAGGATTGCCCCCTGTGCCACGTGCCAGTGAGGCTAGAAAGAGGAGGATAGTGCAACTAAACACGTGGCTAAACTGGTGGTGTAGGAGGGGGTGTTTCAGGTTTCTGGACCATTGGGATCTCTTCCGGGGCATATCTGTACAAGAAGGACGGGTTGCATTAAATGGAGAGGCACCAATATTAAGACAGTCGTGAGAAAGGATATTAGCTCTGACAATGTGGAATCTGTATGGGTAGAGCTGAGAAATACCAAGGGACAAAACACATTAGTGGGTGTCATATATAGACCCCCAAACTGCAGTGGTGAGGTTGGGAATGGCATTAAACACAAAATTAGAGATGTATGTAATAAGGGAATATTGGTGATCATGGGTGATTTTAATCTGCATACAGATTGGGCAAATCAAATTAGCCACAATGCCGTAGAGGAGGAATTCCTGGAGTGTATACGGGATGGTTTTGTTGACCAATATGTAGAGGAACCAACTAGAGAGTAGGCCATCTTAAACTAGGTACTGTGTAATGAGAAGGGGATCATTGCCAATCTGGCTGTACGAGATCCCTTGGGGATGAGCGACCATAAATTAATAGAATTTTGTATCAAAATGGAGAGTGAAGTAGTTGATTCGGAGACTAGGTGCTGAATCTTAATAAAGGGAACAATAAAGATATGAGGCGTGAGTTGGCCTTGATAGATTGGGGAGAGTTACTGAAAGGGATGACAGTAGATAGACAATGACAAACATTCAAGGATCGCATGGAAGAACTACAGCAACTCTTCATTCCTATCTGGCACAAAAGCAACGGGGGTAAGACGGCCAATCCATGGGTTACAAAGGAGATTAGAAATAGTATCCGATCCAAGGAAGAAACATACAGATTGGCCAATAAAAATAATATGTCTGAGGATTGGGAGCAGTTTTGAATTCAGCAAAGAAGGACGGAGGGATTGAATAAGAAGGGGAAAGTACAGTGTGAATGGAAGCTTGCAGGGAACATAAAGACTGACACTCAGAGTTTCTACAGATATGTGACGAGAAAGAGATTGGTAAAGACAAATGTAGGCCCCCTACAGACAGAAACAGGGGAATGCATAATAAGGGACAAAGAAATGGCTGAGCAATTAAATACATACTTTGGTTCTGTCTTCACAAAAGAGGACACAAATCAGATACCAGAAATGCTGGAGAATGAAGGGTTTAGTGAGAGGGAAGAACTGAGGGAGATCAACATTGGTAGAGAAATGGTGCTGGGAAATTGATGGGATTGAAGGCGCCTAAAAATCTGCATCCCAGCGTGCTGAAGGAGGTGGCTTTGGAAATAGTGGACGAAATGGTGGTCATCTTCCTTGATTCTATAGACTCTGCAACTGTCCCTGAAGATTGGAGGGTAGCTCACGTCACTCCGATATTCAAAAGCGAGGTAGAGAGAAAGCAGGGAATTATAGACCAGTAAGCCTAACATCGGTGGTGGGAAAATCTTGAATCTATTATCAAGGACTTTATAGCGGAACATTTAGAAAGCAGTGACAGGATCAGTCAGAGTCGGCATGGATTTAGAAAGGGAAAATCATGCTTGACAAATCTGTTGAAATTCTTTGAAGATGTAACCAGCACAGTTGGCAAGGGGGAGCCAGTCGATGTGGTATCTTTGGACTTTCAAAAGGCGTTTGACAAAGTCCCGCAAAAGAGATTATTGTGCACGATTAAAGCGCATGGGATTGGGGGAAATGTATTGAGGTGGATAGAAAACTGGTTGGCAGAGAGGAAGCAAAGAGTAGGGATTGATGGATCATTTTCAAATTGGCAGGCAGTAACCAGTGGGGTACCACAGGGATCGGTGCTGGGAGCCCAACTATTCACAATATATCTCAATTATTTGGATGAGAGAACAAAATGGATCATCTCAAAGTTTGCAGGTGATACCAAGTTAGGCATGAGGCTGAATTGTGACAAGGATGCAGCGATCCTACATCAAGATCTGGACAGGTTGGGCGAGTGGGCAAATCAATGGCAGATGCAGTATAATTTAGATAAGTGTGAAGTTATTCAGTTTGGAAGTAAAAACATGAAGGCAGATTACTACCTGAAATGGTGTAAATTGGGAGAGGGGAGTGTGCAGCGGGACCTGGATGTCCTTGTGCACCAGTCGCTGAAGGGATGCATGCAGGTGCAGCAGGCGGTAAAGAAGGCTAACGGTATGTTGGCCTTCATTGTGAGAGGTTTTGAGTATACAAGCAGGGATGTGTTGCTGCAATTATACAGGGCCTTGGTGAGGCCACACCTAGAATATTCTGTGCAGTTTTGGTCGCCTTCTCTGAGGAAGGATGTTCTTGCTCTCGAGGGAGTGCAGCGAAGGTTTCCCAGACTAATTACAGGAATGGCAGGACTGTCATATGAGGAGAGTTTGACGAGGTTGGGACTGTTCTCGCAGGAGTTCAGAAGAATGAGGGGGCATCTCACAGAAACCTATAAAATTCTAACAGGACGAGACAGGGTACTTGTACCGAAGATATTACCAGTGATGGGTGTGTACGAAACCAGGGGTCACAGTCTGAGGATTCAGGATGAACCAATTCGGACAAATATAAGGAGACATTTTTCACCCAAAGAGTGGTGAGCCTATGGAATTCATTACCACAAGAAGTAGTTGATGCTAATACTATAGGATTTAAACGAGTGTGGCAGGGGGTGAGAAACAGAGCGTTGGCTTACAAGGTGTCATAACTGAAGCGGAATTGGAGAACAAAAATAATAGAACAGCATGACCTTCAGGCTGAGCAAAAAAGATGACAAGTATGAGACGGGAGGTGGTCAATGCAGGGTTGAGGATGTTGTACCTAAACGCGCGCAGTATATGGAACAAGGTAAATGAGCTTGTTGTGCATATTGAAATTGGACGGTACAATGTTGTGGGCATCGCAGACACGTGGCGGCAAGGGGATCAGGGCTGGGATCTAAATATACAAGGATATGTGTCCAATCGAAAGGACAGGCGGATGGGCAAAGCGGGCACGGTTGCATTGTTAGTAAGGAATGAAGTTAAGTCGATAGCAAGGAGCGATATAGGATCAGAAGGCCCAGAATCTCTGTGGGTATATTTGAGGAATCGCAAAGGTAAAAAGACCCTGATGGGAGTTATGTACAGGCCCCCTAGCAGTAGTCAGATGTGGGGCGGAAAATAAATCAGGAGATAGAAAAGGAATGTAATAAAGGCAATATTACAATAATCATGGGGGACCAAGACGCAGATGGACTGGGAAAATTATGTTGGTAGTGGATCCCAAGAAAAGGAATTTGTGGAAGTTTAAGAGGTGTTTAATTTGAGCAGCTTGTTGTAGAGCCCACTCGGGAACAGGCAATTCTGGATTGGGGCTTAATATTTATGCTTAAAAAGCTATCTTTTACCTATACTAGTTGTATTAGAGATACCTGACTTCTACTGTCAGCTCTTTGATAAATCTAAAGATTAAGTGAGATGTATCAGAATAAGATAAAAGACATAATTAATGCGATAGGATAGATAAAAGCGCAAAGTACAACTCATTCATATTGTCATTGCAGTTTTAAACAATAGAATGGACACTTAGCATTGCAACAGGCATTTCAAAATAATTATTATAATTAATAAATTAATCAAATTTGATCCTTCTGATTCAGTATTAATAAATGATACAATATGTTAATAATACAGTCAAATAGTAGATTGATCAGTAACATTTCAACAATAACATTTCAGCTCTAATTCATCAATGGGGGTACAGTTGGGTTAGTTTGAATCATTCTTATAGTTAGTCCCCTGCGTTTAGCGAATACTTCTTTGATGCACATAGCACATTTGTATGCTGTGTAAATGATGAATACAGCTACACAGGAGAATAGGATTATTCTTATTGTGGACATTCCAGTGTGTCCAAGCCACTCGCAACTTTTATCCCAGAGAGAGATAAATGGATCAGAGAGAGATCAAGTTTTTTGATTTATTTTTGGATATGTAATGCCGAATCTATAATTTCTTTCGAGTGATCGGGAATGAGAGTGCAACATTCTGTACCAATCAGGGCGCAGGTGCCACTTTTTTCAGCTAGCACATAGTCAAGTGCCATTCGATTTTGTAATACTACGGTTAACATTTTACAGATCTTAACATTGATATACTGATTGAAAATTGATATCATGATTACATAATTCAACAATAAACAATTAATAATAACTTCATGTATACAAATAAAATGATTATATAATAAAAAGTTGAACATATGATTTAGTAATAAATAGTAAAATGATTATCAAAATTGAACAATGAAACTTTGTCTTGCATGTGAATTGTCAAGTCTTTGACATCTTCTGGATTATCCCCAAAAGCTTTTGAAAGGGTTAATTTTCTTGCAGAGACAAAAAGGGGCGTGGAGCTTGGAATGATGCCATTCACATCTCTGAACGTTTTTATATTTGAAAATATTTGTCACTCAAATAGACTGGGAGTAAAAGTTGGATTGCTGCCAAATTCCCGTTATCAAATGTCTTTGAACGATCTGTTCTTTTGGAATATAGATTTGCTTTTAACCAGAGTTTTTAAAAAAATAAATCAGCTTCCACATTGTTTGAAGTTTTAATTGCCAGGCTAATTTTAAACATTTATTTTAAAATATCAAACACAATAACTTTTTGAATATATAACTGAACCAATTTTGCGCTGTATCTTGGTTGTCTGTAGATCAATTCGTTGATTCTGTTAAAGGAAACACTGCTAACAAGATATGTTAATCTCTTTAAATTAATAAAGCAACGTTCAGAATAATGACAGTTTTCTTAAGTTGACAGTTCTTGGAAACTTTTTAGCGATACGTTGAGGTTTATTTAGCTGCTTTGATGGCAGCTGTTCTGCTCTGAGTAAGTTCCCTTTTTCCTTTGGAAATTATCTGTCCCAAGGAAACATCTTCTTTCTGGGCAATTTGTGCTTTGTGAAAGCTAGCTTTGTGACTGTTAGTACTGAGGTGGTTCAAGACCACCCGCAAGTCTTTGTCATGATCAACTTTATTGATGGAGGTTATCAGAACATCATCTTCATACTGGATAATGGTGGAAGGCCGAAAAGGCAGTTTCTTGAGATTATTCTGTAGAGCCATGTGGTAAACAGTTGGGTTATTATGATACTGTTGCTGATTAACTCTAAAAGCAAACCATGGTTGTAGTTGCTTAGCCAGTGGTACTGACCAGACGCCATACTGGATGTGGCTTGTTGGTAAGCGTTACATGGTTGATCACGAAGTGGAAATGTATTGTAGTGAACATTGTCTACTTCATTATTATCTCTCGAATCCATCCGTTGTTTATGATAGCATTTTGCCATCCAGTGTCCTACTCTACCACAGAAAAGACATTGTGGTATTTTCTTACGTGATTTTAATGGAGCAAGGGTACATGTTTGCCCTGGTGCTGGTGGTGAAATTGTAGTTACAGCTGATATTCCTGCAGGTGCTGCAGCAGCCGCCGCTGGAGCAGCAGGCAACATGGGCTGGATTTGAGCAATAGGCTGCATTTGAGCAGCTGCAGTGTTAAAAGTTGCCTGATTGTGCAAACCACGATCTATCTGAATGCATCGGTCAACTATGTCTCGGTATGTACCAGCTGTGGCCCAAGCTGGTAAAACCAAATTCAAGGCAGCAGAAACTTCAGATTTAACACCGGCTATAAAAGCCGTTTTTAGTGGACTTAAAGTGCTTGCATCCCATGTGTCATTTTCCTGGTCGAGTGTCATCCCTGAATATTCCATCCAAGTATGTAAAAATCTTTCCTCAAAATCCTGAATATCTTCATTATTTTTTTGAATGCAAGATGTGATCTTAGACCAATTGGTCCTCGGGTGGCGAAATTTTAATAGCCCATTCTTGACTGCTAGCCAACCAGCTTCTAAATTTTGCAAATTGTCTCCAAGGGCAACTTCTACTTCATTTCTAAGGGCTGAAATTACACGAGTACCTAGCATGATAGTCAGAATTTGTACTCCATCAAATGGGTGGAGACTGTAAATGGCTTGTAATCTGTGAATTCCATCCCATGTCGTCATACCACCTTTTTAGGGTGTGGAAGATCTTTGGACCATTCGTCAATTTTTGAAGGATCTGTTGGTTCATGAACCCATTGGTGGTCAAATATGTTTCTCGTGATAGTTTCATCATTTTCTTCTATTTTTTTTGCTTCCAACTCTAACCCGCTTGCGTTTTAAAGGGGCTAGTCAAATTCATTTAGTATTTTGCATTGTAGGGACACTATCTTCGTATGATTCATCTAACAAAGGAACAGATTTATTATTGACACTTGATCTCGGCTGTGCAATTTATGATAGAATTTTGCCATCCAGTGTCCTACTCTACCACAGAAAAGACATTGTGGTATTTTCTTACGTGATTTTAATGGAGCAAGGGTACATGTTTGCCCTTGTGCTGGTGGTGAAATTGTAGTTACTGCTGATATTCCTGGAGGTGCTGCAGCAGCCGCCGCTGGAGCAGCAGGTAATATGCTGCTAGGTGGGGTGCTTGTGCCGCTTTCTGAGTTTGTACTGTTTGTTCAAATTTCTGCACAGAAAGATTGCAGTGTTCAGTGCCGTTGTTTATATCTCTTTCTAAAACACATCTTTCTTAGATTAACTTGCAATTCTCAAGTTCAATTCGCTCCGTTGTTAATTGCAACTGTTGGTATTCTGACTCCACTTTGAAAACTTGAATTTCGAATTCTGCTATTTGAAAATATAACTGCTGGAGTTCAGAGGTTCTATTTTGCAAATCTGTTTTGATTTCATCACTCAAGTTTGGATTTTGCATCTCGCAATTCTGTTTTAAATTCTTCATAATGCTCAAGTTTGGATTTTGCATCTTGCAATTCTTCAACAACTGCAATTAGTTGGTCTTTAGTGGACCTATACTCATCATCACTTCGCTCAGTATTTAATTGCAACGGTTGGTATTTTGACTCCACTTCAAAAACTTGATTTTGTAATTCTGAATCCACTTTAAAAACTTGAATTTGGAATTCTGCTATTTGAAAAGATAACTGCTGGAGTTCAGAGCGTTTATTTTGCAAATCTGTTTTAATTTCATCATAATGCTCAAGTTTGGATTTTGCATCTCGCAATTCTCCAACAACTCCAATTAGTTGGTCTTCAGTGGACCTATACTCATTATCACTTTTATTTTTAATAATGATCTCTTGCTGACTGCGTATCTATCCCGTAATTACCAGGGACCATTTGACACGTTCTGCGCGGTGTAATCGTGTGCATTTTCCCCATGCTCTCTTGATATTATCGATGGACAACTGTCCTCTGGGGATATCATACTTTGATTCAATTTTTTGGGAGGTTTCACATATGTCAAATTGTCTACGAATGAAAGATCTACAATCCCCCAACATATCTTCAACAGAAACATCTGGTATTCCAGCACCCCCCTTGGATGTAGTGGGGAGTAATGTTCTGCTTGCTAAAGGCTCTGAACCTACACTTTGATTTGGATCAGCCATACATTTTCCTTGATTGCTGACTGCCGTCACTATTTTTTCAGTCCCGTTTTATTTTAGTTATTGCAGTGACTAATCTTCCAGTCACGTCCATGTTAGTCTCAATGACTGGCACCTGATTGATTTAACACAGTCTATAAAAATGTTCTTTTCAGGGGTCGAAGCACTGATTGATGAGGCTTTAAGACTTTTAATGGGTGAAAAATATATTTCTCACCCTCGTCGAGTCGTGGGTTCCGGCTGTCCTCCGGGCCTCCTCTGATTATCTCCGAAGCTTCCCGAAGGTTCCGGGCCTCCTCCGATTATCTCCGAAGCTTCCCGAAGGTTCCGGGCCTCCTCCGATTATCTTCGAAGCTTTCTGTTGTCGTCTGGGCCTCCTTCAAACGTCGTTCTCAGTAGTCCCCCTTCTGCCGACTACGCCAAGTTGTAAGATTCCTATTATTGGACTACACCAATTTATAGTATTCCTTCTATTATTCGGTTACCAGCAGCACTTTGCGATTACTGGGACTCAGTAGAAATTTGCAGTTAGAACTTCTCAGGTGCCAATAGGAATTGTTTTATTAGTCTTCTATTGATTACAATTTGAAAGTCATTTAAAAGGCAATTCGTAGACAATTTCAAGCTTTCAGAGAATCAAAGACATGATCTTCTTGCTTAGGCAGACAGCTCGACAATAACTTTTAAAAGGTCAAAGTCTGGAATTGAAACATGAAAAAGAGAGAGAACTAAACTACAACTAAACGTCAAAACCTCAAAAACACTCCCCAAAATGGCGGGGGAATCTTTTTCAGTTATACGCTTTCATTTCTGTCTGAAGTCATGTAATCACAATACAATATAATCCTAATTGGTTTGGGTTAGACTCAAACACATTTGATTTGTCGGCAAGCCGTCCATCTTCAATGTGCAACATTAGCTTTAAATTGTTTCATGTCTGCATGTTATGGAATGCGATATTCTGCTTAATCTTTACCAACAAAAACTGGTCTTCTGCTGACTTAGCTGTTATCTGCATTGTGAACAATTATGCCTTCATGTTGCTATGGTGCCTGCTTCGTCCTTGATGTGATTACTGGTACAGCTTATTTCTTAATGTCAAATTGTATTTGAAAGTATCTTCGTGAAAATGTTGTCTTTATCTCCAATTAGTTGATGCATGTGTCAGGCCTTTGTGTGCCTCTGTTGAAGCTATTTGTTTTGTCATGACCTGTGGTTATGGGTGCGGAAATTCTCATTTTAAATGGGTATTTAAAACTGGGGCTTATTATTTATGCTTAAACAGCTATCTTTTACCTATACTAGTTGTATGAGAAATACCTGGCTTCTACATGCGCGCAGTATACGGAACAAGGTAAATGAGCTTGTTGCGCATATTGAAATTGGCCAGTACGATGTTGTGGGCATCACAGAGACGTGGCTGCAAGGGGATCAGGTCTGGGATCTAAATATACCAGCATATGAGCCCTATTGAAAGGAGAGGCGGATGGGCAAAGGGGGCGGGGTTCATTGTTAGCAAGGAATTAAGTTAAATCGATAGCAAGGAGTGATACATGATCAGAAGGCATAGAATCTCTGTGGGTAGCGTTGAGGATTCGCAAAGTTAAGAATGACCCTGATGGGAGTTATGTACAGGCCCCCTAGCAGTAGTCAGAAGGTGGGGCAGGAAACAAACCAGAAGATAGAAAAAGCATGTATAAAAGGCAATATCACAATAATCATGGGAGTCTTGAATATGCAGGTGGACTGGGAAAATCAGGTTGGTAGCGGATGCCAAGAAAAGGAATTTGTGGAATATGTAAGAGATGTTTTTTTGGAGCAACTTGTGGCAGAGCCCACTAGGCAACAGGCAATTCTGGATTTGGTGATGTGTAATGAGGCAGTCTTGATTAGGGAACTTCAGGTGAAGGAACCCTTAGGGAGCAGTGACCACAATATGACAGAATTTACCCTGCAGTTTGAGAGGGAGAAGCTGCAATGAGATGTAACGGTATCACAATTAAATAGGGGTAACTACAAAGATATGAGGGAGGAGCTGGCCAGAGTTGATTGGAGAAGGAGCCTAGCAGGGAAGACAGTGCAACAGCAGTGGCAGGAGTTTTGGGGGTTATTCGGGAGCACAACTTAACTTCAGCCCAAGGAGGAGGAAACATGCTGAGGAGAGGACAAGGCATCCAAGGATGACGAGGGATGTCAAGGACAGCATCAAAGCGAAAGAAAAATCATATAAAGTGGCGAGGATTAGTGGGAATCCAGAGGATTGGCAAGCTCTTAAAAGTGAGCAGAGGACAACTAGAAAAGCAATAAGGGGAGAGAAGATGCAATTTGAGTGCAAGCTAGGAATATAAAAGAATTAAGGAAGAGGTTTTTTTCAACATATAAAACTTGAGAGAGGCAAAAATAGACATTGGACCAGTGGAAAACGTGGCTGCCGAAGTAATAATAGGAAACAAAGAAATAGCAGACGAACTGAATAGTAACTTGTCATCAGTCTTCACGGAGGAAGACACCAGTGGGATGCCAGAGCACCTGGAGAACCAGGGGGCAGAGGTGAGTGCAGTGACCATTACTAAGGAGAAGGTTCAGGGGAAACTGAAAGGTCTGAAGGTGGATAAGTCAGCTGGACAGATGGACTACACCCCAGGGTTCTAAAAGAGATAGCTGAGGAGGTTGTGGAAGCATTATTGATGATCTTTCAGGAACCACTGGAGCAGGAAGGGTCCCAGTGGACTGGGAAGTGGCTAATGTTACACCCCTGTTTAAGAAAGGAGGGAGGGAGGCAGAAAACGGGAAATTATAGGCCGGTTAGCCTGACTTCGGTCATTGGTTAAATTTTAATGTCCATTATTAACGATGAGAAATGCATGATAAAATAGGACTGAGTCAGCACGGTTTTGTCAAAGGGAGGTCATGTCTGACGAATCTGTTAGAGTTCTTTGAGGAGTTAACAAGGAAGTTAGACAAAGGAAAACCAGTGGACGTGATTTATTTAGATTTCCAGAATGCCTTTGACAAGAAACTGCATAGGAGACTGTTAAGTACGTTAAGGGCCCATGGTGTTAAGGGTAATATCCTGGGATGGATAGAGGATTGGCTGACTGGCAGAATGCTGAGAGTGGGGATAAAGGGGTCTTTTTCAGGATGGCAGCCGGTGTCTAGTGGTGTGCCTCAGGGGTCTGAGCTGGGACCACAACTTTTCACAAAATACATTAATGATCTGGAAGAAGGAACTGAAGGCACTTTTGTTCAGTTAGCAGATGATACAAAGATCTGTAGAAGGACAGGTAGTATTGAGGAAGCAAGGGGGCTGCAGAAGGACTTGGACAGGCTAGGAGAGTGGGCAATGAAATGGCAAATGAAATACAATGTGGAAAGGTGTGAGGTTATGCACTTTGGAAGGAAGAATTCAGGCATAGACTGTTTTCTAAATGGGAAGTTGGTTAGGAAATCAGAAGCACAAAGGGACTTCGGAGTCCTTGTTCACGATTCTCTTAAGGTTAACGTGCAGGTTCAGTCGGCAGTTAGGAAGCAAATGCAATGTTAGCATTCATGCCAAGGGGGCTAGAACACAAGACCAGGGGTGTACATCTGAGGCTGTATACGGCTCTGGTCAGACCCCACTTGGAGTAGTGTGAGCAGGTTCGGGCCCCGTATCCAAGGAATGATGTGCTGGCCTTGGAAAGGGTCCGGGTAGGTTCATAAGAATGATCCCTGGAATGAAGAACTTGTCGTATGAGGAACGGTTGAGGACTCTGGGTCTGTATTCATTGGGGTTTAGAAGGATGAGGGGAGATCTTATTGAAACTTACAGGATACTGCGTGACCTGGATAGAGTGGACGTGGAGAGGATGTTTCCACTTGTAGGAAAAACTACAACCAGAGGACACCATGTTAGGCTAAAGGGACTATCCTTTAAAACAGAGATGAGGAGGAATTTATTCAGCCAGAGGGTGGTGAATCTGTGGAACTCTTTGCCGCAGAAGGATGTGGAGACCAAATCACAGTGTCTTTAAGACAGAGATAGATAGGTTCTTGATTAATGAGGGGATCAGGGGTTATGGGGAGAAGGCAGAAGAATGGGGATGATAAAAATAAGAATGGGGATGATAAAAATATCAGGCATGATAGAATGGTGGAGCAGACTCGAAGGACCGAGTGGCCTAATTCTGCCCCTATGCCTTATGGTCTTTTGGCAAATTCAATCAATGGCATTCTCGCCAGAACCTTCGGATTACAGTGCACACTCACGTGTTTTGTTTCCTGTCTCCTGGAACGCCAATGTCCTCACGTGGAGGGGTGGCTCCAGTTTGTATTGAATCCCTGCAGTTCTCAAAGAGGCTATTCTGCCCACCGATGCCACACTGACCCTTTGAAAGATCACCGTACCTAAGCCCATGCCTCTGCCCTGTCCTGGAAAACCTGCCGTCCCACCTGACCTGCACATCTTCGACACTAAGGGACAATTTATCGCGGCCAGTCCAACTGAACTGCATATCTTTGGGCTGTATAGGGCGGCACCTGACACAGTGGTTAGCACTGCAACATCGCTCCGCTGAGGACCCGCGTCCAAATCCCGGCCCTGCGTCACTGTCCGTGTGGAGTTTGCACATTCTCCCGGTGTCTGCGTGGGTCTCACCACCACAACCCAAAGATGTGGAGGGGAGGTGGATTGGTCACGCTAAATTCCCCCTTAATTGGAAAAATAAAATTTCGGTACTCTGAATCTTTGGACTGGTAGGAGTAAAGCTGAGCACCCGCTGGAACCCCCGCAGACACGGGGAGAACATGACATTCCAGACAGACCTGAGGCCGGAATTGAACCCGTGTGTGTGGCATTGTGAGGCAGCAGTGCTAACCACTATGTCACTGTGCCACCCTGCTACATTGCCTTGTAGCTTTTGAACTGACGTACGTGACGATTGTGATGTTTAAGCGGCATCTTGACAAATACGTGAATAGGATGGGAATAGAGGGATGCGGACCCAGGAAGTGTAGAAGATTGTAGTTTAGATGGGCAGCATGACCGGTGCAGGGCCGAAGGGCCTGTTCCTGTGCTATACTTTGCTTTGTTCTTTGTTCATTGTTCTTTGATGGAGGCATCTCGCTGTTTGTCTGTTCCTCTGTTCCGAACTCCCTTTCTTTCTAAATAATATTGGAAATAAGGTGCTTCCCAGCTGTACGTCTGGCAACGTCATAACTTTGTGTTTGCTGCATGAAGAACTTGCCTAGGTTCCGGGTCTTGGACATGGGGAATCTCGCTCGCTATCTCTTTCCCTGTTCCAGGGTTTCGCTGTTCCATGTTTGATGGGCAATGCGGCTGTACGAGCTGCAACTGCTCGATGAGGAGGAAGCTGCAGCAGCGGAGCGGGCAGCAGTGGAGCGGGCAGCAGCGGAGCGGGCAGCAGTGGAGCGGGCAGCAGTGGAGCGGGCAGCAGTGGAGCGGGCAGCAGCGGAGAGGGCAGCAGTGGAGCGGGCAGCAGCGGAGTGGGCAGCAGCGGAGAGGGCAGCAGTGGAGCGGGCAGCAGCGGAGTGGGCAGCAGTGGAGTGGGCAGCAGCGGAGCGGGCAGCAGTGGAGCGGGCAGCAGTGGAGCGGGTAGCAGCGGAGTGGGCAGCAGCGGAGCGGGAAGCAGTGGATCGGGCAGCAGCGGAGTGGGCAGCAGTGGAGTGGGCAGCAGCGGAGCGGGCAGCAGTGGAGCGGGCAGCAGCGGAGCGGGCAGCAGTGGGGCGGGCAGCAGCTGAACGGGCAGCAGCGGAGTGGGCAGCAGCGGTGCGGGCAGCAGCTGAACGGGCAGCAGCGGAGCGGCCAGCAGCTGAACGGGCAGAAGCGGAGTGGGCAGCAGCGGAGCGGACAGCAGCTGAACGGGCAGCAGCGGAGCGGGCAGCAGCTGAACGGGCAGCAGCGGAGCGGGCAGCAGCTGAACGGGCAGCAGCGGAGCGGCCAGCAGCTGAACGGGCAGAAGCGGAGTGGGCAGCAGCGGAGCGTACAGCAGCTGAACGGGCAGCAGCGGAGTGGGCAGCAGCGGTGCGGGCAGCAGCTGAACGGGCAGCAGCGGAGTGGGCAGCAGCGGTGCGGGCAGCAGCTGAACGGGCAGCAGTGGAGTGGGCAGCAGTGGAGCGGGCAGCAGCGGAGAGGGCAGCAGTGGAGCGGGCAGCAGCGGAGTGGGCAGCAGCGGAGAGGGCAGCAGTGGAGCGGGCAGCAGCGGAGTGGGCAGCAGTGGAGTGGGCAGCAGCGGAGCGGGCAGCAGTGGAGCGGGCAGCAGTGGAGCGGGTAGCAGCGGAGTGGGCAGCAGCGGAGCGGGAAGCAGTGGATCGGGCAGCAGCGGAGTGGGCAGCAGTGGAGTGGGCAGCAGCGGAGCGGGCAGCAGTGGAGCGGGCTGCAGCGGAGCGGGCAGCAGTGGGGCGGGCAGCAGCTGAACGGGCAGCAGCGGAGTGGGCAGCAGCGGTGCGGGCAGCAGCTGAACGGGCAGCAGCGGAGCGGCCAGCAGCTGAACGGGCAGAAGCGGAGTGGGCAGCAGCGGAGCGGACAGCAGCTGAACGGGCAGCAGCGGAGCGGGCAGCAGCTGAACGGGCAGCAGCGGAGCGGGCAGCAGCTGAACGGGCAGCAGCGGAGCGGCCAGCAGCTGAACGGGCAGAAGCGGAGTGGGCAGCAGCGGAGCGTACAGCAGCTGAACGGGCAGCAGCGGAGTGGGCAGCAGCGGTGCGGGCAGCAGCTGAACGGGCAGCAGCGGAGCGGCCAGCAGCGGTGCGGGCAGCAGCTGAACGGGCAGCAGTGGAGTGGGCAGCAGCTGAACGGGCAGCAGCGGAGCGAACAGCAGCTGAACAGGCAGCAGCGGAGTGGGCAGCAGCGGTGCGGGCAGCAGCTGAACGGGCAGCAGCGGAGTGGGCAGCAGCGTTGCGGGCAGCAGCTGAACGGGCAGCAGCGGAGTGTGCAGCGGCTGAACGGGCAGCAGCGGAGAGGCCAGCTGCTGAACGGGCAGCAGCGGAGAGGCCAGCAGCTGAACGGGCAGCAGTGGAGCGGGCAGCAGCTGAACGGGCAGCAGCGGGGCGGACAGCAGTTGAACGGGCAGCAGCGGAGTGGGTAGCAGCGGAGAGGGCAGCAGCTGAACGGGCAGCAGCAGAGCGGACAGCAACGGAGCGGGCAGCAGTGGAGCGGGCATCAGCTGAACGGCCAGCAGCTGAACGGGCAGCAGCAGAGCGGGCAGCAGCGGAGCGGGCATCAGCGGGGAGGGCAGCAGCGGAGCGGGCAGCAGCGGAGCGGGCAGCAGCGGAGCGCGCAGCAGCAGAGCGGGCAGCAGTTGAACGGGCAACTGTGGAGCGGGCAGCAGAGCAGGCAGCATTGGAGCGGGCAGCAGCGGAGTGGGCAGCAACGGAGCGGGCAGCAGAGGAGAGGGCAGCAGCGGAGCGGGCAGGAGAGCAGGCAGCATTGGAGCGGGCAGCAGCGGAGCAGGCAGCATTGGAGCGGGCAGCAGCGGAGCAGGCAGCATTGGAGCGGGCAGCAGCGGAGCGGGCAGCAGAGGAGCGGGTAGGAGAGCAGCCAGCATTGGAGCGGGCAGCAGCGGAGCAGGCAGCAGAGGAGCTGGCAGCAGTGGAGCGGGCAGCAGAGGAGCGGGCAGCAGCGGGGCGGGCAGCAGCGGAGCGGGCAGCAGCGGAGCGGGCAGCAGAGGAGAGGGCAGCAGCGGAGCGGGTAGCAGTGGAGCGGGCAGCAGTGGAGCGGGCAGCAGCAGAGCGGGCTGCAGAGCAGGCAGCATTGGAGCGGGCAGCAGCGGGGCGGGCAGCAGAGAAGGCAGCATTGGAGCGGGCAGCAGAGGAGCGGGCAGCAGAGCAGCGGGCAGCAGTGGAGCGGGCAGCAGAGGAGCGGGCAACAGTGGAGCGGGCAGCAGTGGAGCGGGCAGCAGCAGAGCGGGCTGCAGCAGAGCGGGCAGCAGAAAAGGCAGCATTGGAGCCGGCAGCAGCGGAGCGGGCAGCAGAGCAGGCAGCATTGGAGCGGGTAGCGGCGGAGCGGGCAGCAACAGGCGAGCAGCAGTGGATGTGATAGCAGCGTAGTGGGCAGCAGGTGGAGGGAGTAGCAGTGGAGTGGGTACAGACTAGCAGGCAGCAGTTAAGTGGGTAGAAGTGGAGGGGGTAGCAGTGGAGGGTGTAGCAGTAGAAGGGCAACAGTCGAGGGGTAGCAGTGGAGGAGGCAGCAGTGGAGGTGGCAACAGCGGAGTGGGCAGCAGTGGAGAGGGCAGCAGAGGAGAGGGCAGCAGCGGAGCGGGCAGCAGAGCAGGCAGCATTGGAGCGGGCAGCAGAGGAGCGGGCAGCATAGGAGCGGGCAGCAGAGGAGCGGGCAGCAGTGGAGCGGGCAGCAGAGGAGCGGGCATCAGCGGAGCGGGCAGCAGTGGAGGGGGCAGCAGTGGAGCGGGCAGCAGTAGAGCGGGCTGCAGAGCAGGCAGCATTGGAGCGGGCAGCAGCGGAGCGGGCAGCAGAGCAGGCAGCATTGGAGCGGGCAACAGCGGAGCGGGCAGTCGAGCGGGCAGCAGAGGAGCGGGCAGCAGTGGAGCGGGCAGCAGTGGAGCGGGCAGCAGAGGAGCGGGCATCAGCGGAGCGGGCAGCAGTGGAGGGGGCAGCAGTGGAGCGGGCAGCAGTAGAGCGGGCTGCAGAGCAGGCAGCATTGGAGCGGGCAGCAGCGGAGCGGGCAGCAGAGCAGGCAGCATTGGAGCGGGCAACAGCGGAGCGGGCAGTCGAGCGGGCAGCAGAGGAGCGGGCAGCAGTGGAGCGGGCAGCAGAGGAGCGGGCAACAGTAGAGCGGGAAGCAGTGGAGCGCGCAGCAGCAGAGCGAGCTGCAGCAGAGCGGGCAGCAGAGCAGGCAGCATTGGAGCCGGCAGCAGCGGAGCGGGCAGCAGAGCAGGCAGCATTGGAGCGGGCAGCAGCGGAGCGGGCAGCAGAGCAGGCAGCATTGGAGCGGGCAGCAGCGGAGCGGGCAGCAACAGGCGAGCAGCAGTGGATGTGGTAGCAGCGTAGTGGGCAGCAGGTGGAGGGTGTAGCAGTGGAGCGGGTACAGCCTAGCAGGCAGCAGTGGAGTGGGTAGAAGTGGAGGGGGTAGCAGTGGAGGGGGTAGCAGTGGAAGGGCAACAGTGGAGGGGCAGCAGTGGAGGAGGCAGCAGTGGAGGTGGCAGCAGCGGAGTGGGCAGCAGTGGAGAGGGCAGCAGTGGAGTGGGCAGCAGCGGAACGGGCAGCAGCGGAGCGGGCAGCAGTGGAGTGGGCAGCAGCGGAACTGGCAGCAGCGGAGCGGGCAGCAGCGGAGTGGACACCAGCGCAGTGGGCAGCAGCGGAACGGGCAGCAGCGGAACGGGCAGCAACGGAGCGGGAAGCAGCGGGGCGGTCAGCAGCGGGGTGGGCAGCAGCGGAGTGGGCAGCAGCGGAACGGGCAGCAGCGGAACGGGCAGCAACGGAGCGAGAAGCAGCGGGGCGGGCAGCAGTGGGGTGGGCAGCAGCGGAGTGGGCAGCAGCGGAACGGGCAGCAGCGGTGCGGGCACCAGCGGAACGGGCAGCAACGGAGCGGGCAGCAGCGGAGCGGGCAGCAGTGTAGGGGGTAACGGTGGAAGTGGAAGCAGCAGAGTGGGCAACACTGGAAGGGCAGCAGTGAAGGGGGTAGCAGTGGAGGGGGCAGCTGTGGAGTGGGTAGCAGTGGAGGAGGTAGCAGCGGAGGGGGTAGCAGCGGAGTGGGCAGTGTGGTGGTATGCATTACTGTTAATACACAAGGGGTTAATGCGAATACACTAACACTGGAGGGAGCACCAGAGACATCATGACACACAGACATTCATATAATAGGTCAGTGAGATAGGACACGACCAATGGGCAGACAAGACACACCCAGAGATGACACTACCACAGGGGGGGGCATTACACCAACCCATATAAAAGGACACAGCGCACATGCTCAGTCTCTTTCCAGTGGAGACACTCACTGAATACAGACAGTGTTGACTGAAACACATCACACCCACCACGGGATTGTAGTAGAGTGGTTCGTCAGTCTGATTAGCTAAAGCAGGATTAACAGGAGAGTCGAATCCAAGTAGGAGAATTGTTAACAGTTTAATGGCCTAGTGAATCTACATTAACCCCTTGTGTATTAAAAGCTATGTCCAAGTCTGAACCTTCCTTTGTCAGAGTGCAGATCAAGGAAGCAGCTTATTCTACGTCAAGAGCATAACAAAACAATGTTCCAGTGAGTGACTGTTTAAATCCATATAGTTTCTACTCAACTAACCGTGACAACCAGCAGCAGCACTCAGGAAAGATGAGCGTGATTCCGGTTCCACAGCTGCTCAGGTGCCACAGCAATCTCAGTGAAAACTGGCGGGCATTCAGGCAAAGGTTTGAGATCTTCCTCGTAGCAGCCGACCTTCAAGACGTGGCCGATGCTGAAAAGAAAGAGTTTCTACTCACAATTGCGGGTGCAAATGCAGAACAAATCTTCAAAACCTTCAAGTACTCCAGGGGACAATAAAAGAGAGACTTCCAGACATTCCTGGACAGGTTCGAACAATACTGCGAGGAAAACACAAAGAAACCAACAGAAAACGGTAAACGAGACGCCGATACTAACCACGATGCCGAGGGAGGCGAGCAACGAATGACAATTTTGATTGGCGGGTATTTTGGAAAAGGTGCCGCACATGCACAGTTGAGAAAAGGGCGCAAAGTAAAGGAGCGGAAATCTGCGCATGCGCAATCACTTCCTACACTCTACGTTACAGGCTTCATGACGTCAGGCATACCACGCCCACATAAAGGGGAAATGTCCCAAAACAAGAAGAAAAAAATGTAAGCCTCAAAACAAGATTCTTTCACCTGGAACGATAGCACAATGCCTGAACTTCGACCAGTAGCTGAAAGTAACCTCCGCAGAACCATGCAACAAGCAGTTCGCAGCTCCCTAGATGATGATATGTTTTTTGTAGACAACGACTCTGACGAAGATTTCATCTTGGGAGATGGCTACCCCAGTACCAAATCCGAACCACAACTAGAAATGTTGTACATTGAAGACCCCGACGACGAGTTCTTCGGATTGGGGAATCCTCAGCCCAGCATATACGATATCCCGACTCGTGAGTGCAGGATGATGCTGCGGCCTGACACCAAGAGCCAGAGAGCGGTACAAGCCCACAGAGAGCGGCCTGCTGCCACACAGAGAGTGGTCCACGCACCACAAAGGGTCCCAGCCTCCACACGGAAAGCGATGAATAACTTATCAGCGAGACAACTGCACGTCTCCACACAGAAAGTGACTCCAGTGACACAAGCCTCCACAGCGAGCTCGTGGACAGACTCCACGATAGAAGCAATGCAAAACTCCAGAACGCAGTCCTTGCATGAACAAGGCCATGAGGGTCTAGCAACCTCCTCGGAGCAACCAGCACCAGACAATGCAAGTCTGCCACGCTCAAGTGAACAACAGAAAGACTGACAGTCTGCCACGCTCAAGTGCACAGCAAGAAGACTCTGACAGTTACCTAGCTCACGTGAACGACAAGAAGACACTGAGGCTCTACCCGCTGTATGTGAGACAAGTGACGACGGCATCCCACCTCGCACACAAGATGTGCACCGTGACAGACTTCAGCTAGAATGTACAGAGGCACTCGACAATCCCAGTGATACTACTGGTGACTCCGGTGACACCACGTTACTTCAGACCTCATTCGCTCGAGCCTCTCCACAAGCAAATGCATTCCTGAACGTTTTGACTCCGGACGGGGAGCATCAAGAAATCTCAGCTGACACAGGTGAACCAGAAATGGTTCCAGATGGGGAGGATCGACAAGCCAAAGCTGATTCAAGTAAGCCGGACATGACTCCAGACGTGGAGCGCCGTGGACTCAGTGACGGCACGCTCAAGGAAACAGCAAATGCCACAAAGGACGCTGGCACGAGTTACTGTGTGAAGGACTCGTATTATCCACAGGGTGTGGTCTTTGAGCGTAGCAAACACGACAACAAAACCAACCAACACAACAACACAACCTATGAAAACCACATCAAAGACAATAACAATGTACCAGAGGCAACAACGTCGACAACAAGCACGACAAAAACAACACCAATGGAACTACGACATGGTGCAACTCTGCAAATGTGGAACACTGTTACTGCTCAGCTCAGTACAATGACATACCATGGCAGGATTATACAGATTGCATACATCGCTACCACAAGCAGCGAAAGAAAGAAAGAGTCCACATCAGACAACGAAGTGATTTGACCACTTCTTGGATCCTTACGCACAGGGACACTGATGACGTTTACAAAGCAACATCACCAACTCACCAACAAAACAAGGAAGCCATTCGACCATAATAATGAATGAACTTTGGACCCATATATATGATTTGGACTTATTGTTTAATAATCACTGTCATCATGCTGTGTACATATCATCATTTATCTACCTATGTTGTTCATTTTTCTTTATTCATGTATAGAAAATATGTACCACGAAAAAAGGGGGATGTGGTGATATGCATCACTGTACATACACAAGGGGTTAATGTAGATACACTAGGAGACTGTAAAGACACAAGGGGTTAATGCAAATACACTAAGACAAGATAAACACCAGAGGGAGCACCAGAGACATCATGACACACAGACATTCAACCAATAGGTCAGTAAGACAGGACATGACCAATGGGCAGACAAGACACACCCAGAGGTGACACTCCCACACGGGGGGGGGGGGGGGGGGGGGCATTACACCAACCCATATAAAAGGACACAGCATACATGCTCAGTCTCTTTCCAGTGGAGACACTCAGTGAGTACAGACAGGGTTGTTTGAAACACATCAGATCCACCACGTGGATAGCAGACTGGTTTATTAGTCTGAGCAGCTATAGCAGGATTAAATGGAGAGTCGAATCCAAGTTGGAGAATTGTCAATATGTTAATAAATGTGTTAAAGCTACTTCCAAGCCCGAACCTTCCTTCGACAGAGTCCACATAAATGAAGCAGCTTATGCTACGTCAAGAGCATAAAAACAAGCAGCAGTGGAGGGGGTAGCAGTGGAGGGGGCAGAAGTGGAGGGGGCAGAAGCAGAGCGGGAAGCAGTGGAGCGGGCAGCAGTGGAGGGGGCAGCAGCGGAGTGGGTAGCAGTGGAGGGGGCAGCAACGGAGCGGGCAGCAGCAGAGCGGGCAACAGCGGAGTGGGCAGCAGTGGAGGGGATTGCAGCGGAGGGGGTAGCAGCAGAGCGGGCAGCAGCAGAGCGGGCAACAGCGGAGTGGGCAGCCATGGAGGGGGTAGCAGTGGAGTGGGCAGCAGCGGAGCGGGCAGCAGCGGAGCGGGCAGTAGCGGAGCAGGCAACAGCGGAGCGGGCTGCAGCGGAGCAGACAGCAGCAGAGCAGGCAGCAGCGGAGCGGGCAGCAGCAGAGCGGGGAGGAGCGGAGCGGGCAGCAGTGGTGCGAGCAGCAGCGGAGATGCAGCAGCGGAGTGGGCAGCATACGGAGTGGGCAGCAGCAGAGCGGGCAGCAGCGGAGTGAGTAGCAGCGGAGCGGGCAACAGCGGAGCGGGCAGCAGCCGAGCGGGCAGGAGGAGCGGGAAGCAGTGGAGCGGGCAGCAGCGAAGTGGGGAGCAGCGGAGCGGGCACCAGCAGAGTGGGTAGCAGCGGAGCGGGCAGCAGTGGAGCGGGCATCAACCGAGCGGGCAGGAGGGGAGCGGGCAGCAGTGGAGCGGGCAGCAGCGGAGCGGACAGCAGTGGAGCGGGCAGCAGCGGAGCGGGCAGCAGCAGAGGGGGCAGCAGCAGTGCGCACAGCAGCGGAGCGGGCAGTAACGCAGCGGGCAGCAGCGGAGTGGATAGCAGCGGAGCGGGCAGCAGCGGAGTGGGTAGCAGCGGAGCGGGAAGCAGCAGAGTGGGCAGCAGCGGAGCGGGCAGCAGTGGAGTGGGTGGCAGCGGGGTGGGCAGCAGCGGAGGGGTAAGCAGCAGAGCAGACAGCAGCGGAGCGGGCAGCAGCGGATCGGGCAGCAGCGGAGTGGATAGCAGCGGAGCGGACAGCAGCGGAGTGGGTAGCAGCGGAGCGGGCAGCAGCTGAGCCGGCAGCAGCCGAGCGGGCAGGAGGGGAGCCGGCAGCAGCCGAGCGGGCAGCAGCCGAGCGGGCAGCAGCCGAGCGGGCTGGCGGGGAGCGGGCAGCAGCGGATTGACAGCAGCGGAGTGGGCAGCAGCGGAGCGGGCAGCTGCGGAGGGGGCAGCAGCAGAGCGCACAGCAGCGGAGCGGGCAGTAGCGGAGCGGGCAGCAGCGGAGTGGGTAGCAGCGGAGTGGGAAACAGCGGAGCGGGCAGCAGCGGAGTGGGTAGCAACGGAGCGGGCAGCAGCGGAGCCGGCAGCAGCCAAGCGGGCAGGAGGGGAGCGGGCAGCAGTGGAGCGGGCAGCAGCCGAGCGGGCAGCAGCCGAGCGGGCTGGAGGGGAGCGGGCAGCAGCGGAGTGGGTAGCAGCAGAGCGGGCAGCAGCGGAGTGGGTAGCAGCGGAGTGGGCAGCAGTGGAGCGGGCAGCAGCAGAATGGGCAGCAGTGGAGCGGGCAGCAGCGGAGTTGGCAGCAGAAGAACGGGCAACAGCGGAGTGGGCAGCAGTGGAGGGGGTAGCAGAGGAGGGGCTAACAGCGGAGTTGGGTGCAGCGGAGTGGGAAGTAGGGGAGCGGGCAGCAGTGGAGCAGGCAGCAGTGGAGGGGGTAGCAGCGTAGTGGGCAGCAGTGGAGTGGGCTGTGGCAGAGTTGGCAGCAGGGGAGCGGGCAGCAGCGGTGTGGGTAGCAGCGGAGTGGGCAGCAGCGGAGTGGGCTGCGGCAGAGTGGGCAGCAGGGGAGCGGGCAGCAGCGGTGTGGGTAGCAGCGGAGTGGGCAGCAGTGGAGTGGGCTGCGGCAGAGTGGGCAGCAGGGGAGCGGGCAGCAGTGGTGTGGGTAGCAGCGGACCTGGCAGCAGCAGAGTGGGCAGCAGCGGAGCGGGCAGCAGCAGAGTGGGCAGCAGCAGAGCGGGCAGTAGCGGAGCGGGCAGCAGCAGAGGGGGCAGCAGCAGAGCGGACAGCAGCGGAGTGGGTAGCAGCAGAGCGGGCAGCAGCGGAGTGGGATTCAGCGGAGTAGGCAGTAGTGGAGGGGATTGCAGCGGAGGGTGTAGCAGCGGAGCGGTCAGCAGAAGAGCGGGTAACAGCGGAGTGGGCAGCAGTGGAGGGGGTAGCAGTGGAGGGGGTAACAGCAGAGTGGGGTGCAGCGGAGTAGGAAGCAGGGGAGCGGGCAGCAGTGGAGGGGGGTAGCAGTGGAGTGGGCAGCAGTGGAGTGGGCAGCAGCGGAGTGGGCAACAGCAGAGCAGGCGGCAGCAGAGCGGGCAGCAGCGGACAGTGCATTAGCGGAGCGCACAGCAGCGGAGTGGGCAGTAGCAGAGTGGGTATCAGCGCAGCGGGCAGCAGCGGAGTGGGTAGCAGCGGAGCGGGCAGCAGCGGAGTGGGTATCAGCGCAGCGGGCAGCAGCGGAGTGGGTAGCAGCGGAGCGGGCAGCTGCAGAGTGGGCAGCAGGGGAGCGGGCAGCAGCCGAGTTGGTTGCAGCGGAGCAGGCAGCAGCGGAGTGGGCAGCAGCGGAGTGGGCAGCAGCAGAGTGGGAAGCAGTGGTGTGGGTAGCAGCGGAGCGGGCAGCAGCAGAGTGGGAAGCAGCGGTGTGGGTAGCAGCGGAGCGGGCAGCAGCGGAGTGGGAAGTAGTGGAGTGGGTAGCAGCGGAATGGGCAGCAGTGGAGTGGGTAGCAGCGGAGCGGGCAGCAGCCGAGTTGGTTGCAGCGGAGCAGGCAGCAGCGGAGTGGGCAGCAGCGGAGCGGGCAGCAGCGGAGTGGGAAGTAGTGGAGTGGGTAGCAGCGGAATGGGCAGCAGTGGAGTGGGTAGCAGCGGAGCGGGCAGCAGCCGAGTTGGTTGCAGCGGAGCAGGCAGCAGCGGAGTGGGCAGCAGCGGAGTGGGCAGCAGCAGAGTGGGCAGCAGCGGAGTGGGTAGCAGCAGAGCGGGCGGCAGCAGAGTGGGAAGCAACGGAGCGGGCAGCAGCAGAGTGGGCAGCAGCGGAGTGGACAGCAGCGGACTGGGCAGCAGCGGAGTGGGCAGCAGTGGAGCGGGCAGTAGCGGAGCGGGCAGCAGCGGAGCAGGCAGCAGAGGAGTGGGCAGCAGCGGAGCGGGCAGCAGCAGAGTGGGCAGCAGCGGAGTGGACAGCAGCGGAGCGGGCAGCAGCGGAGCGGGCAGTAGCGGAGTGGGCAGCAGCGGAGTGGGTAGCAACAGAGCGGGCAGCAGCAGAGTGGGCAGCAGCGGAGCGGGCAGCAGCGGAGCAGGCAGCAGCGGAGTGGGCAGCAGCGAAGTGGGCAGCAGCGGAGTGGGCTGCAGCGGAGCGGGCAGCAGAAGAGCAGTCAGCAGCGTAGCGGGCAATAGCGGAGCGGGCAGCAGCAGAGCGGGCAGCAGCAGAGTGGGCAGCAGCGGAGCGGGTAGCAGCAGAGGGGGCAGTAGCGGAGCGGGCAGCAGCAGAGGGGGCAGCAGCAGAGCGGACAGCAGCGGAGTGGGTAGCAGTAGAGCGGGCAGCAACGGAGTGGGATTCAGCGGAGTAGGCAGTAGTGGAGGGGATTGCAGCGGAGGGTGTAGCAGCGGAGCGGTCAGCAGAAGAGCGGGTAACAGCGGAGTGGGCAGCAGTGGAGGGGGTAGCAGTGGAGGGGGTAACAGCAGAGTGGGGTGCAGCGGAGTAGGAAGCAGGGGAGCGGGCAGCAGTGGAGGGGGGTAGCAGTCGAGTGGGCAGCAGTGGAGTGGGCAGCAGCGGAGTGGGCAACAGCAGAGCAGGCGGCAGCAGAGCGGGCAGCAGCGGACAGTGCATTAGCGGAGCGCACAGCAGCGGAGTGGGCAGTAGCAGAGTGGGTATCAGCGCAGCGGGCAGCAGCGGAGTGGGTAGCAGCGGAGCGGGCAGCAGCGGAGTGGGTATCAGCGCAGCGGGCAGCAGCGGAGTGGGTAACAGCGGAGCGGGCAGCTGCAGAGTGGGCAGCAGGGGAGCGGGCAGCAGCAGAGTGGGCAGCAGCAGAGTGGGCAGCAGCAGAGTGGGAAGCAGCGGTGTGGGTAGCAGCGGAGCGCGCAGCAGCAGAGTGGGAAGCAGCGGTGTGGGTAGCAGCGGAGCGGGCAGCAGCGGAGTGGGAAGCAGTGGAGTGGGTAGCAGCGGAATGGGCAGCAGTGGAGTGGGTAGCAGCGGAGCGGGCAGCAGCCGAGTTGGTTGCAGCGGAGCAGGCAGCAGCGGAGTGGGTTGCTGCGGAGCGGGCAGCAGTGGAGTGGGAAGTAGTGGAGTGGGTAGCAGCGGAATGGGCAGCAGTGGAGTGGGTAGCAGCGGAGCGGGCAGCAGCCGAGTTGGTTGCAGCGGAGCAGGCAGCAGCGGAGTGGGCAGCAGCGGAGTGGGCAGCAGCAGAGTGGGCAGCAGCGGAGTGGGTAGCAGCAGAGCGGGCGGCAGCAGAGTGGGAAGCAACGGAGCGGGCAGCAGCAGAGTGGGCAGCAGCGGAGTGGACTGCAGCGGACTGGGCAGCAGCGGAGTGGGCAGCAGTGGAGCGGGCAGTAGCGGAGCGGGCAGCAGCGGAGCAGGCAGCAGAGGAGCGGGCAGCAGCGGAGCGGGCAGCAGCAGAGTGGGCAGCAGCGGAGTGGACAGCAGCGGAGCGGGCAGCAGCCGAGCGGGCAGTAGCGGAGTGGGCAGCAGCGGAGTGGGTAGCAACAGAGCGGGCAGCAGCAGAGTGGGCAGCAGCGGAGCGGGCAGCAGCGGAGCAGGCAGCAGCGGAGTGGGCAGCAGCAGAGTGGGCAGCAGCAGATTGGGCAGCAGCGGAGCGGGCAGTAGCGGAGCGGGCAGCAGCGGAGTGGGCAGCAGCGAAGTGGGCAGCAGCGGAGTGGGCTGCAGCGGAGCGGGCAGCAGCAGAGCAGTCAGCAGCGTAGCGGGCAATAGCGGAGTGGGCAGCAGCGGAGCGGGCAGCAGCGGAGTGGGCAGCAGCGGAGCGGGCAGCAGCGGAGTGGGTAGCAGCGGAGTGGACAGCAGCGGACTGGGCAGCAGCGGAGTGGGCAGCAGTGGAGCGGGCAGTAGCGGAGCGGGCAGCAGCGGAGCAGGCAGCAGAGGAGCGGGCAGCAGCGGAGCGGGCAGCAGCAGAGTGGGCAGCAGCGGAGTGGACAGCAGCGGAGCGGGCAGCAGCGGAGCGGGCAGTAGCGGAGTGGGCAGCAGCGGAGTGGGTAGCAACAGAGCGGGCAGCAGCAGTGTGGGCAGCAGCGGAGCGGGCAGCAGCGGAGCAGGCAGCAGCGGAGTGGGCAGCAGCAGAGTGGGCAGCAGCAGAGTGGGCAGCAGCGGAGCGGGCAGTAGCGGAGCGGGCAGCAGCGGAGCGGGCAGCAGTGGAGTGGGTGGCAGCGGGGTGGGCAGCAGCGGAGGGGTAAGCAGCAGAGCAGACAGCAGCGGAGCGGGCAGCAGCGGATCGGGCAGCAGCGGAGTGGATAGCAGCGGAGCGGACAGCAGCGGAGTGGGTAGCAGCGGAGCGGGCAGCAGCTGAGCCGGCAGCAGCCGAGCGGGCAGGAGGGGAGCCGGCAGCAGCCGAGCGGGCAGCAGCCGAGCGGGCAGCAGCCGAGCGGGCTGGCGGGGAGCGGGCAGCAGCGGATTGACAGCAGCGGAGTGGGCAGCAGCGGAGCGGGCAGCTGCGGAGGGGGCAGCAGCAGAGCGCACAGCAGCGGAGCGGGCAGTAGCGGAGCGGGCAGCAGCGGAGTGGGTAGCAGCGGAGTGGGAAACAGCGGAGCGGGCAGCAGCGGAGTGGGTAGCAACGGAGCGGGCAGCAGCGGAGCCGGCAGCAGCCAAGCGGGCAGGAGGGGAGCGGGCAGCAGTGGAGCGGGCAGCAGCCGAGCGGGCAGCAGCCGAGCGGGCTGGAGGGGAGCGGGCAGCAGCGGAGTGGGTAGCAGCAGAGCGGGCAGCAGCGGAGTGGGTAGCAGCGGAGTGGGCAGCAGTGGAGCGGGCAGCAGCAGAGTGGGCAGCAGTGGAGCGGGCAGCAGCGGAGTTGGCAGCAGAAGAACGGGCAACAGCGGAGTGGGCAGCAGTGGAGGGGGTAGCAGAGGAGGGGCTAACAGCGGAGTTGGGTTCAGCGGAGTGGGAAGTAGGGGAGCGGGCAGCAGTGGAGCAGGCAGCAGTGGAGGGGGTAGCAGCGTAGTGGGCAGCAGTGGAGTGGGCTGCGGCAGAGTGGGCAGCAGGGGAGCGGGCAGCAGCGGTGTGGGTAGCAGCGGAGTGGGCAGCAGCGGAGTGGGCTGCGGCAGAGTGGGCAGCAGGGGAGCGGGCAGCAGCGGTGTGGGTAGCAGCGGAGTGGGCAGCAGTGGAGTGGGCTGCGGCAGAGTGGGCAGCAGGGGAGCGGGCAGCAGTGGTGTGGGTAGCAGCGGACCTGGCAGCAGCAGAGTGGGCAGCAGCGGAGCGGGCAGCAGCAGAGTGGGCAGCAGCAGAGCGGGCAGTAGCGGAGCGGGCAGCAGCAGAGGGGGCAGCAGCAGAGCGGACAGCAGCGGAGTGGGTAGCAGCAGAGCGGGCAGCAGCGGAGTGGGATTCAGCGGAGTAGGCAGTAGTGGAGGGGATTGCAGCGGAGGGTGTAGCAGCGGAGCGGTCAGCAGAAGAGCGGGTAACAGCGGAGTGGGCAGCAGTGGAGGGGGTAGCAGTGGAGGGGGTAACAGCAGAGTGGGGTGCAGCGGAGTAGGAAGCTGGGGAGCGGGCAGCAGTGGAGGGGGGTAGCAGTGGAGTGGGCAGCAGTGGAGTGGGCAGCAGCGGAGTGGGCAACAGCAGAGCAGGCGGCAGCAGAGCGGGCAGCAGCGGACAGTGCATTAGCGGAGCGCACAGCAGCGGAGTGGGCAGTAGCAGAGTGGGTATCAGCGCAGCGGGCAGCAGCGGAGTGGGTAGCAGCGGAGCGGGCAGCAGCGGAGTGGGTATCAGCGCAGCGGGCAGCAGCGGAGTGGGTAGCAGCGGAGCGGGCAGCTGCAGAGTGGGCAGCAGGGGAGCGGGCAGCAGCCGAGTTGGTTGCAGCGGAGCAGGCAGCAGCGGAGTGGGCAGCAGCGGAGTGGGCAGCAGCAGAGTGGGAAGCAGCGGTGTGGGTAGCAGCGGAGCGGGCAGCAGCAGAGTGGGAAGCAGCGGTGTGGGTAGCAGCGGAGCGGGCAGCAGCGGAGTGGGAAGTAGTGGAGTGGGTAGCAGCGGAATGGGCAGCAGTGGGGTGGGTAGCAGCGGAGCGGGCAGCAGCCGAGTTGGTTGCAGCGGAGCAGGCAGCAGCGGAGTGGGCAGCAGCGGAGCGGGCAGCAGCGGAGTGGGAAGTAGTGGAGTGGGTAGCAGCGGAATGGGCAGCAGTGGAGTGGGTAGCAGCGGAGCGGGCAGCAGCCGAGTTGGGTGCAGCGGAGCAGGCAGCAGCGGAGTGGGCAGCAGCGGAGTGGGCAGCAGCAGAGTGGGCAGCAGCGGAGTGGGTAGCAGCAGAGCGGGCGGCAGCAGAGTGGGAAGCAACGGAGCGGGCAGCAGCAGAGTGGGCAGCAGCGGAGTGGACAGCAGCGGACTGGGCAGCAGCGGAGTGGGCAGCAGTGGAGCGGGCAGTAGCGGAGCGGGCAGCAGCGGAGCAGGCAGCAGAGGAGCGGGCAGCAGCGGAGCGGGCAGCAGCAGAGTGGGCAGCAGCGGAGTGGACAGCAGCGGAGCGGGCAGCAGCGGAGCGGGCAGTAGCGGAGTGGGCAGCAGCGGAGTGGGTAGCAACAGAGCGGGCAGCAGCAGAGTGGGCAGCAGCGGAGCGGGCAGCAGCGGAGCAGGCAGCAGCGGAGTGGGCAGCAGCGAAGTGGGCAGCAGCGGAGTGGGCTGCAGCGGAGCGGGCAGCAGCAGAGCAGTCAGCAGCGTAGCGGGCAATAGCGGAGCGGGCAGCAGCAGAGCGGGCAGCAGCAGAGTGGGCAGCAGCGGAGCGGGTAGCAGCAGAGCGGGCAGTAGCGGAGCGGGCAGCAGCAGAGGGGGCAGCAGCAGAGCGGACAGCAGCGGAGTGGGTAGCAGTAGAGCGGGCAGCAACGGAGTGGGATTCAGCGGAGTAGGCAGTAGTGGAGGGGATTGCAGCAGAGGGTGTAGCAGCGGAGCGGTCAGCAGAAGAGCGGGTAACAGCGGAGTGGGCAGCAGTGGAGGGGGTAGCAGTGGAGGGGGTAACAGCAGAGTGGAGTGCAGTGGAGTAGGAAGCAGGGGAGCGGGCAGCAGTGGAGGGGGGTAGCAGTCGAGTGGGCAGCAGTGGAGTGGGCAGCAGCGGAGTGGGCAACAGCAGAGCAGGCGGCAGCAGAGCGGGCAGCAGCGGACAGTGCATTAGCGGAGCGCACAGCAGCGGAGTGGGCAGTAGCAGAGTGGGTATCAGCGCAGCGGGCAGCAGCGGAGTGGGTAGCAGCGGAGCGGGCAGCAGCGGAGTGGGTATCAGCGCAGCGGGCAGCAGCGGAGTGGGTAACAGCGGAGCGGGCAGCTGCAGAGTGGGCAGCAGGGGAGCGGGCAGCAGCAGAGTGGGCAGCAGCAGAGTGGGCAGCAGCAGAGTGGGAAGCAGCGGTGTGGGTAGCAGCGGAGCGCGCAGCAGCAGAGTGGGAAGCAGCGGTGTGGGTAGCAGCGGAGCGGGCAGCAGCGGAGTGGGAAGTAGTGGAGTGGGTAGCAGCGGAATGGGCAGCAGTGGAGTGGGTAGCAGCGGAGCGGGCAGCAGCCGAGTTGGTTGCAGCGGAGCAGGCAGCAGCGGAGTGGGTTGCTGCGGAGCGGGCAGCAGTGGAGTGGGAAGTAGTGGAGTGGGTAGCAGCGGAATGGGCAGCAGTGGAGTGGGTAGCAGCGGAGCGGGCAGCAGCCGAGTTGGTTGCAGCGGAGCAGGCAGCAGCGGAGTGGGCAGCAGCGGAGTGGGCAGCAGCAGAGTGGGCAGCAGCGGAGTGGGTAGCAGCAGAGCGGGCGGCAGCAGAGTGGGAAGCAACGGAGCGGGCAGCAGCAGAGTGGGCAGCAGCGGAGTGGACTGCAGCGGACTGGGCAGCAGCGGAGTGGGCAGCAGTGGAGCGGGCAGTAGCGGAGCGGGCAGCAGCGGAGCAGGCAGCAGAGGAGCGGGCAGCAGCGGAGCGGGCAGCAGCAGAGTGGGCAGCAGCGGAGTGGACAGCAGCGGAGCGGGCAGCAGCCGAGCGGGCAGTAGCGGAGTGGGCAGCAGCGGAGTGGGTAGCAACAGAGCGGGCAGCAGCAGAGTGGGCAGCAGCGGAGCGGGCAGCAGCGGAGCAGGCAGCAGCGGAGTGGGCAGCAGCAGAGTGGGCAGCAGCAGATTGGGCAGCAGCGGAGCGGGCAGTAGCGGAGCGGGCAGCAGCGGAGTGGGCAGCAGCGAAGTGGGCAGCAGCGGAGTGGGCTGCAGCGGAGCGGGCAGCAGCAGAGCAGTCAGCAGCGTAGCGGGCAATAGCGGAGTGGGCAGCAGCGGAGCGGGCAGCAGCGGAGTGGGCAGCAGCGGAGCGGGCAGCAGCGGAGTGGGTAGCAGCGGAGTGGACAGCAGCGGACTGGGCAGCAGCGGAGTGGGCAGCAGTGGAGCGGGCAGTAGCGGAGCGGGCAGCAGCGGAGCAGGCAGCAGAGGAGCGGGCAGCAGCGGAGCGGGCAGCAGCAGAGTGGGCAGCAGCGGAGTGGACAGCAGCGGAGCGGGCAGCAGCGGAGCGGGCAGTAGCGGAGTGGGCAGCAGCGGAGTGGGTAGCAACAGAGCGGGCAGCAGCAGAGTGGGCAGCAGCGGAGCGGGCAGCAGCGGAGCAGGCAGCAGCGGAGTGGGCAGCAGCAGAGTGGGCAGCAGCAGAGTGGGCAGCAGCGGAGTGGGTAGCAGCGGAGCGCGCAGCAGCGGAGCAGGCAGCAGCGGAGTGGGCAGCAGCGGAGCGGGCAGCAGCGGAGCGGGCAGCAGCGGAGTGGGCAGCAGCGGAGCGGGCAGCAGCGGAGTGGGCAGCAGCGGAGCGGGCAGCAGCGGAGTGGGTAGCAGCGGAGTGGGCAGCAGCGGACCTTTAACCATGTTTCAGTAATGGCCAGTAAATCATCGTCATTCGCGATGATTTGCGCCATCAACTCATTTACCTTATTCCGAATACTATGATCATTCAGGTGAAGTACACTTATGATAGCTTTTTTACCTCTGTTCTGAATCTTAACACCTCGATCAGTAACCTCTCCGAAGTTATATTTCCTCTGAACATTTCTCCTAATTTTACTTGTCGTTAAACTGATATATTGAAGTAACAACCTGCCGCGTCGCTTTCCATTTATGTTTTTACTTCCCGTTTTTTTACTTTAGTATTCCTGGTCCTATTCACTGAGCTCCCCTCAGTCACTTTACCTTGTATTGTCGCCGTTTTTGATTTTTGACTATGGCTTCACTGCCTTACACTTTCCCCCTTAATTTATTTTGTTACTGTTCCTTTTTCACTACCTTCCAACTTCCTGCATCGGTTCCCAACCCCCTGCCACATTACTTTAAACCCTTCCCAGAAGAAGGCATATGGTGTGTTGGTTTTCATTAACAAGGGGATTGACTTTAAGAGCCGCAAGGTTTTGCTGCAGCTTTCTGAAACTCTAGTTAGACCACACTTGGAATATTGTGCCCAGTTCTGATCGCCTCATTATAGGAAGGATGTGAAATGAAATGAAAATCACTTATTGTCACAAGTAGGCTTCAAATAAAGTTACTGTCGCCACATTCCGGCGCCTGTTCTGGGAGGCTGGTAAGGGATGTGGATGCTTTGGAGACGTATTTGTTCTTAAGGGCAGCACGGTAGCATTGTGGATAGCACAATTGCTTTACAGCTCCAGGGTACCAGGTTCGATTCCGTCTTGGGTCACTGTCTGTGCGGAGTCTGCACATCCTCCCCGTGTGTGCGTGGGTTTCCTCCGGGTGCTCCTTTATCCTCCCACAGTCCAAAGAGGTTCAGGTTAGGTGGATTGGCTATGATAAATTGCCCTTCGTGTGCAAAATTGCCCATAGTGTTGGGTGGGGTTGCTGGGTTATGGGGATAGGGTGCTCTTTCCAAGAGCCGGTGCAGACTCGATGGGCCAAATGGCCTCCTTCTGCACTGTAAATTCTATGAAATCTATGAGACGGTGCAGAGGAGATTTACCAGGATGCTGCCTGGACTGGAGGGCATGTCTTTTGAAGAAGGGCTGAGGGAGCTTGGGCTTTTCTCACTGGAGCGAAGAAGGCGGAGAGGTGAGTTGATCGAGGTGTACAAGGTGATGAGAGACATGGATAGAGTGGATAGCCAGAGACTTTTCCCCAGGGTGGAAATGGCTGTCACGAGGGGACAGAATTTTAAGGTGATTGGCAGAAGGTGTAGGGGAGATGTCAGCGGTCGGTTCTTTATACAGAGAGTGGTGGGTGTGTGGAATGCACAGCCGGCAGAGGTGGTGGAGTCCGAGTCATTCGGGACATTTAAGCGACTCTTGGACAGGCACATGGACAGCAGTAAATTGAAGGTTGATCTTAGATTAGGATGAATGGTCGGCACAACATCGTGGGCCGAAGGGCCTGTACTGTGCTGTACTGTTCTATGTTCTATGTAAATGCTCTCCACGCTACAGCGTTCAATGACATTGTTTAAACTTAAGTGTGTAAAGTATATCCTCCTGTTCCCCATTTAAGGGCAAGGTATTAATTTCTACTTGTGTAGGTTGTATATTAAGAACAAACATTTTGGAAAACAAACAGCAACTAAATACTGACTTGAATTGTTAAATTCAGAAGTTGCAATTGGAGTTCCAGAGGTGAATGAGATTGTTGTTCTGTTATCCAATTTAAAGTGCCTTCGAACAGCATTGCAGCAGTCCGTGTATTAGGGGTGCTCCCGGAATGGCGCTATTCCTCCACATGGTTGGTCTTTTAAAACCCTTACTGCTGCGTCGCCACCTCCACTGCTCATCCTACCCACTTACCACCCCTACTGCGAATGAGTGGGGACTTGGGAAAGGTAGCAGATTGAGTCAATAAAAATTGACGATCTATCCACAATGTAAACTACCTTTATTACATGGGTTCCTTATGGAACGATGATTTTCATTTAAAATGTCGTTTTTAAATAAGGAAAACACTAGGAGTTGTAAACGAGAGGTAGCTGCAGTTCCATCAACCCCCACGCCCCCCCCCCACGCCCCCCTCCATCCCCCACGCCCCCCTCACCCCCATCGACACACCAGTTATCCACCAACTGATGCATTCTAGTGTAACGTAATTTTTAATTGAATAAATATAAAATACGGCTAACAAAAGTTATAATTCTTGAATGAGTCGACTCCCATCCATTCATAATGTAGCCACTCTTCAGTGGAAGAGCCCATGAACAGAAGTACAGAAGGTTGATGTGTTGGGTGTTCTGGATCACAAACAGGTCACCAACACTGGAAGTGGTGCAACTCTCTTTTATTATACGGTTAACTATATTAACATACTTAAACTGTGGGTAAATGCAATACCAGCTTTTACTGTTGACCCTTGCCTAGTCCGAATCGGTTGATGCACTCAGCACATGGTAAATGTCTGTGTTGCAGGCTGTGAGCTCTGTGCTCCGAGCTGGCTGCTACTAGAATGAGCGGGAACTCTCCTGTCCCCTGACTTTATAGTGCGTGTGCTCTCTCTGGTGATTGGCTGCGGTGTTGTGGGCAGACGAACCAGGAATGAGCGGGGAGACACCTGCCGAAGAACCACAGACGTTGCAGACCAGCCACCCTCCGGAAGATGGATGCGGACATTGTCATCCGGCGCCAGAGCAGGGAGATCAGTCGCCCGAGCGTCATGCGCCGCCTTGTGTTGTGCACGAGACTGTTCCATCCGCTGAAGGACCGGAACGTGGTCGAGGTCTGGGACGTGAATGGACGGCACCGTGGTCCTGAGAGTGCGACCCATGAGCAGCTGGGCTGGCGACAGGCCCGTGGAGAGTGGGGCCAAACGATAGTTCAGCAAGTCCGAAGTCCGATCCTGCATCGGCAGCCTTGCAGAGGAGCCGTTTGACGATGTGGACGCCCTTTTCCGCTTTGCCATTGGATTGGGGGTGCAGGGAACTGGATGTCACATGCACAAAGTTGTACCTGCTGGCAAAGTCGGACCATTCCTGGCTCGCGAAGCAGGGGCCATTGTCCGACATCACAGTGAGTGGGATTCCGTGACGAGCAAAGGTCTCCTTGCAGGCATGGATGACCGCCGATGATGTGATGTTGTGCAAGCGTACGACCTCCGGGTAGTTCGAAAAAAAGTCTACAATCAGAACGTAGTCCCTGCCGAGCGCAAGGAATAGGTCAACGCCTACCTTAGACCAAGGGGACGTGACAAGCTCATGGGGCTTTAGGGTATCACGTGGTTGGGCCGGCTGGAACCGCTGACAGATTGGGCAGTTGAGCACAGTGTTGGCGATGTCCTCATTGATGCCGGGCCAGTACACAGCATTTCGGGCCCTCCGTCGGCACTTCGCCACGCCAAGATGGCCCTCGTGTAACTGTTCCAAAACGAGCTGGCGCATGCTGTGCGGGATCACGATGCGGTCCAGCTTCAGGAGGGCACCATCGACTACTGCCAGATCGTCTCTGATATTGTAGAACTGCGGGCATTGGCCCTTGAGCCACCCGTCCGTCATGTGGCGCATGACACGTTGTAGTAGGGCGTCAGCCGCATTCTCATGGCGAATGTGGATAAGACGCTCATCCGTGGCCGGAGGATTGGAGGCCGTGAAGGCCACATGGGCGTCAACCTGGCAGACGAAGCCCTGTGGCTCACACGGGGTGTTGACTGCCCTGGACAGAGCGTCGGCTATGATCAGGTCCTTGCCCGGGGTGTATTGGAGCTGGAAATTGTACCGCTGGAGTTTAAGCAGAATGCGCTGGAGGCGAGGGGTCATATCATTCAGGTATTTTTGTATAATGTTGACCAGCGGTCGATGGTCGGTCTCGACAGTGAATTGGGGGAGGCCGTAAAAGTAATCATGAAATTTGTCGATCCCAGTCAACAGGCCCAGGCACTGCTTTTCGATCTGCGCATCGCGCTGTTCCGTGGGGGTCATGGCACGTGACGCATATGCAACGGGGGCCCATGATGAGGCCTCATCGAGTTGCAGGAGCACCGCCCCAATACCGGATTGGCTGGCATCCGTTGAAATTTTTGTTTCCTTCGTGGGATCAAAAACTGCCTATACCGGGGCCGTGGTAGTCTTGGTCTGAAGCTCCACCCATTCGCGCTCGTGGGCGGGAAGCCATTGGAAGTCTGTCGTCTTCCTCACCAGGTTCCGGAGAGCTGTGGTATGGGAGGCGAGGTTGGGGATGAACTTCCCCAGGAAGTTGACCATGCCCAAAAAATCGGAGGACCGCCTTCTTTTCCGTTGGCTTTTGCATGGCCGTGATGGCTGCCACCTTGTCCGTATCCGGCCGGACACCCAACCGGGAGATGTGGTCCACTAGGAACTTGAGTTCCGTCTGGCTGAAGGAACATTTGGTTCTGTTGAGGCGAAGGCCTTGGTCCCGTATTCGTTTGAAAACGCGCTGGAGGCGACTGATATGCTCCTGTGGGATGGTGGACCAAATGATGATGTCGTCAACATGGGCGCGCACACCCTCAATGCCCTCCATGATTTGCTCCATGATCCTGTGGAATACTTCTGATGCCGATATAATCCCAAACGGCATCCTGTTGTAGCAGTATCTGCCAAACGGGGTATTAAAGGTACACAGCTTTCTGTTGGACCTGGCTAGTTAAACTTGCAAAAATCCTTTCGAGGCGTCACGTTTGGTGAAGATGTTGGCCCGAGCCATCTCGCATGCGGACGTCATTCTCCGACCCCCCAGAGGTGTGTGTCATGAAAATTTGCCAGTCGATCGTGAAGGTTGTTCATGTGCTTTGTGACGTTCAGCTGGCGTGGGTCGCAAAGGTCAGCCGATGTGGGTCCCGGAAGAGCGCAGGTTGGTAGAAATGTGTCCCGGGCCAAAAAAAATTAAAACGTTGCTCTAAGGTCTATATCCCTGGCAACATTGTGAAAAAATATTAACTCTTTAATCTACAAATTGCTGCCACCTATTGCTGCATAAGGCCCCTTAGACAGGATCTGGTGTTGCCTGCGAACTTACTCACCATACCTCCGACATTTTCATGTCGATCAACAGTGTAAACGGCATTCAATAATTGCGGACTTCCTCTTCCTTTGGTTGAAATAAACAACGTATCGTCAAACCCGGACGTCAAAAAGCGCTGCACAGTCAAATACGCATTTTATCACATGTACTCCCTTTTGTAATTATGTGGAAAGGAGTACTCCCTTTTCGAATGTAGACAGGAGTCACTCAGACAAATAACACAAATAATAGCAATATCTCACAAATAACAATGAAGTAATACCAGCTCAACAATTGTTTTGCATTATTGAGTAAACAATGCACCAGGAAACCTGGGTGAAAGTACCCTGTTTCATTTCAATGATGTACTTGGGATCTATTTTCTCACTGAAACATCCAGCGTGTCTGGCACTCTGAATTTATTAGCGCTCTGTTGTGTCCATAAACTGCAGGTCAAATCCCGACCGACCAATCACCGGACTACGCGTCTAAGCGCAATGACGAGCATCGTGGCCGGAGGTGCTTTTCACAATGCACAGTGGCACTCCCTCGAGTAACTTGCTGCCCAGTGCACAGTTTGGATTTGATGAGGGTTATCCAACTCCAAATCTAATTATGGGGTTGCTCCAAAAATAGCATCATGGTGAAACGTAAGAAGCCGCATGACAGTGGCATTACTTAACATCAAATAAATGTAGCGACGTAATTAACCAGAGGAAATTTGAGGTTTCGGGTGTCAGAATGCATGTCTGCACCATTTGTGATGATATGTTACACAGGAAAATGGATGTGTCTTGTAGAAACTATTCATCAACTGTGCATCTGTGCATCTCGACAGCAGTTCATCAGTCTTGTTAGGCCTAAAGATCTTCAATGTTTTCACTAGCGTCCTTCAATATAAGCTGATGAAACAAGCTAAGATAGTCTGATCACCAAATGCAGCTGTCCATGGCTATATGTGGAATGATGCAGGCAATACTGATGATTCAGCTGTTACTTACAGAAGCACACTCCATTGGTCCTCGGCTACGCGCAGGCTGCTCGATACCCGCACGGCGGTAGAATATACTGCAATTTACATGATGTAGTGAAGTAACGCATCAGGCTCGTCAGCCCATTCCACAGCGAGCAGTTTGAATGTCGCGTTCTGGCAACATTATACGGCCAAACTTCAAGAGAAAATTGAGAGATGATTTCCTGTCCGAAATCGACACTGCTGACATTGGTGTACCGTGGATGGCACGGAGCAGTTCTGAACTCAGGCTCAATGTTGGACAGTTGTTGGTCCATGAACACATCAGAGGTGGAAATTGAGCTGAATTTTATGCAAACCTTTTTTTTTATTTAGAGTACCCAATTATTTTTGTTTCTCCAATTAAGGGTCAATTTAGCGTGGCCAATCCACCAAACATGCACATATTTTGGTTGTGGGGCGAGACAGACACAGACATGTGGGGAATCTGGAAGCTCCACACGGACAGTGACCCAGGGCAGGATTCGAAACCGAGTCCTCAGCGCCGCAGTCTCAGTGCTAACCACTGCGCCACATACCGCCCCCGAACTTTATGCAAACCCGAGGAAACTTAGCAATGACATAGTATTCCCCAGCCACACTTTCACCATCGTTGCCTCCACTCTCTCCATTTATGTCCATTCTCTAGTTATACCCTTCCCTCTTTATCAATTTGTCGTTGGGCAGAATGCTTGGACACACACATAGAACAGAGAATCAGGAGGAGGGCACTCTGTCCTTCGAGCCCGGTCCGCCATCCATTATGATGATTGCTGATCATCAACATCAACAGCCAGGTGCGCACCCCCACCCCGCTGCCATCCATTGGTTCATTTAGCTCTAGCTATATCTAATCCCTTCTTGAAGTTTTGCAACGTTTTGACCTCAACTGTAACAATAATGTAATAAACATTATTGTCATAAGAAGGCTTACATTAAGCAATCAAGTAACTGTGAACGTCCCGTAGTCGCCACATTCTTCGACTTTTCGGGGACACCGAGGGAGAATTCAGAATGTCCAATTCACCTGACAGTACGTCTTCCGAGACTTCTGCAAGAAAACCCGAGAACCCGGAGGAAACCCACGCAGACACGGGGAGAACGCTCAGACTCCGCCCAGTCAGTGAGCCAAGCTGGGAATCGAACCTGGTACCCTGGAGTTGTGATGTAATAGTTCTACCAACTGTGCTACCATGCCTCCCCACTACTTTATGTGGTAGTGCAGCCCATAGACTTATCACTCTCTCTATTATGTTATTTCTCCTCACCTCAGTTCTAAAATGTTGACGCCTTATCCTCAAACCATGCCTCCCAGTTCTGGACGCCCCTGCCATAGGGAACATTCTTTATGAATGTCCAGGTCTTATCCTGTTAGATTCTTCTATGTTTCTATGACATCTCCGCTCACTCTTATGAACTCCAATGAATATAATTTTGACCGACTTAGTCTACCTCGTATTACAGTCCCGCAATACCAGGATTCAGCCTGGTAATCCGTCCGTAACAAGTACACCGGTCCTCAGGTAATGATTCCAAAACTGCACACAACACACTAGATGTTATCTCACCAATGCCCTATACACCTGCGGTAAAAAAAATTTAATCGTATACTCAAATCCTCTCGCTATGAAGGCCAATGCACCATTAGCCTTATTTGCTGCCTGCTGTTCATGTGCGCTTACTTTCAAGGATTTATGCAGGAAGGCAACAAGGTCTCGCGGAGTATCCACCTCTCTCAATTTACACCCATTAAAAATAATCAGCCTTCCTAATTTGACGAGTTCTCTCGTCCAAATCACTAATATATAATGCGAACAATTGGGGTCGTAGCACAGATCCCTGTGGTACCCCACTAGTCACTGCCTGCCAATCGAAAAAAGACCCATTTCGATCAAATGTTTGCTACCTGTCTGCTAACCAACTTACTAACTATCACAAAAACGAGATGCAACCCGTGTACATTTAGCATACCGAATGATCCGCAACGTGAGACCTTGTCGACAGCCTTCTGAAGGCCTGAATTAGCCCTATCTACCAGTCCTACCTGGTCGACAATATTAGTCACAGCTTAATATAATTCTAGTAGATTTGTCAATCATGATTTTCCTTTTATTAATCGATCTGAGTTTGTCTCATTGTACCACTGCTTTCCAAGTGCTGTGTTATGATATAGTTGATGATGGACTCCAGCAACTGTCCACCTCCCGACTATAGGCTCGCGGCTCCATCGTTCCCTGTTATCTCCCTACCGAAATATTTGAATAGCGGGGTTATATTAGCCACCATTAGGCATTTCTTTGTTCCAGTTTTAAATTGCCCCGTTTCATTACCTTTTACCAAGCTTTTTTCTCTTTACATAACTCGAGAAATCTTTACAGTTAGTTTTTATATCCCCCGATATTTTTCTTTCATGTTGTATATTTTCCTTCTAAATCAATCCCTTGGTCCTCCTTTGCTGAATTTCGAGCTGATCCCAGTCCTTATGTCAATATTTTTTCTTGCTAACCAATATGCCTCTTATTTGAATCTAATACTATCTTTAATTTGCTTTCTCAGCGACGGTTTGAGGCACCTACCTTGTTAATCTTTCACCAAATAGGAAAAAGCAGCTTTTGGACTTCACCTATTCGACCCTTGAATGCCTGCCATCGCCTTTCCACTGTCCATCCTTTCAGAATTATTTCCCAATCCATCATACCCATCTCAAGCCTCAAGCCATCATAGTTATATTTATTGAGATTTGGGACACTGGTCTCAGAATTAACTACCTCACTCTCCAGCTTCATAAATAAATCTTGCATGTTATTGTGACTCACCCCCAAAGTTAATCTCACAACTAGATTGCCAACTAATCATTTCTCATTGCACCTTTGAAGATGGCCTGTTTCTTTGTTGGATCCTCAAAGTAGTAGTCCAGATAACCATCCGGGATGCACTCCAGAAGTCCCTCCTCAGATGTACTGTGATTAATTTCATAGATTATCATAGAATTTACAGTGCAGAAGGAGGCCATTCGGCCTATCGAGTCTGCACCGGCTCCGGGAAAGAGCACCCTACCCAAGCTCCACACCTCCACCCTATCCCCATCACCCAGTAACCCCACCCAACACTAAGCGGAATTTTGGACACTAAGGGCAATTTTTCATGGCCAATCCACCTAACCTGCACATCTTTGGACTGTGGGAGGAAACCGGAGCACCCGGAGGAAACCCACGCACACACAGGGAGGATATGCAGACTCCTCACAGACAGTGACCCAAGCCGGAATCGAACCTGGGACCCTGGAGCTGTGAAGCAATTGTGCTAACCACAATACTACCATGCTGCCCAATTTGACTCACCGAATGAATATGCAGATTAAAGTCACCCATAATCACAGATCTTCCTTTATCACGTGCGTCTCTGACTTCTTGTCGAACGCTCTTCGCAACATTTCCACCATCGTTTCATGGTCGGTATTCCAGGCCAACGAATGCATTTTTCCCTTTGGTATTTCGTAACTTGATCCATAGATTCCACATCATCTGTGCTAATATCCTTCCTCAATATGATTGCAATATCGTCTTTCATAATTAATGCAACTCTATCACTTGTTCCTTTCTGTTCGTCCTTCCTAAAAACGTAATAACCCTCCGTGTTTCATTGTCATCCTTGATCACCTTAAAGCGTCTCCGAAATCTGTCCTGTATCATTCCTCTTTACATCCATCTGTGCAACTCATTCGTACATTTTACTTCGAATACACCGTGCATTCAGCTGCAACACATTAGGTTTAGCCCTTTTAACGTTCCTTATCATGTCCCTAGAGGTTCTGTTTTTAGTGTGCCGTTATCTGATAGAGGTTCTGGAGTTCTCCGCCTATCACATTTCGTATTCCCCTTGCTGTACATTTCACTTTTCTTGCTCCTCCATCTCTGAATCCAGGCATAGAATCCAATACACCTGCCGTATTCGGTTAAAGCGCCCGCAACTGCACCCCCCCCCCCCCTCTCCCCAGTCCAACGACGTGCAGCTTAGGTGGATTAGACACGCTAAATTCCCCTTAGTGTCCAAAATAGTTAGGAGGGTAGGGTGTAGGTGAGGGTTAACCGGGTCGGTGCAAACACGAGAGGCCGAATGGCCTCCTTCTGCACTGCATAACCTATGTTCTTTTCTCTCCTTATAGATGCTGCCCGACCAGCTAAGATTTTCCAGCAATTCCTCTATTGGTTTCAGATTCCAGCCTCGGCAGTAACTCGCCGCAGTCTCACTGTTTCACTTTCAGATTCCAGCCTCGGCAATAATATTCTTCACTCCGTCAATCAGTTTTACTCTCCCTGCGGCATCTCATCCCTTCATGAAATGCATTCCTTCCCTCTGCCGTCTTTGCCACTACGTCCTCTGGTAACCATTCCACTGTTCTTCCTTTAATTTATTGTGATGGAAATATCTTTCCGTGCACCGTCCTCACTTTATTTCTCTTTAGCTTCCTCAGCCAACGAACTTACTGCATTACAAGGATTTTGCTCATCGCCCTGTGTTTCTCCATTTCTCCACATTTAGAATCTTCCAGTTCTATTTTCCTTTGTCTGCTGCTCTCTCTCTCTTTCCCTCTCTCTATTCCTTTACCTTTCAATTACTTTAGTCCGAATAGCTTTCTCTCCTCCTCCCTCTCTTTAGCTCCCATCCATACTTTTGCAATTGCTAATGACATTACTGATGCGTTATCTCTCAATCTCGCTGTGTGTTCTCTTTTCACACACCAGACGTCGACACAGAGACGTGCACTGCTGCCATTCCTCTCTTTCCTTCTGTTTTACTTCCCCTCTCCCACTTAATCCACACCTCCTCCACATACATAGATACAAATGTCTGCCATTGTTCTCTCTGGCTAGAGTTGTGCAGCGGGACCCATAAGTCAAGAGAGTGGTCTTACTTCCTCAGCACGAAGAGGAGTGCCGCCAATGCGACGATCATACCCACGAAGCCCAGATATTCGAAAAGTCCCAAGGCAAAGTACAAATACCACGAGATCATTTGAATTATAAAAAAAACTCGATTCTCCTTAATCCTTGACTATTCTGTTCAATACGTTGGAACACTCCTGTCTAAGTGATGAAAATGTATAGAAAAACTCACACCCTCAACATTTCTCACGAATCCAGAACTCTCAATCGAGCTTCAGAGAAAGGAAGCACAAATGTTGTAAATTGTAACTGTTATTGCACTGTTGTTACATATCACTTGGTTCAGGGCAAAAATCGATCCAGACATCTGTATGTTCTAATGTAATGAGATTTTTTCATTGAACCTAAATGTTGGATAGATCTTTTACTCAGATTAGTTTTATACCTACCCTGTTTGTCCTCCAGTAGTGGAAGTTCTACCATTTAACCCACATTAGGGGTCAGATATTGCTAATTTTGTCATGAGCAATCATTTTTTAAACTTGAAAGTACCCTATTTATTTTGATTTCTAACGGACGATTTAGTGTGCCTAATACACCTACCCTGCACGTTTTTGGCTTGTGAGGTGAAAGCCATGCAGTCACGGGGCGAATTAGCAAACTCCACACGGGCAATGGCCCGTGGCGCAGCACGAATGCAGGATCGAATCCGGGGCCGGAATCCAGCATTGAAAAAATGCCACTTCCAAGTTACAAGTATTGCCTCAGTCCTGAATATCTAAAACAGCATCATATCTTCTGTGTTGAATAAATAATAAGTGAGATTTTCCTCAGACAGCAACCTATGTCACTTCAGGGCTTCTTCTGAAGAGATCTTGACGCAATGCTGAGTTCTCCTAATCCTCCTGTTCAGCCCGTGCAGCACACGCTCAGTAGCGAACATCTAGCCGCTACAATATCCCTGAGGATGAACATTCTGCAAGTTCTGCTGTGACTCAGTAGTGATGGAAGTCAGGACCGCATTCCCTCTGGGATGAAAGAAAGACTTTACATTCCTGATTATGTGCTGAATCCCACAGAGGGCTATTCTCCCTCAGCACAAACATTTCCGAGTGTTGAAAAATTGTCGCTTTGAATCCATGTCCAATGATCGGGATGATCAATTTGCATAAAGGAATGCAGTTTTTCTGTTTTTATACTCATGTCAAAACCAGGCCAGGATAAGGAGCCGGACACGCTGCAGGCCATGAGCTGGGTAAACATTTATATCGGTATGTGAGAGAAAGGGCACAAGAAGTAGAGAGAAATAAATGAGAGAAGAAGAGGACAGTCAAATAAAAACAAAAACATGAAATTCAGACAGACTTGCATTTATAAAAACCTGAAATCAAATCAGGACGCCCAGCGGCGCTGCACAGAAAGATAAGCATGTGAGAACGCGCTCTCCCATTTGTAATGTGAAACCGTGTCAGATAATTTAACTGAAGCAAATTTAAAAAAAACAGCCATGAAGTAAAACCACCGAAACTGGTTTTTGTTTGCGTTGCTGAATAGCAATCAACAGAAGACCAGGACAGGTGTGTGAATGTTGCCTGTTCTGATTTAAATAACGCCCCTAGCGTATATTTTCTCACTGCAAAGGGCTGAGTGCCTGGCAATACATTTTTCCACTCTGTTCTCTCCACAACCTGCAGCTCTCATCCAGCCCTCCAATCCAGCCCTATGTGTCTATTTGCAAAGGTCAGCTTCGTGACCTAGTGTGTTTTCCAGAATGCTGTCAACGGCACTTTATGGAATAACCTGGGGCAGCACGGTAGCACGCGGATAGGGACTGTGGCTTCACAGCGCCAGGGTCCCAGGTTCGATTCCCGCTTGGGTCACTGTCTGTGCGGAGTCTGCACATCCTCCCCGTGTGTGCGTGGGTTTCCTCCGGGTGCTCTGGTTTCCTCCCACAGTCCAAAGACGTGCAGGTTAGGTGGATTGGCCATGCGAAGTTTCCCTTAGTATCCAAAAAGGTTATGAGAGGTTATTGGGTTACTGGGATAGGGTGGAAGTCAGAGCTTAATGTGGGTCAGTGCAGACTCGATGGGCTGAATGGCCTCCTTCTGCACTGGATGTTCTATGTAAACAACGATCAGAATGGGTTGCGGAAGAGTCAGGTTTCATTAAACCTCATTGCAGCCTTACTCTAAAAAAGGCAAAACAGAATCAGTAAAGGAGGCAAGTGAATTCCTTACCTTACAACGAGCGAAGTACAATCGCCTGAAATTCCCTGAGGAAAATTGAAGTCTGGTATTCGGAACAAAATTCTACATCCCACATAATCATTGAATCCCTTCATGAAAAAGGTTTTCCGGCCAATCGGTCTCTACCGACCCTCTCGCCCGTCCACTATCCCTGTTAATCTACCTAACCTTTGGACATGATGCGCGATGTGCATGGCCAGTCCATCTCACGTGCACTTCTTTGGTCTGTGTGAGGAAACCGCAGCACCCGGCAGAAACCGATGCAGACACGGGGAGAACGTGCAAACTCTACAAGAGTGTCTTGCAAGTTTGGAATGGAACCCGGCTTCGAGGCGGAGAGACAGCACGGCGAACCTCTGTGCCACCTTGCCACCCATCTGAAGTGGTACATCATAAATGAATTCGCTGTGGTTCTGTAGGCTGGTCTTCTTACTCAGCCATCCGTTCAGCAGGTCAGCAGGCTTTTCGGGTCAAAATTTCTTCAATGGTTTCATTAGAATGGAAGGTAAGAATCTCAGATGTTCTCCCATTTGAGATTTATTGATTCGGAAAAGAAGCAGCCCATTCCTGCATGTGGAAAGACAAAGGGAACATAGCGGCTTCTGCTGATGGACGGAGAAACCCACTTGCCTGAAACGTGACCTTTTTGAATGGCACCAATTAAAGAGTAATTCAGCTTTGCCTACCCGGCAAATCTTTGTGTTGTGATGGTGAGACCCAAGCAGAAACAGGAAGGATGTCTCATCTCCACAGGGACAGTGCTCCGAGGCTGGGGTCGAACCCGCGACATAGGCGCCATGAGGCAGCATTGCTAACCACTGTTCTACCTTGTAGCCCAACTCTCAACCTCATAAAAAGTCACTCCGCATTGTGGAATGGTGTCAGAATTGTTTGCTGTATACAAGATGCAGCGTAATTCCGGACCGAGGCTGTTTCCATTGTACTCTCCATAGCCAGGACTTTCAATTAGGGAAGAGAATGCCAGAGAGCAATCGTTTCATTCAGTAAAGAAGAGGCCCTTCAGCCCAGGGAGTCTAAACCTACAAAACTATCCGAAACCTAACAAATCCTACTTTCCAGCACTCCGCCTACTTATGACATTTCAGGAGCTCATCCACCGCACATTCCAAAAGTTGCGAGGTGTCTCGCCTCCCCTACCCTCCAGGACGTGAATTCAAGACTTGCATCACAGGCTATTTTTAAAAAGTTTCTCCATTACACAATTGCGTCATCTCAGCCATCTTCCTTGTGAATCTCATCGGTTACTCACCAGTGCAATCGCATCCTTTCTGCAGTGACATGACCAGAATTGCACACAGTACACCAGCTATGGCCTAACGAAAGTTATATCCAGCTCTACAATATCCTGTCTGTTCTTATAATAGATGTCAGGACTGATAAACGCGAGTGTGGGGAGCCTGTCCCAGAACTGCTATCTCTCCCTCTTGTGTTTAATCTGCCCCCTCCGGTTGTTTACTGCCTCGTTTAAAATAAAGGCACAAACACGAACAAATCCCCTTCCCGCTCATTACCCACCTACCCACTCTACCTGCACACTCCAGTATTGGAGCTGTTTATAAATCCAACTGACCTTCCACTTCCTGGCCACAGACTCCACATATGACACTCCCAGTGCTTTTTACCTGTTCTTCCATTCCCCACAAACCTCCAATCTGCTTTGCTATCTCTTCCATCACTCACCCTTCCTCTTTCAATCTCCCCAGCCATTTCTCTTAATCTGCGAGAAATAAAATGTCTGCCGGACCACTCACTCTAGGATTGCTGCTGTTTATTTATTCGATATTAGTCAGAAAATAAGCAATAGTAACTCTCGTTGTTGTCACAAACACTGACATTAGCAGTGCAGTGAAGTTATTGTGAAAAGACTATAGCCGACATATTCCGGCGCCTGTTCGGGTACACAGAGGGAGAATTCAGAATGCCGAAATTACCTAACAGCAAGTCTTTCTGTAGTTGTGGTATGAAACTGGAGCACCAGGAGAAACCCCACGCAGCCTCTCCCTCCCTCTGATTCTTTTATTCCTTCCCATTTAATTTCTGTCCCTCCCTCACCCATTTCATTTCTCTCCCTCCATGTCTCTCTTCCCCTATCTCGCATTTCATTTTTCTTCCTCCCTTCCTTCCGCCATCCGTCCCTCCCTACTCCCCTTCATCCCTCACTCCTTCCCTCCTATCTCTCTCTCTCTCTCTCAAGGGGTTAATTGTCCACACCCTACTCTCTTTCGGTCTTCCACACCCCCCCCCCTCTACGAGTCCCCCTCTCACTGTCTCTCTTTCGCCCCCAAAACATTTGCATTTAATACAAACATTTTAAGAGTGCATTACTGTTTGTGGACAGAGACAAAGACAGAAGGAGAGATACTGGCAGGGAGAGAGAGGTAGAGACATGGCGAGGTAAACACTGGCAGAAACAGAAAGACGGAGGGAGAGGGAGATGATGACAATGAGATAGAAAGAGAATCAGGCAGTCACACAGAGAGCGGAAAAGAGACAGAACTAAACACAGACTGAGGAGGAGACAGAGAGAGACAGGCTGAAGAGAAAGACGGGGAGACAAAAGTACAAATACAAAGTCAGGACCTGACTGTAAGTGAACACAAAATAATTCCGGTGCATTTCACCAAGGCCTCAATTCGCCGCGGTATCAACACCTGCCACATCAATACAGAACGCAGCCTCGTGTGAAACAACTTTAAATTGAGCCAGTCGTGACTTCTACCCCTTGATTTACGAGTTAATCCGTTCATTTATTTTTCAAACGTTCGTAATGCAATCTGCCATCTCCCTCGCTTACTCTTCAAAGTAAACCTTGACTGGGTTAATGCGCCGGCACAGTGTCCCCTGAGTGATTCATGCAGAATAGTCCGAAGTGAGCAGTCAGCTATTTTGAGCACTTTTTCAAATTTGACATACGTGTGTACAGAGACAGACAGCTGGAGAGAGAGAGAGAGAGAGAGAGAGAATCAGGCAGAGAGATGGAGACAGAACGGGAGACAGGCAGGTAGTGTCAGAGGGAGAGGGGGCGAGAGAGACTGGGAGAGACAATCAGAGAGAGATAAAGGGACGGATGCAACGTCAGTCCGTCACTAAAACTCAATCCCAAATGATTCCGCTTCATGCCACTAACGCCTCAATTCATCATAGGGTATAAACCTGCCAGCTTTAATCCAGAATGCAGCCTCGTGTTAAATAACTTAAAACTCAGCATCCTGTGACTTCTCTCATTCGTTTTACAAGTCAATCCATGCATTTATTTTTTAAACGTTCTCATTCACATCTCTGTCCCCTCCGTCTTAAAATTTGATTGGGCCCTAGATTAGGCCTTGAATTAATACCTGGTAAAAGAGACTGCATTAAATCTCATGGGATAAGGACGAGCCCCCCGCCTTGCACCCTCCCCCCCCCCCCCCCCCCAGTTAAACCGAATGGTGCTCTCCACCATTGCTTCTCCCACCCACCCCTCCACACTCTGACACACTCACAGGGCTGGACAACAGCCAGAGGGTGATGGGACCCACTCCCTCCACACACACTCCCTCCCCCATTCCTAAATTATCCAAATCCCACCGACCTTTCCGAAAACACAAACACCAGCCAGTCATTGATATAAACAAGCCGTTACCCAGGCTCCAGGCCGGGACATTTAGATTCAACGATTCAGCTCCAATCTTCCTCCTTCCCCACGCAAGTCGTTTGTAGTCTATCAACTAATTAAATTTCAAATTTTGTGTGGTCACTAAGCTGACAGTCCAGGGAAGGTGCACAGCAGGATACCACTGAGAGCAATGTGACCCTATCCTGTTCGAGAGGGGAGGTTCGAGACACATTTTCCTGACCGTGTCTGATGTAATTCTCATTCCCTCTCCTCCCATTCGCACTCAATCCCCCGGACCACGCAACCTGATTTCCTTTTCTGGAGACACCTCCCCTCTGTCCACATATTAAACTCCCCGCTTTAATCTGGGAAACCAGCTGCCCAATCCTATAGGCGCCTTTTCAAATTCGCCCTCACACCATTTTGTTTATACGGAAAACAGGGAATCCACAGAAGGTGTGACCTCCCCCTGAGACTAGGAGCTGGGCACGGATTCCACACTGGAGATCTTCAGGTATTGTGCGCGTATTCTCCACCCCCACACCCATCTGACACCCCCACCCCCCGTGTATTCTGCTCTCTACTCCGACTACCCCCGCGTTACTCTTTCTCAATCTCTCTCTCTTTTCACCCAGTTCTCTTATTCAGGGAGAAAGATGGGTAAGGAGACACAGAGACTGAACATGTTACAAATAGAAGCTCAATAAAAGTTATTTCAACCTGATCCCTGGGCATTTTTATGGAACCGTGACATTAATTTCTGTAAAGCACGGTTTGTATTCACATTAATTAACATTCGTCTAAATTATATTATATGAAAGCCTCTCTTCAAAACTGACAGTGGGTTGGGGAAGTGGGGGGTGGGGGGGGGATGCTCGAAGACTTAAGAGAACTCAGTGAGCTGAATTAAATACTTCCTCCCCCAAATGCACTCCGGCCCATTACCCAGACTTCGCTGAACAGTCCAGTTAATCACTGGGTTTTCAGCACGGGAGACATTCTGGGATTTAATACAATCCTTTACACAGCCTCACATTTATAAATTCAACTCCAGGACCGCGGGAAAATGATGAAAGTCAATATCTTCATGTCCACATGTGTCAATGCAAAGCAGAATTCGACAAATATCGCCACAGGATGGCCACAGGAGACCAGCCCAGATCGTGTATCTCTATTAATAACGCCCGACACTGCCCGCAACAACTCACAGACGTACCAAACTCCGCCCTCTCGTGAACCAGGGGTTCATTCCCTCTCTAGACATTTTCAAAACGGCTGTACCAGGATTGTAGTTTGTATAAAATCGCACTTTCTATAAAGATTTAATGGGTCTATGACTGCACACCAGACCACCAACCCGAGTCGCTGTCACCCTATCCCATATGTTTTCTGTTTGACTATCTCTCTGCGTGTTTTCCCAGTCACTCCCTCATCTGTCTCCCCTCTCTTTTTCACCATCTCGCTCTCCCTCCACCCTCTCTCTGTCTTTCTCTCTCTCTCTCCTTCACTATTCCTATCCCCCTTACCGCACTCTTTCTGTCCATTCACTCTTTATCACATCCCAGATAATAGGAAAGGGGAGCCAGAGAGACACAGACAGAAATCCAACCATCACAACCAAAGCACACTGAATTCAAATGGCCCCCTACGACATTAATTTCACCCGCACATTTAAGTTTTGGCCTAAAATACAGGCTTTATTCCAGAATTATACTCGCTTTAAGTTAAAGCACTTTCATTCCGGCCCAATTTACAGTCAATGAATTCAAGTTTTAAGTTACTCCATTGTTGTCAATTTTGTGAATTCTGCAGGCAACCTTTGCACAGGGAGATCCCAATAATGCCGAGGCTTTCAAAATTGAGTTCAGAGTTTCTCTTAATGGATCTCTCTCTCTTTCTGTTGCTGCACTATTGTTGTATTGTACAAATTGGAGGCAGGCATATGGATACACAGTGGGATTCCACAAGCAGCAATGCGATCATGGCTGAACCCCCCCCCCCCCCAGTGGCCTGTGGAATGGGGTTATTAACTCCCTTATTCACCATCATTCACGTTTATGACGTTAAGATTCGAGACATTGGAACAGACTTTGCAGTACGTGAGCTATTTTATTTTAAACGTTTTGGTCACTGCTGCTGGGGAGCAAACGTCACAGGCCAGCGTAGTGCACAGTACGATCCCACAACAGCAGAAATCTGAGCGTAACCAATTGGAAACGGTCATTTCTCCCTCCACCCTAACGTCCACATACCCTCACACCTGCTACAATCTCCTTTCGACTCTGCACCTGACCCACACAGCGAGCCCCACCCCATCACCATGTGATGGTTGGATTTCGCTCTGTGTCTCCGGAGCTCCTCTTTCACATTGTCTGGGATGCGAGAAAGAGTGAGAGGACAGAACGAGAGCGGTAGAGGGATAGAGAGAGTGAGGAAGAGAGAGATTTCTGTCCCCATCCTCGCTCCATGCTCCCTCTCTACGTTCCTCACTCACTCATTCTCATTTTCCCTCAGGTATTAAAATTAAACCTGGGTCATGCTAATAACCAGACACACGCTCACCCTGGGTGAAGTCTGTAGAATGGGCCTCAGTCCAGCCACCGATCCTCTGGAAAAAAGCCTTTGTCTAATGATTCCTGGTCACATTACAGTCTTCAAAATGCAAATTTGAAGAAGGATAAACTTAACTAAAACTAGGAAAATGTCTAAACTAATTAACACAGCAAGAGTCCAGTTTCCCCACTCAGTTACACAAACTCTCAGCGACATCTACCAAAATTTCAAAGCTTTCAACCACCGCCTGAAAAATATTTAGAGACAGAGATTGTGTTTCTCTCTGTCTTTCCATCCCTATGTTATTCATATTTCTGTCTCCCTTCCTCACGCGCACTCTCTTTGTCCCTCATGTATTAAAATTAAACCTGAGGTAAGGTAAATAGCAGGCAAAAGAAATCTAGGGTAACAGGCCTCAGCCAGCGCTCCCTCTGGAAGAATTTCCACTCTCTCGCCTACCTCACCAACATCCCCTCTTTGGATTCCTGCCGACCTTCCAGTTTTCAAAATAAAAATCCCTATGGAGAAAAAAATATAACATTGTCTTAAAAGACAAAAACAGGGACAATTTTTTTAAAAATACGCAAAATAGCACAACAGAAGTCCAGCATGTGCACTCTTGACTCAATGTCTCAACAACATGAAACTCACACAATCCACAGGTGAAAAACAAACAGATTGTGACATTCAGCAACCCCCCCCCCGCACACACACACAGCCACAGATACACACACATATATATATACACACACACACGTTCACACATACACAGAAACACACACTTACACACACACGTACACACACACACAGCCAAACACACACACACACTTAAACACATACAAACAGACACACACAGCCACACATATACACACATTCACACAAACACACATACACACACGCATACAAATACACACACACATACACACGCACGCACATACACACAGACATACACACACACATACACACACACATACAAACAACACGCACACAGACACACACAAACATACACCCACACCTTTACACAGCCACACACACATACTCACTTACACACACACAGACACACACAAGCAGACGCATACACACACACATACACACAGACACACACATTCACACATACATACACACATACAAACAAACATACTCAGACACACACACACATGCACGCACGCACACACACACGCACATGCTCATGCACACACGCACACACATACACAGACACACACACACCCACGCGCCCACACACATATGCACACACACACACACATACACACACATACACACGCACACACACACACACACATACATACACACGCACACACACACACACATACACACACACGCACACACACACACACACACACTGAACCAGAGGGACAATGGGACTAGTTTGTGAACTGAAGTGCATCAAACTCAGATTGATCCTCAGTGAGCTGTGAGCAAACTCCACCGATGGTCTCTGGCATGTGTGGAATGTCTGTCTCCAAGGTGGCTCTCGATTGAGGTGTAAATGGCTCAACAATAGATACTGATCTCCTTGCTATTGATGAACGACACAGCAAGCGACCCAACAGGCTGCTGTCTTCATTTATCTATTTTTATTTTGAAAACAGCCATGTTTGTAATTTTCCTCTCGGTCAAACGCTGACATCTACAAAAGCACGTGAAATATTTCCAGCAAGCCGCCAGAACACAGGGAGTGGGCAGGGAATGGTGTTGTGTTGCTAATCTCATTGTGGATTGCAGAGTGTGTCAGCTTCAAATGTATCCCTGCTGGCAGGTCCTCCTATGCCCCATACTGACGTGGAAATAATGTGATTTCAACGAAACCTCTTTTCTGCAACGCTTTTACTAGAGATTTGGCCCTTTCTCACACCAGTGTTATATTACAGTCTGTAGCTCACTCCCAGGTATCTGCTCTGTATATAAACCGTCCCGAACCCCTCGGTTAGGTTTCAGATTGTAACTCACTTCCGGGAATCTTTCGTTCAATATAGAAACCACCCTGAACCACTCATTTCCGGGTATCTGTTATTCTATGTGTGCACCATCTCAGAACTCTCAATTCGATTCCAGTCTGTTATTTGTTGACGGATATCTGTTCTACTGTATATACAACCCCCAACCTCTGGAATAGTTTCCAGTCTGCAATTTACTCCGTGGTTTCTGATATTCAAATGCAAACTACTCTGACTCCACGATTAGATGTTAGTCCGTAACTCTCGCCCGCCTATTCGGTATTCACATATAAAGCAATCGGGACCCTTCACTTCGAAACCACCCCCAAAGCCCCGATTAGGTTCCAGTCTATAACTTACTCTCGGTTATCTATTATTCAATGTATATACCATCGCGAATCCCTCGATTAGATTCCTTTTTGAAGATATATTATTCTAAACAGAGCGTACAACAACCGAATAGAATGTCTGTCAAAACATAGCCAACAGGTTGTACAGTTTATTCCCTTTTACTTCCTCCCCTATCCCCCTTCCCGCAATGAACAATTCCTCAAATAACGTGATTGACGGCCTACACCGCACATTGTACGGAGGTGCATCCGACCTCGAATTTAACAGAATCCTCCACCGGGCAATCAGAGGAGACGGCAGATATATCAGCCCCATTCCCCAGACCTGTCTACTCCGAAAGTCCAAATATTGCCACCATATTGTGTGGCCTTACCTCAGCCTCCACTACCTTAGATAGCGTGACAGACACCGCCTACCAAAAAGCCTCCAGCTTCTCACAAGCCCTGAACATGTGAACCCGAGGCGCTGGTCCCCGCCCACACTTCCCACACCCATTGGCCACTATCTGGAAAACCCCCTGATCCTCCCCGAGCCATAAGCAACCGGTGCACCACAATGAACTGAATCAAGCTCATCTTTCACAGGAGGACGTTATGTCCCCTCCCCCCTCCCGCGTCGCCTCACACAGGGACCCCATCCTATTCCCCTTTCCAGCTCCTCCTCCAACTTACGCTTTATCCTCACCCCATGTGCCTTGCCCTGCTGCCCAATCACCAGTAAATGTCCCCAGCCCCACCCTCCCCCAAATCATCCGGGAGCAGCAGTTTCTCCAACAAGGTGTATTCTGGTAACTGAAGGAACATCCGCCACTCCGTTTGCACGAAATTACGCCCTTGTATGTACTTAACCTACAGCTCGGCAGCTCAAACCTCTCCCGCAGCTCGGCCATTCCACAATCCTCCCCTCGAGAACATTTTGCCTACCCGCTCCCGACCTGCCTCCCGCCACTTCAGTTACATGACGTCCACTAACCCCTGGTTTGAACCTGTGGTTCCCGCACAGTGGCGTCGGAACCAACATTTAGCGCAACGTAAAGTGCTTCCTCAACTGCTCCCATATCCCCGTGGTCGAATGCACCACCAGACTTCCCGTATACCTCCCGGGGCTACGGCAAAGGCGCACAAACCGGAACCCCTGCAGGACTCCTCCTCCAACATGATCCACTCCGTACACTCTTCCCCTCCACATTCGCCGCCCAGGACTAATACAACATGTTCTGGAGCGCCACGTTCCCCTGCCCCCCCCCCCCTTCTACCTTTGCTTCACTAACAGCGCCCTCTTCACCCTAGGCACGTTCGCCACGCATATCAACTCCGAGACCAGTTTCTCTTTCTCTCCAGTACTCTGGCACCTCCTCCATGGCCAGAGTGGAATTAGAAATTTGGGTCAGAACCGCGTCATCTCAATCGCCGCCTACCATATGATGCTGGGACACAATTCAATCGGATCAGGAGATTTGTCCACTTTTAAGCTATCAATACCTTGCCACTCCCCATGTTGATTTGCAGCAGAACCTCGCAGTCTGTCTCGCTGAGTTCCATACGTACCTCATTATTATCTTGGGTGAAGACCGATGTGAAGTATTCCTTTAACACCCTACCAATTTCCTCTGGCTCCACCCACTGATTGTCCCATTTCATCCCTTATGGGCCCTACTCCTTCCCTCGTTATCCTCTTCCCATTAATAATCTTTCATAAAATCTTGGTATTTTCCCTAATTTCCCTAAACCAGAGTTTTCCCATATCCGCTCTTTGCTCTCATAGTTGCATTCCGAAGCTCCACCCTGCACTTTCTCTACTCCACGAATGCCTCCATTCATTTGTTCTCCTTGTACTTTTTAAAACCTTCGCTTTTCCTTCTCATCGTTCGTGAAAATCCCTGGTCATCCACTGACCCCATCAGTCACTACCAGCACAGGCACATCACGGGGAGAGAGAGAGAGTAATCAACTTGAGCGAATGTTTGCTAGAAGTGTACAGGAATAAGTTACAATCCGCCAGCCTAGTGTCGAAACTGTAAGATTCTTTATAGTATTCCCACTCCCAGGAATACTGTAAAAAATTTATTTTCAGTTGCCCCTCAGTTTGCTATGAAGTGCCTGATGGAATCTGCTTCCCCCTCACACAGAGGCAGCACATTTCAGATACCAGCCACTCACTCTGTTAAAACATTACCTCGTTGCTGCTGTTGGTATCTACCTTAAATCCATATCATCTGATTTTCAACTTTCCACCAATGTGCCGACTACCTCAAAGCCAATCATCTCAATTCCGGACAGCACTGTCAGAGTTCATTAGGGCAGTGTCCTTGGTCCAGCCACCTTCAGCTGCGTCCTGGATGAGCTTCCCTCCAACGCAAGATAAGCTGGCGAGGCAGCATCTGTGGAGGGAGAGACCGTCTTGCACTAGGGTACACATTTTTAAACCCAGGGTCCCGGCCCATGGGGGGTCGCGGGCGGGTGAAAGAAGGTTCACGGACCGTGTGTCGTTAGATTCATGATCGCGGTCCCAGGCGGCACGGCATTACCGAGTGCGCAACATATAGCCCAATGGCACGACCGACATTTCAAAATGCCGGCCGCGACGGGCTTTCAGATTCTGTACGTTCCCGCATGCGTGTAGCCTCAGCAATGCGCAGGAACAGCGTCCATCAAGGAAGAAAGACTCCTCCTGAGGTCAGCACGCTGGCCTGGGACCAGATGATTTGTTTTAAATCGCTGGAGTCTTCCTGCCTTGAGCGGTGCCAGAGATCAGGTCAAGTCAGCTGACGTCACGTGTTCTTGGCTCGAGGCAGATTCCTCCATTGTGCAGCTGCCAGCTGTGCTGGTGTGAACCAGGACCTCTGGTAAACAACCCGTGAAGCAGATTCTTCCATCGTGCAGCTGCCAGCTGTGCTGCTGGGAACCAGGACCTCTGGTAAACAACCCGTGAAGCAGCTGCCTCCATTGTGCAGCTGCCAGCTGTGCTGGTGTGAACCAGGACCTCTGGTAAACAACCCGTGAAGCAGATTCTTCCATCGTGCAGCTGCCAGCTGTGCTGCTGGGAACCAGGACCTCTGGTAAACAACCCGTGAAGCAGCTGCCTCCATTGTGCAGCTGCCAGCTGTGCTGGTGTGAACCAGGGCCTCTGGTGAACAACCCATGAAGAAGATTCCTCCATTGTGCAGCTGCCAGCTGTGCTGCTGGGAACCAGGACCTCTGGTAAACAACCCGTGAAGCAGATTCCTCCATTGCGCAGCTGCCAGCTGTGCTTTGTGTGAACCAGGACCTCTGGTGAACAACCCGTGAAGCAGATTCCTCCATTGTGCAGCTGCCAGCTGTGCTGGTGTGAACCAGGACCTCTGGTAAACAACCCGTGAAGCAGCTGCCTCCATTGTGCAGCTGCCAGCTGTGCTGGTGTGAACCAGGGCCTCTGGTGAACAACCCATGAAGAAGATTCCTCCATTGTGCAGCTGCCAGCTGTGCTGGTGTGAACCAGGACCTCTGGTGAACAACCCATGAAGCAGATTCCTCCATTGTGCAGCTGCCAGCTGTGCTGCTGGGAACCAGGGCCTCTGGTGAACAACCCATGAAGCAGATTCCTCCATTGTGCAGCTGCCAGCTATGCTGGTGTGAACCAGGGCCTCTGGAGAACAGCCCATGAAGCAGATTCCTCCATTGTGCAGCTGCCAGCTATGCTGGTGTGAACCAGGGCCTCCGGTGAACAACCCATGAAGCAGATTCCTCCATTGTGCATCTGTCAGCTGTGCTGGTGTGAACCAGGGCCTCTGGTGAACAGCCCATGAAGCAGATTCCTCCATTGTGCAGCTGCCAGCTGTGCTGGTGTGAACCAGGGCCTCTGGTAAACAACCCGTGAAGCAGATTCCTCCATTGTGCAGCTGCCAGCTGTGCTGGTGTGAACCAGGGCCTCTGGTAAACAACCCGTGAAACAGAATCCTCCTTTGTGCAGCTGCCAACTGTGCTGGTGTGAACCAGGGCCTCTGGTGAACAGCCCATGAAGCAGGTTCCTCCATTGTGCAGCTGCCAGCTGTGCTGCTGGGAACCAGGGCCTCTGGTGAAGAACCCATGAAGCAGATTCCACCATTGTGCAGCTGCCAGCTGTGCTGATGTGAACCAGGGCCTCTGGTGAACAGCCCATGAAGCAGAGTCCTCCATTGTGCAGCTGCCAGCTGTGCTGGTGTGAACCAGGGCCTCTGGTGAACAACCCATGAAGAAAGCGCTTAAAACAGAACAAAGCTGCATAAATATGATTACATCACGTGTAGGTTTATTAACTGTGCCACTGCAAATCAGAATTGAAAGTTCATGTTTGTTTAATGCATTGGCAAATGACAGATTAAAACACAAAACTTGAAAGATATTTGAAGTCTCAGCATGGGGAGTTCGTGGACAAATCTCTTGCTTTTGTTCAATAGATGCACATTTTTCTCGTGTCTGTGTGGATTTCCTTCGATTGCTCCGATTTCCTCCCACAGTCCAAAAATATGCGCGTTCGATGGGCCATGCTAAATTGCCCCTAGGTGGGGTTACGGGGATGGGGTGGGGGATAGGACTTGCTGGATGCTCTTTCCGAGGGAGGTGCAGACTGGATGGTGCTAATCTCGTCCTTCTGCACTGGAATTCTGTGATTGTATGAATTGAAACCTTGACGACCCAGCAGTCTCACCTGCCACATTAAAGGTATGTGAAACTCGCGGGTCGCTATGGCCGGCCAGCGTACATCACAACGTTTGGCCAGAGTGGGTCTCGAAGCATATCCAGTTGTTAAAAATGAGTCCCGCGTAAAAACGTTTGAAAAGCACTGGGCTAGGGGGAATGACATACAGACAAATATAGAAAAAACGCGCGCACACAGCAACACACATACTCATCACAGACAACCTGCAGTTAACAGATATAGAAATGCAGGATATTCCTTCTACACCTCTACAACGGAGTTAGATCCCGTCTCCATCTGTAAGTGGAAGGAGATTAACACACGCACACACACTACACAGAGATATCACATATACACAAGGGAAACATACACATGTACACACACACATACTCACACAGGCATGCACGTGCACACAGTGATTCCTGTGAGATTATCATCAATGCTGCCAAAATCTCCTCAGTTAACATCGACCAAAACCTGGAGTGTAGTCCATCCGGTCCGGGTGATTGATGCACCTTATGATCTTTGAGTTTACCCAGGTCATCTCCGTAGTGATGGGCAGTACTCTTCTCTGACCGTTTTCTCTCTTAAACTTCTAGTATCCCACTGGTGTCCTCTATAAAATTATGAAGGGCATGGACAGAGCGGATAGTCAAAAGGACAGTTTTCCCAGTCTGGAAAAATCAACTATTAGGGGACATAACTGATACCGGGGAGTGAACATAGAACATAGAATATAAAGTCTGTCATAAACTAGGCGGCAAACCCGGGACAGGAACGATCGATTCCTCCGTGTGGCTCGGGGATTATGAGCTCCCGGGCTAACTACAGGACTGTTAACGGTGTGCATAAATCGGTCGGCCGGTCTGAAATGAGACATAGGAGCAAAATGAGGCCACTCGGCTCATCGAGTCTGCTCCACCATTCAATCATGGCTGATACTTTCTTATCCCCATTCTCCTGCCTTCTCCCCATAACCCCCGATCCCCTTATTAATCAAGAACCTATCTATCTCTCTCTTAAAGACACTCAGTGAATTAGCCTCCACAGCCTTCTGCAGCAGAGTTCCACAGATTCACCACCCTCTGGCTGAAAACATTCCTCCTCATCACTGATTTAAAGGATCATCCCTTTAATCTGAGTTGTCCTCTGGTTTTAGTTTTTCCTCCAGGTGGAAACATCCTCCCCACGTCCACTCTATCCAGACCTCGCAGTATCTTGTACTTTTCAATAAGATCCCCTCTCATCCTTCTGAACTCCAACGAGTACAGACCAGAGTCCTCAAAAGTTCCTCAGACGATAAGTTCTTCATTCCAGGGATCATTCTTGTGAACCTCCTCTGGACCCTTTCCAAGGCCAGCACATCCTTCCTTAGATATGGGGCCCAACAATGCTCACAATACTCCAAATGGGGTCTGACCAGAGCCTTATACAGCCTCAGGCGTACATTCGTGGTCTTATGTTCTAGACCTCTTGACATGAATGCTAACATTGCATTTGCCTTCTTAACTGCCGACTGAACCTGCACAGGCCTTCTGGAAATCTAAATAAATCACGTCCACTGATTCTCCTTTGACTAATTTGCTTGTTACCTCCTCAAAAAATTCCAACAGATTTGTTAGACACGACCTCCCTTTGACAAAGCCGTGCTGACTCAGTCCTATTTTACCAAGCACTTCCAAGTGCTTCGCGATCTCATCTTTAATAACAGACTCTAAAATCTTACCAATGACGACGTCAGGCTAACTGGCCTATAATTTCCCGTCTTCTGCCTCCCTCCCTTCTTAAACAGTGGTGTTACATTCGCCACCTTCCAGTCATCTGGGACCCTTCCTGCCTCCAGTGATTCCTGAAAGATCATCACTAATGCCTCCACAAATTCCTCAGCTATCACTTTTAGGACTCTGGGTCTGAAAATCACCATCCGGTCCACGTGATTTATCCACCTTCAGACATTTCAGTTTCCCCAGAACGTTTTCCTCAGTAATGGTGACTGCACTCACCTCTGCCCCCTGGTTCTCCCGAAGCTCTGGCATCCCACTGATGTCTTCCACCGTGAAAACTGATGCAAAGTAACTATTCAGTTCGTCTGCCATCTCTTTGTTTCCTATTATTACTTCTTCAGTCATATTTTCTAGTTGCCCAATGTCTATTTTTGCCTCTCTCTTTCATTTTATATATTGAAAAAAATCTCTTCCTACCTCCCTTTCTATTACTAGCTAGCTTGCACTCGTCCTTCATCTTCTCTCCCCCTTATTGCTTGTTAGTTGTCCTCCACTCGCTTTTAAAGGCTTCCCAATCCTCTGGTATCCCACTAATCCTCTCCTCTTTGTATGCTTTTGCCTTAGCCTTTATGCTTTCCTGACATCCCTCGTCAGCCACGGATGCCTTGTCATCCCCTTAGCATGTTTCCTCCTCCATGAAATTTCTGTTGTGCCTCCCTCATAACCCTCCAAAACTCCTGCCACTGCTGTTCCACTGCCTTCCCTGCTCAGCTACTTCTCCAATCAATTCTAGCCAGCTCCTCCCTCATATCTTTGTAGTTACCCTTATTTACTAGTAATACTGTGACATCTGATTGCAGCTTCTCCCTCTCAAACTGCAGAGAAATTCTATCATATTGTGGCCACTGCTTCCGAAGGTTTCCTTCACCTTCAGTTCCCAAATCAAATCTGCCTCATTACACATCACCAAATCCAGAATTGCCTGTTCCCTTGTCGGCTCTGTCAAAAACTGCTCCAATAAACCATCTCTTAGACATTCCACACATTCATTTTCTTGGGATCCACTACTACCAATCTGATTTTCCAAATCCACCTGCAGATTGAAGTCACCCATGATTATTGTAATATTGCCTTTTTTACATTCCTTTTCTATCTCCTGATTTATTTTCTGCCCCACATCCTGATTACTGTTAGGGGGCTTGGACATAAGTCCGATCAGGGCCGTTTTACCTTTGCGATTCCTCAACTCTACCCACAGAGATTTCTGATCCTATATCGTTCCTTGCTATCGATTGAGCTTCATTCCTTACTAACAATGAAACCCCGCCCCCTTTGCCCATCTTTGCCCATCCGCCTGCCCTTTCGATAAGACATATATCCTTGGATATTTAGATCCCAGCCCTGGTCCCTTTGCAGCCACGTCGCTCTGATGCCCACAACATCGTACCAGCCAATTTCAATGTGCGCAAAACGGCCATTGACCTCGTTCCATATACTGCGCGCATTTAGGTACAACACCCTCAATGGACCGACAGCGAGCGAGTACCCGGTGAATTATAATCGGACCTTGGTGTACATAGTTGTTCTTTAAAATAAATGTATTTTTTAAATAATATATGCTTTACTTTGTGCTTTACCTTCCTTATCGTGTGCTGTACCTGCATTCTGCTTTTCCAGATACCCTCAATTTTTTAAAATGGTGTTAGCGGGAGAGAATCTCAAATAAATCACCCAGCGCTCAGGGCTGCTGGTCCTTGCACCAAACGGTTTATTTGACCGGTGGGAAGATGGCGTCAGTTAAAGTCCCAGGCCGTCTCTCCACCGAACAAAGGAAAACATCCATTCTTATAGATCTTCTAAACAGCTACACAGTCCATTTCGGCTGGACATTTTCCAATAATATTGATTATATGTGGCATAATTTGTTACATATCCAATTCAATTTGGCATTACATAAAGTAAGTTGATGTCCTTACCAGCCCCTGACATCAAGAAGAAATCACTCATACTAGCTGTTAAAGTTACCTTTCCTTTCTGCACCTGACCTTGGGCTGGCTAGGATGAACAATGCTCCTTGAATTTCTCTGTGCATGCCTCCCTAGAATCTACAATGTCTGTTCCCCATTCAATGCCTTAATATCAGTCATCTTTGTCTCCCTGACTATCTCTGCTGGCTGCAATTAAATCAAGTTAGTTATACCAGCGTCCGACTCAACACAACAAATGGTTGTTCAGAATGTGGCTAATTCCGCTGAAGGACATTAGTATGGCTAACTCGGCAAACGGCCATTTCCTGTAACTTCCTTTAATTGTATGTCGTCCTTTCTGATATTAGTAATTCTTAGGTTATAAAGTCACATTCTAATTGCCTCTTAGGCAGGCATCGAAGAGAGGGTACCTTTATCTAAAGTCTTCTTTCTAAATCTGACGTCCACACAAATATATATCCCCCTCCATTTTGAAATCTCCTCTGAGTGAAGAGGTTTCTCAGTCCGAGCTCTCTTGCTGAGCATCTTGTATTTGCAACTCCCAGTCACTGACATACCAACTGGTGGAAATAGAATAATCTTCTTAACGCAGTCAAAGTTGGTCAGAATTTTGAACATCTCGATAAGGTCAATCTTATCTTGGAGATTCTCCAAGGAAAACCCAATACCGCCAATATGTCCTTGTATCTAAATGTCCTCATTCCTTGTATCATTCTAGTAAAACCCCTCTGCACTCTCCCCACGGCTTTAACATAGTTCCATAAATAGGTTTCCCAGAACTGAACACAATACTCCATATGTGGTCTGGCCAATAGTTTATACAGTTGCTGCATCACTTCCTACCTTTTAAATTCTGCCTCTATTTGTAAACACAGGAATGTTATGAACCTTCTTAACAACTATTTCACCTTCCTAACCTACATTCAGATAATGACACACCTGAACTCCGAGGTCCTTCTGCTCCTGTACTCAACTGAAAGTTGCACCATTGAACCGACATTGTCTCCCCATGTTTCATCTAACAGATTTCACTGCAGTGAAGTTCACCTGCCAGGTGTCTGCCCATTTGGCCAACTTGTCAATATCCCTCTGAAGCCGCTCAGCGTCATCCTCCCAATTCACTATTCTCCCAACTGAGTATCATCTGCATATTTAGAGATTTTGCTCTCAACACCCACTTCGAAATCATGCATACAAATCAGAAAGGGCACGGGTCCCATCACTGAGCTCTGGGCAACATCACTACAATAGCAGCAAAATCATTTATAAGGAAGAGCAGCAGATGTTCCTAGTTTTCGTCACACTAAATCTAAGTGACAACGCAAGAGGAGAATAACAAATGAATTCCTCTGGAAACATAGCAGAATGTTTTTACCCACTGATTGGAGAGCATGTGAAAATTGCGCAGCTGTCATTCAGCAGACTGATTCTCTGATTGGCTGTGGCAGCTGTAAGTCAGCGGGCGGTGTCTCAGGTTGATTGCGGCAGCTCTCAGTCTGAAAGCGGCATATCCGATTGGCTAGGATAAATAAAATGCGGTAATGAAAGGACCTGAGGGCCAAGCGGGAAATGACATTGAGGCAGAAGCTGAGCAGTGAATAATTGAATGGTGGAGGAGGTGTGAGTGACCGTGTAGTCTCCCCATGTTGTCATTTGTTAACAGTTCCGGTTCAGCAATACTCGCTGATGACTGTAGCTTCATGATAATATATTTCAGTTACATCATTGCAAGAGATATTTATATTGTTCATGGAAACAGTTCATTTATATCCAGATTATGTGTCGAACGAATCTTACATCAGCGTCCTTTATTCCCAATAACCCAACCCCAGCCAATCCAATCATCCCGAAGGGAAAACTGCTTCCAAACGATTCACACAGCGAGTGGTTCTGATCTGGTCTACACGGCCTGGGACACTGGTGCAGGCAGATACAACAGTGGTTTCACAGGGAATGGCTGGAATGACAGAAATCAAATGTATGTCTCCAGGGAAAGGGCGCTCCAGTCGGATTGAATTATCTGCTCATCTATAGAGCCGCTGAGGTCAAACAGAATGAATGTCCTCCTTCGGTACTTCACGCACTTTTAAGGCTTTGGATGTGGTCTGGCTGTGAGATGATGTGGACCAACACCTGCAGGTTCCCTCCAAGTTCCCCACCACCGCGAGTATTCTCACTGTAATCCTTTCTATTCACTGTGTCCATGTGTGAACTCAGCGTCCACTTTCGCTCACTGCTTACTTCACAGCATCAACGTCATTGTAAGTTCCAATCTGTCTGACCCTGGGCGCTATCTGTGCTGTTAATATTGAAAACATCTGTGTTGCTCCCAATAAAAGCAGACGCACATTTATTAATTAGAGGGAGGTCTATCTTTTTTCAGGTTGCTTTACAATTATTTTGAAAAGCGGCTGTGCCACGTGTTTGCTTTCTGGCCTCTCACTGGGGAAAGACAAGTTCTATTCCAGCTCTGCACAATAACTGACCTGTCACACTCTGTCAGCTATTCACAACTTAAATGGTGGAATACTGCATGAAGGACATTTACTTTATCCAGGATCTGAGTTTATAATTTAGGAACAAGTTTGTTTATTCAGCAAATGTATTAATCGGGATTGTGTTTTCCACACAATACCCAGTTCCCCATATCTCCAAGAACTCCCTCACACTCTATCTCTCCCTTGCATTCTCTCCCTCTCTCACACCCTCTCACACTAACCCTCACTCACATTCTCTCCCTCTCTCACACTCACTCCCTCTCTCGCACTTTAACCCTCTCACGCACTCACTCTCTCCCCCTTTCGCATTATCTCTCTATTGTACTCTCTCTCACACATTCTCTCCCTCTCTCACACACCCTCCTCTCGCACTCTCTCACTCTCTCCCCCGTTCGCACTCTCTCTCTCTCTTGCACTCACCCTCTCTCACACTCTCCCCTCTCACACTCTCTCCTTCTGACGCATTATCGACCTCACTCACATACCTTCTCTCCAACTCTCTCACACTCTCCCTCGCTCACAGTCTCCCTTTCTAGCACACTCTCCCTATCTCATGCACTCTTCTTCTCTCACACTCTCTCCCTCACTCATACTCCCTCCATCTCTCACACACCCACCAACTCTCACACCCTCCCTCTCTCACACTCCCTCCATCTCTCACACCTCCTCTCTCAAATCTGCCTCTCTCATACCTTGTTCTCCATTTATACTCACTCCCACTCTCCCACTCTCTCTGACACATTTCTCCTTGTCTCACACTTACCCCTCTCTCACGTTCTGCCCCTCTCTCACGCACTCTCCCTTCCTCTCTCTCCCTCCATGCCTCCCTCCCTCTCTCACTCCTCCTTTAGATACTTGCTCTCACACTCTGTCCCTCTCTCACGCTCTCTCCATCCCTACATCTCTCTCCTTCCATGCCTCCCTCATTCTCACACAACTCCCTCGCTGCCATTTCTCTCACACTCTTTCCTCTCCCACACTTTCTCTCACACTCTTTCCCTGTCTTACATTTTCTATCACTCTTTCCCTCTCTCACACTTTCTCTCACACCCTTTCCCTCTCTCACACTTTCTCTCACATTCTTTCCCTCTCTCACACTTTCTATCACATTCTTTCCCCCCTCACACTTTCTCTCACAATCTTTCCCACTCCCACTCCCTCAGGCACTCGCTCGCTCTCTCCTTTACTTATGTCTGAGATTATGTTAGTATTTTATACACCATCCTTCTCACCCAATCTGCCTCCCTCACCCACACCCGCTCGGACTCCACTCTCTGCTTCTCTTTCTCTCAGACAATCTGCCTCCCTCACCCACACCCGCTCAGTCTCCACTCTCTGCTTCCCTTTCTCTCACACAATCTGCCTCCCTCACCCACACCCGCTCGGTTTCCACTCCCTGCTTCCCTTTCTCTCAGGCAATCTATCTCCTTCTCTCGTTTTACCCTTTATTTCTCCCACCACCTTTCACTCCCATTCTATCTCCGACCACCGTCTTTCTCTCTCAGCCTGTCTTCTATCAGCACTTTTCACTGACCAGTTCTCACTTCCTCCACATCTCACACTGCCACTCTTCCAGTTGAAGTGTGTGTATCAGATGGACGGCCGGTATCAGTTAGAGATGGGGTATCAGTTTTCACAGCTGAATATGTTTTAAAGCTGCTCTCTGAGGTGATGAGTTTGTATCTGCTGCAGCCTCTGAGTTTTCTGGAGTTCCAACAGGGGCTGTTTAGCACAGGGCTAAATCGCTGGCTTTGAAAGCAGATCAAGGCAGACCAGCAGCACGGTTCAATTCCCGTAACAGTCTCCCCGAACAGGCGCCGGTACAGCACGGTTCAATTCCCGTAACAGTCTCCCCGAACAGGCGCCGGTATGTGGCGACTAGGGGCTTTTCACAGTAAATTCATTTGAAGACTACTTGTGGAACCACCCAGAGATACACACTGACAATTGGAACTGAATCACTGAATGGTCACAGTTACAGAGGCTGCTACACCCCAGAGCGCAGTGGAACCACCCAGAGAAACACTCTGACAATTGGAACTGAATCACTGAATGGTCACAGTCACAGAGACAGCTACATCCCAGAGTGCAGTGGGACCACACAGAGAAACACACTGACAATTGGAACTGAATCACTGAATGGCCACAGTTTCAGAGGCAGCTACAGCCCAGAGTGCAGTGGAACCACCCAAAGAAACACACTGACAATTGGAACTGAATCATTGAATGGTCACATTGAAGTGAGGGATATCACTGAAACAATCGAAGATCTAGAGATGGGACTGATGGTGTCTGAGTGGACAACATCCTTTCTGCTAATATTAGCTGAATAATGTGATCAACACAGTCCAGTGTTTGGAAAGAGGTCACTCACTCACAAAAATAATATTTGCTTTCACTGAACACAATATCGTAATCTGTTTGTTCACATCTTTGAAAAATAAGTTAAATGATGTAACACCTCAATATCCCTGACGTGGTTCCACAGGGTATTAATTAAAGACTTGGAGAATATATAACCTCAGTGTTTCAGACAGAGAGATTGCCAATCGCAGGAAGGGACACATCAATTCACACTGAAAATGCTTTATCCAATTCAGACTGCTGAGAAAATATTCTACCCAATCCTTGCTATTGTTGGTGTTCCTGGTAAGTGACTATCACCATTGAAGTTGTGTAAATCTGTGTGTGAGCGGCTCTCTGATTTTAAACTATGACTGAAAATGTTTAACACTGGTCTCGTGCTCACTGTTACACACACACCTGGTCAACGATACAATTCAGTTAATTCAAATCTCGTTAATAATGTCTATGGTTTGAATCCATTTAATCAACTAACAATAACCCTGTTTGTAACTTACGGGACCTCTGATCAATAAAGTTATTATATTGAGTGGAATCTTGCATAATGTTAGATTGGAACTTAGGGAAGGCAATCTCTCTGAAGGATGGTTTAGTAGGAGTAAGAATGAAATCACACTGAGGGTGGATCAATAATCAGATTGGAATATCTGACAGCGGTGAACAACGATTACTGGAAGTATCTGTCAGTGTAGAATTGTACTGAGCGTGGGTCTCTCGCCAGAGTGGAATATCTGATCGAATTATCTGTCTCCCACTGGGACTATCTGTCCTTGTGGAATTGTATTGCGTATGGGTCAGTAAGTGGACTGAAATTAGTTGGTTCTATTTTGAAATTATGTATTTTATTGGTGAGTGGTCGCTCCATTCTGTACAGTTCTCTCTGTGAGTTTAAACTTTGGAATAGGTTGAAAACAGAAAGAGTTTGGCTGTTTTGAAGATATTTGATATTAATTGTATGAAGTGAAATGTCTTTATCTCTGTTTTCTATTGATCTACTCTAACAGGAACAGATATCACCCACACTAATATTTCATAAAACCCACAGCAGTGCAGTATTCCAATAGGTTTTGTGATATTTTCTCATTCCTATTCATCCTGAAATGAACACACATGTTTGATCAATTTTTATGGGTGTTTATGAACAGTGTTTCTGCGTCACACGATTTGTGAATCTATTCACCTGAACCCAGAAATCCCTCCAGTCCATTCACACACTTGTTTTCCAAAGAGTGATTGGGGGACTTAGTGTTCTGATCAAAATGCAGCAGCGGACACTGATCTGTCGGAACATTAATTTCCCATCGAAATACCCACTTTACAAATTCATAATGAATGATGAAGTGCGCCTGCAATTAGTTGCATTGTTCCTCTGTATTCACCATTACTCTCAATCTGAATTTGTCTGTAAATTGTGTAATTATCATTCTGCTTCCCGATCCCGTACTGTTGATGGAAATGGTGAAGGAGAGTGATCCCAGTGGTGATCCTTGTGGAACACCACTTCCCACCTTCCACCAATCAGCCTAAATCCCTTTACCTCTCCATGTTTACTGTGTGTGTCGCCAGCATGTGTCCATTCTGCTGCTGTGTCCCCTAACTCCACTGGCTCTGAGATTACCCATCAGTCTGTTATGTCGGATCTTACTGACGGCCTTTAGAAAATCTAATTGTTTAACATCTATCATACTACTCAGATCTATTATTTCTGATAGTTATTGCAATAATTGTATGCAATGTGTCAGGAATAATGTTGACGTTGGAATATGTACCGACTATTTAGTGTACTCTGTGTTACTGGATTTCTGTTAAGTCAGACTTCTAATTCCATTTTTCCAACTGTTGACATTGTGACTGGAAGATTTGATTATATTCTGTTCTTAATTTAAGAATAACAGAGACCGACTTCTGCTTTTGAATTCTTTGGCAATTATTCTAATGATGTTCAGTGCCAGAAGACTGGAGGACAGCAAATGTTGTCCCCTTGTTCAAGAAGGGGAGCAAATATAACCCCGCTAACTATTGACCAGTGAGCCTTACTTCTGTTGTCGGAAAAATCTTGGAAAGGTTTATAAGAGATAGGATATATGATCATCTGGAAAGGAATAATTAGATTAGAGATAGTCAACGCGGTTTTGTGAAGGGTAGGTCGTGCCTCACAAACCTTATCGAGTTCTTTAAGAAGGTGACCAAACAGATGGATGAGGGTAAAGCAGTTGATGTGGTGTATATGGATTTCAGTAAAGCGTTTGATAAGAGTTCCCCATGGTAGGCTACTGCACAAAATACATATGGTATTCAGGGTGATTTAGCAGTTTGGATCAGAAATTGGCTAGCTGGAAGAAGACAAAGGGTGGTGGTTGATGGGAAATGTTCAGACTGGAGTCCAGTTACTAGTGGTGTACCACAAGGATCTGTTTTGGGGCCACTGCTGTTTGTAATTTTTATAAACGTCCTGGAGGAGGGCGTAGAAGGATGGGTGAATACATTTGCAGATGACACTAAATTCGGTGGCGTTGTGGACAGTGCGGAAGGATGTTACAAGTTACAGAGGGACATAGATAAGCTGCAGCGCTGGACTGAGAGGTGTCAAATGGAGTTTAATGCAGAAAAGTGTGAGGTGATTCATTTTGGAAGGAATAACAGGAAGACTGAGTACTGGGCTAATGGTAAGACTATTCGCAGTGTGGATGAGCAGAGAGATCTCGGTGTCCATGTACATAGATCCCTGAAAGTTGCCACCCAGGTTGAGAGGGTTGTTAAGAAGGCGTACGGTGCCATTATTGCTTTTATTGGTAGAGGGATTGAGTTTAGGAGCCATGAGGTCATGTTGCAGCTATACAACACTCTGGTGCGGACGCATTTGGAGTATTGCGTGCAATTCTGGTCGCCGCATAAGAGGGAGGATGTGGAAGCATTGGAAAGGGTGCAGAGGAGATTTATCAGAATGTTGCCTGGTATGGACCGAAGATCTTATGAGGAAAGGCTGAGGGACTTGAGGCTGTTTTCGTTAGAGAAAAAAAGGTTAAGAGGTGACTTAATTGAGGGATACAAGACGATCAGATGATTGGATAGGGTGGACAGTGAGAGCCTTTTTCCTCGGATGGTGATGTCTAGCACGAGGGGACATACCTTTAAATTGAGTGGAGATAGATATAAGACAGATGTCAGAGGTAGGTTCTTTACTCAGATAAGGGCGTGGAATGCCCTCCCTGCAACAGTAGTGGACTCGCCAACACTAAGGTCATTCAAATGGTCATTGGATAGACATATGGATGATAAGGGAATAGTTTAGATGGGCTGGTTCACATTCGGCTGGGCCGAATGAGTGGTTTCACAGGTCGGCGCAACATCGAGGGCCGAAGGGCCTGTACTGCGCTGTAATGTTCTATGTTCTATGTTCTAATAGATAATATTGTCTCTGCACTTTCTCACTGTCTATGTTATTAAAATGTGTTGTTGAAATCCATCCGCCTCCAATAATCTCCCTCTACTTGGCCTCCGATCCTCTGGCCTCCGATCAGCTCTTGATCTTTTCACTGAGATCTGTCATTGCGACATCGTTCGTCTCAATTTCTCTGTGCCTCTCACCAAACCTATCCTGACTCACTCTAAACTTGCTCAAATCCTCTCTCTAATATCTTACCCTGACCTGGTGATCAAAGCTGCTCACAAAGGTCGTGCCATTATTGTCTGGTGTCCTGACTTCTTCCTCACAGAGGCTGGCTGTCAACTCTCAGACCCATCCTGCTGCCTCTCCCTGGACCAGCAGCACACCACCAAATATCATGATATTGTTTCCTGGACTTTCACTGACCGCATCGACTCTGGATATCTTCTGTCCACAGCCTCTAACATCATAGTCCCACAATCCCACACATCCTGCATCAACCTCCCGCTTCTACCTCCTTCCCAAAATCCACAAACAGGAAAGGCCCAGTACACCCTTATTTCGGCCTGTTCCCGTCCCACCAAGATCAGGTCTTCCTAGCTTGATCCCATCCGCTTTACCGTTCTGCCCCTTTCCGAAGGCATTGGTGGCACAGTGACACAACGGTTTGCACTGCTGCCTCACTGCACCAGGGCCCCTGGATCAATTCCTACCTTGGGTGACTGTCTGTGTGAAGACTGCACTTTTTCTCCGTGTCTGCGTGGGTTTCCTCCGGGGGCTCCGCTTACCTCCCACAGTCCAAAGATATGCAGGTTAGCTGGATTGACCATGCTAAATTACTCCGTAGTGTCCAAAAAGATGTGTAGGTTAGATAACGGGGTTAATGAGATAGGCGGGGGAGTGAGCTTGGTTGAGGTAATCTTTCACAGTTTGGTACAGACTGAATGGGCCGAATGACCTCCTTCTGCGCTGTGGGGATTCTATGATTCCTGATTCCTCTGGTGCCATATGTCATATAAAGAAGGTCCATTACCCTGGCCGTTGTAGCCATCTAAGATGGCCACCTGCAAAGGACCATGGGAATTGTCGCCAACCCAGGTCTCAGACAGGTACAGAGCTTATGTGTTTTTGAAACACAGGTAGCTGGACCTGGTCGAAACCCCCGCTCGTTTGCATTCTTAATGGCCCGGTTCCCAGGACAATAGGACTCCAATCAAGAATCTGGAACAGCCAGAGACTGAGCGGCACCACTCCCTTTACTCAGAGAGCCCAACTGCCAAGGTCAATGACCGCTAAGGACCCGTCCATCCACTAAGGCACCCGCCGCTTTATTGGCCAAAATCGAAGACAGTGTTCAGAGCACTGTCGAACTATTGTGTCCATATTTAAGGACCGCCCCAAAGAGCAAGAAATCCCAGAGGGATAACAGGGGAAACAGCCATGTGTTCTGTCTCTTTTGGATCTGGCCTGTGCCAGCCTGCTTTGAATCCGACCTGTGCCAGCCAACTATAGCAGGAACAGCCAGCCATGTTCAAGACCAACGATCGCTGCGTGACTGCTAAGCCCAGCAGAGACAGAGCCACTTTTTTTCGAACCAGCCGAGTGAAATCCATAGAAAGGCCTTATCCATTTGCACAGTGCCGGTCCCTCTGAAGTTAAGTATAGGTTATTGTAGCTGATAGATGTAGTTTAACTCGTAGTGGATATTGTGTTTGCTTATCGAAGTAACCCTTATGCATGTTAATAAACCACCTTTTGGACTAAATAACTGGTTGTGTGGTCTTTTGATCGATATAAGGGAAGGCTTGTGGTTCACCAACATTATCATTAATATTAGCAAGAGTAATGGTGACGCTGTTTGGTAGACCCACAAGTGTAGGGCAACAATATTGGCGACCCAGATGGGTCTCAATTCGAAGTGACTTTGTCACTCCGAGAGAACACACAAACTTTGAATCCCATTGCGAGAAAGAACCAAAAGTGCAAATCCCATATCGATCAACTTACCGAATTTCGGAAGTGTGTACTAACCCGCATACGTACCTAACGGGAAGAGCAAGGTAAACTCGTTAGAATTGTGTACAACTATCGAGAGATGGTGAGCCAGAAGATAGCTAAGGCCATACCCGCTGTTCAAATCGCCGCCTTATTCCCCTGTCCCAAATCAAAATAGAGCAAGAGATAAGAGAAGTAATGGCCACGAAAACAATGGATTGATTGATGAACCCACAGGAACCCGAGGTCGCAGCGCCCAACAGAGCAATACCCATATGGGAGGAAGAGTTAAGGAAATAATTAAAGGGGAAGGGATAGCCCCTTTGGTCGAATGTTTGCGCTAATGATGACTCAGGTCCAGGAAACATAGGAAAAACTTGGTGGGAGAACCTAAGCGAGGTACACAAGAAAAATTTAGGAAAGATCAGAAAGCCGATGGCAATCGTGTCCTGTTTGGCACATTGCGAGGCACAGAGGAGGTCGAGAAGACGCTCCACAGGCAGTAAATTGAGAAGGAAGAAAAGAACGAGAGAAACAGTAACGAAAGTGAGAAGATAATTGAGCAACTCCGGGAACAGTTAGCAGCTGAGGTTAAGGAAATGGCCGATGCAAAACGTGCATAACAATTTTGTCTAGTTCACCTTAGTAGCTTCCAGACCGAGTGTGATAAAGCTTACCAAGATACACAGCGCGCTGTCCTGGTAAGAAAGGAAACAGAACAACAGGCTAACTAGCAAATGCGGAGGTCTAAAAGCAGCATTGAGAGCACTCCACAGCTCCACGAAGGAACACAGGCAGAGTCCCATTGACCATGCTAAATGCCAGCAGAAGATAGAAAAGTTACAGTCGCTACTCTCAGTACAGAATAGCTTTATGTACACTTTCGGAGAGGATTTAGATGAGGAAGATATTCCCCATTGGCAAGAATTAAACGAAAGCGCCCAAAGAAATAAAGAGGGCACGGGAAATCTAAATCGAGCGACCCCCACGCCCCAGAAAGTAAAACACCCGCCCTACCGACTGCAGATACAGCACACACCCCCACTCACAATTCGACCCCCATGAATCCGGTACCACACAACGCAGGTCATCGGATCAGGATGAGCCTGATATCCTTTACACAATCCCACTGTTCATAACCCAATTAAGAGTAGCTTGCACGAAAATTAGCCCATTCCAGCCCATCGCAGACCTGCACAGCTTCTTTGAGGAGGTGCGACAACAAAACGTTATCTACGGCCGAGTCAAGAGAGAGGAAGTAAAGCTAATAGTTCAGAGTCTTAGCCAGTCCGTAAGATCAGCTTTGCCGCAACCCTAAAATGTAGCAGGAGGAACCATACAGGAAATGAAGACAGCCATGTTAGATGCCATCGGGTATAACAAAGGAGACCCAGTCGAGGGTTTATATCACTGCAGGCACAGAAGAGACAGCATCCGACCGCATTTGAAAATGAAAAAATGAAATGAAAATCGCTGATTGTCACAAGTAGGCTTCAATTAAGTTACTGTGAAAAGCCCCTAGTCGCCACATTCCGACGCCTGATCGTGGAGAGATTTACCAGGGTGTTGCCTGGCATGGCGGCCATTAGCTATGAGGAGCGGTTGAATAAACTCGGTTTGCTCTCACTGGAACGAAGGAGATTGAGGGGCGACCTGATAGAGGTCTACAAAATTATGAGGGGCATAGACAGAGTGGATAGTCAGAGGCTTTTCCGCAGTGTAGAGGGGTGAATTACTAGGGGGTATAGGTTTAAATTGCGAGGGGCGAGGTTTAGAGTAGATGTACGAGGCAAGTCTTTTACACAGAGGGTAGTGGGTGCCTGGAACTCGCTACCGGAGGAGGTGGTGGAAGCAGGGACGATAGTGACATTTAAGGGTAATCTTGACAAATACATGAATAGGATGGGAATATATGAATACGGACCCCGGAAGTGTAGATGATTTTAGTTTAGACGTGATGTGGAGACCCGGCATTGGACTGGGGTGAGCACAATACGAAGTCTTACAACACCAGGTTAAAGTCCAACAGGTTTATTTCGATGGCTAGTTTAGTTTAGACGGGCAGCATGGTCGGCAGAGGCTTGGAGGGCCGAAGGGCCTGTTCCGATGCTGTACTTTCTTTCGTTCTTTGTTCTTTGAGGCCGGTACGGGAATTGAACCCACGCTACTGGTCTGCCTTGGACTGCTTTTAAAGCCAGCTATTTAACCCCGTGTGCTAAACCAGCCCCGAATAATAATTGCTTGTCAAAAGTAGGCTTCAATCAAATTACTGTGAAAAGCCCCTAGTCGCCACATTCCAGCGCATGTTCGGGGAGGCTGGTACGGGAATTGAACCCGCGCTGCTGGCATTGTTTTACATTACAAGCCAGCTGTTTAACCCACTGTGCTAAACCATCCCCGTGAACCAGGCACCACGAGGTTGTTACAATTGTGGCCACATGGGACATTACGTCCCCAATTTCCGACTAAACCGCACGAACCAGCACCAGTACCAACAACCAAACCCCCACCCAGGAACAATGTTAGGCCCATGCATAATGTTATCAACCGTTCAGACGATGTAGCGTTTGGTTCCACAGATTGACGTGTTCGGTCTCCCCAACGTGGGTCCGTGACACATGCTGGGACAAATCAGGGAGACCAGGCGTTACAGGCACAGTCCGGGAGATACAGTAGATTTCCTTTGGGGCACAGGAGGAGCCCGCACCACTTTAGACTCCTCCACCATGTTCCAACGTGACAAATGGCCCAGCACAGACATCATCACCCTGAGTGGATGCACCGCCCACATACAGCAAGGATATATCACAGCTCCCGTACAAATTCAGACGGGGAACATTAGCAACCGACAACCCCTCGTTTTCGTTCACTTGCCTCAAACAGCAGAGCACATTTTAGGCATTGATTTTATGAGCTTCCATAACCTTTCGTTTGACCCAGTAAACAAATGTGTCAGGCGAATGGCCAAAACAGCTAGGGTTCCCGCTACGCTCACAGTAGGGGATTTTGAAAACAGGATTTGCTCTGTAGAGGACTATTGGTTTAATCCACAAACAATTAGTGCAGACCAGACGATTAGAGAAGTCCTCATTAAACACAAAGCTTCATTCGCACAACCACGATTGGGGGAGGATCCAAGGTACGGTAAGGATTTCAGGTCCCGATCCAAAGCCTCAAAAACAATACGGTTTCCCACAGCTGCCAAGGGTCAGATTTCGAAGGTTATTTACAGTTTGTTAGACCGAGGAGTTATTCGATCCATAGCGTCCACAAATAATGCCCCAATTTGGACCATAAAAAAGTACGATGGTTCATGACGACGACGATAACTTAATAAAGTAAGACCTTTAGCAGTTCCCACTTTTTCCACGTGTCCCGAGACCATGCTCAAGCAGGGAGTACAGGCCAAGTACTTCACAGTGCTGGATATCAGCAATGGCTTTTGATCCATCCCGTCAGACAAGCCCTGCCTGTATAAGTTCGTGTTTACCTTTCAAGGGCAGCACTACACATGAACATGCGCCCCCCCCCCCCCCCCCCACAAGGATTCCATAACTCCCCCTCCAATTCCCATGGACAATTGGCCAACAGTCTTTCTTAATTTCCCCGACCCGAATGCCGAATACAACATGTCGACCATCTGCTTTGCAAACCAGCACAAAATAGGAACACATGGAATCCTTATCGGAATTACTATGCCTACGGCAATCCATCGGATGCAAGGAAAACCCCAAAAAGGCACAGATTTTAAAGGAATAATGTATTTATTTTGGCGCCATCATCACCCACGGGAAGAGAGAAATTGAGCAAAAACGGATTGAGTCCATCGTTAAATTGCCCCTGCCCCAAAATGTCAGTGCACTCCGGTCATTCCTACGTTTCGTAGGATATTGCCGAAATCATATAGCTGCTTTTGCCACTAAAGCAGCCCCACCCTCAGAGCTCTTTAAAAAGAACGCCCCATGGGAATGGCTTCTGCAACGCACAGACGCCATTGATTATTTAAAACATGCCCGAGGCACAGCCCCCACTTTACAAGTTCCAGACCCAGACTTGCCCTATGCCATCGATGTAGCAACCATCGCCTGAACCCTAACAGCAGCACTCCTGCAAGAGCGACACCATCACTTAGGACGTAGCCTACACCTCAAGAATATTAGAAATCGTAGAACAAGAATTCTCAGCCTGCGAACGGCATTTGCTGGCAGTCTTTTGGGCAGTACAGTACTTTGCGTATATCACAGGCCTCAACTAAGTCACGATCTTGACCGAGCGCACCCCCACGCAACTATTACTGGACGGTAGATTAAAGGGTGGTTCCGTCAGCCAAATCAGAACAGCTCGCTGGACACTACTGCTACAAGGCAGGGGCTTACGGTAAAATGCACCAAGACTCACACATTTCTGGCCGATAATCTCCAATATGCAGGTACCCCACATGAGTGCCAGATCATAGCAGCCCAACACCACACAGGACCCTTTAGCCCAAAGTCACTACATCCACGAGCAGGCAATGAGACACAGGATTCTCAAACGACAGGGAATGCTTAAAAATTTGATGTAGACTGTTCCTCCACAATCGAAAATGGAGTTAGAAAACTGGTTGTGGAATTTACGTAGAAGACGCGCAGGGACGCCCACTAGAAGAGATCTCTTTAAAATTATCCGGCCATCTAGGTTCAGAGGCAGCAGAACTCGCACCATAGCCTATGTAATCCGGCACCCCACCTGTTTTACAATCCCCGCAGACATACACTCGGACAGACTGTATGTGTGCAACAGTTTAACAGAATTCCTGCCCCTGTGGGAATCTCCAGGTCTTGTTTCAGCCGATGGAAACCCGCTACCCTCTGCCCCATTGTTAAATCACATTTCCAAGGCAGCCTCAGATCGCACGTGTGGTATTATTAATGCAAGAAGCCATCATCATTCGTCCGCACCCGGTAATGTACAACAGGCGCCTTAACCAAAGCAGGATCCCGCCATGGTCACTTCTGGCAGCCACCCGAAAGCGAACCGATACACGCAGTTCAGGTGTCCCAGACCAATATTGAGGATCTATCTACAAGCCCACAAAGCAGACGACACCTTCAAACAGGTTTTCGACGGCACCTTCCCTGCCCCCTGGAAGGATGCACTTATTGTACAGGACGGCATAGTTTTCAAAAATTGATTTTATATGGTCCCCACCCAGAATATAAACCATCTAATTTTCCAATTTCATGACGGACACGGACATACTATTGCCCATTTAAGACCTCTGTGTTGGTGGACCGCCCTCACCCACGAAAAAGCAGTCCAACAGGTTACAGAAAACATTAAAGCGGCACAATTCGTTGCAGCTGTCCGATTAGGCGCGAGAAGGAAGCACAGTAAAACCTACTCTGACAAAACCGTCCACCCCGTAGACACACAGTTGGTCAGCAAGTAATGGTTTCACTTTACAATCCCGGTTCTTTCCTCTCCCCCAAATTTGCGGGACCCTACTCTATTTCCGACAAAGTGAGCCCCTCCGTGTACAAGATAACGACCCCCCCCCCAACGGTAAAACTGGTTGGTTCCACATCAACCAACTCAAAGTCTACGGATCCCAATTTAGCCACTCCCACCACATCTCTCTGGCAATAGGAGACGGTTCTTCCCCACCCATCGATAACCTAGTCCGACCGCTACGGAAACACTCTCCCAGCCATGACAGGATGTATCCCACAGACCAGAACGTGTCTCCGCCCACAGGTACAAACTTCCACCTTGAACTTGACTCTGACGACAGCGAGAATCTCCCGGATTTGATTACTATCCCTGAACACTGGCGCAATCTCTCGTGCCTGTCACCCCAGCTCCCAGAACAACGACTTAGATATCTCGAACCTCTTTATGCACTTCCCCACCTATCGCCACAGCCACCGCCCGACCACAGTGATTTGTCCTCCACTCCTACCGCCCCTGCTCCTCATGACAAGCCAGCGCCTCTTTGGCACTGCGACAACTCTTGCAGACTAATAAGGCACAACAATTCGGTTTATCCGACGGCCCACGCGGCCACGGCACAGAAACGGCAGACACGAGTCTGGCAACCGGGAGATGGTGATGACTCAGATACTGAAATGAAATGAAATGAAAATCGCTTATTTTCACAAGTAGGCTTCAAATGAAGTTACTGTGAAAAGCCCCTTGTCGCCACATTCTGGCGCCTGTTCGGAGACGCTGGAATGGGAATACTGACTCTCGTTTCGGTAATGATTTTACAACACTATTTGGTACAGAACCCTGAGGTGTCCAGGTGATGAGAAAGAGATACCTCCTAAGTATTAATGTGTCCAAAGTTCCGATGGAGCCTGTCCGCCTATTTCCTTCTTTTTTTCTAATACATGGTTTTAATTCATGTCGCCCGACACAAAATTACTCTTCTGATTCGAGGGTGCGATGCGCAATGTCAGTTAAAGGCACATGTTTGTCGGAAAACAGATTACTCTTCTCCCAGTCTTAAGGACAAGTTGCCACACAACGACACACTCTTCCCTTCCACCCAGGTCACCCAGGGAGGGTGTAACGGCACTAATCCCCGCCCTACCTGAGGACCCCTAATGCATCCGGTCAGTTAAGCTCGGGTAGTGGAGTAACGGTTCTAATCCCCGCCCTACCCGGGGATTCCACTCATTCTTGTCCTGCAGCGGCCCACACGCACCTCATGTTCCCGTCACTTCATACGCTCTGGAATGGTTCTCTACATTCTGCGTTGCCTTTGGCAGGTCTTAGTTTCACCTTCTGTGCTTTCCTTTTAGTTGTGGTAGAAAGAATGCAGTTTGCCATATTCTGTCCCGCTCAGCCCCTTCTTTCCTTTACCTCCCGCGACCCCCTGGTCGCTCTCCACCTGCTATTTACACATATGACACACGTGGTTGCTGCACACGGTGCTGCACGCGAAATACATCTGAACCCTGGGACGAAATTCTATAAAATTGGCCGCCCTGAAGTTCGGCTGGTTAAGATAATCCTCAACGTCCCATGGTTGTGATTGAAGAAAAGACAGCTGAAGAATTGTCGTCGTCGTCCCCCCCCCCCCCCCCACCCCCACTCCCCGCATCGACCAGAAGCTGCGAGAGTCTCTGTGCTGTAAAAAATTCCATTTCTTGTCTCTGAAAATAATATTTTTTTAAAAACGAGGGAGTAAATCAGGGTGACACTCATAACGGGTAAATAGAGCTCGGAAAGACCAATAAAACTGTCTTATTAACAGATATATTAACCAAATATAATAACAGAGACGATGCTTGCATCCCCGGGATTACCCGGTAAACAGAAAACACAGGATGAAGCAACGACTGCTGACATTCGTTTGGATCATCGCTGGACTTCTGCAACTGCGCGCGCAACACACGTTCGATACAAACCCCACCCCGGACCCGAACACTACCACACAACAGGCCACGCCCAGCCCGGACACCACACCACACATATAGGCAGACAGCGAGAATCACACCTGTTGCGAAAACATTGCCCAATGGGACCCGTTTTCAGACACAGCAGAGGCCATTCTAGTAATTAAAATAATCTGCAGTGTCATCCAGACACTCCGACTCTGTAAATGGCGCGGCAAAGCCTCCCGCTCCCCGATATAAACAGTCGGAGCCCCCTTCTTTGGAGTTCAACAAAACTAAATTCATGTATCTTATAGCTGCTAAGAATCAACCATGTAACTCGCTAACTTTACCAGGTTTAAGTAGAAATGTGATGCTGCTGTTTTACAATGTTGTACTGTATATACGTTCATTGATATTCACCAGCAGCATGAGAGAAGCTTAGATAGTGTTAGCGAGAGATGAACTGTGCGGATAAATTAAAAGTTTTATAGTGACTGTTAGAGATTAATTAATTTGTGATGCTTTAATAAAATATGAGGTCAATGTCCCAAACCATAGGATAGAGTAGATCAGAACCTTGTCTTGACCAAGGCTGACTGGCCCACCAAGGATGAACAGGGATCAATACTGTGATCCATCCACGCTTCGCGATCAGGATCAAGAGGACGGGAAATAGCCATCTAAGATGGCCACCTGCAAAGGACCATGGGAATTATGGCCAACCCAGGACTCAGACAGATACAGAGCTTATGTGGATTTGAAACACAGGTAGCTCGACCTGATCGAAAACCCCGCTCGTTTGCATTGTCAATGGTCCGGTTCCCAGGACAATAGGACTTCAATCAAGAAACCAATACAGCCACAGACTGATCGGCGCCACTCTCTTTACCCAGGAAGCCCAACTGCCAAGGTCAATGACCGCTGAGGACCCGCCCAGCTACCAAGGCACCCGCCCCTTTATTGGCCAAATTCGAAGGTAGTGATCAGAGCCCTGTCGAACTATTGGGTCCAAGGTTAAGGACCGCCCCAAAGAGCGCGAAATCCCAGAGGCATAAAAGAGGACATAGCCATGTGTTCTGTCTCTATTGGATCCGGCCTGTGCCAGCCTCCTGTGATCCGGACTGTGCCAGAAAACTGTCGCAGGAACAGCCAGCCTAGTTCAAGACCAACGATCGCAACCTGACTGATGTGCCCAGCATCTTTCTTCGAACCAGCTGAGTGAAATCCAGATAAAGGCTTTATCCATTTGCACAGTGCCGGTCACCCTGAAGTTAAGTATGGGTTATTGTAGCTGACAGGTGTAGTTTAACTCGTAGTGGATATTGTGTTTGCATGTCGTAGTAACCCTTTTGCATGTAAATAAACCATCCTTTGAACTAACTAACTGGATTTGTGGTAATTTGATCCATATAAGGGAAGGCTTGTGGTTCACCAACATTATCATTAATATTAGCAACAGTATTGCCGACACTGTTGGGATAGAGCAACATTATAGGGCAACACCCTGACCGCCGTATCTTCACAATGGATGTCCAATCCCTCTGCACCTCCGTTCCCCAACACAATGATTGTGTACAGACCCTCATACACTGCTTCCTGTAAAGATTGCATCTCATTCTCCCACTTTCTCCTCCTCCATCGCCTCTGTTCTGATGATGACGTGTCCTTCTGGCATGTCTGTCTTTCCTTAACAGGGACTGGCCCTACCACCTTCATTTTGATTACAGGGCTCTCAATCGTGTTCAATTAAGTTCTCACACCTCTGCCCTCACACATCCCCCTCCCTCCCTGAAACATGATCGTGTCTACCTATCCCCACTTTCCACACCAACAGCCTCCACATTGAAAGGAAAATCCTTCACCATTTCTGCCAGCTCCAGCATGACGTCACCACCAATCACATCTTCACCTCTCTCCAACCACCCCCTTAATTTCTGCATTCCTCAGGTACCGCTCCCTCCCCCTTGTCCACTTCCCCCTCACACCCCACACCCCTTTCCCTTCCCCCAGCACCTTCCCCTGCAATCAGAGACGGTGCAACAACTGTCCCTTTACCTCCTCCCGTCTCATGGTTCTCAGCAGCAAACTCTCCTTTCTGGGGAAGCAGCGTTTCACTTCTGTGCCTTCAATTTGTTCTACTCTATTCGCTGCTGCCAATACCGTCCACTCTTCATTGGGGAGACTAAACACAAACTGGGAGACTGCTTTGTGGAACATCTTCACTCAGCCCACAGCATGGCCCCAGCCTTCCTGTTGCGGCCAAGTGAACTCAACACCTTGCTCTCAGGCCCACATGTCTGTCCTTGGCCTGCGACAAGAATGCAGTGAAGCCCAACGCAAGCTAGAGGAGCAACATCTCATCGTCCAATTAGGATGTTACATGCTGCAGGACGTACAGTGCAGAAGGAGGGCAGTCGGCACATCGACTCTGCACCGACCGACATAAGCCCTCACTTCCACTCCATCCCCGTAATCAAATAACCTTTCCTAACCTTGTTTGGTCACAAAGGGCAATTTATCATCGCCAATCCACCTAACCTGCACGTCTTTGGACTGTGGGAGGAAACTGGAGCACCCGGAGGAAACCCAGGCAGACACGGGGAGAACGTGCAGACTCCGCACCGACAGTGACTCAGCGGGGAATCAAACCTGGGACCCTGGAGCTGTGAAGCCACAGTTCTGTCCACTGGTGCTACCGTGCTGCCCGATTTCAACAATTTAGACTGGAAACTTTCTCCTCCATCTTAACTCCCTTGTTTTGGAATTTCCCTACTTTTTGGTCGAATGCAATGAGTCCGAATCTGGAGAGAGTCTATTCCGGCCAAGTGAACCCTGGGGAATGTCCAATGCCGGAGCGGGAATATTCCTGAGAAAAGCTTGGCAGGGATTGTTTTCAAACAGGGAGAGAATGGATTCCTGGGAATAGTGATGTTGGGATGTTCCAGACATGGCAATGGGGGATTCCTGGGAGCGGGTGCTTTAAGAATGTCTAAACCTGGGAGGGGTGTTCCCTCGGAATGTTCTGGAGACTGGACAGACTCTATTCTGGACAGAGTGGGCTGCACGGTAGCACAGTGGTTAGCACAGTTTATTCACAGCTCCAGGGTCCCAGGCTCGATTCCCGGCTTGGGTCTCTCTCCGTGCGGAGTCTGCACTTTCTCCCCCGTGTCTGCGTGGGTTTCCTCCGGGTGCTCCGGTTTCCTCCCACAGTCCAAAGATGAGCAGGTTAGGTGGATTGGCCAAGATAAATTGTGTTTAGTTTCCAAACAATTTCGATGGGATCACTGGGTTGTGGGTATGGGTGGGCTTAACTGGTTTTCTCTTTCCAAGGGCCGGCGCAGACTCGATGGGCCGAATGGCCTCCTTTTGCACTGTACATTCTATCTTTCTATTCCTCCCATGATTATGAAGTGGGAAGGTCCTGCGTTTGTTATATTTTTTCCATTGATCGCTGAGTATTCAAATACACCAGGAGTGATGTCCAACCCCATCAGAAATCCAGTCCAGGGAACGGTCCAATCCGGGGTGTGGTCCAATAATTGAGCTGGGATGACAAACTCTGGTATGTTTGTATCCGGTTTGGGAAAGCTGGCCGGCCTGAGTGAATCCTGTAAATCAGACTAAATGAGAAATGTTACCTCTCCCAAAGGTATCTGAATTATAAACATTTTCCTACCACTGCCATCAAACTGACAGAGCTGCAATTCACACTCCCCCCCCCCCCCCCATTCCCCATCTTGAACACTGGAGTTACATTTTCTACTTCCCTCTCTGCAGTGTTAATCTCTGTGCCCACTCCTCTCCCAACACTGCTACCCTCCCACTGTCTTTTATATTGGTGCTGCAATTGTGTCCTGGTTCAGACAGGGAGATTCATTATCCAATAATTTCCCGCGTCTCTCCTTTCTCTCTCTGACAGTTAATTTACTGGGAATTGTGATACTGTGTCGGGGGAAGTGTGGCCTCTCTACCTGCACCACTCGCTACCTGGTGGCCATGGCAACGGCGGATCTGCTGTTTATTATCATTAACCCCATACTGACCATGATCAATGAATATTATTTCCCCCGGAGTTTCCTGGACCTCACCTCTGTGTGTAGTGTTAAATCTGTCCTGTACGCTTCAGCCACTGACTGTTCTGTCTGGTTCACCCTCACTTTCTCCTTTGATCGATTTGTGGCCATTCGCTGCCACAAACTGAAAACTAAATATTGCACCGGGAAAGCTGCGGCTGTGGTTCTGTCAACAAGCGGCCTCCTGCTCGGTGTGAAAAACATCCCCCAGTACTTTACATATGAACCTGGAGAGATATCCGACAATGTCCAGTGGTTCTGTCAGACAAAGAGCGGCATTTTCACTGACCCCGAATGGGTTCGATATAACTGGTTTTCTCAAGTTTTAACCCCAATAATGCCGTTCTTCTCAATCCTGTTGATCAACGCTCTGACAGTCAGACACATTTTACTGACCAGTCGAGTCCGGAAGGCACTGAGGGCTCAGAGTCAGGGAGACAACCGCACCGACCCAGAGATGGAAAGCAGAAGGAAATCAATGATTTTACTCTTCAGCATCTCCGGAACTTTCATCCTCCTCTGGACCGTGTCTGTTATTAAATTTTTCTATGTTGAACTGAGTGGATTATATGACATCACCCTTCCTCAATATAATTTACAACAAGTCGGATGGATGCTGCGGGATCTAAATTGCTGCACAAACACATTTATTTATGTGGTGACTCAGTCCAGGTTCAGGGAGCAGATCAAGATCGCGGTGAAATATCCGTTTACATCAATGATTAAATTAATAAATGAATAGAACTGACTGACAACCTCTCAGTCAATCAGGAACTCAAGACAACTATTGACACCCTCTCAGCCAATCAGCAGCTCCAGCCGCTCACTGACAGCCTCTCAGACATTCAGCAGCTCCAGCCACTGACTGACATCCTCTCAGCCAATCGGCTCCTCCAGTCTCTGACTGGCAGCCTCTCAGCCAATCAGCAGGTCCACCCTCAAATAGACAGCCTCTCAGCCAATCAGGAGCTTTAGTCTCTTGCTGACAGTCTCTCTGCCAATCAGGAGCTCCAGCTGCTGAATGACAGCCCCTGGGCGAATCAGGAGCTCCAGCTGCTGACTGGCAGCGCCTTAGCCAATCAGGAGCTCCAGCTACAGGATCAAAGTTGCCTCAGTCAATTAGAGGTCTCCCGTACTACCTGACAACACGGTCTAGCCAATGCGGGAACGGGGAACACTGACTGACGGAATGTTTAGCCAATCAGAAACTCCGCGTTCTGACTGCCTCCGCTGCAGCCAATCAGAAACTCCGATTTCAGAATGACAGCTGGTGGCACCAACATAGACAGCACCATGGCCTGATTGGCTGTCGGGGAAGCACTGGCAGGGATGGCTGTGGGGGAGCACTGGCAGTGCTGGCTGTGGGGGTGGGGGTGGGGGGGGGGAGAACTGGCATGGCTGGCTGTGGTGGTGGGGAGCACTGGCAGAGCTGGCTTTGGGGGGACTGGCAGTGCAGTCTGTGGGGATGGGGATAACGGGCAGGGATGGCTATGTGGGCACTTTCAATGATGGCCACTGAATGCCCACCCCAAAATTGATGTGGCATACCCGATTGGATTTGATCGATCAGGCTCAAAGAACAAAGAACAAAAAAAAGTACAGCACAAGAACAGGCACATCGGCTCTCCAAGCCTGCGCCGACCATGCTGCCCGTCTAAACTAAAATCTTCTACACTTCTTGGATGTCTGTGTCCAAGCTGCGAGCTTCTAGTGTGCACTTCAGAGTGGTGTTCGTTCTGAAGCCACATAATGCATGCTCATTTAGATAGACAGGGTACGCGCATGCAATAATTTCATCAGTTTGCTGACATCTGTCCAGAGTGGTCCCTATGAGCCTCCCTTCCTTTTCTACAGCACATGGTAAAGTTCAGCCATGTCCTATTCAGATGTCCTCCTGTATGGTCCCTATGTTGTCTAGCTCGAAAACTCAGAACCCTACTTAGTCACTGGTGATGATGGGGAGCCGAAAGATCGTTCCCACAGCCTTCCCTAGGGTTCCTCTGCAGTCATCATTGAACCATACTTTAGCCAACTGTTTCATTTGGCAGCCAGATAACTTTAAATGTTTGTTCCCGGTGAATAATTGCTCAATCTGCTCGTCACTGATCCACGATGGGGCCTGTCCTCTATGTACCTGTTGTAAATTTTCCCTCAGCTGTTCTATCATCCAATGTCCATATACACTGCAGAGAGGCCTATTGTGCTGTTGGTCATAGTCTTGCAATTTGTCCTTAATAATTTGATTAATGTTCCTGGCATGTCCCTCTAACACAGCTACCATATGGCTGTGAGCTGCATTTCCAGTTAATTCTCCGTATGCGTCCTGTCGACAGTCCACATTGATGGAATTTAGAGCCCGTTTAACCTGTCGGATCAGCCGCCTAAGTTTATAGTCCAAATTAGCCAAATCAAGGGAATGAATAGTGGATACGACGGCTCCATATGCTGTTACTACATCATTCACTAATCCTCGTTTAACTCGGTCCTGTCTCTAATCCATTCCTACCTCCCTTCCTAACAGGCGGCGGGTCAGGTGAAGATAACTTTTCGTTTAAGTAGAGGGGAGCACTACTTTGACTGTTGGGTTCCAGCTATGTCCACCAACACAGGTACCAATTCGTGGTGGATGTTACCATAAAGGATTATCCCTGTGTATTTTAGGAATAATTTATTTTGTGGTCCGGGAGTGGCTTCAGGACAAATAGAGTGTGGTGTCCCTGGTGCTGGCTTTGGCCCTGTCCTCATCTCGCACATGGCAAGGCTGCTCTCTATCAATGTCCCAGGGCACCTCTGTCCACGTTATAATCCTTTCTCGTGGCTATTAGCTGAACATCCAATTGCGGGACAACCATTATTTGGAAAAACACACCAATCCCCTGTTATAGTGACGCTCAGGTAGCATTTGGCTGAGCTTCCATTTAGCTCTTTGTAAATAAGCCTCCGATTCTTACACCCAAAAATGATGCTTTTCTTGGAGTGTATCCGTTATACACCATCCGGACATTTCCCCGCGTCAGGTGGAGCAACCCATAAATAACCTGGACTTAAAATCCATAAAAAACCTGCACTCTGATTTGGAATGTCCTGAGTGCTGAGTCCGGGGAATCCGATGAAAAGTAGACCGATGATGGTGTAATGTTCCATCTCATCGTGGTTCCTGGTCCGGTGATACCCTGAGGAAATGACGCAGAGTTTCTGTTGTGATCGCATGCTTAATATCTGCATTTATATTATCACTACACGTGACCCCCCCCCCCCCTCCCGCCCGCCCCCTCCGTTTTATTTTAATAAAACGAAAGGAGACAGGGCACTTAATGTATCTTTAAACACAGCCAATTGCGGTCGATGCCGAGAGTGGTCGGAGTGCAACCTGCTTCACTGCCTGAATTGTAAGGCTGTCAGCTTTATAATGTTTCATCCCGGGAGCAAGGAAGTTTGTATCAGGCCAGATGCAGTGCAATCAGGTGTGTCCAATTAGGCAACATACACATGTTTAGGAATGTCAAATCAGCAAACACCTCAACAAAATATAGTCTTTCGTCATTGCCATTGCGATGCAACGAGAGCGCCGGTGGCGATGGCTGTATGGGGCAGGCACCACCAGAAATTCTGCTACCTGAGGACTGTGAAGAGGGAGGCCGAACATCATCATTTGGGCACCTCAATAATCCGCTGCCACATTACAGTATGTAGTTCACCCATGAGAGGCTCATCCGCAAAATCACTGGACACGCCTGGGTCCCAAACCTGCGATCGATCAGTATCCTCCTGAGCGGAACTGGTCTGCTCAGTGTCATCATCAGGTACAAGAACAAGACGACTGCTATGATCCCTTCCCCAAGATGGGCAAGGGCCGGGAGTGAACGTAATAGACGTCTGGTGAAGTACAGGGAGAACAGAACGTTGCTGACCAGAGGCCGCAGAAAGAACACGTCCAGGTTAGGGAAGAATAACCGATTCAATACGGCCATCCTCAAACGTACAGGCATTACGGGTTACGCCCATGTCAGGTGGAGGGACTTGGACTACGGGTGGAACGCTAGGTCGAGACAGAGTGCCACTGGTGAGCGGGAATCGTGAAGGGATGGAACAGAGGCGTCATCTTCACCGGTGCTAACGTAAGATGATGGGCGTGGCTACGTTGTGTCCCGTAAGCTGTGAGCTGATTAACATGGAACCACCCAGTCTTCCATTAGCATGAAGGATTTTGTTCATTGTAGTGTAGTGTAAGGAACTGCAAATTTTGGGGAGAGGAAGGAACTGGGGTTGTGGAGGGTGACCATCACTTGCTTTCCGACTGCGTATTCGACCGGGTGCACTTGCTTATCAAAATAGGCTTCGCTCTGCTTCTTCCGAGCCACTAACCGGACTGCAGCAGCTATCTGGGCTGCATTAATATCGTCGGTTAGTTGCTCGGCGGCCTTCTCATGTATCAGGGCTGTAATAGTGGGGTCGGCAAGATCGAATCCAAACAAGTATTCAACGCCCTTCATAGGTCGACCCGTCATAAGCGAGTGCGGGGTCAATCCTTTGGAACTGGAAACAGTATTTCTAATGATCATCGGGACAAAAGGGAAGCACTGTGTCCCAGGTGGTGTTATTCTGCTGCACTGTCTTCCTAATGACAGCCTTTAAAGTGCGATTCACCCGCTCCACAGTTCCACTGGACTGGGGTGGGATGCAATATGGAACTTTTGTTTAATCCCAAACCTGGCTGTAACGATTTGCACCATGCGACCTGTAAAATGTGTTTCCTGATCGGACTCTGTACTGCGGGGAAGACCCCATCACGTAAAGATTTGGTGGGTTAAGATTTTTGTGGATGCCTTGGCTGTGCTGGACAGGATAGTAAATGCTTCAACCCATTTAGTGAAGGTATCAATAACTATCAACACGTTCTTATATCCATTACTGCATTGCTGGAGCGGGCCGATATAGTCCAGCTGGTGATTCGTCCAGGAACCATGAGTGTGTCTTAATTGCTCCTTCCTGGTATATCTATCGGGGTTATTCTGGGCGCAGATGAGACAATTTTCAACAGAATGCGTGACATTGTCCCGAAGATCCGGCCATCAACAGAGTGCCGTAAGGTGATCTAATGTGACATCTGTGCCTTGTTGTCCTGGTCCATCGTGGAACTGTTAATAAGCTGGTTCTGATACTGAGCGGGGGGGGGGGGGGGGGGGGCACATAATTTCAAAATCAGTCCATCCCGGATATCGAGTTTATCTCTCCAGTTGTCATAGGGGGTCGGGGATGTTCCGTCTCGGACTGCTTTGTAATTTTTGTCAGCGCGCTGGGCCTGGGAAAAGTCAGCAATATTGGCCTCTGAAAAGTGACTGCGCTTATCGGTTTACCTACAGGTGTTTGCCAGAATTACCCATTGAGGGCACAGGCTATGGCTACGGCTTCAACCTTGCAGTTACGGGAGGGAGGCAAGGTGGAGGCTCTTGACTTCCACAATGCCATATGTGCGATCAGCAGCATCTTGTAAAATATATTTTAACAACGGGGCTGATGGGAGAGGTTTGCCGTTTGCAGCGACGAAACCTCGGGGTTGCCAGAGGGGAAGGATATCTGTGAGGGTGTTACAGACATACAGGCTGTCTCGGTATTGCCAGAGGTGAAGGATATATGTGAGGGTGTTACAGACATACAGGCTATTTCGGAGTTGCCAGAGGGAAAGGATATATGTGAGGGTGTTACAGAAATACAGGCTGTCTCGGGGTTGCCAGAGGTGAAGGATATCTGTGAGGGTGTTACAGACACACAGGCTGTCTCGGGGTTGCCAGAGGTGAAGGATATCTGTGAGGGTGTTACAGACACACAGGCTGTCTCGGTATTGCCAGAGGGGAGATATATCTGTGAGGGTGTTACAGACATACAGGCTGTCTCGGTATTGCCAGAGGGGAGATATATCTGTGAGGGTGTTACAGACATACAGGCTGTCTCGGAGTTGCCAGAGGGGAGATATATCTGTGAGGGTGTTACAGACATACAGGCTGACTCGGTATTGCCAGAGGTGAAGGATATCTGTGAGGGTGTTACAGACATACAGGCTATCTCGGGGTTGCCAGAGGTGAAGGATATATGTGAGGGTGTTACAGACATACAGGCTCCCTCGGTATTGCCAGAGGTGAAGGATATCTGTGAGGGTGTTACAGACATACAGGCTATCTCGGGGTTGCCAGAGGTGAAGGATATATGTGAGGGTGTTACAGAAATACAGGCTGTCTCGGGATTGCCAGAGGGGAGAGATATCTGTGAGGGTGTTACAGACATACAGGCTATCTCGGGATTGCCAGAGGTGAAGGATATACTGGGGGAGAATTCAAAATGTCCAATTCAACTAAATGCACGTCTTTCCGGGCCTGTGGGAGGAAGCTGGAGCACCCGGAGCAAACCCACGCAGAGACGGGGAGAGCGTGCAGACAACGCATAGACAGTGACCCAAGTTGGGAATCAAACCTGCGACCGTGGGCCAACTGGCTACCATGTTGCTTTTTATGTATGTGTAAAAAGACTTGGGATTTTCCTGAACGCTATTTGCCAATGAGTTTTCGTGACCTCCTGTAGCCTTCCTGACTCCTTGCTTAAGTTACTTCCTACTTCCCTTATATTCCACCAGGCTTCGTCTGTTCCCAGCCTTCTATCACGGACAAATGCCTCCTTTATCATTTTGACGCGGCCTACAATATCCCTCGTTATCCAAGCTTCCCGAAATTTGCCGTATTTACCCTTCTTCCGCACAGGAACATGCCGGTCCTTAATTCCTTTCAACTGACATTTGAAAGCCTCCCACATGTCAGATGTTCATTTACCCTCAAACATCCGTGACCACTCTAGGTTCTCCAGTTCCCTCCTAATATTGTTAAATTAGTCTTCCCCCAATTGAGCACATTCACCATAGGACCACTCTTATACTTGTCCAGCAGCACTTTAAAACCTACTGAATTGTGGTCACTGTTTCCGAAATGCTCCCCTACTGAATCTTCGACCACCTGGCCGGGCTCTTTCCCCAATAACAGGTCCAGTGCAGCCCTTCCCTAGTCGGACTGTCTACATATTGTTTTAAGATACCCTCCTGGATGCTCCTTACAAACTCTGCCCCGACTAAGCCCCTGGCACTAAGTCAGCCCCAATCGATATTGGGGAAGTTGAAGTCGCCCATCACAACAACCATGCTGTTTTTGCTCGTTTCCAAAATCTGTCTACCTATCTGCTCCTCTATCTCCCGCTGGCTGTTGGGAGGCCTGTAGTAAATCCCCAACATTGTGACTGCACCCTTTTAATTCCTGATATCTACCCATATCGCTTCGCTGTCCTCTGAGGTGTACTCCCGTAGTAAAGCGGTGATATTCTCCCTAACCAGCAGCGCAACTCCTCCACCCCTTTTAAATCACCCTCCATCCCGCCTGAAACATCTAAATCCTGGAACGTTTAGCTGCCAATCCTGCCCTTCCCTCAACCAGGTCTCTGCAATGGCAACAACACCACAGATGCAAGTACTAATCCAAGCTCTAAGTTCATCTGCCTTATCCGTAATACATCTTGCATTAAAACATATGCACTTCAGTACCAGGCCCGCTGTTTTTAGCATCATCTCCCTATCTGCTCTGCCTCAGAACCATATAGGCCCGATTCCCTAGTTCTCCCTCAATGCTCTCACCTTTTGGCCAATTGCTCCCGTGCCCATTCCCCTGTCACACTAGTTTAAGTCCTCCCATCTGACACTAGCAAACCTCGTGGCCAGCATATTTATGCCTCTCCAATTTAGATGCAACCCGTCATTCTTATATAGGTCACACCTGCCCCGGAAGAGCTCCCACTGGTCCAGACAACGGAAACCCTCCCTCCTACACTGGCTATATAGCCACGTGTTTAGCTGCTCTATCTTCCTATTTCTAGCCTCATTGGCACGTGGCACAGGGAGTAGTCGCGAGATTACAACCCCAGAGGTCCTGTCTTTTAACTTTCTACCTAACTCCCTGAACGCCTGCTGGAGGACCTCATGCCCATTCCTGCCTATGTCCTTAGTACGAATATGTACAACGACCTCTGTCTGTTTGCCCTCCCCCTTCAGGATGCCCACGACCGTTCGAAGACATCCTGGACCATGGCATCAGGGAGGCAACATACCATCCTGGAGAATCGTTCAGGTCCACACATGCGCCTCTCTGTGCCCTGACTATAGAGTCCCAAGTTACTATCGTTCTTCTGCGCTTTGACCCTTCCTTCTGAACATCGGACCCAGCCGTGGTGCCACTGCTCTGGCTGCTGCTGTTTTCCACTGACAGGCGACCCCCCCCCCCCCACCGACAGTGTCCAAAGGGATACACCTGTTCGAGAGAGGGACAGCCACAGGGGATTCCTGCACTGACTGACTGCCCCTTCTGGTGGTCACTCATTTCTCTGCCTGCACCTTGGGTGTGACCACATTTATATAACTGCTATCTATGATGCTTTCCGCCACCTGCATGCTCCTACGTGCATCCAACTGCTTCTCCAACCGAACTATGCGGTCTGTGAGGAGCTCCAATTGGGTGCACTTTCTTCAGATGAAGCCATCCTGGACGCTGGAAGCATTCCGGACCTGCCAAATGTAACAGTCAGAGCACTGCATCCCTCTAACTGACATTGCGTCTATTAATTAGCAAATTAAGTTTAGAATTTAAAAAAAGTTACTGTTAAGTATATATTTCCTAGCAATAGATTTCTACTATAAGTGTGAAAGCTAAATACTGTACTCTCCGATCTCTGGCTCAGATATACCTCTAAATTATAATTAAGTAATTAAGTTTAATTAGTTTTCCAATGATTAATTTTTAAATTTAGTGTTGATTCCCAACCAGCCAATCATGTCACAGCTTTACTGTGATGTCACTTCAGCCCCCCCCCCCCGCCCCCCCCCCCCCCACACACACACACGTAATTTGGAAAGGTAATAACAATAAAAATAAATATAAATCACTTACCTTCCCAGGTTCTCAGATGCTCTCTGGTGCTCTCCTTGCAGATTTAAAATTACAGGCCAGAAGAAAGAGAGAGAACAAAGCATTAGGGAAAAAGCACTTTCTCTCATTCTACACCGCATTAACTCACTGCACCAAATTACCAAGTTGCAATTCCCACTCTGGATGTGTCTCACTCAGAATGTGTCTCCTTGACCTGCGCAAAGCTAGGCTTCATAAAAGGCTTCAATGGGCACTGTTTAATACTCGTCCACACAAACAGCACCCGTGAGAGTCTTCCAGGACATTGGGGACCCCTGGGTGCTCTTGAACAGGGTACTATAGTCACTGGCACTCGCAGGCATCAGGGCAGGCAATTCCAGGATGCCTGGGTGACAGGTTGGCACAGTCATGGGTCGGGACTGGGGCAGAGGGGTTAAGGGGGGCTTCCTAGGAGCCTTCACAAGATTGGTGGATCAGGGATGGGGGTCATAAAAATGAAGGGGAATGTGCGACGAGCATTTAGGAAATCCATCCAAGTGCGGCCTCGACAGAGGGAATCTTCCCAACACAAACCAAACAGTAACTTGTTGTTGGACAGCTTGGTGTTTCTTGGCACTGCAGCTGTACAGAAGGACCCACATCTCAACGTTCATCTGACTTTAACAAAAATCCGCTTAATAACTCCCATTGTAGTTGTTTATGGGAACAAATTCCCTGGACAAATTCCCAATTTGGCGACTAAATTGTGGAATTCATAGAATAGTGATCATTGAATTCCTACAGTGCAAAAGGAGGCCATTTGGCCCAGAAAGCATGCACTGACCATCCAAAAGAGCAGGCCACCCATGCCCACAGCCCCAGTGCATCGGTATAAAACTTGTCTCATTTCTACAGGCCGTCATTAAGTTTAACATAGAATTTACAGTGCAGAAGGAGGCCATTTGGCCCATCGAGTCTGCACCGGCTCTTGGAAAGAGCACCCTACCTAAAGTCGATACCTCCACTCTATCCCCATAACCCAGTAACCCCACCCAACACTAAGGTCAATTTTGGACACTAAGGGCAATTTATCATGGCCAATCATTGGGGCAGCACGGTAGCACAAGTGGATAGCACTGTGGCTTCACAGCGCCAGGGTCCCAGGTTCGATTCCCCGCTGGGTCACTGTCTGTGTGGAGTCTGCACGTTCTCCCCGTGTCTGCGTGGGTTTCCTCCGGGTGCTCCGGTTTCCTCCCACAGTCCAAAGACGTGCAGGTTAGGTGGATTGGCCATGCTAAAAATTGCCCGTAGTGTCCACAAGGGTTGGGAGGGGTTATTGGGTTGCGGGGATAGGGTGGAAGTGAGGGATTAATGTGGGTCGGTGCAGACTCGATGGGCCGAATGGCCTCCTTCTGCACTGTATGTTCTATGTCTATGTCTATGTAACCTGCACATCTTTGGACTGTTGGGGGAAACCGGAGCATCCGGAGGAAACCCACGCACACACGGGGAGGATGTGCAGAAACAGTGAACCAAGCCGAACTTTTGACCCTGGAGCTGTGAAGCAATATTGCTACCCACAATGCTACCGTGCTGCCCCATCACTCCATCACGAATGTGAAAGATCTGCAGCATTTTATTTTTATAAATTTATCGTGCCAGGATTTCAGTTCAATTAAGGGGCAATTTAGAACGGCCAATCTCCTAACCCTCAGATATCTTTGGTTGTGGGGGTGATACTCACGCGGGCACGCGGAGAGTGGGTAAATTCCCCACGGATAGTGATGCGGGACTGGGATCGAACCCGGGTCATCAGCACCATGAGGTCGAAGCCCTGCAAATTTAATTACATTTGGTGTAGCCAATCCCAGCACATCAGACTTGGCCCGTCGCCTCTCCTTTACTATTAGGGGAAGTTGAGCTGACTGCTGTCAGTAGCTTACGGACTTTGTTGAAGATATTTCTTGGGTAGCGTGTGTGGATCGTCTGGGTTTTGTTGACTTCAAAATGGCAGAAGTATGGGGTGGTTTAAAATGCATTTAGGCGGATAAGTCTCCTGGGCCGAATGAGATTTACCCCACAATCCGAGGGAAGCAAGGGATGACATGTCTGGTGTTTTGACTGACATTTCCACATTGGCTACTGGTGAGATCCTAGAGAAATGGAGAATACCTAATGTGGTACCGCTGCTTAAGAAAGGTAGCAGCGATAAGCCAGACAATAATAGGCCGGTGAGACTCACGTCTACCACAGAAACCCAGGGAAACGGGGTGCTAATGGCCACAGAATGGCCGGCTGCTAATGGCACTTGGGTTTCTGTGGCTGTGACTCATCTTTCATTGTTACTCCACAGTATAAATATTTCCCACTTTCTCTGTCTGTTAGCTTTGACAAAGCGCCAACGGACTCGAAACGTTCGCTCTTTTCTCCCCCTACAGACGCGCCAGACCTGCTGAGATTTTCCAGTATTTTATCTTTCGTTTCAGATTCCAGGATCCGCAGTAATTCGTTTTTATCCAGTGTTTAACTCACTGCCACCTCTCTTCCAGGAATGCGTACCCTGAAGAAGTACTGTTCTTCTCTCCGACAGGATTTCGTAAGTCCCTCCTTCACTATCCAACTTCACTGCTTGCCATTTCTCTCTTCGTGTTGGACAAGGTATTTACCAAGACTCGCTTCCACAGCCAGATTTCCTTCCTCAGTGTCTGTCTTCGTCTCCGACTTACTCCACGGGGATTTGGACTTAAATTCCACCCTGCCTGTAACCTCCAGGATTACAGATACCTCCAGGACATACAACATTCCTGCAATTGCTGCTCTCGCCGCATCCTGTCAGCCACACTCAGTGTCATGCGGCGCCACATGAAGACACTGGATTTCTCTCCCCAGCAGCAACATCTTACTCTCTCTCAAAGCTATCCCTTTTCCCAGTTTCATTTCATCCTTCGCCTTATTCGACGCATTAACAATAATGTTTTCTTGTTTCTCACAGGTATCAAGGAACGCAAGCTTCACCAACTGAATACCACAGCCCCTCCTAGGCACTCCACCAGTCCCAATGCCACGTCCCCCATTTCTCCCAGCCCCAGCCCTTACCGCGTGTTCACTATGCCTTCTGACCTTCTTCTCTCTGAGGCTGAGCGTGCTGTTCTCAGCAAAGGACTCAGCTTTGTACCCTTACGTCCCCACCTCAATTAATTCCGGGCTCGACATGGCGTTGAACTCTTCATTCGTCTCCTTCGTCTCCGTGCCCACCTCTTTGGGCAAGACTGCGCCCCACGTTCCCCTGATCCTTTCATGTGCCTCCAAAATGCTGCCTCCTTGTGGACCACCCCCGCTGGGACAATTACTTGCACTTGATCTTTTCACTGAGAACTGTCGACGGGACAATACCGTGTTAAAGTTTCTGCCCCTCCCCCTCACCCATTTCAACTTCTCTCCTCCCAAACGTTCTGCTCTTCACTCCGTCAGGTCTAAACCCGACTTTGTCATCAAACGTGCAGACAAAAGGGGTGCTGTTGTCTACCTCGCGCATGCTGAGCGCCAACTCGGAGATACTTCCTCTTACCTCCCCCTCGACCATGACCAGACCACTGAACATTAAGCCATTATCTCCAACACCGTAAGCGGCATAATTTCCTCCGGATGACTTCCCCTTACGGCTTCCAACCAAATAGTCTCCAAATACTGGACAGCCCGCGTTTACCTACTTCTCAGTATCCACAAAAACGACTTTGGGTGAAGAGGTTCCTCCTAAACTCAGTCCTAAATCTACTTCCCCTTATTTTGAGGCTATGCCCCCTAGTTCTGCTTTCCCCGACCACTGGAAACAACCTGTCCGCATCTATCCTATCTATTCCCTTCATCATTTTATATGTTTCTATAAGAACCCCCCTCATCCTTCTAAATTCCAACGAATACAGTCCCAGTCTACTCAACCTCTCCTCGTAACCCAACCCCTTCAGCTCTGGGATTAACCTAGTGAACATCCTCTGCACACCCTCCAGTGCCAGTACGTCCTTTCTCAAGTAAGGAGACCAAAACTGAATACAATACTCCAGGTGAGGCCTCACTAACACCTTATGCAATTGCAGCATAACCTCCCTAGTCTTAAAAACAATAGGGAAAAAGCATCTCCTCCCACTTCTTTTTAATTGTGGGGAGAAACCGGAGCATGATGTGGAGAATGATTGACAGCATGCCATCTGATGTGGATAAAGTATCCAATGACCATCCTGAATAACACTTGAGATTTTGCCGTTTTGAACTGACCAATAATCATCCCTCTCGCAAATTCATACAATCGGGTTACATGTTCTTTATTAAAATGCTGTGATGTCCGTGATAGATCGCAATTCACATATTAACTGCTGGGTTCCCACATTGGAACAACGACTAATTTTTAAAGTATATCTTTAGCTGAAAAGAGTGTGAAACCTGCTGGTCATCAAAAATACATTATACAAATTGTTGTTTCATGAGTGTGGAGTCACGTGGCAAGCAGAAGAATTGATCCCATCTGGTTGTGATACAAACATTTAATGGTCGGGATAATGCACTCATATAGACGGAAGAAGATGAGAGTTGTATTCTGCACGAAATGGAACTACGATGAATGTTGCTTGTAATTTATTACAAACTTACAAATTTATAAACTTTGAGTTTGGAGTCAAAAGAGCATTTTAACGATGGTAGCAAATTGCGGTGGGAGAGGTAGTGACGCAATTTACAAGAATATATTTGAACATTTTCTGTAATAGATATACGATTGGAAAATGAAATACTACAAACCTAACGAACATACATGAATACATTGTGAGAAAAGGCTCAATGTCATGTATTCAATGAAGAATAATCTAAATGACATAGTTCATAAAAGTGATTGGGAACACAAAGGTATAAAAATAATCCGACGAAAATTAAAAAGGTCAGCTAAAGCCAAACCAAACACAAAAGTTCATTGCTAACACAGGGAAAAGCAGAAAATGGCGGACCAAGTCATCAGGTGTGACAGGATTCTTGGGGACTGTAGCGCACAATGACTCACGAGAGACGAATAGAGATGAAGTCGATGAGGCTTTATTAAGCGCGACTTGTTCCCCGCAGTTCAGGAACAGACTGGAGCTGCGGGGAGAACTTCTGGTTCTTATACTCCGCCTTCAGGGCGGAGCTAGAGATCAACAGCCAACCAGGACCCGGGATCTGTCAGCCAATGGCATCACGGCTTCACAGTCCCAGATGACCCCTAATGCATACTACCACATTCACCCCTTGTTAAAAATGAACCCGGCGGGGTGGTGCTTCGCATGGTGGTAGGGGTTTACAAGGCTGGTCCTGGGAGGAAAAACTTTTTTTGCATGTCATTACAGTGCCCTACACTTTACCCTACACTGGGCTATGTACAGGGTTTGTGAACTTCTTACAATATTCGTAAGAAGAAAAAAAACATTCTCGTTAAAGTCCACAACATTCTTGTGTTACACCGATGCCACGAGTCGAGCGGGCGGTCTGGTCTTCCTTGTCGATCGCCTCAGCCCCGGTGGTGGTGCAGGTGCTTGTTCCAGCGTTGTCGTCTCCGGGAGCTTTACAGTGTCTGCTTCTGCTTCACTCCTGGTCGGACATGGGAGGAGGACCGATCCTCCCGGGAAGGGGACGGTGGTCGCGGGGTGCGCCGGTGGCAGGGAGGAGGTGATTGGTGTCGGGAGAGTGTTCGTGTTGCCGGCGGGCGCCAGGTCTCGTAGGGAGACCGTGTCCTGTCAGCAGTCAGCGTACGCCACGTAGGCGTACTGCGGGTTCGCGTGGAGGAGGTGAAACCTCTGTACTAACGGGTCCGACTTGTGCACCCGCACATGTTTCCGGAGCAAGATGGGTCCTCGGGCCGCCAGCCAGGTCGGCAGCGACGTTCCAGAGGAGGACTTCCTGGGGAAGACAAGGAGGCGCTCATGAGGCGTTTGGTTAGTGGTGGTACACAGCAGCGACCGGATGGAGTGGAGAGCGTCCGGGAGGACCTCCTGCCAGCGGGAAACTGGGAGATCCCTGGACCGTAGGGCCAGTAGGACGGTCTTCCAGACCGTGCCGTTCTCCCTCTCTACTTGCCCGGTCCCCCGGGGGTTGTAGCTGGTCGTCCTGCTCGAGGCTATACCCTTGCTGAGCAGGAACTGGCGCAGCTTGTCACTCATGAAGGAGGACCCCCTGTCGCTATGGATATATGCGGGGCAACCGAACAGTGTGAATATGATGTTAAGGGCTTTAATAACTGTGGCCGCTGTCATGTCGGGGCAGGGGATGGCGAAAGGGAAACGAGTGTACTCGTCCACCACGTTCAGGAAGTATGTGTGGCGGTCGGTGGAGGGCAGGGGCCCTTTGAAATCCAGACTGAGGCGTTCAAAGAGACAGGAAGCCTTGATCAGGTACTCTCTATCCGGCCTGAAAAAAGTGCGGTTTGCACTCTGCGCAGATGTGGCAGTTCCTGGTGACTGTACGGACCTCCTCCACGGAGTAGGGGAGGTTGCGGGACTTTATAAAATGGTAGAACCGAGTGATCCCCGGGTGGCAGAGGTCCTCGTGGAGGGTTTGGAGACGGTTTATTTGTGCGTTGGCACATGTGCCGCGGGATAGGGCATCGGACGGCTCGTTCAGCTTTCCGGGACGGTACAAGATCTCATCGTTGAAGGTGGAGAGCTCGATCCTCCACCTTAAGATCTTGTCATTTTTAATTTTGCCCCGCTGTGCATTATCGAACATGAAAGCGACCGACCGTTGGTCAGTGAGGAGAGTGAATCTCCTGCCGGCCAGGTAATGCCTCCAATTTCGCACAGCTTCCACTATGGCTTGGGCTTCCTTTTCCATTGAGGAGTGGTGGATTTCTGAGGCGTGGAGGGTTCGGGAGAAAAAGGCCACGGGTCTGCCCGCTTGGTTAAGGGTGGCCGCTAGAGCTACATCGGAGGCGTCGCTCTCGACCTGGAAGGGGAGGGACTCGTCGATGGCGCGCATCGTGGCCTTTGCGATATCCGCTTTGATGCGGCTGAAGGCCTGGCGAGCCTCTGTCGACAGGGGGAAGGTAGTGGTCTGTATTAGGGTCGGGCCTTGTCTGCGTACTGGGGGACCCACTGGGCGTAATATGAAAAAAAACCCAGGAAGCGTTTCAGGGCTTTGGAGCAGTGGGGGAGGGGAAATTCCATGAGGGGGCGCATGCGTTCGGGGTCGGGGCCTATTATCCCATTGCGCACTACATATCCCAAGATGGCTAGCCGATTAGTGCTAAACACGCACTTGTCCTCGTTGTATGTGAGGTTCAAGGCTTTAGCGGTCTGGAGGAATTTTTGCAGGTTGGCGTCGTGGTCCTGCTGATCGTGGCCGCAGATGGTTACGTTGTCGAGATACGGGAACGTGGCCTGCAACACGTGTTGATCAACCATTCGGTCCATCTCCCGTTGGAAGACCGAGACCCCGTTTGTGACGCCAAATGGGACCCTTAGGAAGTGGTATAGTCGCCCGTCTGCCTCGAAGGCTGTGTACTTCCGGTCACTTGGGCGGATGGGGAGCTGGTGGTAGGCGGACTTGAGGTCCACGGTGGCGAAGACCTTGTATTGGGCAATCCGATTGACCATGTCAGATATGCGGGGGAGAGGGTACGCATCTAGCTGTGTGTACCTGTTGATGGTCTGGCTATAGTCTATGGCCATCCTTTGCTTCTCCCCTGTCTTTACTACTACCACCTGTGCTCTCCAGGGACTATTGCTGGCCTGGATTATGCCTTCCTTCAGCAACCGCTGGACTTCGGACCGAATAAATGTCCGGTCCTGGGCGCTGTACCGTCTGCTCCTAGTGGTGACGTGTTTGCAATCCGGGGTGAGGTTTGCAAACAAGGATGGGGGTTCAACTTTGAGGGTTGCGAGGCCGCAGATAGTGAGTGGGGGTATTGGGCCGCCGAATTGGAATGTTAGGCTCTGCAGGTTGCACTGGAAGTCTAATCCCAGTAATGTGGGCGCGCAGTGTTGGGGAAGGACGGAGAGCCTGTCGTTTTTAAACTCCCTCCCTTGCACCGTTAGGGTCACTATGCAGAACCCTTTGATCTGTACGGAGTGGGATCCTGCAGCTAGGGAAATATTTTGCGTACTGGGACGGATGGTCAAAAAACAGCGTCTTACCGTGTCGGGGTGGATGAAGCTTTCTGTGCTCCCGGAGTCGATCAGGCATGGTGTCTCGTGTCCGTTGATCAGCACCGTTGTTGTCGTCGTCAGGAGCGTCCGGGGCTGTGCTTGGTCCAGCGCCACCGAGGCCAAACGTCGTCGCAGTGTCTCAGCGTCTTCTTCGAACCCCGTGGAGCCGTCGATGCTGGGGTCCATTGTTGTCGTCCAAGATGGCGGCGGGGTGAACAAAATGGCCGCCCCCATGCATCGCACATGGCTGGGGGGTCCCAAAATGGCGGCGGGGGTGGACAAAATGGCCGCCCCCATGCATCGCACATGGCTGGAGGGTCAAAAGATGGCGGCGCCCATTCTCCCCTCGTGGTGGCCGGGACCCAAAATGGCGGCGCCTGCGGGTCGCACATGGGGCGCTGGGGGGGGGGGGGGGGGGGGGAGGGGTTTGGGGGGGGGGGGGGTTGGGGAGCGTTTGGGATGCGCTGGACTCTTTCTTCTCCGGGGACAGCGGCGACCCCCCGGGACCGGCACACAGCCACGAAATGGCCCTTTTTGCCGCAGCTCTTGCAAATCGCTGCACGGGCTGGGCAGCGCTGCCGGGGGTGTTTCGCCTGGCCGCAGAAATAGCAGCGCCCCCCCCCCCCGGGATGATCTGGCGCTTTAACCGCGCAAGCCTTTGAGGGGGGGGGTTGTCGCGACGGGGGTCCACGGAGCCCAAGGGGCTGCTGCGCGGTCGGGGCCGTCTGCGCGGGCATTTTGCACGGCCACATCTAGGGAGGCTGCGAGGGCCCGTGCCTCTGAGGGTCCTAGCGACTCTTTTTCTAAAAGTCTTTGGCTGATTTGGGGAGAGTTCGTACCTGCCACAAACGCATCGCAAATTAACATGTCCGTGTGTTCAGCCGTGTTTACTTGCGGGCAGCTGCAGGCCCGTCCCAAAGTTAGCAGCGTGGCGTAGAATTCGTCTAGCGATTCTCCGGGGCTTTGCCGTCTCGTTGCGAGTTGGTAGCGTGCGTAGACCTGGTTCACTGGACGAACATAGACGCTCTTTAGTGCTGTGAACGCCGTCTGGAAGTCCTCTGCGTCTTCTATGAGAGGGAAAATTTCCGGTCTTACCCTCGAATGCAGGACCTGCAGTTTCTGGTCTTCTGTGATCCGGCCGTGGGCCGTTCGGAGGTAGCCTTCGAAACAAGTCTGCTAGTGTTTAAAAATTGCTGCTGAGTTCACTGCGTGGGGGCTGATCCTCAGGCATTCCGGGACGATCCTGAGCTCCATAGTCCTTTAATAAATTGTAGCGCACAATGACTCACGAGAGACGAATAGAGATGAAGTCGATGAGGCTTTATTAAGCGTGACTTGTTCCCCGCAGTTCAGCAACAGACTGGAGCTGCGGGGAGAACTTCTGGTTCTTATACTCCGCCTTCAGGGCGGAGCTAGAGATCAACAGCCAACCAGGACCCGGGATCTGTCAGCCAATGGCATCACGGCTTCACAGTCCCACATGACCCCTAATGCATACTACCACAGGGACACAAACAAATCCAACACATTGGCACCACGTGACTCTTCATGCCGGGCCTGCTGACTTTGTCTGACATTCTCTGATTTTCGGCATCCGCAGTATTTTGATTTTATAAAAGTTATTTGTAGACAGGTAGAACTGGAGTTAAGATGAAAGTCAATCGAAATTTGGTTTGATGGAATTTGATTAGAATTTCTGGCTCTGAACAGGATGTTATTAAAATGCTATAACCGTTCAGGAGAGAGCTGAACACAATGTGCAAGAGTGTGAACAGTATTGTGATGTGATGTGTATCCAGAACGGCTGAACAGAAAGGAAACAAAATGAACCCATTTGGCCCATTCTTGCTCTTTCCTGGTCCATTGTCCGCGGGTCCCACGACCTGATCCCACGACTGATGTATTTACCGTTTCTGAAATTAAAACAGGAAATGATTGGGTGGGGGAGGGTGTTCTGTATCATTAAACCAACGACTGACGCAGACGTCACGGATTATGTGTTATATTATTCCCTCCACTCGGATATCTGACACATTAACTATCCACATGGACTCAACTGTTCGATGGCAGAAGTGACATTTATTGTACACCTGAAGGATACAAATAACAGAGCAGACATTTTCTGGAACACAGGGTTTAATGAAAGGGAGGAACTGAAGAAAGTCAGTATTAGTAGGGAGGTGGAGAGGGGAAATTGATGACAGTGAAGGCGGATAAATCAGAGGACTTGATAATATACATTCCAGGCTACTTACCAACGTGGCGCTAGATATAGTTGATGCATTGTTCGTCATCTTTTATGATTATTTGGCTTTGTAATTAATCATTGGAGGGGAGCTCATGTAATCCCACTATCCACAAAGGGACGTCGTGTGAAAATGGGAAATGATAGATCAGTACATCTGACGTCAGTAGTGGGGACAATTCTCGAGTTATTATGAAAGTCCTGATAGCAGGCCACATGCAAAACAATTATAGAATCGGAAAGAGTAAACATGATTTACGATAGGTAAAACATGCTTGTAAAATCGCATGGAATTATTTGAGTATATAACTAGTCGAGTTGATAAGATGGGGTTTGGTTTACCCGGACTTTCATCAGGATTCCGACAATGTTCCTCATAAGATTATTAGCAAATATCATTGAAGCGCAAGCGATTAGAACATAGAACATACAGTGCAGAAGGAGACCATTCGGGCCATCGAATCTGCACCTACCCGCCTATGCCCTCACTAGCACCCTATCCCCGTGACCCAATAACCCCTTCTAACCTTTTTTGGGCACTAAGGGCAATTTATCAAAGTCAATCCACCTAACCTGCACATCGTTGGACTGTGGGAGGAAACCGGCGCACCGGCGGAATCCCACGCACACACGGGGAGAACGTGCAGACTCCGCACAGACTGACCTAGTAGGGAATCGAACTGGGACCCTCACGCTGTGAAGCCACAGTGCTAATCAATTGTGCTACCGTGCTGCCATTTAGGATAAGTATTGAGATGGATGCCAAAATGTTTGGCAGAGAAGATGAAGAGTAGGAATAAACACATTTTCTTCCAAATGGAGGCATGTCCAGTGAGGTATCACAGCATTTCGGAGATGAGACCCAATATATACTGATGATTTGGATGTGAATACGAGAATACATTTATGCCCAGCTTTGCAATGACACAAGCTGGGTGAGAGGGTGAGATTTAAAAAAGATGCAAAGATGTTTCAGTGTGATTTGGCCGAGCTGAGTAGGAAAATGCGTGGATGCAGCAGTGTTATGTGGATAAATGCGAGGATTCTGCAAAGATAAAAAGGCAGATTATTACCTGAGTGGCTATAATTTGATAGGGGGTTGTGTTCAGCGAGACCCGAGTGTCTTCTCACACCAGTCGTGGATGGGAATCCTGCAGGTACAGGAGGCAGAAAAGAAGGCAATTGGTTTGTTGGCCATGATAGCGAGAGGACACAAGTAGCAGAACAAGATGTCTTGCTGCAATTAGAAAGTGCCTTAATGAGACCACAGGAAAACTATGTGCAGAATTTGTCTCCTTATCGGACGTTTTTTTTTTCGCTATAAAGGGAGTGCAATGAATATTTACCACGCGGATTCCTGTAATGCTCGGTTTGACACATGGCGAAAGATGGAGTTCTTTACTATCACTTCCGCTTGAGGTCAGAAAAATGAGGACAGGTTGTGCGACCTATCTGAATCCTATAAAATGCAATCAGGATTAGTTCCTTCACAAAGTTATGATAATGAGTAAATCGCTACTATAAAATACAGTTGAGGCCAAAACACATCATGATTTCAAGAACGAATTTGGAGGCCCGAAGGGCTTACTCCTGTTCCTACGTTCCGTATTTTTATGTCTTTCTATGTTCCTCTGTAGAGTTATCCTGATAGGTTTGTGCAGGACCTTGAGGTTTATCTGCTAAAGCTGAATATTCTCCCAAAGTGATGTAATGTACCAATTTCACAGATCATGAAGTTATTGATACATCGTCTCCGTTTGGTTGAAGAATTATGTGTCATGATGATTCCATGATGACTCAACCACAAACAGGTGAACCATGAACCAATCATTTTCTGTTTACAAGATTTTTGCGACCATTGACTCCCTCAATCAGATTGATAATTACACCAGTCACCGTTTGGGTGGCATAGTTCCAGGATCTGCATAACCTGAAATTGAATGCTCAATATTCAGGGGATGTAAAAGTTTGCTTTCCACCATCTGCCCCAATAATTCTCTAAGCTCAAACTCAATGACGTCACACCGCAATTGATTCACTTTCCTTCCCTGGTAATACTTGGTAGAGAAGGGTGAAAAAATATAATTCTAACTGTCCTTTAACCGTAAATAACCTCAATTTCAAACACTTGAGCCTCGAAGCTCCTGTTTGTGCCGTCTATGACGATGCTGAGAGTGAAACCATTTACTCTCAGGGTGGACACTTGCTTTGGATCCTGGGTCTGATGATCTCTTCACATTGGGAAAGTTCGGCGGTGATTTCCCCCCTCTGGGTAAGATAAACCTTTCATTCCTCTGCTTCTTTGACAATCGTTCTGCATCGACGATGATTTTCTCCAACTTTGCTGAGATACGCTCTGGGATGGCTGATTAGCCCAATGGCCAGCCTAAAGGACCTGCTACATGTGGGACTGACGGCGCTTGATGCGCTGGGTAAACAGGTAGTTTGACAGGAGGACGATACACATTTCACGAGTCAAGCACGGCTTTGAACATTTCGATGAAGACTCTTGATGTGCTTCATGCCATTGGGGGTGAACTTTCTACATTCTTGGGCTGTATAATTCCAGGGCCTTCCATTGGTCATCGTGCATATTTGAATTTTCTTAGATGTTTTGAGGACATCCGTAGACTTTTACACGTCCCTCTTGCAGTCTCCTACTGCGACTGCGGTCCGAGTATATTATCACATCTGGTTATTGCTCAGTCACCCACTCTCTTGTGCAGAATTGACTCTCTCTCTGTATTGGAGTTATTCCAATCGGTCAAGGAGCAAACTGGCATTTGCGATCAGTTCATGTCTTGAAAGCAAATAATTTAAACAAAGCATCTCCTTTCGCCCAATGTTTATCTGAAGTGTGTTTATCCCCACAATGTATAATTGATTGACCCTCATTGACCCCGAGTTATCGGTTCCTTCCCTGTCCAGGAACAATACAAATTGATCTGTGACACATGCCTCTGGTTCTCCCGACATTGGGCAGTGAACGTTTACTTCGAAAGTTTACAAATCAGCATTGCACTGTTAAAAGGTAATGTTTCATTCCATTTCCCTGTGGATGTGGCGCGGTGCTAGGGAGTGACCAGTCCCATATGACTTTTGGTCCTCTTGAGTATTCCCACTGGTTTACTGAGAGTGAAATTATGAGAGAGAAGATGCAGAATGTCTTGGATAGAACTGAAAAATGCCAGTTGCATTGTAAATTTGCCGAAAGAAAAAATAAATAGATGTGACCTCTTTTAGATGATGATGGAATTGGTTGTACCTGTATTTAAGTTGGGCGGTTCCTAAACCCGAGACACTACACTTGTAGTGTCCGCCACCCTTCCGCCTCATCTAACCTGAAGGATTGAGTAAATATCAGGTCAGCTCTTTCTTTCTTTCTTTCTTTTTCTTGTTTTATCCGCAAGTTATATAGAGGGGATGGCGGTGCAATGTTTCTCGTGCAGAATGTTCGAGGTGAGGGACATCGTCAGATTTCACCTGTGGGAAGTGCACCCATCTCCAACTTCTCAAAACCGCGTTAGGGAACTGGAGCTGGATGAACATAGGACCATTCGGGATGCAGAGGTGGTCATAGATAGAAGCTTCAGGGATGTAGTTACTCCGAAGAATGAAGATAGATGGGAGGCTGTGAGAGTCACTGGGAGGAAGCACTCAGTACAGGGATCCCTTGTGGTCGTTTCCCTTAGTAACAAGTGTACCACTTTGGATACTGGTAAGGCGGGGGGGGGGGGCATGGGGTACAGGCCTCTGGCACACAGTCTGTCCCTGTTGCTCAGAAGGGAAGAGGGGAGAGGAGCAGAGCATTAGCCATTCGGGACTCCATACTTAGGGGGGAAGATATGAGATTCTGTGGGAACGAGAGAGACTCGCGGTTGGTGTGTTGCCTCCCAGGAGCAAGGGGCCGTGATTTCTCGGATCGTGTTTTCGGGATCCTGAAGGGGGAGGGAGAGCAGCCCCAAATCGTTGTCCACATAGGCACCAACAACAGAGGTAGGAAAAGGGATGGGGATGTAAGGCAGATATTCAGGGTGCTAGAGTGGAATCTTAGAGCTAGAACAAACAGAGTTATTATCTTTGGGTTGTTACCCGTGCTACGTGATAGCGAGACGAGGAATGTGGAGCGAGAGCAGTTGAATACGTGGCTACAGGGATGGTGCAGGAGGGAGGGATTCAATGCCTGGATAATTGGGACTCATTCTGGGGAAGGTGAACCTCTACAAACGGGATGGTCTACAGCTGGACCAGAGGGGTACCAATATCCTGCGGAGGAAATTTGCTAATGCTCTTCGGGAGGGTTTAAGCTAATTCATCAGGGGGTTGGGAACCTGAATTGTAGCTTCAACATACAGGAGGTTGAGAGTAGTTAGGTCATGAGTAAGGTTTCAAAGTTGCAGGAGTGTACCGGCAGGCAGGAAGGTGGTTTAAAGTGTGTCTTCTTCAATGCCAGGAGCATCCGGAATAAGGTGGGTGAACTTGCGGCATGGGTTGATACCTGGGACTTCGATGTTGTGGCCATTTCGGAGACATGGATAGAGCAGGGACAGGAATGGTTGTTGCAGGCTCCGGGGTTTAGATATTTCAGTAAGCTCAGGGAATGTGGTAAAAGAGGGGGAGGGGTGGCATTGTTAGTCAAGGACCGTATTACGGTGGCAGAAAGGACTTTTAATGAGGATTCGTCCACTGAGGTGGTATGGGCTGAGGTTAGAAACAGGAAAGGAGAGGTCACCCTGTTGGCAGCTTTCTGTAGGCCGCCGAAAAGTTCCAGAGATGTAGAGGAAAGGTTTGAAAAGCTGATTCTGGACAGGAGTAAAAGTCACAGGGTAGTTGTTATTGGGGACTTTCTAAATATTTACTGGAAACGCTGTAGTTCGAGAACTTTAGATGGGTCCGTTTTTGTCCAATGTGTGCAGAAGGATTTCCTGACACAGTATGTAAATAGGCCAATAAGAGGCGTGGGCACATTGGGTTTGGTACTGGGTAATGAACCAGGACAGGTGTTAGATTTGGAGGTAGGTGAGCACTTTGTTGATAGTGACCACAATTCGGTTACCTTAACTTTAGCGATGGAAAGGGATTGGTAGAGCCCGCAGGACAAGAGTTATAGCTGCGGGAAAGGCAATTATAATGCGATGAGGCATGACTTAGGATGACATAGGATGGGGAGGGAAACTGCAGGGGATGGGCACAATGGAAATGTGGAGCTTGTTCAAGGAACAGCTACTGCGTGTCCTTGATAAGTATGTACCTATCAGGCAGGGAGGAAGTGGTCGAGCAAGGGAACCGTGGTTCAGTAAAGCAGTCGAAACACTTGTCAAGAGGAAGAAGGAGGCTTATGTAAAGATGAGCCGTGAAGGTTCAGTTAGGGCCCTCGAGAGTTACAAGTTAGCTAGGAAGGACCTAAAGAGAGAGCTAAGAAGAGCCAGGAGGGAACATGAGAAGTCTTTGGTCGGTAGGATTAAGGATAACCCTAAAGCTCTAAATAGGAATGACAGGAATAAAAGAATGACTAGGGTAAGAGTAGGGCCAGTCAAGGACAGTAGTGGGAAGTTGTGCGTGGAGTCCGAGGAGATAGGAGAGGTGCTAAATGAATATTTTTCGTCAGTATTCTCACAAGAAAAGATAATGTTGTCGATGAGAATACTGAGATACATGCTACTATACTAGAAGGGCCTGAGGATCATAAGGAGGAGGTGTTAGCAATTCTGGAAAGTGTGAAAATAGATAAGTCCCCTGGGCCAGGGGGGATTTATCCTCGGATTCTCTGGGGAGCTAGGGAGGAGATTGCTGAAACTTTGGCTTTATGTCATCATTCTCCACAGGAATAGTGCCAGAAGACTGGAAGATTGCAAATGTTGTCCCCTTGTTCAAGAAGGGGAGTAGAGGCAACCCCGTTAACTACAGACCAGTGGGCCTTACATCTGTTGTGGGCAAAGTCTTGGAAATGTTTATAAGAGATAGGATTTATAATCAACTGGAAAGGAATAATTTGATTAGCGATGGTCAACACGGTTTTGTGAAGAGTAGGTCGTACCTCACAAACCTTATTGGATCCTTTAAGAAGGTGGACGTGGGTAAAGCAGTTGACGTGGTGTATATAAATTTCAGTAAAGCGTTTGATAAAGTTCCCCGTGGTAGGCTATTGCAGAAAATACGGAGGTATCGGTTTCAGGGTGATTTAGCAGTTTGGATCAGAAAAAGGCTTGCTGGAAGAAGACAAAGGGTGATGGTTGATGGGAAATTTACAGCCTGGAGTTCAGTTACTAGTGGTGTACCACAAGGATCTGTTTTGGGGCCACTGCTGATTGTCATTTTTATATATGACCTGGAGGAGGGCGTAGAATGATGAGTGAGTAAATTTGCAGATGACACTAAAGTCGGTGGAGTTGTGGACAGTGCCGAAGGATGTTGCAAGTTATAGAGGGACATAGATACGCTGCAGAGCTGGGCGGAGAGGTGGCAAATGGAGTTTAATGCAGAAAAGTGTGAGATGATTCATTTTGGAAGGAATAACAGGAAGACAGAGTACTGGGCTAATGATAAGATTCTTTATAGTGCGGATGAGCAGAGAGATCTCGGTGTCCATGTACATAGATCCCTGAAAGTTGCCACTCAGGTTGATAGGGTTGTTAAGAAGGCGTACGGTGTGTTAGCTTTTATTGGTGAGGGATTGAGTTTCGGAGCCAGGAGGTCATGTTGCAGCTATACAACACACTGGTGCGGCCGCATTTGGAGTATTGCGTGCAGTTCTGGTCTCTGCATTATAGGAAGGAGGTGGACGCATTGGAAAGGGTGCAGAGGAGATTCACCAGAATGTTGCATGGTCTGCAGGGAACATCTTATGAGGGAAGGCTGAGGAACTTGGAGACTGTTTTCGTTAGAGAGAATAAGGTTCAGAGGTGACTTAATTGAGGCATACAAGATGATAAGAGGATTAGATAGGGTGGACAATGAGTACCTTTTTCCTTGGATGGTGATGTCTAGCACGAGGGGGCATAGCATAACATTTAGGGGAGATAGATATAGGCCAGATGTCAGAGGTAGGATTTTACTCAGAGAGTAGTAAGGGCGTGGAATGCCCTGCCTGCAACAGTAGTGGGCTGGCCAACATTAAGGGCATTTAAATGGTAATTGGATAAACATATGGATGATAAGGGAATAGTGTAGATGGGCTTTAGAGTGGTTTCACATGTCGGCGCAACATCGAGGAAGGGCCTGTACTGCGCTGTAATGTTCTGTGTTCTATCTTATCTGAACATTCAAACACAATACCTACTCCGAATTAAGGTACACCTATCAACTACAATAACCTATACTTAACTTCAGGGCGGCCGGCACTGTGCAAATGGATAAAGGCCTTTTTCTGGATTTCACTTGGCTTTTTCGAAGAAAGTGGCTCTGTCTCTGCTGGGCTCAGCCATCAGGCAGCGATCGTTGGTCTTGAACTTAGCTGGCTGTCCCCGCTGCACTTGGATAGGCACAGGCCGGATTCAAAAGAGACAGAACACATAGCTGCGCTCTTTTTTATCCCCCTGGGATTTCGTGCTCTTTGGGGCGGTCCTTATCCTTGGACCGAAAAGTTCGACAGGGTTCTGATCACTCTCTTCGATTTCGGCAATAAAGGGGCGGGTGCCTTGGTAGCTGGGCGGGTCCTCAGCGGTCATTGACCTTGGCAATTGTGCTTTCTGAGCAAGGGGAGTGGCGCCGATAAGTCTGTGGCTGGACCGGTTGCTTGAATGGAGTCCTGGGTTGGCCATAATTACCATGGTCCTTTGCTGGTCACAGGCTTAGATGGCCACAGTTATAAATTCTGTCCCTGCGAATTCTTTCCAATAATTTACCAACGTCAGGTTTACCGGCCTGTAGTTTCCAGAATTATCCCCACTAACTTTCCTAAACAGCGGTACCACATTAGCTATTCTCCCGTCGTCTTGGTCTCACCTGTAACCAATGAGGATACAAAGATGTCAGTCAAGGGCCCAGCAATTTACTCCCTTGCTTCCGCCTGTGTTCTGGGATAAATCCCACCTGGCCCAGGAGTCATATCTACCATAATACCTTTTAAAATACCCATTACCTCCTCCTTTTTGATGTTAACATGATCCAGACTGTACACACACCCTACCCAAGAATCATCTTCAACAAAGTCCCATTCTTTGGTGAGCACGATACAACAGATTAATTTCGTACCTCGCCCATTTCCTCTGACTCACCAGGTAGATTACCCCCACTGTCTTTAAGTGGTCAAATCCTTTCCCTGGCCACCCTTTGTTTTTTACATATGAATAAAAAGCTTTGGGATTCATCTTAATCCTACTTGCCAGGGACATTTCATGATCCCTCCTAGCCCTCCTTATTTCCCGCCTCAGTACCTTCCTACATTATTTATACTCCTCAAGAGTTTGGAAGATTTTCACCATTCTAGACCGTACAAAAGTCTCCTTTTTCTTTTTGACGAGGTTCACGATATCGCTCGTTATCGAAGGCTCCCTAAACTTCCCGTATTTCTCCTTCATTCTCTCAGGAACGTGACTTGGATCCTAACCGATTGTCGCTTGACAGACTCCCACATGTCCAAAGTTGATATACTATTCAACAGCCGCACCCAATCCAAATTCTTCAATTCCTGGCTAATGTTATCGTAATTTCCCTTTTCACAGTTTCGCACCTGAACACGAGGGTTACCCTCATCCCTGTCCAAAAGTACCCTAAAAACCTCCGGAATTGTGGTCACTGCTCCCAAAATGTTTCCGTACTGAAACTTCAACCACCTGTCCAGGTTCATTCCCCAGTACCAGATCCAGACTGCCCCTTTTCTAGTTGACTATCTACATCTTGCATCAAGGAGGCTTCCTGGATACACCGAACAGACTCTGCCCCCTACTCATTGCAGTTTAGAAGGATGAGGGGGATCTTCTTGAAACTTACAGGATACTGCGAGGCCTGGATAGAGTGGACGTAGAGAGCATGTTTCTACTTGTAGGAAAAACTAGAACGAGAGGACACAATCAAAGACGAACATGACAATCCTTTAAAACTGAGATGAGGATAAATTTCTTCAGCCAGAACGTAGTGAATCTGTGGAGCTCTTTGCCACAGAAGGCTGTTGTGCCCAAATCACTGAGTGTCTTTAAGACAGAGATAGATAGGTTCTTGATTAATAAAGGGATCAGGGGTTATGGGAAGCAGCCAGGAGAATGGGGAGGGGCAAAGTATCAGCCGTGATTGAATGGCTGAGCAGACTCGGTGCGTCAAGTGAGCTAATTCTGCTCCTATATCTTATGGTCAATTTCCTGGAAATCCTTTGCATCAGGATAGTAGGTGTACTTACAAATTAGGTACGGCAGTGGTTAAAGGAGGCAGCCCAGTACCTCCTGGTGAAGGTCAACAGCACATGGTCAATGAATGCCGGCCGAGCCAACGTCGCCAACGTACCAAATATTAATTTCACAGACAGAACTATCCTGGGGTTCTGAAACTGACCGTACAACTCCCGAATTGCCTCGTGAGTGTCACTTTGTTGATGCTGACATTTATCAGTAATATTAGCATAATACGTGAATACCAAGAATATTTATACATATCGAACAGCGACATCAACACGATGCAGCGCCAGCACATGGATTTTACTGCCCGCATTCCCAGTGTTCTGTGCAATGTGGTGCCCACTTCCTGCTCCAGGAAGCCTGACTGCAATGAGACATATTTGGTTTGGAACATAATCGTAGGAGCACTGTCGGCCATTAGACAAAAGCAACAAAAGTGATCGCTGTAATTTTGATCAACATGGACACTTTAACTGCCAATTAAACTCAACGAAACTTATGATATTTGTGCTGCACATTTAGAAAAAGATGATCAAGAGGAATGAAACTTTTCTCGGAAGTAGTAAGTCCAATAGTGATAAGATTAAACCGGTTGCTGTCGTATTTCCGACACATTCACGATTTTACCAAGATATAACTCGCCATGTCACATCGAGCTGCAAAAGTTTAAATACTTTATAACAGATTGCAAATATCACAGTACATCGAAGAGAAAACTAAGAGCACAGACATTACCACAACGGCAGGTGCTTCCTGTCAGTTCACCGAAGAGCAATAACCAGAATGTGTTTGCAGTTCCTGCAGGTGGCGACCTAGTTTGTGGTTAGGGAAAGTCATCGTCAGTTACCATCGCTACACTGCTGTTAAACATGTTTCGCCCTGTTTACTGTAAAACGTAAAGCTTCTCTGCTGTTGAAGAGGCTAGCTGACAAATGGAACTCCCCTGGTCTGATGATCCTAGTTGCCTGGAGAAAGTGCATGTTCATTTGCGCAGTATAACGTTACGGAGGGTAATGGGTCCGGCAGACACAGTCACTGTAAACTGCAGGCAGTCAGTACAATCGCTCAAAAATATTTGTCGTCTTTAAAAATCTCTGAATGATGGTCATGAGATACAAAGAGTGACTACGTTCCCTTCTCATGAAACCATTGACCACAGGTGGCTCTAATCTGTCCCAGTTTATTTGAAATCATTGGAAATTCAGCTGACAGTTAAATTAAAGTTGGTTTCAATCGCAGCGTCTCGCGAGATTAGTCAATTAAATAATTGCCCTTTCGGAAATGCAGGTCATATATTTTGGGTATCTCTGTACAAATTACTAGCACGGATTTATCTGCATGTTTTAGTAAATAAGCACTTTCAGGTGATCGAGATTACTAGACTAATAGAATATCGAAGTTTAATATCGTGCAGAAAAGCAGATTAAATTAATCCAAGAAACTGGAGAAGAGAATGTGCGGCACGGCGGTGCAGTGGTTAGCACTGCTGCCTCCGGCGCTGAAGACCCGCATTCGATCCCAGACTCGATCACTGAATGTGTGGAGTTTGTAGATACCCCCGTATCTTCGTGTGCTTCCCTCCCGCAATCCAAAGACGTGCAGGGTAGTTGGATTGGCCACGCTGATTTGCCCCTTAATTGGTAAAAAGAAAGATTGGAAATCTTAATTTATTCCAAAAAATCTACCGAAGAGAGAGAAATGAACGAAATGACCGAGAAAGGGTGCTGGAATCTATTCTCGAACTTATGTTGTTAGTTTACAAAGGACAAAGAAAAATCCAGCACAGGAACAGGCCCTTCGGCCCTCGGCACGACCATACTGCCCGTCGAAACTAAAATCTTCCACACTTCCTGGGTCCGTATCCCTCTATTCCAATCCTATTCATGTATTTGTCAAGATGCCCCTTAAATGTCACTCTCATCCCTGCTTCCACCACCTCCTCTGGCAGCGAGTTCCAGGCACCCACAACCATCGATGCAAATAAAATGCCTCGTATATCGCATCTAAACCTTGCCCCTCGCACCGTCAACCTATAGCCCTAGTAAATGGCCGCTCTACCCTGGGAAATGGTCTCTGACTATCCACTCTGTCTATGCCTTCATAATTTTGTAGACGTCTATCAGGTTGTCCCTCAACCTACGTCGTTCCAGTGAGAACAAACTGAGTTTATTCAACCTCTCATCATAGCTAATGACCTCCATATCAGGCAACATCCTGGTAAATCTCTTCGGCCCCCACTCTAAAGCCTCCATATCCTACTGCTAGTGTGACGACCAGAATTGAACACTATACCCCAAGTGCGTCCGAACCAAGGTTCTATACAGCTGCAACATGAGTTGCCAATTTATTTACTCAATGTCCCGGCCAATGAAGGCAAGCATGCCGTATACATTCTTGACTACCTTCTCCACCTGTGTTGCCCCCTTGAGTGACCTGGGGACCTGTACACCAAGATCTTTCTGACTGTCAGTACTCTACCATTCACTGTATATTCCCTCCCTGTATTAGACCTTCCAAAATGCATTACCTCACATTTGCCAGGATTAAACGCCATCTTCTATCTCTCTGCCCATGTCTCCAAACAACCTAAATCCTGCTGTATCCTCTGAGAGTTCTCATCGCTATCCGCAATTCCACCAATCTTTTTGTCGTCCACAAACTTACTAATTAGACCAGTTTCATTGTCCTCCAAATGATTTATATATACTACGAACAGCAAAGGTTTTAACTGCGAAACACCACAAGTGACAGCTTTGCGTTCAGAAAGGCAACCTTCCATTGCTACTTTCTGCCTTCCATGACCGAGCCAGTTCTGTATCTATCTTGCCAGCTCAGCTCGTATCCAGTGTGACTTCACCTTTTGTACCAGTCTGCCATGAGGGACCTTGTCAAAGGCCTAAGTGAATGATATATAGACAGCATCCACTGCCCGACCTGCATCACTCATCTTTGTGACCTCCTCGAAAAACTCTATCAAGTTAGTAAAACACGATCTCCCTTCACAAAAGCCTGCTGCCTCTCGCTAATACGTCCACTTTCTTCCAAATGGAAGTATACCTGCCTCGAAGAATTCTCTCCAAGTATCTCCCTAACACTGACGTAAGGCTCACTGGCCTATAGTTGCCTGGAACATCATTGGCTATTCTCCAGTCCTCCGGGACGTCACCTGAAGAGATGAGGACCCAAAGATTTTGGTCATTGCCTCAGCAATTCCCTCTCTTGCCTCCTTCAGTATTCTGGGGTAGATCCCATCAGTCCCTGTGGACTTATCGACCTTAATATTTTTCCAAGACGGTCAGCTCCTCGTATTTTTGAATCTCAATGTGACCCAGGCTCTCTACACACCGTTCTCCAGACTTAACATCCGCCAATTCCTGATCTTGGTGAATACTGATGCAAAGTATTTATTTTGTACCTCTCCATTTCCTCTGGCTCCACACATAGATTCCCGCCCCTGTCCTTCAGTGGGCCAATCCTTTCCCTGGCTACCCTCTTGCGTTTTATGTACGTGTAAAAAGCCTTGCGATTTTCCTTAACCATGTTTGCCAATGACTTTTCATTACCCCTTTTAAGTCCTCCTGGCTCCTTGCTTAAGTTACTTCCTACTTTCCTTATATTCCCCACGATAAATACACCTGGTGATGTGTTCCACTGCCACTATTTTGTCTAATAATTTAAGTCGAGTATTCTTTGATCGTTCCTCCATAATATCGCTCTTACGTTTGTTTCGAGTTTTACTACGCGTACCACGTTCTGAGCGAACAGAGGACATCCTGAAGTGAAAGGCGAACAGCCAGAGGTCGAAATACCAATAGGTACGAACGACATAGGCAGGAAGAGTGATGAGGTGCAGAATAAGGAATTCAGAGCGTTAGGCAGTAAGCTAAATAGCAGGACCTCTCGGTTGTTACATAAGGGTTACTCCCTGTGTCTCGTGCCAGTAGGGCTAGAAATAGTAGGACAGTGAAGATAAATACGTGACTAAACTGGTGGTAAAGGAGGGAAGCTTTCAGTTTCCTGGACAATTGCGATCTCTTCCGGGGCAAGTAGAACCCGTACAGGAAGGACAGGTTCACCTAAACTAGAGGGGCACCAATACCCTCGCTGCGAGGTTTGCGACAGTCACTCGGGAGGATTTAAACTAGTATAACAGAGGTGGGAATCAGAGTGTTGGCTTAGAAGGTGCAATAACTGAAGGGGGAAAAGAGAACAAAAATAACATAACAATATCACCCTGAGGCAGAGCAAATAAGGTGACATTTGTGAGAAGGCAGGTGGTCAATGCAGGACTTAGGGTTTTGTACATAAGTGCGCGCAGTATATGGAACAAGGTAAACGAGCTTGTTCCACACATTGAAATTAGCTGGTATGATGCTGTGGGCATCACAGGGGCGTGCTGAGGGATCAGGGATTTCATCTAAATATACAAGTATATGTGTCGTATCAAAAGGACTGTCGATTAGCAAAGGGGGCTGTTGTAGTATGTATTGGGGGTCATGTGGGACTGGAAGCCCTCATGTCATTGGCTGACAGACCCCGGGTCCTGGTTGGCCGTTGACCTCTAGCTCCGCCCTGAAGGCGGAGTATAAGAAGGTTGCGGTCGGTGGGGGGGGAGGGGCCCTTTGAAATCGAGACTGAGGCGTTCAAAGGGGCGGGAAGCCTTAATCAGGTGCGCTCCATCTGGCCTGAAAAAATGCGGCTTGCATTCCGCGCAGATTTGGCAGTCCTTTGTGACTGTACGGACCTCCTCTAAAGAGTATGGGAGATTGCGGGACTTGATTAAGTTGTAAAACCGAGTGACCCCCGGGTGGCAGAGGTCCTCGTGGAGGGTTTGGAGGCGGTTAATTCGTGCGTTGGCACACGTGCCGCGGGATAGGGCATCGGACGGCTCGTTCAGCTTTCCGGGACGATACAAAATCTCATAGTTGAAGGTGGAGAGCTCGATCCTCCACCTTAAGATTTTGTCGTTTTTGATTTTGCCCTGCTGTGCACTATCGAACATGAAGGCTACCGACCGTTGGTCCGTGAGGAGAGTGAATCTCCTGCCGGCCAGGTAATGCCTCCAATGCCGCACAGCTTCCACTATGGCTTGGGCTTCCTTTTCTACTGCAGAGTGGCGGATTTCTGAGGCGTGGAGGGTCCGGGAGAAAAAGGCCTCGGGTCTGCCCGCTTAGTTAAGGGTGGCCGCTAGAGCTACGTTGGAGGCGTCGCTCTCGACCTGGAAGGGGAGGGACTCGTCGATGGCGCGCATCGTGGCCTTTGCGATATCCGCTTTGATGCGGCTGAAGGCCTGGCAAGCCTCTGTCGACAGGGGGAAGGTCGTGGTCTGTATTAGGGGGCGGGCCTTGTCTGCGTACTGGGAGTTCGCGTGGAGGAGGTGAACCCTTTCGACCAACAGGTCCACCTTATGTGCCCGCACGTGCTTTCGGAGCAGGATGGGTCCTGGGGCCGCCAGCCAGGTCCGTAGCGACGTTCCAGAGGAGGACCTCCTAGGGAAGACAAGGAGACGCTCATGAGGCGTTTGATTAGTGCTCGTACATAATAACGACCGGATGGAATGGAGAGCGTCCGGGAGGACCTCCTGCCACCGTGAAACTGGGAGGTCCCTGGACCGTAGGGCCAGGAGGATGGCCTTCCAGACCGTGCCGTTCTCCCTTTCTACTTGCCCGTTCCCCCAGTGGTTGTAGCTGGTCGTCCTGCTTGAGGCTATGCCCTTGCTGAGCAGGAACTGCTTGCAGGGCTCCCTGTGCTCCCGGGACGGCGGCGACCTCGCGGGACCGGCACACAACCGCATAATGGCCCTTTTTCCCGCAGCTTTTGCAGATAGCTGCGCAGGCCGGGCAGCGCTGTCGGGGGTGTTTCGCCTGGCCGCAGAAATAACAGCGGGCGCCCCCGGTGCGACTCGGCGTCTGGACCGCGCAAGCCTGTGGGGTGTCCGGGGGGGGGGTAGGGGGTTTGCCGCGACGGGTACGTACGGGGCCCAATGTGTTACCGCGCGGTCGGGGCCGTAGGCGCGGGTATGACGCGCGGCCACGTCTAGGGAGGCTGCTAGGGCCCGTGCCTCTGAGAGTCCTAGCGACTCTTTTTCTAGAAGTCTTTGGCGGATTTGGGAGGATTGCATACCTGCCACAAAAGCATCGCGCATTAACATGTCCGTGTGTTCATTTGCGTTCACCGACGGGCAGCTGCAGGCTCGTCCAAAATCAGCAGCGCGGCGTAGAACTCGTCCATCGATTCTCTGGGAGCTTGCCGTCTCGTCGCGAGCTGGTAGCGAGCGTAGATTTGGTTAACAGGGCGAACGTAGAGACTTCTCAGTGCTGCGAACGCCGTCTGCAAATTGTCCGAGTCTTCGATGAGGGAGAAAATCTCCATGCTCACCCTCGAGTGCAGGACCTGCAGTTTTTGGTCTTCTGAGACTCGGCCGGTGGTCGTTCTGAGGTAGGCCTCGAAGCAAGTCTGCCAGTGCTTGAAGGCTGCTGCCGCGTTCACTGCGTGGGGACTGATCCTCAGGCATTCCGGAATGATCCTGAGCTCCATAGTCCTCTTTTTTTTTAGTCACGCTTAATAATACTAATATACTTTTAATAATACTTTTCATACTACGCCCAGTGGGTCCCCCAGTACGCAAACAAGGCCCGCCCCCTAATACAGACCACGACCTTCCCTCTGTTGACAGAGGCTTGCCAGGCCTTCAGCTGCATCAAAGCGGATATCGAAAAGGCCACGATGCGCGCCATTGACGAGTCCCTCCCCTTCCAGGTCGAGAGTGACGCCTCCCACGTAGCTCTAGCGTCCACCCTTAAACAAGCGGGAATACCCATGGCCTTTTTCTCCCGGACCCTCCACGCCTCAGAAATCCGCCACTCTTCAGTAGAAAAGGAAGCCCAAGCCATCGTGGAAGCTGTGCGACATTGGAGGCATTACCTGGCCGGCAGGAGATTCACTCTCCTCACGGACCAACGGTCGGTAGCCTTCATGTTCGATAATGCACAGCGGGGCAAAATCAAAAACGACAAGACCTTAAGGTGGAGGATCGAGCTCTCCACCTTCAACTATGAGATTTTGTATCGTCCCGGAAAGCTGAACGAGCCATCCGATGCCCTATCCCGCGGCACATGTGCCAACGCACAAATTAACCGCCTCCAAACCCTCCACGAGGACCTCTGCCACCCGGGGGTTACTCGGTTTTACCACTTCAAGTCCCGCAATCTCCCATACTCTTTAGAGGAGGTCCGTACAGTCACAAGGGATTGCCACATCGGCGCGGAATGCAATCCGCATTTTTTCAGGCCAGATGGAGCGCACCTGATTAAGGCTTCCCGCCCCTTTGAACGCCTCAGTCTCGATTTCAAAGGGCCCCTCCCCTCCACCGACCGCAACGTATAATTTCTTAATGTGGTGGACGAATACTCCCGCTTCCCTTTTACCATTCCCTGTTCTGACATGACCGCGGCCACAGTCATTAAAGCCCTGAACAGCATCTTCACACTGTTCGGTTACCCCGCTTACGTCCACAGCGACAGGGGGTCCTCTTTCATGAGTGACGAGCTGCGCCAGTTCCTGCTCAGCAAGGGCATAGCCTCAAGCAGGACGACCAGCTACAACCCCCGGGGGAACGGGCAAGTAGAGAGGGAGAACGGCACGGTCTGGAAGGCCGTCCTACTGGCCCTACGGTCCAGGGACCTCCCAGTTTCACGGTGGCATGAGGTCCTCCCGGACGCTCTCCACTCCATCCGGTCGTTATTATGTATGAGCACTAATCAAACGCCTCATGAGCGTCTCCTGGTTTTCCCTAGGAGGTCCTCCTCTGGAACGTCGCTGCCGACCTGGCTGGCGGCCCCAGGAACCATCCTGCTCCGAAAGCATGTGCGGGCACATAAGGCGGACCCGTTGGTCGAAAGGGTTCACCACCTCCACGCGAACCCCCTGTACACCTACGTGGAGTACCCCGACGGCCGACAGGACACGGTCTCCCTGCGGGATCTGGCGCCCGCCGGCAACACGCCCCCCCCCCCCTCCCGACACCATCAACCCCCCCCCTTCCTGCCACCGCCGCACCCCGCGACCGCCCCCTTCCCAGGAGGATCGGTTCCCCTCCCCTGAGCACCGACCAAGAATAAAGCCGAAGCTGAAACCGTAAGGCTCCTGGAGGCTACAACACCGGTACAAGCACCACCACCACCGGGGCCGAGGCGATCAACACGGACGACAAGACCACCCGACCGACTCGTGGCATCGATCTAAAACTAAATATGGACTTTTCACAAGAACATTTTGCTTTTCTTTCAATACCCTCTGTAAATAGTTGCAACAGGACAAAATTGTACAATACTGTATTGCCTTGTGAATGTTTTTTCCTCCCAGGACCAGCCCTGTAAACCCTTACCACCATACGAAGCGTCACCCCGCCGGGTTCATTTTTGACAAGGGATGAATGTGGTAGTATGTATTGGGGGGTCATGTGGGACTGGAAGCCCTAATGTCATTGGCTGACAGATCCCGGGTCCTGGTTAGCCGTTGTCCTCTAGCTCCGCCCTGAAGGCGGAGTATAAGAAGCCGGAGTCTTCCCCCGCAGGCCAGTTTACTATCGAACTGCGGGGGAACAGACACGCTTAATAAAGCCTCATCGACTTCACTCTATTCGTCTCACGGAGTCTTTATGCGCTACAGGGGCTTTGTTGCATTGCTAGGAAAGGATGAAGTTAAATAGATAGCACGGAGCTAAAAAGGATCAGAACATTTATAAGCTCTGTCGATAGAGTTGAGGAATCGCAAAGGTAAAAAAAAAGCTAATGGGAGGGGGGGACGACGAAAAAAGGAGCTTGCCGGAGTTAATTTGAACAGCAATGTCAGGCGTTTTGGAGGGTTATTCGTGAGGCACAAAAGAAATTCATACCAAGGAGGAGGATACATGCTAAGGGACGGACAAGACATCCATGGTTGGCGATGACGTTAAAGACAGCATGAAAGAAAAAGAATACAAAGTGGCGAGGATCAGTGAGAAACCATAGGATTGGGAAGCCTTTAAACGCGAGCAGAGGCCAACTAATAAAACAATAAAGTTAGTTAAGATGAAATATGAGTTCAAGCTAGCTAATAATATTAAAGAAGACAGAAAGTTTTTTAAAAATATACAAAATGTAAGAGAGAGACAGAAATAGACATTGGACCACTGGAAAATGAGGCTGGAGAAGTAACAATAGGAAACAAAGAAATGCCAGCGAAACTGAACAGTTGCTTTGCATCAGTCTGGAAGACACTAGTGGGATTCCTGCCCGCCAGGAGAATGAGTGGGCACAAGTGAGTGCAGAGCCCATCACTAATGAGAGGTTTCTGGGGAAACTGAAAGGTCTGAAGGTGGATAAATAACGTGGACCGGATGGACTACACCCCAGGTTCTAAAATAGATTGCTGAGGAGATTATGGAGGCAGTGGTGTCGATCTTTCATGAATCAATGTAGGCAGGGAGGGTCCCGGTAGACTGGAAAGTGGGTACGTTACACCGTAGTTTAAGAAGGTCGGGAGGCAGAACACGAGACATGTAAGGCCGATTAGCCCGACTTCGGTCATTGGTAAGATTATTAAAGATAAGATTGTGGCGTACTTGGAAGTGCTTCGTAAAATCGGACTGAGTTAACAATGCTTCGTCAAGGGGAGGTCATGTCTGACAAATCTGTTAGTTTTTTGATCTGGGGCAGCACGGTGGGGCAGTGGTAGCACTGCAGTCTCATGGCGCCAAGGTCCCAGGGTCGATCCCGGCTCTGTGTCACTGCCCGTGTGGAGTTTGCACATTCTCCCCGTGTTTCCGTGGGTTTCGCCCCCACAACCCAAAGATGTGCAGGGTAGGTGGATTGATCACACTAAATTGTCCTTCACTGGAAAAAATGAATTGGGTACTCTGAATTTATCAACAAAGAGAGTTATTTGAGGAAGTAAAAAGGAAGTTTGACAAAGGAGTGGACGTGATTTACTTTTTAAAAAAAATTTGGAGCAGCCAACTATACTTTTTCCAATTAAGGGGTAAATACCCAATCCACCTACCCTGCACATCTTCGGGCGAAACCCACGCAGATACGGGGAGAATGCGCAAACTCCACCCGGCAGTGATCCAGGTCGGGGATTCCAACCCGGGTCTTTAACGCCTCAACCCCAGTGCTATCCACTGCGCCACATGCCACCCGACGTGATTTATTTAGACTTAGAAAACCTTTGACAAGATGCCTCAGAGCAGACTGTCAAATACGTTTAGAGTCCATGGTGGAAAGGGTAAGATCCTGGTCTGTATTCGAATTGATTATCTGGCAGAAGGCAGAGATTGTGGAAAAAGAGGTCTATTTCAGGATGGTAGCCGGTAACCAGTGCTGTGCCGCGGGGCCGGTACTGGGACCACAACTTTGCACAGGATATATTAATGATGCGGAAGAAGGAACCGAAGGAACGGTTGCTACGTTTGCAGATGATACAAAGATCTGTAGAGGGACACGTGGTATTGAGGAACGGGGGGCTGCAGAAGACGTTCGACAGGCGATGGGCAATGAAGTGGAAGATGGAAACCAATGTGGAAAGTGAGTTTATGCAATTTGGAAGTACAAATGGAGGCATAGTTAATTTTGTAAATGGGGAAATGCTCAGGAAATCAGAAGCACAAAATCGACTTGGGAGTCCTTGTTAAAGATACTCTTAATTTTAACATGTATGTTTAGTCGGCAGTTAGGCAGGCAAAAGCAATTTTAGCATTCATGTCGAGATTGCTAGAATACAAGAGCAAGGATGTACTCCAGATGCTGTAGAAATCTCTGGTCAGACACCATTTGGAGGATTGTGAGCAGTTTTGGGCCCCGTATCGAAGGAAGGATGTGGTGGCCTTGAAAAGGATGGTCACCAGAATGATGCCTGGAATGAAGAGTTTATCGCTTATCGTATGGGGAATGGCTCAGGACTCTGGGTCTGTTATCGTTGGAGTTCAGCAGCATAAGAGGGGGAACCTTATCGAAGCTGCAGGTTACGGCGAGGACGAGATTGAGTGGAAGTGGAAAGAATGTTTCCACTTGCAGGAAAGGACTAGAATCAGAGAACAGAATCGCACACTAGAGGGACGATGTTTTTAAACAGAGATGAAAATAATTTCTTCAGCCAGAGCATGGTGAACCTGTGGAAGCCTTTGCCGCAGAACGTTGTGCAGGCGAAATCACGGAGTGTCTTTAGAACAGAGATAAATAGGTTCTTGATTATTAAGGAGATTAGGAGTTATGGAGAGAAGGCAGGAGAATGGGGATGAGAAAAATATCAGACATGATTGAATGCCGGAGCAGACCCGATGGCCCGAGTGGTCTAATTCTTCTCCTATGTCTTATGATTGATTATGAACTAGCACTCATCAGTGGAGACTACTGTTCCATGTTCCACATCCTCGAGCGATGCTTGGGTTAAGTGAATACAAACCGTGATTCCCTATTCGAGATATTCGCAGTGAATCGGTATTATTTCAGACGTGACATCCATAGATAGGGATAGAGCGACAGTTAATCTGCGTGTACAGTTTCACTGGGCTCACCACTTCAGGCCGTCAACTAAAGAGTCATTCATTATAGATTGATTATTTCGACTTTCATATATTATTAGGTGGAGTGAACACAGATCTTGGTGAAATGAGCAAAGCAGATACGGGAATGTAACACAGCTACAAACGATAGAACTAGTCTGAAAGTTCGCATATATCTGACGACGGCAAGGAAATGTGGAAGGGAGTGCGAAAAACATGTGGGGTCATTGACTTTCGAACACGGTCATTGGAAATAAACAGAAAGCAAGAAAGCCATAGGAATTATTTAAAAAATGTTTTTGCCTCAGCTGAAATATTGTTTTCATTTCCAGAGGCCAATTCCAATCGGTGGAGCAGGAGCAAAGTAGCGTTTTAGGATTGGAAGCTGAGAGATGTTCCTTAAGTGGAGTGGAATAATCTGGGATTATTACCAATGGCATTCCAATGCCACGTGTGTCGCGTATGTTGGCACATTGAAACAAAGACTGAAGAAAATATCTTCACAAATCAAGTCTAATCGAACGTAGTAGAATTCCTACAGTGAGAAAGGGCCTATCAAAGCTGCACCAGACCTTAGAAAGAGCACCCTAAGTAAGACCATGCCTTCACCATATCCGCAATTATCCTTTTGGACACAAGAGGAAATTTAGCATGGCCAAATTACGTAATTTGCATATATTTGGACTGTGCGAGGAAACCGGAGCACTGGCAGGAATCTGGAGCAGGGAGAAAGTGCAAACACCACACAGAGTGTCATTCGAGGCCGGAGTTGAACCTGGAGCTGCGAGGGAACTGTGCTAACCACTGCGCACACAAGTTGTTAAGATCTGGACAACTCTTTCAAGCTGTCTGTTGAGAGTCAGAGATTACAGGATTCGTGCATAAAGCAATTCGGCGTGCATTTAAAAAGAAACGATTTACGGTGGGAAAACAAGGGGTATGAAATAGCAGCTACGAAAAAGGCAGCTGATATTTTGCTGTAAAATTAATTGATTCCATCAGCGTAGTGACTCATTTCCTTTTCAGATACACCCAGCCCATTGGTCTCACAGAGCAAGCTGGTGAATAGGACCTTCGATCATTGTATCCATTAATGGTAGTTTTTATTTCTGCTTGGTGCATTTTAACAAACGCCAATGCACGCTTCACACGTAGCAACATGTTTGGTTATATAGAAGGAACAAGTGGTCTCATCACAAAATTCTGCTCAACATAAACTGTCCGACCTATCGGGGTTCCAGGAGGTGTTGGAAGTCCTACACGGTGGCTGTGCAAATCATTCCGATAATATTCAAGATTCTTCTCAATAACCGACTAACGGGGCCATGTTGCGATTCTTTCTGAGTGTTTTCGCACTACAGATTCTTAACTGTGAGTTATTATTATCATTTGACCATCTGTTACATTTTCAGAAATCGAGTGTTGTAAACTGTGTTTAACATAAATATGTTAATTATCTTTACTGCTGGGAATTTTAAACATGCTATGAGATTTACTGTACATTGGTTTCGAGAAATAAGGTTTTGTCGAGCTACATTGCACATTAATATATAAGAATAAGAAAATGACCAGATGGAATTCAATTCGAAAATCATAGAATTTACAGTGCACAAGGAGGCCATTCGGACAATCGACTCTGCGCCGGCCCTTGGAAGGAGCACCCTACCTAAGCCCACATCCCTACCCCATCCCCGTAACCCAGTAACAGCAGCCAACCGAAACTTTTTGGATTCTAAGGGCAATTTAGCATGGCCAATCCACCTAACCGGCACATCTTTGGGCTATGCGAGGAAAGCGGCGCACCCGGAGGAATCGCATGCAGACACGGGGAGCAAATGCAAACTCCGCACAGGTAGTGACCCAGGCCTGGAAATGAACCAGAACCTTGGAGCTGTGAAGCAACTGTGCTAACCACAGTACAACGTTCCCCCTCCCCACCCCAGAAGTCGGCTAGTTGCAGAAAGCCGCAAGATAATGGAAAACAGAAAATGTTTTTGCGTTATGCAGTACATGTACACCAGGCGAAGAAACACAACCTTGAATGTAGAATCAAGCGCATCGACTTTGTTTTCCCTTCCGGCCGAGACGGTTTGGACAAAATGGTCTAATTCTGGGCTACTGATTACGATGACTCCAGCAGTCTGCACTTGAATTAGTTCTCAATTTAATTCACCTGAGATTCATCTAAATTCTGAGCATCTGAAAATATAATCCGATCGTTGGAAGTGGAGAACCATCTCCACCGCGAACATGAGCCATTGGGCTCAATAGGTACAACGGCCCAATTTACGCCATTCGGATAGGACTGGAATATTAAAATACATTTTGTCGAAGATTCATCTAATGATCAATTAGTATGTCCCCTGGGGCAAAAAAACAAATGATTAAAATGCTTTTTTAGAATATGTTATCTGGGGCATAACTGTCACTGCTGAGCCACGGTGCCAAGGACCCGGGTTCGCTCCGATCCCGGGTAAATGTCCGTGTGGAGTTTACACATTTCACAGTGTCTGAGTGGGTCTCAATACCATAATCCAAATATGTGCAGAATATGTGAAGTGGCCACGCTAAACTGTCCCTTAATTGGAAAAAATAATTCTGCAATTATAAAAAGTATATTTGATATGTGGGAGGAAACCGGAGTAAACGCACGCAAACACAGGGAGAAGATGCAGACGCCGCAGATAGTGACCCAGCCAGGAAACGAACCTGGGTCCCTGGCGCTCTGAATGAACAGTGCTACCCACAACGCTACCGTGTCCATGGTCTGACGGACCATGTGTAAATGTCCGACCATTGATTGCAAAGCAAATATTGGATAGGTGCGGTAGTCACAGGATAGGTGTCATGGGTGAATTTAACTTTCCAAATATTGATTGGAACCACTATAATTCGAATTGTTTAGATGGGGCTGTTTTTATCCACTGCGTGCAGGAGGCTTTCCTCACACAACATGTGGATAGACCGACAGCAGGCGGGGCCACATTGGATTTTCACTGCAGCAATGGAGAGGGATAGGAAAATACGGTAGGGCAAGGTTTATAACCGGGGGTAGGGTAATTACGATGCGATTAGGCAAGAATTGGGGAGCATAAGATGGAAATAGGAACTGACAGAGATGGGCACAATTGAGTAGTGGAGCTTGTTCAAGGAGCAAATACTGCGTGTCCTTGATATGTATATCCCTGTCAAGCAGGGAGGAGATGGTCGAGTGAGGGAACCATGGTTTACAAAAGAGGTTGAATGTCTTGTCAAGAGGAAGAGGGGAGCTTATGTAAGGATGAGAAAACAAGGTTCAGTTAAAGAACTTGAGGGATACAAGATAGCTAAGAAGGATCTCAAGAAAGGACTTAGGAGAGCTCGGAGGGGGCTGAGATGTCCTTGGCGGGTCGGATCAAGGAAACGCCCAAGAATGACCAAGGTGAAGTTAGGGCCGGTCAAGGACAGTAGTCGGAATATATGCAGCAGTCTGAAGATATAGGAGAGGCCCTAAATGAATACTTTTCTTCAGTGTTCACAAAGGAGAGGGGCCATGTTGTTGAGGAGCATAGCCTCGCAAGTTTGATTGTATTCTTTGAGGAGGTACCTAAGTACATAGATGAAGGTAGAGCAGTTGATGTCGTATACATGGATTATGGTAAGGCGGTTGATAAGTTTCCCCATGGTTGGCTTATGCAGAAAGTAAGGAGGCATCGCATAGACGGAACTTTGGCTGATTGGATCAGTAACTGGCTATCACATCGAAGACAGATGGTGGTGGTAGATGGTAAATTTTCATCCTGGAGTCCAGTCACCCAGCGGTGTACCACAGGGATCAGTGCTGGGTCCTCTGCCATTTGTGGCATTTATCAACGACTTGGAGGAGGGGGCTGAAGGGTGGGCCAGTAAATTTGCTGATAACACCAAGATTGGTGCAGTAGTGGATAATGTGGAGGGCTGTTGTAGGCTGCAAAGAGACATTGATAGGATGAAGAGCTGAGCTGAAAAGTGGCAGATGGAGTTTAACCCTGATAAGTGTGATGTGATTCATTTTGGGAGGACACATTTGAAGGCGGATCACAGGGTTAACGGCAGGGTTCTGAAAAATGTTGAGGAGCAGAAAATCTCGGAGTTCATGTCCATAGATCTCTGAAAGTTGCCACCCATGTGGATATATCCGTGAAGAAAGCCTGTCGTGTGTTAGCATTTATTAACAGGGGGATTGAGTTTAAGAGTCGTGAGGTTATGCTGCAATCGTACAAGACCTTGGTTGATCACATTTGGAGTATTGTGTGCAGTTATGGTCACCTCATTATAGGAAGGACGTGGAAGAATTAGAAAGGGTGCAAAGGAGATTTACCAGAATGCTGCCTGAATTGGAGGGTAGATTGAGGGAGCTCGGGCTTTTCTCATTGGAACGAAGGAGGATGAGAGTTGACTTAATGGAGGTGTAAAAGATGTGAGAGAGACAGATAGAGTGGACGTTCAGCGACTTTTTCCTCGGATGGATGTAGCTGTTACAGGGGGCTTAGCTATAAGGTTCATGGTGGAAGATATAGGAGGGTTGTCAGAGGTAGTTTTTTTTATTCAAAGAGTGGTTGGGGCGTGGAACGCGCTCCCAGCTATGGTAGTGGAGTCGTTCACTTTAGGAACTTTAAAGCGGGTATTGGATAGGCATATGGAATGCAGTAGATTGATCGCGAGTAGGTTGATTTGATCTTAGGTTCAGACTAGTTCGGCACAACATCGTGGGCGGAGGCCCTGTGCTGTGCTGTACTATGTTCTATATTCACATTGTTTCTGACCGCATGTCTTTTTTAATGAGATATCGAGCTTTCTCTGGGCTGCTGTTTTATTTTCTGTGGCAATGACTATTTTTACTTTGTGGCTGTTTCCAGTGTGAGTGACGTCGGTTAAAACGATCAATTTCAAATAAGTAATAACAAATGTTGGTTTTATTACTCTGTCGGCAAATACTTTGCACAGTTAATTCCCGTGAATTATTGCCTTTTACGTCATCACGGTAATTAGGTATCAATAAATAATATTTCTGTTGATCAATATTATTGCATATCAACGCCGCATGGCAGCATGTGTTGCACATCTCTTCCTGAACACTACACAAAACACATACTCAAGAAAATTAGCTCATGGAAACATCTTTTCCTTTCATTCGCCATCAATTTAATTAATTTGAAGTGTCAAATGGACTGGCTTATTCCATTCTGTGGTATTGTTACTGAATATGTAATAGGGGTTGTTAGTCGCATTTGCAAATCATCAACCTCAAGGCGCTTACGTCTCCCCTTTGGATATTTCCCCGTGATCAACACGTATATTTCCTTTTATTTATTCATGTGTTGGGGGCATCGCAGGCTGTGCCAGCATTTCGTGGTCATCCCGAATTGCCTTTTGGGGCAGGAAAGAGTCAACCGCAATGAGTCACATGTCGGCCAGATTTCTGAAGGGACATATGTTACAACAATACATGAGGCATTTTAAAAAAAATCTAATTTCACCATCTGCAATGTCGGGATTTATACCTGGGTCGGCAAGGCATTACTCTGGGCCTCTAGTTTACCAGTGGAGTAACAATGCCAGCAAGTCTCCGATCGGCACGGTAGCACAGTGCTTGGCAATGTTGCTTCACAGCTCCAGGGTCCCGGTTTTCATTCCCATCTTTGTTCACTCTCTGTGTCTGCGTGGGTTTCCTCCGGGTGCTCCGGTCTCCTCCCACAAGTCCCGAAAGCCGTGCTGTTCGGTAATTTGGACATTCTGAGGCACCGGAATGTGGCGACTGCTTCATTGCAGTGTTAATGTAAGCCTACTTGTGACGATAAATCGTAATAGTACATTGAATTCAAAGTTGTGAGGAACTTCAAATTAAAACGAAATTAATTACATTGCTGCGGCAGTTTGCGTTTTATACAGGCACAGGAGAGCGAATCTAAATTTCTAATCTGAATGCTCAAAATGAGATAATTAAAAAGAGACAGTAGTTTACAGAATCATAGGATCAGAGAATTTATAGGGCAGAAAGAGGCCATTCGGCCCATAGAGTCTGTACCGGCCATGGGAAGAGCATATCACTTAACCCCACACTTCTAACTTATCCCCGTAACCCAGTAACTACACCTAACCTTTTATTTGGACACTAGTTAGAATATAGTATGTCACAGCCGGACAGATCATTTAGCTTGCAGAAGCCTAATCAGTTACACCAGAGGGATTGCTAAACCAACAGCAATTGTCAGTTGAATTGCTCTATAATGTGCTGTCCTACAGCGAGCAAATGAACTTAAAAATACTCTTAGGAACGTGAGCGTTAGACGTGATCATTGACTATTGCATAGTCGCAATAATTTACGGCAGGTTGAAAATTAATTATACTAATATTTGCCATTCGTATATGATTAACAATGCTCACCAAATTCTGACGAAAAGTTCATGTATTTCGACAATTGCCATGAACTTTCCAAGTTATCAGTAGAGTGCAGAAAGAGGTCATTCGACCCGCCGCGGTTGCACCCATCCTCTGAACTATCAGCCCACGCAGCTCCACTGAGCTGCACATCTTTGGACGCTCAGGGGAATGACAAATCTATCGAATCTGAAGATCATTCGACTGTGGTAATAAACCATACCACCCAGGGAAACACATGCAGAGAGCGGGGATGTGGGTGTGGGACGTGCAAATTCCACACAGTCACCGTGTCCCAGGCGCAGTGAAGCATCAGTGCTAACCACTGGGCCGCCAAGGCGCTGTTTAAGTTATGATTACCATCAACATTCTGCTGCAACATTCACGCATTAAAACATAAAATGTCAGATGAAGAAAATACAACTTTTTTCCCTCTCATTCCACTGGTCCCATATATTTGATCCAGTGTCACTGCCCAAATATAGGCGATGTTTTGTTTCAAGATCCTTGCATGAGCCTAGAATTCTTGCTGCGTCTTTGATCGAATACTCGAACATAAATGGAATTCACTAACAGGAAAAACTGTTCTGCACTTTTCCCACCTGCACAATTAACGAAGCAATACATATTACCCTCAGATATTGGTTTGCACTTTCAAATCAAATAACGGTTAGATCAAAAATCCTGATTGCGTAGGCGATGTAAATCCAATTTGTTTTCACCTCGGATGGAATATGAAGAATTTTATTATTCCCGAAATACTTTTTTAAAAAAAGAACCTAAATCAAAACTGTTTCAGAAACTTTAATATCTCATTCAATTCTGTCGTTCTGAAGAGAAAAGTGAAACGGTGAATTTCGTTGACATAAATTCTACAGAAACATATTATGTACTGCTTGATTTTCATATCGTTTGACGTCAATTATGGAATTAATTTACAATTTCTATTGGTAAAAGTGACGAGCATGGAACATTTTTGAGTCGGTAAGTTCATAAGTATCGGATTCCGTAAATGCACAATTTTGGATTTATGTAATATATATTCCAAACCGAATCCACCACATATAACGATTCATTAATTTTTAATTTATCTTCTACCGTTCTTACGCAGAGGGGACAGGCTGGAACTGAAATTTGTGTTCAACGGAACTAGTTAGAAATATTCCCTCTTCAATGTTCGGCTAGGATTTCGCGCAATCTGGAATGCTCATTCACTTACTGAGTGCAGAATTCGAATCTAAAGCTGCAACAACTTTCGGCTGAAGCCCCTCGCACTTTAGACAAACATTCCGCAGTTGCGATGCAGTGCGACCGCAGTGTGGTAGAGCGATCAGCAGTTGGAAACAATGTTTCAGCTTTGAATTGTCCGGGAAGGACTCTAAACATTGCAATGTTAAATATTGTATCTATTTGTATGCTTCAAATAGAATATCTCCCAGTATGATTGACATCAAATAAACTCTCTCAAAATGAGGCCTGTTGACGATTATATATCTGCGGAGATTTGCTTCACGAATATGTTTTTAAAATTAGTAGATAATGCTTTTGACATCTGATCTTACAAAGTCAAATAACATTCCCCGCTCATCAGTACACATTGCATAAGTAATACTATCTGTTTATCAGTCTCTTTCCAGATGGTCTTCCCAGGTTTTTTACACGATAACATTGCATTTAATAAGTTATCGAAAAGTGTATTTCAGTCTCATTTGCTGTCCTTCATTTCGATTTGCGTAACACTTTTACCTATTTTCTATATGTAACCTTGACACTGATATCACCAACCAATTTTGTAAATGCTGAATTGCTTACTTCCAGTTTAACTGCAGTAAGATTTATCAAAATTCAGTGTTTTACTGTTCAGCATTTTAATGTAAATTATGGCTTTTGCGCGTTTGATACAAACTATTACTAACTTCGAGCGAACCCTGTCAGATACCTGACGACGATGGTAGGCTAAGGTGATGTATGTGATGCCGAGTAATCATTCGGCTTGGTGGTATATAAATTCTTGACTATTGTCAGAACAACGAAGACTGAGGCTAATGGAAATTATTCCATCATACTTATGATTAATTTTTCCTCCATTGGAAACATCCATTGCCGTGTTAGGAGGTGAGTTGTGGAAGCTCGAATCTCTGGTCTGCTCCTGCATTTGTATGGCTGGTCTAGTCGACTTTCTGTTTCATAACAATTTGAAGGATGTTTGTAGAACAAAAATCATACCATACTAACAAAAAAATTATTTTCAGTAGTAGACTTACATGAACACTGCAATGAAGTTACTGTGAAAAGCCCCTAGTCGACACATTCCAACGCCTGTTAGGGTACACTGAAGGAGAATTCAGAATGTCCAAATTACATAACGTCACGTCTTTCGCAACTTGTGGGAGGAAACCGGAGCGCCCGGAGGAAACCCACGCAGACACGGGGAGAAGGTGCAGAATCGACAGAGACAGTACCCCAAGCCAGGAATCAACCTGGGATCCTGACGCTGTGAAGCTATAGTGCTAATCACTATGCTAGCGTTCTGCCCATCTAGATTAATATGCAGACGATGCTGTCATTTGAGACAACGTAGATAAAGCATATCATGAAAATTGTAACATGTATTTGCTTGGATAATAACTGATTTATGAACTAGGGAAGAGTAAAAGCGGAATAGAATGATCATAGTTCTGGGATTCAAAAAGGAACATTGAGCTTATGGAGGTTTCTGACAATGTGCTCACACGTACGTGACCCTGGGCTGTGAATAGGTAAAACGGCAAGCAGAATTTGTTAGATTCTGCTTACTTACAGCTGATAAATTAAAAGACTACTGTTGCATTCCTGGAGCTGAAATAAGTGGTACACTGTCGTCATTATAGAACATGTGTGAACCAGTGAGATTATGATTGCAAAATGTTAAGCTTTGCATTAACGCAATGAACAACATAAACTGTTTATCATTTTTATTCAACGCAAACGTGGGATAAGGGGAGCATGAGATCTGTCCCGAACGAGAATGAGAACGGTTTAACTTATTGTCAATAATGTCTTCGCGGGGGTAAGCGGATAGGATTGTTGGGTGGGTGAGCACAATGGGCGAAAGGAAATATGACATTGTCAGTCAGAAAGGGGTCAGCTAATTCTAGGTCATAATTTCTTCAGGCAGGCATAGATATCGCGTCATACGGGGAATCCTGAAAACAGTTCATGATAAAGGTGGACGCGTGAACAGTATTGGCTTGTTGCATGGTTTTTGCAGTATTGTTGTTGATAGGAAATAAGAAAAGATCAATTCAAAGTACCCAGAATTATATCTTATGCATCGTGTCGCGATTGCACCGCTATGGTAAGGGCAGACATATCCACCGAGAAAGTTCAGCATGAATTGACTTGAGACAAATCGTTCTTCGTTGCAAACTTGATGTATCCTTCGGATATGTGCATTCGTCTCTTATCTCAGATAAATCTAATTATACATATTTCATTTCAGACATACCTGGGATCAGCACGGCAGGTAATCTCCCCTATTTTCACATTATCTGATACCTTCCTTTTCTAATCATTGACAATGTAACCAAGTCTGGGAGACACTATCTGCGTTTTTCTGTTCTATTATTAACCCGTTGTACATTGGCCTGTCAACGGATTCCGTCACTGAACATCTCAAATCCCTAATGAGAGGGTTGCTGCGTCATGTACGCCAGCAATAAATGAGATATCTGGATAGCCGTGTTGGAGTAACAACTGGCATTTGTTCTGGTCACTTTCCTTGATAACAGCCAGCTCTGACATGGGTATGATATGTCTATCCAATTTCGGGGATTGGGGGAGTAAGCGGTTGGCTGCAAGGAGTGATGGGTATCTTTCAATACACACTGGGATATCAATATGTTACGCCTATCAGTATTATAATAATATAGTCTTTATTGTCACAAGTAGGTTTACATTGACACTGCAATGAAGATACTGTGAAAATCCCCGAGTCTCCACATTCCGGCGTCTGTTCGGGTACACAGTGGGGGAATTGGGAATGTCCAATTCACCTAACAGCACGTCTTGCAGGATGTGTGGGTGGAAACCGGAGCACCCGGAGAAATCCCAGGCAGACACGGGGAGAACGTGCAGACTCAGCACAGACAGTGACCCAAGCGGGAATCGAACCAGGGACACTGAAGCTGTGAAGCAGCAATACTAATCACTGTGCAACCGTGCTGCTCCGTGCTATGGCTAGCTGATCTTTGCAACCAGCCCTACTCCTGATCTCTGAAAAATGGAATATATTCTGAACCTGTCGATTTTTCGTCCCCGAAGGAGCTGTTCTGGTTTTGGGAACTTCCTTCTGATTCCTGTCCCGTCCAGAAGATTTTTTAAAATTATCTCGTCGTTATTTCATGCTTAACATTTACTCATTTTGGACCGTGGGTGGGGGTTATTTAGCAGAAAGATATTTCGACTGATTCCTCCCTGGTCTGTTGAATAGCGAAGGCGGTGGCAATGTGGATTGCGTGTTAAATCTGAGTGAATCTTCATGTTATTTCTGATGTTTTATAGAGACGGTGGTGCTGAGACTGGTGAACGGGGGCAGTCGCTGTGCTGGGTGGCTGCAGATTTACCGGAATAGACAGTGGGACTATGTACATATCGTCTCATGGGACCTGCAGGTCGCCGCTGTTGTGTGCCGGGAGCTGGGCTGCGGCGTCCAGCTCTCTCCAACAAGCAGTGATAATTTGGTGGAAGGCTCTGGATCCATTATTCAGTGGGATGTTACATGCAGCGTGATGGAGCTCTCTCTGCGCGAGTGCACTTCAAAGTACTGGAGACGTGAATACGATTCACGCTCGACGGCTTCCAGCGTCATCGGCTCAAGTAAAACCTTTTTTTATCCGTCACTCATCAGCCGCTGGGTTTGACCGTTTGTCCGTATACAAATTGGATGAAGTGTTGTGGTATAGCCCAGAGCTGGAAACTGATTAAATGATTAAATCATTCTTGTGTTAAAAATAATGTTATTTAAACAATTAGTGTCAAACTATTTAACAAAGTCGTATCCAGAAAGCACCCCCAAATGGGAGGTGCACCTGCGCGGATCGCTGACTGTACGGAATGGAAATTGCCTTTCAACACAAAAATCCCCCTTCTCTGGAGGACCCTTTGTCATTCTTCGGTAAAATATCCCCTTCCCAGAAATGCGAAAATCAGCGTGTCTCAGCGAGCTGAGTCACAAAGGAATAGAGATTGAGACAATGTCTGGACACGCCCAGATTTAACTGCACTCGCTGTCCTTTGGTATGCTTAACACTCATACTGGTTATTGGAACACTGGTTAATTGACAAATTGGTAAGGTCGCAAGCTACTGTTGTAATTGGTTTGTTTGATTGGGATGGGCTTTTGGGCAGGGGTAAGATAGGTCCTCTGAAGGACCTTGATCTGGTTTATCAATCAGATGTTGCGTGGGTCACAGGGTAGTGTAGTGAGGTGTAATTTTGTGCATCTTAAGTCGGTTCGGAGTATAGTCCGTGAGCTGGTGAGGACGTAGATAGCCAATGGCTAAGGCAATGGACGGGCATGGGGGTAACTTGGGTTTCCGGGTTAATTGGAACAAATTGGGAGATTAGTCAGATCGTTTGATGTGTCAGTTTATTCAACTGTTCGGGCGCCAATGTATTATGGTCACGAAAATGTGCTTCGAGTGGTGATAGTGTGATTGAGAAAGAGATGCTTCCGTGGCGTCAGCCCGTTAAGACGTTCATCATAGAATGAATCGTATAGTCATGACATATTTCGCATTACCGGAGGTGCGGGTGGGTGTAGGCGAGGTTACAATCGGGCATCTGATCATTTCGTCAATGTCAACCCTTCCTCTGTACCTTTTTTCTCCAAGCTCCTTGTCATTTTGAATTCTCAGTCAAATCTCACCTTTATCTTCTGATCTCCAAGTACAAATGCCCGGCGTAGAACCATGGCTCAATAGAAAGGATATAGCACAGAAGAGGGCCGTTCGGCCACCTTATCCATGCCGAAGCAAAGACACCATCTGCCCTTTCTAACCCCCCCCCCACCCCCACCCCCCAACACCCGGTCCACCGATCTTCTGCTTACAGTTGTTAAGGTGTATGTTGAGGAACATTAAAAAATATATACTGTTGGTCTCTGTCTCCACCAGCAGCTCAGGCAGCGAATTAGTTACACCCATTCCCTCGGTGTAATTTTATTTCCTGAGCGCCCCTCCAATCCTTTTGCCACTTGGCTTGAATCTATACCCACTGGTTTTTGATCTCGCTGCCAAGGGAAGCCGGTTCCTCCTGTCCATTCTCTCCCTACCCCTCACAATTTTGCATATCTCAATCATGTAACCCCTCAGCCTCTCTGTTCGAAGTAAAACAACCCTCACCTCTCAAATCTCTCCTCAGGGATAGAATTCCCCAGCTCTGACAGCAGTCTAGTAAATCTAGTATGAACTCTCCCCAGGGCAATTAAATCCTTTTTGTAAGTTCTGGTTACGAATTCGCGACGGGAAAATATAAATTGAATAACAATCTGCAATTAAACTCTAATAATGATTGTTTATTTATTGTCGGTTGTTCACCTGGAATGGCCTCGGTATGACTCTTTATAGGCGCAGCAACGTGGTTGATTATTAAATGGCTTAGCACGGGCAACATATCCCGTTCACAAAATAAAACCCAACTTCTCGGTCGCTGCAGTAGGTTTAATGACAACGAGAATGATTCTACATCTTAACAATATGGCCAAGACCCTTTCTCATTACATAACTGACAACATACTTTTTGGTAAAACATGATTCCACCTGTTTTTCCCTGTTGCCTATCTTGATGAATCTGAATATCCCTGTAAAGATAACAGTTCCTCATTTGGATGCTGTGATTTCAACTATCTTGGACAAAACCATCGAGTTCTACAGTACAAAAAGAACAACGACATAACTAGTCGAATCCCATTTTCCCGCGATTGGTCCGTTGCCTTGTGTGCCTTCGCATCGCCAGTGTACATTCAAATAATTCTTAAATACTTCTCAAACGTGGAAGTGCTCTCTCATCTGCTGTGTGCACGCAGAGCGAGTTCCTTTGAATGTGAATTTGTTTCATTTATATGCCCCGCTCTTTGCCCCGAGTCAATGCAAGCCTTTGAGTTTCCTGCCTCCACCTGGTTTGTTTATCCCTTGTCCTCCTCCAAATGCCAACTCTGCTTCTGTCATCTTCCCTCTTCCCCGCTTCTTCAATTAATCTCAATTGCCTTCTCTTATTTGTTTGTTTATTCCTGCGCCCTTTGGGAATTTCCCAACATTCCACCAACGAGAAGAAACGACTTTAAATTAAAAACTACTGAATTGGTTTGAAACAAGTGTGAAGTTTCCAATAAATGTAACCTCTGTCAATGTCATGTCCAAGTCGGATGTACTGAGCTGGGAACTGCAGTAATTGATTTCAAGTGCAAGTTTCTAGTTTTTATCACAACACTTCTCAGTAACTGAATAGAAATCTCATTGTCCACTCTCCGATCTACCGACAGGCCGCATGTTTTTCCAGTATGATTTATCCACTTTCAACTGATTAGAAAATTGAATCGGATCGATTTCTTCAAAGAACTTAAGCAATAAAGCAGAACTACACCATTCTTACCGCCGTGCCTGCTTCGTCATTTAGACCTACCATGGCTGTTTTGGGCTTTTACTCCACTGTGCCATTCCTTTCAAATACCACTTAATTCCCAATATACTAATTTTTAAAATAGCAAGTCCCGCAGGATGTACAACGCTCTCGAATGGAGAAATCGAAATACGGAGCAGCACGGTAGCGCAGTGCATTAACCCTGTTGCTTCACGGCGCCGAGGGCCCAGGTTCCATCCTGGCTCTGGGTCACTGTCCGTGTGGAGTTTGCACATTCAGTGAGATAGGCTGGAAACTTAGATCTAGGACTAACAGAGTTATTATCTCTGGGTTGTTACCCGTGCCACGTGAAAGCGAGACGAGGTATAGGGAGAGAGAGGGGTTGTACACGTGGCTACAGTGATGGTGGAGGAGAGAGGGTTTTAAATTTCTGGATAATTGGGGCTCATTCTGGGGTCGGTGGGACCTCTACAAACGGGATGGTTTACACCTGGACCAGAGGAGTACCAATATCCTGGGGGGGGGGGGATTTGCTAATGCTCTGCGCGAGGGTTTAAACTAGTTCAGCAGGGGCTTGGGAACCTGAATTGTAGCTCCAGTATACAGGAGGTTGAGAGTAGTGACGTCATGAGTAAAGTTCCAAAGGAGTGTACCAGCAGGCAGGAACATGGTTTAAAGTGTGTCTTCTTCAATGTCAGGAGCATCCAGAATAAGGTGGTTCATCTTGCGGCATGGGTTGATACCTGGGACTTCGATGTTGTGGCCATATCGGAGGCATGGATAGAGCAGGGACAGGAATGGTCGTTGCAGGTGCCGGGGTTTAGATATTTCAGTAAGCTCAGGAAAGGTGGTAAAAGAGGGGGAGGGGTGGCATTGTTAGTCAAAGACCGTATTACGGTGGCCGAAAGGACGTTCGATGAGGACTCGTCTACTGAGGTGGTATGGGCTGAGTTTAGAAACAGGAAAGGAGAGGTCACCCTGTTAGGAGTTTTCTATAGTCCTCCGAAAAGTTCCAGAGATGTAGAGGAAATGATTGCAAAGATGATTCTGGATAGGAGCGAAAGCAACAGGGTAGTTGTTATGGGGGACTTTAACGTTCCAAATATTGTCTAGAAACGCTATAGTTCGAGTATTTTAGATGGGTCCGTTTTTGTCCAATGTGTGCAGGAGGGTTTCCTGACACAGTATGTAGATATGCCAACGAGAGGCGAGGCCATATTGGATTTAGTACTGGGTAATGAACCAGGACAGGTGTTAGATTTAGAGGGAGGTGAGCACTTTGGTGATAGAGACCACAATTCGCTTACGTTTGCTTTAGTGATGGAAAGGGCTAGGTATATACCGCAGGGCAAGTGTTATATCTGGGTGAAAGGCAATTATCATGCGATGAGGCATGACTTAGGATATATCGGATGGAGAGGAAAACTGCAGGGGATGGGCACAATGGAAATTGTGGAGCTTGTTCAGAGAACAGCTACTGCATGTCCTTGATAAGTATGTACCTTCAGGCAGGGAGGAAGTGGTCGAGCAAGGGAACCGTGGTTTACTAAAGCAGTCGAAACATTTGTCAAGAGGAAGAAGGAGGCCAACGAAAGATGAGACATGACGGTTCAGTTAGGGCGCTCGAGAGTTACAAGTTAGCTAGGAATGACCTAAACAGAGAGCTAAGAAGAGCCAGGAGGGGACATGAGAAGTCTTTGGCAGGTAGGATCAAGCATAAGCCTAAAACTTTTTATAGATATGTCAGGAATAAACGAATGACTAGGGTAAGCGTAGGGCCAGTTAAGGACAGTAGTGGGAAGTACTGCTTGGAGTCCGAGGAGATAGGAGAGGTGATAACTGAATATTTTTCATCAGTATTCACACAGGAAAAGTACAATGTTGTCGAGGAGAATACTGAGATTCAGGCTACTAGACTACAAGGGCTTGAGTTTCATAAGGAGGAGGTGTTAGCAATTCTGGAAAGTGTGAAAATAGATAGGTCCCCTGGGCCGGATGGGATTTATCCTAGGATTCTCTGGGAAGCTAGGGAGGAGATTGCTGAGCCTTTGGCTTTGATCTTTACGTCATCTTTGTCTACAGGAATAGTGCCAGAAGACTGGAGGATAGCCAATGTTGTCCCCTTGTTCAAGAAGGGGAGTAAGGGGACTAGAGACAACCCCGGTAACTGTAGACCAGTGAGCCTTACTTCTGTTGTGGGCAAAATTATGGAAAGATTGATAAGAGATAGGATGTATAATCATCTGGAAAGGAATAATTTGATTAGAGTTTGTCAATACGGTTTTATGAAGGGTAGGTCGTGCCTCACAAAACTTATTGAGTTCTTTGAGAAGGTGACCAAACAGGTGGATGAGGGTAAAGCAGTTGATGTGGTGTATATGGATTTCAGTAAAGCGTTTGATACGGTTCCCCACGGTAAGCTACTGCAGAAAATACGGAGGTATGGGATTCAGGGTGATTTAGCAGCATGGATCAGAAAATGGCGAGCTAGAAGAAGACAAAGGGTGGTGGTTGATAGGAAAAGTTCAGACTGGAGTCCAGTTCCTAGCGGTGTACCATACGGATCTGTTTTGGGGCCACTGCTGTTTGCCATTTTTATAAATGACCTGGAGGAGGGCGTCGATGGAAGGGTGAGTAAATTTGCAGATGACTCGAAAGTCGGTGGAGTTGTGGACAGTGCGGAAGGATGTTACAAGTTACAGGGGGATATGAATAAGCTGCAGCGCTGGGCTGAGAGGTGGCAAATGGAGTTTAATGCAGAAAAGTGTGAGGTGATTCATTTTGGAAGGAATAATAGGAAGACAGAGTACTGGGCTAATGGTAAGATTCTTGGTAGTGTGGATGAGCAGAGCGATCTCGGTGTCCATGTACATAGATCCCTGAAAGTTGCCACCCAGGTTGAAAGGGTTATTAAGAAGGCGTACGGTGTGTTAGCTTTTATTGGTAGAGGGATTGAGTTGCGGAGCCATGAGGTCATGTTGCAGCTGTACAAAACTCTGCTGCGGCTGCATTTGGAGTATTGCGTGCAATTCTGGTCACCGAATTATAGGAAAGGTATGGAAGCATTGGAAAGGGTGCAGAGGAGATTTACCAGAAAGTTGCCTTGTATGGAGGGAAGATCTTATGAGGAAAGGCTGAGGGACTTGAGGCTGTTTTCGTTAGAGAGAAGAAGGTTAAGAGGTGACTTAATTCAGGCATACAAGATGATCAGAGGATTGGATCGGGTGGACAGTGAAAACCTTTTTCCTCGGATGGTGATGTTTAGCACCGGTGACATAGCTTTAAATTGAGGGGAGATAGATATAAGACAGATGTCAGAGGTAGGTTCTTTACTCAGAGAGTAGTAAGGGCGTGGAATGCCCTGCCTGCAACAGTAGTGGACTCGCCAACACTAAGGGCATTCAAATGGTAATTGGATAGACATATGGACGATAAGAGAATAGTGTAAATGGGCTTTAGAGTGGTTTCACAGGTCGGCGCAACATCGAGGGCTGAAGGGTCTCTACTGCGCTGTAATGTTCTACGTTCTATGTTCACAGTCCCGAAAACAATACTCATATAAAAATGTTCCCTTGGTGATGGTAAAATAATGCTTCCTTTGCAGTGTTTCACACCACCGTTCTTCTAGATGAAAGTGGGTCGCTGAGATTGAGAAATGGAGGGAGTCGTTGTGATGGACGAGTGGAGATTTACCACAAGGGAAGGTAGGGCAGATTGCACGACACATTCTGGGACCTGAACGACGCTGAGGTGATCTGCAGTCAGCTGGATTGCGGCGAAGCGATAGCCGCTTACAACTCTTCGATGAACGGAGCGGTTGAAGGGCCAGTGTGGATGAATGATCTCCATTGTCACGGAAATGAATCCCATATACGAAAGTGCAACTCATTCATTTTTAAATCATCGCTCACTGACAGTAGCGGCGTTGGTGTTCTCTGTTCAGGTGATAAAGCAGCGCAAACATCCAATCATTATTCGATATAAGTAAACATGGACCTTTAAAGCGACATAATTGACAACAGTGACTAGAGTTTAGTTCACCATTGCACATTGCTACATGGTTTTTGAAGGGTTAAATCAGTCAGATATTAAGGAGAAAATGCTGATCTGGGAATCGCGCAACTAAAAGTAAGACAAACAATTTCAAGGAGAAAGGAGTTAGGTCGCTGATACGAGGCATGAAGAAAATGGGCTATCAGAAAACAAATCGGGTTTTGGGCTGGTATGGCGATAGGGCAGGGTGACTGGACTCTAGGCTACGGTGGCACAGTGGTTAGCATTGCTGCATCCCAGCGCCAGGAACAGGGGTGAAATTCTGGCCTTGGATTAGTGTTTGTTTTAAGTGTGAAGCTTCTCGTCGTGTCTCCCCGGGTGCTCGGTTTTCTTCCCACCATTCAAGTATGAATGCTCCGTGGATTGGCCAAGCTAAATTTTCCCTGAGTGTGCAATAATGTCCAGATGAAGTGTGGTTGCGGGAATAGGGAAGCGCGGTGAGCCTCGGTTGCGTGCTCGAGAGAGGAACGATCCAGAACCGATGGCCAAATTGCCTAATTTTGGACTGTCGGGATTGTATGGAGTTACGTAGATCTGAAGATAGTTTGTTTTGTGTTTAAGGCGGTAAATTATATTAGAAATCACAAGTAATCTTGTGACCAGGACACTAGTCGGGACAAATTTAAAAGCGCAGAAAAAAATGAAATTTATGGAGGGTGGAAACGGATTCCAGAAACAAACATTCGCACATCAGAACCGATCGGCTCAAAATAGGGCGTGATATCGGCAAAGTTTAACAATGGTGAGGTTGACGTATGTGGTAATTATAAGGAAGAATCTGAGGGATTAAAACCTTATGCCTGTTTACAAACCAAGTGGCAATTTTGAAGAAAATTTGCATTCTGCATTATCAATGTTTAGACAGGTGTGCTGGAATTCTACTACTCGATGTCCCATTAAAGTGGTGGCAACTTCAGAGAGACAATTTGGCATGTCGCGGTGCATGCATCACGCGTCTCTACGTCAATTGAAACAGGCGTTCTGAGGCTTACATGTTTCAAGTTCCAATATGCAGCAAATATTATAAACATGCCTTCAGCATATTTTGTCAGACGAAGAATTCAGCTGTGGGCAAAAATTCCAGGGAGCATATCCAAAAACGTATTGTTATTTAAAGGCGGATGTGTTGCGCTTTTGTGTCTGGATGTGCTGTATTTGACAATGTTCGTATCAGACACTAAAGCTGATTGTGAACGAGAGTCCGAACAGGACGATAGAGACGAACGTTGTGAATGTATTGTATGCTTGACAACAATATAAACAGAAGGTGATAATCAAAATGTCATATGATCAACAAAAAGGCCAGGGAAGAGACGAAATCATGTAACATTCTTCAGTGGAACAAATTCAATGGACAGTACAAATATATGAGAATTGTTTGGCATGAAATTGGCAAACTGGAGGAGAACGTTTTCCGAATCAAAAGTAATAACACATGACTTCTTTTCCACATTTCTTGTGATATGATACGACAAATATCACTTTAATGGCTTTAATTTGTGGCAGGCAGTCTAAAAAGTCAGATTTTTAGTTTTACCGGAAAAACAAAGTAGGTTGGATTAAGTGACTACTGTCAATTGATTAGAAGTATAACCATCTTGAATTATTATCCCTCAGATCATAAGCGGTTGAGACTATCGGACAGTGACAGTCCATGAACTGGCAGAGTGGACGTTTACTACAATGGGTCCTGGGGATCAGTCTGTGATGATTCCTGGGATCTAGCCGACGCTGCCGTGGTTTGCAAACAGTTGGGTCGTGGAAATGCCGTGAACGTGACATTGCCTGGTTCGTGTGCACTGGTCTCAGAGCCGATTTGGTTGGATGAATTGAACTGTTCCGGTCACGAATCATTTCTGTGGGATTCTTCCTCTCAATCGTGGGGTAACCACGACTGTTTTCATAAATCGGACGTGAGAGTCATGTGTTCAGGTCGGGTGCCGAAATGATGTGATTCTCTGCATTGCCCGAACCAAATTGGCACACTGAAACAAATATATAGAAGCAGGACACAAATAAGTGCGTTCTGTACCAGTGTGGTATTTGTTCGGCAGAAAAGCGTCACCCCAAATAACTGCATCTGACACGTTATTTCGATCACTTTGTTCGGTGGGGTTCTTTTCTATCATCACCTTAAATAGTCCTGCTAGGGAACATTAATGTTGCCTGCAGTCTAGGATGCTCATTCCAATTCCCCTATGGGAAACAGATTATTCTCGTGATCATTCGTTTAATTTTTTCACGTCTACCTGTCGTTAAAATGAGTAGCTTTCAAATCCACCAGTTACATACATTAGAACTAGGAGCAGGAGTCGGCCATATGGCCATCTCAGCCTGCTCCGCCATTCAATTAGACAATAGCTGATCTTTTATGGATTCAGCTCCATTTCCCGCAGAACACCATATTCCTTTATTCTTCAAAACATAATCTATATTTATCTTGATAACATTTAATGAAGGAGCCACAACTGCTTTCCATAGATTCCCAACCCTTTGGGTGAAGAAGTTCCTACTGAGGTCAGTCCATAACATACTTCCCTTTATTTTGAGTCTATGCCCCCTCGTTCTGCTTTCACCCGCCAGTGGAAACAACCTGCACGCATCTGTCCTTCAGAATTGCCTTAATATTTTATATGTTTCAAAAATACCCCCCCCCCGCCTCCCCACATCTTTCTAATTGCAATGAGTACAGTCCCAGTCTACTCAATCTCCCCTCGTAATCCATCCCCCTCAACTCTGGGATTAACCGATTGAATCTCGTCTGCACACCCTGCAGTGCAAGTATGTCCTTTCTCAGGTAAAGAGAACAAAACCGAACATAATACTCCAGGTGTTGCCTCAATAACACCTCATACAGTTGGAGAATAACGACCCTAGTCTTGAACTCCATCCCCCTGGCAATGAAGGACACTACTCCATTCACCTTCTTAATCACCTGTTGCATCTGTAAACCAACATTTTGCCGGTCATGCACTAGGACACCCAGGTGTCTCTGCACAGCAGCATGTTTTAATATTTTAGCATCTAAATAATAAGTCATTTTGCTGTTATTCCTACCAAAATGGATAACCTCACATTCTTCAACATTGTATTCCACCTGCCAGACCCTCGCCCATTCACTGAAACTATCCAAATCCCTCTGCAGACTTCCAGTATCCTCTGCACCATCTGCTTTACCACTCATCTTAGTGTCGTCTGCACGCTTGACACATTGTCTTCGTCCCCAACTCCAAATCATCTAGGTAAATTGTGAACAATTGTGGGCCCAACACTGTCCCCTGAGGGACACCACTAGCAAACCAGAGAAACACCCATTCACCCCTACCCTTTGCTTTCTAATAATGATCCAATCCTCTATCGATGCAACCAATTTACCCTTAACGCCATGCATCATTATTTTATTTCGCAACCTTTTGTGTGGCACCTTGTCAAAACCTTTCTGGAAATCCAAATATACAACATCCATTGGCGCCCCGTTGTCTACCGAAACGGAAATGTCCTCAAAAATTTCCACTAAATTAGTTTGGTACGACCTGCCCTTTATGAAACCATGCTGCGTCTGCCCAATGGTACAATTTCCACCCAGATGCCTCGCTATTTCTTCCTTGATGATAGATTCCAGCATCTTCCCTACTACCGAAGTTAAGCTCACTGGCCTATAATTACCCGTTTTCTGCCTACCTCCTTTTTTAAATAGTGGTGTTACATTTGCTAATTTCCAATCCGCCGGGACCACCTCAGAGTCTAGTGAATTTTGGTAAATTATCACTAGTGCATTTGCAATTTCCCTTGCCATCTCTTTTAGCACTCTGGGATGCATTCCATCAGGGCCAGGAGACGTGTCTACTTTTAGCCGCGGTAGCTTGCCCATCACCACTTCCTTAGTGATAACAATCCTCTCAAGGTCCTCACCTGTCATAGCCTCATTTCCATCAGTGACTGGCATGTTATTTGCGTCTTCCACTGTGAAGACCGATCCAAGAAACCGGTTCAGTTCCTGAGCCATTTCCTCATTTCCCATTATTAAATCACCCTTCTCATCCTCTAAATGACCAATATTTACCTCAGCCACTCTTCTTTGTTGTATATACTTGTTTAAGCTTTTCCTATCTGTTTTTATATTCAGAGCACGTTTACTCTCATAATCTATCTTACTCTTATTTTTATAGCTTTTTTAGTAGCTTTCTGTTGCCCCCTCATGATTTCGCAATGTTCTAGTCTCCCACTAATCTTTGGCAGGTTGCATGATTGTTCCTTCAAGTTGATACTCTCCCTTATTTCCTTAGATGTCAACGGTCGATTTTCCCTCTATCTCTCGTCCTTCCTTTTTGTTGGTATAAACGTTTGCTGAGCACTGTGAAAAATTGCTTGGAAGGATCTCCGCTTTTCCTCAACCGCTTCGTCATAATGTCTTGCTCCCAGTCTAACTTAGCCAGCTCTGCTCTCATCCCATTGTAATCTCCTTTGTTCAAGCACAAAACACTAGTGTTTGATTTTATCCACGAACCATCCATCTGTATTTTAAATTCCACAATATTGTGATCGCTCCTTCCCAGATGATCACTAACTATGAGATCATTAATCAATCTTGCCTCATTACACAGAGCCAGATCTAGAGTCGCTTGCTCCACCATAGGTTCCGTTACATACTCTTCTGGGAAACTATCGTGGTTACATTCTATAAACTCCTCCTCAAGGATGCCATGACCGACCTGGTTGAACCAATCGCCATAGTATTTTCAGTGCAGAAGGAGGCCATTCCGCCCATCGAGTCTGCACCGGCCCTTGGAATTAGCACCCCACTTAAACCCACATCCGTAACCTAGTAATCCCACGTAACCTTTTTGGACACTAAGGGCAATGTAGCATGCCCAATCCACTTAACCTGCACATCTTTGGACTCTGGGAGTAAACGTAGCAACAGAAGGAAACCCACGCAGACACAGAGAGGACGTGCAGGCTCCGCACAGATAGCGACCCAAGCCGGGAATGAAATCTGGGAGCCGGGAGCTGTGACGCAAATATACTAAACACTGTGCTACCATGCCGCCCTTTTTTAATAGAATTTACAGTGCCGAAGGAGGCCATTCGGCCCATAAACTCTGCGCCGGACCTTGGAAAGAGCACCCTACCTAAGCCCGTACCTCCACCCTATCCCCATACCTCCAATATATCACCGTAACACCACCTAACCTTTTTGGGACACTAAGGACAATTTAGCAAAGCCAATCCACCAAACCTGCACATCTTTGGACTGTGAGAAGAAACCGGAGAACCCGGAGGAACCCCACGCAAACATGGGGAGAACATGCAGACTCCGCACAGACAGTGACCCAAGCCGGGAATGGAACCTGGGGCCCTGGAGGTGTGAAACAACTGTGCTAACCACTATGGTACCGTGCTGACATGTTAATTAAAAACAAACCATGATAAATGTTGTATCATTTCTACGTGCATCAGTTATTTATTTGTTTATTGCCCAACCATAAACATTTACGTACACTGCTAACTAAATTTCTGTACAAACAATAATCTATCTTCTTATGTATGAAGTTTATTTTAATATTGCGACCAGTATTTCACGTTTTAGAATTAATTCACTATTGCTAAGTCCATTCTTCTACTTTTGACTCATTCCTTTATTTTATTGCCATCAACTTTTGGTAACTACTATGCCCCAAAATGTTCTCCTCGACAAACATGTTGCCTTTATACTTCGGTTCATGAAGTCAAAATGGTTAATGTGAGTTTGATGCAACAGTCGTCTCCACATTTAACGCCGGGAAAACGACGAAGCTCAACTGATCAGAAAAGAACTGCTAATCTGACCACGAAACAGGTCAAACTTGATTATGTCCTTAGCTATTCATACAATTCGCACCTCGAGGTAAATATGTGTATATGCTGAGCCTCACAGTCTCCCTCTCTCTCTCTGTCTCTGACACACACACACGCACACGCACACACACACACACGATAAACCACGGGATTTCAATTTTGTAACTAAACTTATATCAGTCCTGAGGCATGGTTTTCGCATGCACTCAGATCATGTCCGCAGGCTGCAGCTGCAGAACCTTCCCGTTCTATTCGTTCTGCAAACTGCACAGAGAGTACAACAAGGTTTACCGAAATAACGACACTATTTTTTATCAAATCCGTGTCGCTCGTTGTTGATTACATGCACGAACAGCATCATTCGTTACATTCGTTACATTAACTCAATTATATATATATCGGTGCAACGTATGCTGTACGGAAAGAACAGATTTCATTGGACACTTGGGATTTGCTTTTATTGACAGAACATAAAGAAATCCGGTTGGTGAACGGAAAACATCGATGTGAGGGGAGATTGGAAGTATTCTACAATGGGGAATGGGGAACAGTGTGCTCGGAAAAACTTGGTGGCCATGAAGGAGCAGTCATTTGTAATCAGTTGCAATGCGGCCCACACGTAAAACTTGTCTTCGACACTTCGACTTTCGGAGCAGGTTCCGGCCGTATTTGGGTCAGTGGGTTGGTGTGCAATTCACACGAGTCGACCGTTTGGAAGTGTCATTCAAATCCGTGGGGTCAACATAATTGTGATCACCGCGAAGATGCCGGTGTTGTTTGTTCAGGTGATGCAGGGGAGGGGATGGCGCGTGGGTATGTTTGCAAACACTGATGTCCCATGTATTCAGCCTGTTTTTCTTTCCAACAGAAACTGCAATGACCATGGAGCAGCGCCAATGCGTTCGAGAATCAGGTGCTTCCTCGTCTTGAATATACCAGACCTCTGAGTTGTACTGTTCGCTTACTCTACATTAATAACACAATTGATTGCCTTCGCAGATCCCCGGCGAGAATTGCGCCTAGTTGGTGGGAACACAAGCTGCTCCGGGAGAGTGGAGATATTGTCCAATCAGCACTGGGGCTCGGTGTGTGACGATTCCTGGGACATGGCAGATGCCAATGTTGTCTGCAGACAGCTAGCTTGTGGCTCTGCCCTCTTGGCCCCAGGAGGGGCCGTATTTGGAACGGCTGACGGCGTTATAAAGCTGGATGAGGTGAAGTGCACAGGGAGAGAATCATTTCTCTCTGACTGTCCTTCTGCATCTTCAGCTCCAACTGACTGTGATCACAAGGAAGATGCCGGTGTGATTTGTGCTGGTGAATATCTCAAATGGATACGTCTCCCCGTTTAGCAATACCCATAGTTTTACAACGTTAAGAAAAACGTTAATTTTTGAAAGCGGAATCCCACAATCTAAAGTGCAATATTCCTTGAACGTGGGCAACACGGTTGCACAGGGGCTTCGCAGCTCTAGGGTCGCAGGTTCAATCCCAGGCTCGGGACATTGTCTGCGTGGAATCATAGAATTTACAGGCAGAAGGAGGCCATTTGGCCGATCGTGTTTGCACTGGCCTTGGACAGGGAATTCCATTTAAGCCCACACTTCCAACCTATCCCCGTAACCAAGTGACTCCTCCTAAACCTTTTTGGAGATAAGGGCAATTTAGAATGGCCAATCCACCTAACCTGCACATCTTTGGACTGTGGGAAGAAACCGGAGCACCCGCAAGAAATCCACACACACACACGGGGAGAAGTTCCAGACTCCATACAGATAGTGACCCAAGCCGGGAATCGAACCTGGGACCCTTGAGCTGTGAAGCAACTGTGCTAACCACTGTGCTACCGTGTTGCTCACTTTTTAAAAAAGATACCAGCCTGCACGTTCTCCCCGTGTCTGCCTGGGTTTCCACCCGGTGCTCTGTTTTCCTCCCACAGTCCACAGGTGAATTGGCCATGCCGAATTGCCCTTAATGTCCAAAACACCTAGGTGGGTTACAGGGTTGGGGTGAAGTTGTCGGTTTAAGTAGGGTGCTCTTTCCAACGGCCTTTGCGGACTCGATGGGCCGAATGGCCTCCTTCTGCACTGTAAATTATATTTTATGATCTATATTCTCGTGTGCAATTTGTTTCTCATTACTAAATAGTGCTGTAAATATTTCAAGACTTATCAATCCCATTTATATTCAGCATATTGTTATTATTTTTATACTAATCCTTTTATTAATTCATGAAAATGGAAAATTAATGACAAAAAAATTATTGTGAGACGGTGTTAATTTCTATTTCATGTAATAATTTATATTTGATTCTTCAATTAAGAACCGGGAATCACTTCCATCCCGTTGGCCTTCTGCGTATCACTGGGAACGATCTTAACCTGCGAATTGGTTGCACTGATGGCGCGAATACAGGGAAAACGAACAAGAAGTGGTGAGCCTTCAAACCGGTCCCTGAGCTGAAACTAATTGCTGATATCGGGCCATATCGAGTTGTTCTCATCGTATTTTCCAGTCAATGATATTGGACTTGCTGGAACATATATTAATATATTTTTGGAACGTCATTGCGTTCTCTGTACTGGCCGAATCGGAAATGTGTCTACTTTGGAAAGGGGCGTGAGTTAAAACATCCGCCTTTATTGCTCCAATCCACTCATTGTTACATGCGACCTCAGGAGATGTATTTATTGTCTCAGTTGATAAGGCATTTTATTCTAGCCGTTTGGACTTTGCCTTCAAGTATTTTTTCCGCGCATCTTCTTCACTCCACTGGATTTTCCACTCCAGCAGTTTCTGTGTCTAAGTCATCATAGAATCATAGAATTCCTACAGTGCACATGGAGACCATTCGGCCCATCAACTCTGCACAGTCCCTTGAAAGATCACCCCACCAAGATGCACCCCTCCCCCCTAATCACATCCGCTTAGCCCACACAAATCTGGACATTACGTGACAATTTCACATGGCCACTCCACCTAACTTGCACATCTTTGGGAGGAAACCGGAGCACCCGGAGGAAACCCACGCAAACATGGGGACAAGGTGCATCCTCCAAATAGTCAGCCAAGGCCGGATTTGAACCCGGGATCGTGGAGATGTGAGGCAGAAAAGCCTCACGGGCCCGGTTTCGATAATCCTCGGTATAATATGCGCAGTATTTATGGAGATGAAAGTTTTCATAAAATTACTGCATTCAAAAATGATTATTCTACAATCCGATAAATTGACCACATTGAAAATCCAACAGCGAACTGAACACGAAGACATCTCACACGGAAATAAGATATGTTGAACAATTCCATCATACTAACGCTACCAATTTGCCCTCTCCGCAGATGTTAATGGAATTGCAATATTGAGGGGAACATACGCATTTTCAGACAAATGCCATCAGTCTCTATATCTTTTACTCTCTTCCGCTCTCTGTCCCTCTATTTCCTTCGCACAGATGTGTACAAAACATACACACAGAAACATTCTCTCACAACAAGTCAGACACGCAAACACAGCCACAGACGGTAACACCACGCACCCTCCCACGTTCTCTTTCGCTGACGTGCACACATCGATCAACAGAAAGGCACACTGATACCGAGCCTCAGAAAGACACAGCCCAAACCGCCACACAAACAGACAAGTACACAGACACACAAGCAAATGTACGCACATACATATGCACATGCAGATGGATACACTCAAGTAAAGTTGCAAATAATCCTCTCCACATTGAACTGAATTCGCCTTTTCTCTTACATCGAAGCAACAGAGTTATAGGCGCCACAGTGGCAAAATGGTTAGCACTGATACATTACTAAATCAGTGAACTGGAACCAATTCCGGTCGTGAGTGACAGTCTGTCTGTAGTTTTTACATTTCCCCCTGAATGGGTAGGTTTCCTTCTGGTTCTCCGGTGTCCTTTAACAGTCCAAAGAAGTGCAGGTAGATGGATTCGCGATGCATCATTGTCCCTTACTTACACAAAGATTTACGGATTACAAGGGGTTACCTGGAGAGTGGAAGTTAGCATGGGTGGAGTTATATTTCAGAGAGACCGTGCAGTCCCAATGGGCGGTTTGACCTCCTTCTGCACTGCAGGAAAACTATGGTATTACTGTTCAAACATTTTTGGAAGTTATAATTCTAAATCAAAGCAGGGAATGCTGCAAATACACGAGTGGTGCGGCAGCGAGTGTAGAGAGAGAAACAGAGTGAACATTTCAATCCAATATTAGTTTCGTCCTTCTGGGACAGTTACATTCATCGCAAAACACATTTTCGTGCCTCTCTCCATATATGATGCCATAGCCGCTGATAATATTCAGCATTTACTATTTTGCTTTCGTGTCTTTCACTTGATTGTCATCATTCATGGGATGTTTTTTTAAATTAGCCCACTTTTCACGATTAAAAGACGTGGGATAGAATAAACAATCCGACCAAAATCTATTCAACAGGTGCTGTGACTGACGACAAGCATTCAGATGCTGCAACAGACCATATGTTTTAGGAAGAGATTGAAAATATACCACAAGGTCGCCTTTCCTCTCAGATGCATTCCAGAGGTTTGTATGTTCCTTTTCAACGAACTGACACTGTATGATGTCACATTCTGCTAAATATTACTGTTCACTTCTTGGAACTCGAATTGATAACTTATTTTCCTTTTGTCAACATTCGGTTTGGCGGTTTAGACAGTCAACAGGATACTTTGCACCCCTGCAGATTTCGAAGCAGTCCCTTTGCCATTTGTTGTTAGCACCACGCAGATTAGCAGTGTCCATTCTCAGATCAGATGATTGTATTAACAATACAGAAAGTCGTTGACTGATTACAAGGTAATGGAAGGACACTTTTGGTGAAAGATTAATTGACAACGAATGATACAAATCAGATGAAGCCTGACGTATGTTAGCGGGAGAGGATCTCAAATCAATCACTCAACGTTCAGGGATGGTCCTCGCATCAAACTGTTTATTTCGGCACCGGGGGATGGCGTCCATTAAAGTCCCAGACCGTCTCTCCACCGAACGAAGGAAAGCATTCATTCTTATACATTAACTGAACAGCTACACAGTCCATTTCGGTTGGAACTTGTCCAATGATATTGATTATAGATTTTATATATAACATTAGTTATATATTCAATTAAATTTGACATTACGTATCGTGGATTGGTACCTTACCAGCCGCTGACTTCATGAAGAAATCACTCATACTAACTATTAAAGTTATCTCTCCTGCCTGCATCTGGAGACCTTGGGCTGGCGAGGTTGAAAAATGTTCCTTGTACTTCTCTCTGCGTGCCTCCCTTGCCTACCCAGAATCTCCCATGCCTGTTTCCCATTCAATGACTTAATATCAATCATCCGAGTCTCCCTGACTATCTCTGCTGTCTTTAATTAAGAGATGTTATTTACACCAGTTTGCAACTTAAACCAAATAATGGTTGTTCAGGAATGTGTCTAATTCCGTTGAAGGCCATTTTGTGTCTTTAGTATTTCTCACTCAGCTAACAACCATTTTGTGTAACTTCTTTTAATTGTATGTCGGTCCTTTCTGATACTAATAATTCTTAGGTTATAAAATCACTCGCATTGCGTATACACTATTTATTCCTACAAATTGCCTCTTATTCAGGCATTTAAGCCAATGGCTACCTTTTGTTTAAAAACCTTCATTCTAAATCTGCCTTCAAAAAAATATGAATATAAATCAGAGAAATGGGTAGTAACAATGTTAGAACATAAATCTGGGAAGAATTTTAAAGGGCGAGAAATTAATTGCTAGGATGATTTAGGTTAAATTAGACAGTGTGGGCAGGGGAATTGGAAGGGTTTAATTGAATTATTGTCAAGCGCATGGGATACAGGGGAACTTGTTAAGCTGGATTGAAAACTGGCCGAACTGTAGGAAACAGAGGGTGATAACAGACGGCTCCATTAGTGACTGGCAGACAGAGGCGTTCGCAGTGATCAGTGCTGTGTCCTTGATTATTCGTTTTTATATAAATGACTTAGATGCTATATGGGTGGTAGGATCAGTAGGTTTTCGGGTGACACAAAGATAGGCCGGGTGGTTAACAGTGAGGCTGAGAGTGTTTGGTTGCAGGAAGAGATAGACGGTATGGTCAAATGTGCAGATATATGGCAGGTAGAATTCAATCGTGAAAAGTGTGAGGAGTTACACTTTTGAAGGGAAAATTTGGCCAGGACATATTTAATGAATGCACCACACTGGGAAGTCCTGAGGAACAAAAAAACCTTGCCGTGTTTGTAAATAGGGCTCTGGATGCAGAATGGTAGGAGAATAGGGTGGTTAAAAAGGCATTTGGTATACTTGCCTTTATCAATCAGGACACAGGTTAAAAAGGTAGGAAGTCATGTTGGCGTTATATAGAACATTGGTGAGGCCACAGCTGGAGTAATAGGCGTAGTTCTGGCTGCCACATTTCGGAAGGATGTGATTGCATTGGAGGCTTTGCAGAGGCGTTTCACCAGGATGTTGCCTGGGATGGAACAAAGAAGACTGGGGGGCGACCAGGCCGAGGTGCACAAGATTATGAGGGGCATGAACAGGGTGCACAGAAAACAGCTGTTCCCCTTAGTTGAAGAGTCGGTCAGGTGGGGACACAGGTTCAAGGTGAGCGGTGAGAGAGACAGGGGCGGCTTCAGGAAAAAGCTTTTCTCTCGAAGTGTGGTGACTGTCTGGAACGCACTTCCTGGGAGCGTGGTAGAGGTGGGTTGACTCACATCCTATAAAAAAGTAGCTGGAGGAGCAATTGGCACGTCTTGTGGAGACCAAATCCCTGAGTGTTTTTAACACAGAGATAGCTCGGTTATTGATTAATAAGGGGATCGGGGGTAATGTGGCGAATGCAGGAGAGTGGAGATGAGAAAAATATCAGCCATGCTTGTATAGCAGAGTCGACTGGAAGGGTCGAGTGGCCTAATTCTGCTCCTATGTCTTACGATCTCAAACCTCGAGGCTATGAACCACTTACTGACAAATGGGATTAGAATTGGCCGATCGGGTGCCTTTCATGAGGCGGGACAGCCTCGATGGGACGAAAGCCTTTTTCTGCACTGTATTCTGGACTGTGATTCAGCGAAAATGATGCGAGTCAATACATTCTTATAAATGTGCACAGCGTCAAAAATTGTGATTTATAATGCCAAAGGTGTCTCCGATTCCGCCTGTGCAGCTATGACGCTTTAATGTCTGTAAAAGCACATTTTTTCCAAAAACATTCTTTTTATTTTTGCTGTTTTCTCGATTGTCTTTCTATTGACTCCCTCAGATGGGTGGAATATTACAGCAGTTATTGTTTGGGTGACATTGATCTCGTATCAGAAGATTCTGAAGAGAACTCCTCCAGTATTATAGGTGGGTTGAATTTCAGCTTCGAAGATTAATTTGTGACTTCTCACTCACTACTCACTTTTTTAAAACTCAAAGATCAAACCAACACAACGCCAAAAACATTTACCATTGAAGACAAATTGTTGGCTTTAAATACAACCTCGAATCCTCCAAGTGTAAAATAATATTATTCAGTGTGCAATGATTGATGGATAGCAATTGCATCGTCAGTTCAGTTTGTTTGCTCACAGCATTCTGCAGGTCGTGAAAGTTGAAGTGTATCTGCGAACGGTCGATGAATTCGTGGGATCAATGTAACTTTTCAAAGGAAAATAAAAAGAGTGTGACACAAAATGGCGGAAGCATTTACCACTGCACCTGGAGACTTTAGTGTTGCAGTTTTCGTGGGCTGCACCACCTGGGAATACCCGCATTCAGGGATATCATTTCATCTGTTTAGTTTAAGTAATTAGCTATAGTGACGATCACTATTTCCAGCAGGCCCGCTTCCAGGCGATTGCGATGATGTTGAGACTGGAAAAGTTGATCCTCGGACCTGCCACTTGTTTTCCGAAAGTAGTCCTGATGATCGTTCCGCCTAGATGAGCGACGGCCACGATCTCTCCACTCTCGGCAGACAATCCACATCTCTACGGAGTCAAATGGCACTCTTTAACGTTCATTCCAATGAGCCACGTTACATTGCGGTGCTAGATTTAAATTCCTATTGGGATTGCGCACTATTTTGTTCAACAAAGTGTCAGTGGGCAGCACGGTAGCATTATGGATAGCACAATTGCTTCACAGCTCCCGGGTCCCAGGTTCGATTCCGGCGTGGGTCACTGTCAGTGCGAAGTCTGTACATCCTCCCCGTGTGTGCGTGGGTTTCCTCCGGGTGCTCCGGTATCCTCGTCCCTCTCCCACCTCAGGCAGAGGGGTGACAGGACAGGAGGCTGAGCCTGCAGCCCTGGATGGTCCCATTCCCACCTCAGGCAGAGGAGTGGGAGGAAAGGAGGCTGGCCTGCAGCCCTGGATGGTCCCACTCCCACCTCAGGCAGAGGGGTGGGAGGACAGGAGGCTGGGCCTGTAGCCCTGTACGGTCCCACTCCCACCTCAGGCAGAGGGGTTGGAGGACAGGAGGCTGGGCCTGCAGCCCCATGTGGTCCCACTCCCACCTCAGGAAGAGGAGTGGGAGGACAGGAGGCTGGGCCTGCAGCCCTGGACGGTCCAACTCCCACCTCAGGCAGAGGGGTGGGACGACAGGAGGCTGTGCCTGCAGCCCCAGGTGGTCCCACTCCCACCTCAGGAAGAGGGGTGGGAGAACAGGAGGATGGGCCTGAAGCCCCGGATGGTCCCACTCCCACCTCAGGCATAGGGGTGGGAGGACAGGAGCCTGGGCCTACAGCCCTGGATGATCCCACTCTCACCTCAGGCAGATCGGTGGGAGGACTGGAGGCTGGACTTGCAGCCCTGGATGGTCCCACTCCCACCTCAGGCAGAGGGGTGGGAGGACAGGAGGCTGGGCATGCAGACCTGAATGGTCCCACTACCACCTCAGGCAGAGGGGTGGGAGGACAGGAGGCTGGGCCCGCAGCCCTGGATGGTCAGACTGCCACCTCAAGCAGAGGGGTGGGAGGACAGGAGGCCGGGCCTGCAACCCTGCGTGGTCCCACTCCCACCAGGCACAACACAGGCTGTTGCTGGTAAGATCGGGAAACTCCACTTCCTCACACCACCAACAGCTCTCGCTTCAAGCTCTCTCACTTCACACTGAAGCTACACTCAGCAACACATCACAGACACACACTGAACAAGAGGGGCAATGTTTTCAGTGATGTGGGAGGATTGGTTTGAGAGCTGAAGTCCCTCAGACTCAGATCTATCATCAGTGAGCTGTGAGCAAACTCCAGCCATAGTCTCTGACACGTGTGGAATGTCTGCCTCTGAGGACAGCTCACTATTGATCTGTAAATTACTGACAAGAGGTGCCAATCTCTTACTGTTGATAAATGACACAGCAATGGATCCAGCAAACTGCTGTCTTAACACAATCCTCCCACATGGACCACATTTCTGTATAACAGAATTGAAGCACAAGTTAAAATTTTATTGGAAAATGATTAGTACAGTATTGATTGAGATCTCCTCAGAGATCTGTGTGCAGACCTACCCCCTGACATTCTGTCATTAATGTTTTCAGTCTGTCCGCTGTGATTGTTTACTAAAGATGTGTCTTCACAGGAGAGGCCAGAGGCATTTGTCCTATCTGCTGTTATGTTAATTCAGGGCACAGCAACAGATCTAGCAATGTCCTGTCCTTACTTCAGTCTTGATGATAATATTTATATCCCCCTGAATTTCTGAATAGTTTGGGATCTACGGGGTTTTTCACTGAAATCCTCTGAAATCAATTTCTGAGATTAGAATTCATATTGAAACAATTTAGATTCCATGAAAACGGTCAGTTTGATAACCCCAACAGATTTCTGTTAACTCAACACTCACGCTCATCTCTCACCTTGTTTTTAATTTGGGTAATTCTGCAGGCAGCTTGTGCACAGGAAGAGGCCAAAAATGGGGCACTTTCAAAATTAAGTTCAGTCTCTCTGAAGATGGATTTCTATCTCTCTTTCTACTGGAAGGTGTACAAACTGACAGCAGGCAAATTGATTGCACAGTAAGATTCCACAATCAGAAAGGTGATCATGATGGGAAATTCCCCACAGGGCTATGGGGAGATTGGGATTAGTTTGGGGATTAACCCAGGGCTATGGGGAGAGTGGGATTAGCATTTGGGATTGACCCAGGGCTGTGGCAGAGTAGGATTAGATTGCGGATTGACCCAGGCCTGTGGGGAGAGTGGAATTAGTTTGGGGATTGACACAGGGCTGTGGGGAGAGTGGGATTAGTTTGGGGATTGGCTCAGGGCTGTGGGGAGAGTGGATTAGTTTGGGGATTGACACAGGGCTGTGGGGAGAGTGGGATTAGTTTGGGGATTGACCCAGGGCTGTGGGGAGAGTGGGATTAGTTTGGGATTGATCCAGGGCTGTGGGAAGAGTCGGAGTAGTATTGGGGATGGACCCAGGGCAGTGGTGAGAGTGGGATTAGTTTGGGGATTGACACAGGGCTGACGGGAGAGTGGCATTAGTTTGGGGATTGATACAGAGCTGTGGGGAGAGTGGGATTAGTTTGGGGATTGACACAGGGCTATGGTGAGAGTGGGATTAGTTTGGGAATTGATATAGGGCTATGTGGAGAGCGTGGGGAAGTGGGATTAGTTTGGCGATTGATACAGGGTTATAGGGAGAGAACGGGACAGTGCGATTAGTCTGGGGATTGATACAGGGCTATTGGGAGAGAGTAGGGCAGTGGGATTAGTTTGGGGATTGACACAGATTTACAGGGAGAGAGTGGGGCAGTGAGATTAGTTTGGGGATTGAAACAGGGCTATGGGGAGAGAGCCGGGTGGTGGGATTAGTTTGGGGATTGATACAGGGCTATGGAGAGAGAGCGAGGCAGTGGGATTAGTATGGCATTGATACAGGGCTATGGGGAGCGAGCCGGGCAGTGGGATTAGTTTGGGGATTGATACAGTGTTGCAGGGAGAGAGTGGGGCAGTGGGATTAGTTTGGGGATCGATACAGGGCTACGGGAGGAGAGCGGGTCAGTGGGATTAGTTTGGGGATTGATACAAGGCTTTGAGGAGAGAGTGAGGCAGTAAGATTAGTTTGGTGATTGACACAGGTTGATGTGGAGAGAGTGAGGCAGTGATATTAATTTGGGGATTGCCTCTGGGCTACGGGGAGGGTTGGATTAGTTTGGGGATTGACACCGGGCTATGGGAAGGGTGGGGCAGTATGATTAGTTTGGGGATTGATACAGGGCTGCGGGGAGAGAGTGGGGCAGTGGGATTTGTTTGGGGATTGATACAGGGCTATGGGGAGAGTGGACAGTGGAATTAGTTTGAGGATTGGTACAGGGTAATGGGGAGAGTGGGGCCGTGGGATTTGTTTGATGATTGATACATGGCTATGGGGAGGGTGGGGCAGTGATTTTAGTTTGGGGATTGACACCGGGCTATGGGGAGAGTGGGGCAGTCAGATTCGTTTGGGGATTTATACAGGGCAATGAGGAGAGTGTGGCAGTGGGATTTGATTGGATTGACACAGAACAATGGGCCGAGAGCCGGGCAATGGCATTAGTTTGGAGATTAAAACGGAGCAATGGGGAGTGATTGGGCAGTGAGATTCGTTTGGGATTGATACAGGGCTATGGGGAGAGAGCGGGGCAGTAGGATTAGTTTGGGGATTGATACAGGGCTCGGGGAGAGAGCGGGGCAGTGGAATTAGTTTGGGGATTGATGCAGGACTATGGGAAGAGAGTGGGGCAGTGGGATTAGTTTGGGATTGAAACAGGGCTATGGGGAGAGAGCGGGGCAGTGGGATTAGTTCAGTCATTGATACAGGGCTATGGGGAGAGAGTGGGGCAGTGGGATTAGTTTGGGGATTGATGCAGGACTATGGGGAGAGAGTGGGGCAGTGGGATTAGTTTGGGATTGAAACAGGGCTATGGGGAGAGAGCGGGGCAGTGGGATTAGTTCAGTCATTGATACAGGGCTATGGGGAGAGAGTGGGTCAGTGGGATTAGTTTAGGAGTGATAGAGGGCTATGGGAGAGAGTGGATCAGTGGGATTAGTTTGGGTTTTGATACAGGGCTATGGGGAGAATGGACAGTGGAATTAGTTTGAGGATTGGTACAGGGTAATGGGGAGAGTGGGTCCGTGGGATTTGTTTGATGATTGATACATGGCTATGGGGAGGGTGGGGCAGTGATTTTAGTTTGGGGATTGACACCGGGCTATGGGGAGATTGGGGCAGTCGGATTCGTTTGGGGATTTATACAGGGCAATGAGGAGAGTGTGGCAGTGGGATTTGATTGGGATTGACACAGAACAATGGGGCGAGAGCCGGGCAATGGCATTAGTTTGGGGATTGAAACGGAGCAATGGGGAGTGATTGGGCAGTGAGATTAGTTTGGGATTGATACAGGGCTATGGGGAGAGAGCGGGGCAGTAGGATTAGTTTGGGGATTGATACAGGGCTCGGGGAGAGAGCGGGGCAGTGGAATTAGTTTGGGGATTGATGCAGGACTATGGGGAGAGAGTGGGGCAGTGGGATTAGTTTGGGATTGAAACAGGGCTATGGGGAGCGAGCGGGGCAGTGGGATTAGTTCAGTCATTGATACAGGGCTATGGGGAGAGAATGGGCAGTGGGATTAGTTTGGGGATTGATACAGGGCTATGGGGAGAGAGCGGAGCAGTGGGATTAGTTTCGGATTGATACAGGGCTATGGGGAGAGAGTGGGGCAGTGGGATTAGTTTGGGGATTGATACAGGGCTATAGGGAGATAGATTTCGTTTGGGGTCTGAGTCAGAGAAAGTTGGGAATTGATAAGGGCGACACGTGGCACGGTGGTTCGTACTGCAGCCTACGGCCCTGAGGACCCAGGTTCGAATCCCGGCCCTGGGTCACTGTCCGTGTGGAGTTTCCACATTCCCCCGCTGTCTGCCTGGGTTTCACTCCCACAACCAAAAGATGTGCAGGGCAGGTGGATTGGCCACGCTAAATTGCCCCTTAATTGGAAAAATAATGATAATTGGGCACACTAAATTTAAACAACAAAATTGGGGGAATTGATAGAGGGACTTGGGGGGGGGGGGAGAGTGGGCAGTCGGATTAGTTTGTGGATTGATACAGGGCTATGGGATCAGTTTAGGATTGACCAAGAGCCGTGGGGAGAGTGGGATTCGTTTGGGAATTTACCCAGGGCAATTAGACCAGAAGATCATAAGACATAGGAGCGGAAGTAAGGCCATTCAGCCCATCGAGTCCACACCACCATTCAATCATGTCTGATTTCAACTCCATTTACCCGCTCTCTCTCCATAGCCCTTAATTCCTCGAGAAATCAAGAATTTATCAACTTCTGTCTTAAAGACACTCAACGTCACGTCCTCCACCGCCCTCTGTGGCAATGAATTCCACAGACCCACCACTCTCTGGCTGAAGACATTTCTCCTCATCTCTGTTCTAAAGTGACTCCCTTTTATTCTAAGGCTGTGCCCCGTGCCCTAGTCTCCCCTGCAAATGGAAACAACTTCCCTACATCCACCCTATCTAAGCTATTCATTATCTTGTAAGTTTCTATTAGATCTCCCATCAACCTCCTAAACTCCAATGAATATAATCCCAGGATCCTCAGACGTTCATCGTATGTTAGGCCTACCATTCATGGGATCATCCGTGTGAATCTTCGCTGGAGCCGCTCAAGTGCCAGTATGTCCTTCCTGAGGTGTGGGGCCCAAAATTGCTCACAGTATTCTAAATGGGGCCTAACTAATGCTTTATAAAGCTTCAGACGTACATCACTGCTTTAATATTCCAAGCCTCTTGAGATGAATGGCAACATTGCATTTGCTTTCTTAATTACGTACTCAACCTGCAAGTTTACCTTTGGAGAATCCTGGACTAGGACTCCCAAGTCCCTTTGCACTTGAGCATTCTGAATTTTGTCACCGTTTAGAAAATAGTCCACGCCTCTATTCTTTTTTCCAAAGTGCAAGACCTCGCACTTGCCCACGTTGAATTTCATCAGCCATTTCTTGGACCACTCTCCTAAACTGTCTAAATCTTTCTGCAGCCTCCCCACCTCCTCCATACTACCTGCCCCTCCACCTATCTTTGTATCATCGGCAAACTTAGCCAGAATGCCCTCAGTCTCGTCATCTAGATCGTTAATATATAAAGAGAACATCTGTGGCCCCCAACACTGAATCCTGCGGGACACCACTCGTCACCGGTTGCCATTCCGAAAAAGATCCTTTTATCCCAACTCTCTGCCTTCTGCCTGACAGCCAATCGTCAATCCATGTTATTACCTTGCCTCGAATACCATGGGCCCTTATTTTACTCAGCAGTCTCCCGTGAGGCACCTTATCAAAGGCCTTTTGGAAGTCAAGATAGATAACATCCATTGGCTCTCCTTGGTCTAACCTATTTGTTATCTCTTCAAAGAACTCTAACAGGTTTGTCAGGCACGACCTCCCCTTACTAAATCCATGCTGACTTGTCCTATTCCGACCGTGCACTTCCAAGAATTTAGAAATCTCATCCTTAACAATGGATTCTAGAATCTTGCCAACAACCGAGGTTAGGCTAATTGGCCTATAATTTTCCATCTTTTTCCTTGTTCCCTTCTTGAACAGGGGGGTTACAACAGCGATTTTCCAATCCTCTGGTACTTTCCATGACTCCAGTGACTTTTGAAAGATCATAACCAACGCCTCCACTATTCCTTCAGCTATCTCCTTTAGAACTCTAGGATGTAGCGCATCTGGGCCCGGAGATTTATCAATTTTTAGACCTCTTAGTTTCTATTGCACTTTCTCCTTTGTGATTGCTACGATATTCAACTCTGTCCCCTGACTCTCCGGAATTGTTGGGATATTACTCATGTCTTCTACTGTGAAGACTGACGCAAAGTATTTATTCAGTTCCTCAGCTATTTCCTGGTCTCCCATCACAAAATTACCAGCGTCATTTTGGAGCAGCCCAATGTCAACTTTTGCCTCCCGTTTGTTTTTAATGTATTTAAAGAAACTTTTACTATCATTCCTAATGTTACTGGCTAGCCTATCTTCAAAGTTGATCCTCTCTTTCCTTATCTCTCTCTTTGTTATCCTCTGTTTGTTTTTGTAGCCTTCCCAATCATCTGACTTCCCACTACTCTTTGCCACATTATAGGCTTTCTCTTTTGCTTTGATGCATTCCCTAAATTCCTTTGTCAGCCATGGCTGCCTAATCCCCCCTCTGATAATCTTTCTTTTCTTTGGGATGAACCTCTGTACTGTGTCCTCAATTACTCCCAGAAACTCCTGCCATTGCTGTTCTACTGTCGTTCCCACTAGGCGCTGCTCCCAGTCGATTTTCGTCAGTTCCTCCCTCATGCCCCTGTAGTTACCTTTATTTAACTGTAACACCTTTACATCTGATTCTACCTCCTTTCTTTCAAATTGGAGATTGAATTCGACCATATTATGATCACTGCCTCCTAAGTGCTCCCTTACTTTAAGATCTTTAATCAAGTCTGGCTCATTACATAACACTAAGTCCAGAATGGCCTGTTCCCTCGTGGGCTCCATCACAAGCTGTTCCAAAAAGCCCTCCTGCAAACATTCAATGAATTCCCTTTCCTTGGGTCCACTGGCAGCATTATTTACCCAGTCCACCTGCATATTGAAGTCCCACATGATCACTGTGACCTTGCCTTTCTGACATGCACTTTCTATTTCGTGGTGCATTTTGTGCCCCTGGTCCTGACCACTGTTAGGAGGCCTGTACATAACTCCCATTATGGTTTTTTTTGCCTTTGTGGTTCCGCAACTCTACCCACACAGACTCCACATCATCTGTCTCTGTCTGTGACTGTGACTCTGTCTATGTCTATGTCTGTGCCTGTGTCTGCGTATGTGTATGTGTCTGTGTCTGTGTCGTAGTCTCTTTATGTTTCTCTGTCTGTGTATATGTCTCAGTTTTGTCTCGATGTGAGTCTGTGTCTCTGTCTGTGTCTCTGTCTGTGTCATTCTCTCTCTCTCTGTCTGTGTCTGTCTATTTTTATGTCCGTGTCTCTGTCTGTGTCTCTGTCAGTGTCTGTGACTCGGTCTGTGCCTCTGTTCCTGTCTGGTTCTGTGACTCTGTCTGTGTTTCTGTCTGTGTCTGCGTCTCTGTCTGTGTCATTCTCTCTCTCTCTGTCTGTATCTGTCTGTGTATATGTCTGTGTCTCTGTCTGTGGCTGTGTCTCTGTCTCTGTCTCTGTCCCTGTCCCTGTCTCTGTCTCTGTCTCTGTCTCTGTCTCTATCTGTGTCTGTGTCTGTGCCTGTGTCTGTGTCAGTGTCCTCGCCCGTGTCTCTGTATGTGACTCTGTCAGTGTCTCTGAATCTGTCTGCGTTTCTGACTGTGTCTCTGCCTGGGTCTTTTTCTCTCTTTGTCTGTGTCTGTCTGAGTTTCTGCCTGTGCCAGTGTCTCTGTCTGTATCTGTGTCTCTGTCTGTGTCTCTGGCTGTGCCTGTGTCTCTGAATATGTCTATGTCTGTTTTGCTGACTGTCTCTCTGTCTCTGCCTGTGTCTCTGCCTGTGTTCCTGTCTGTGTCAGTATCTGTTTCTCTGTCTATGTCTATATCTGTGTCTGTGCCTGCGTCTGTGACTCTCTCTGTGTTTCTGTCTGTACCTGTGCCTGTGTCTCTGTCTCCGCCTGTGCCTGTGTATCTGTCTGTGTCTCTATCTGTGTCTGTGACTCTGTCTGTGTCTGAGCCCCTGTTTCTGTCTGTGTCTGTGTCCTCGTCTGTGTCTCTGCCTTTGTCTGTGCCTGTGTCTGTGTCTCTGTCTTTGCCCGTGTCTCTGTCTGTGACTGTGCCCTCGCCTGTGTCTCTGCATGTATCTCTGCCTTTCTCTGTGCCTGTGTTTGTGTCGGTGTCTCTGTCAGTGTTTCTGTTTGTGTCTGTGTCTCTGTCTTTGTCTGTATCTCTGTCTGTGTTTGTTTCTTTTTCCCTGTCCGTATCTCTGTCTGTGTCCCTGTCTCTGTCTGTTTTTGTGCCTTTGTCGCGGTCCGTGTCTCTGTCTGTGTCTGTGTCTTTGTCTCTGTCCGTGTCTCTGTCTGTGTCCCTGTCTCTGTCTGTGTTTGTGTCTTTGTCTGTGTCTTTGTTTCTGTCCGTGTCTCGGTCTTTGTCTGTGTCTGTGTTTGTGTCTCTGTCTGTGATTATGTCTCTTTCTCTGTCTGTGTCTCTGTCTGTGTCATTGTATCTGTCTGTGTCTCTGCCTGTATCTGTGTCTCTCTCTCCCTGTCTGTCTCTCTGTCTGTGATTATGTCTGTGTTTATATCAGATTATCTGCCTGTGTCTCTGTCTGTGTCTGTGCCTCCGTCTATGTCTCTGTCTGTGTCTCTGTCTGTGCCTGTGTCTATGTCTGTGTCGCTGACTGACTCTCAATTCGTGTCTTTGTCTCTGTCTGTGTCTCTGTCTCTGTCTGTGTCTCTGCCTGGACCTGTGCGTCTCTGTCTGTCTGTCTCTGTCTGTGATTCTGTCTGTGTTTCTGTGTGTGCCTGTGTACCTGTGTGTGTCTCTGTCAGTGTCTGTTACTCTGTCTGTGGCTCTGACTGTGCCTGTGTCACGGTCTGTGTCTGTGCCTCTGTCTGTATTTCTGTCTGTGTAATGTCTCTCTCTCTGTCTCGGTATCGGTCTCTACCTGTGACCCTTGTCTGTGCCTCTGTCTGTGCCTGTGTCCCTGTCTCTTCTGTGTTTGTGTCTTTGTCTCTGTCCGTGTCTCTGTCTTTGTCTGTGTCTCTGTCTGTGATTCTGTCTCTTTCTCTGTCTGTGTCTCTGTCTATGTCTATGTCTCATCCTGTGTCTCGATCTGTGTCTGTGTTCTGTCTGTGTCTGTGTCTGTGTCTCCGTCTATGTCTATGTCTCTGCCTGTGTCTCGGCCTGTCTATGTGTTCTGTCTCCGCCTGTGGCTCTGTCTGTGTCACTGTTTCTCTGCCTGTGTATCTGTCTGTGGCTAAGTATGTGTCGCTGACTGTCTCTATGTCTTTGTCTGCGTCTCTGCCTATATCTGAGTCTGTGTCTCTGTCTGTGTCTCTGTCTGTGACTCTGCCTGTGCCTGTGTCTGTGCCAGTGCCTGTGTCTCTGTCTGTGTCTCTGACTGTGTCGCTGACTGTCTCTCAATCTGTGTCTGTATCTGTCTGTGTCTCTGTCTGTGTCGGGGTTTCTCTCTGTGTCTCTGACATGTCTCTGTCTGTGTCTCTGTCTGTGTCTCTGCCTGTAGCTGTGTCTCCCTCTCTGTCTGTCTCTCTGTCTGTGATTCTGTCTGTGTTTATATCAGATTCTCTGTCTGTGTCTCTGTCTGTGCCTGTGTCTCTGTCTGTGTCTCTGTCTGTGTCTCTGTCTGTGCCTGTGTCTCTGTCTGTGTCTCTGTCTGTGACTCTGTCTGTGCCTGTGTCTCTGTCTGTGTCTCTGTCTGTGTCTCTGTCTTTGTCTGTGTCTCCGTCTATGTCTCTGTCTGGGTCAGTGTCTGTATTTGTGTCTCTGTCTGTGTATGTGTCTGAGTCTGGGTCTCTGAATGAGTCTGAGTCCCTGTCTCTGTCTCTGTCTGTGTCCTCGTCTGTGTCTCTGCCTGTGTCTCTGCCTTTGTCTGTGCCTGTGCCTGTGGCTTTGTCTGTATCTCTGTCTGTGTTTGTGTCTGTGGCTTTGTCTGTATCTCTGTCTGTGTTTGTGTCTCTGTCTCTGTCTGTGCCTGTGTATCTGTCTCTGTGTCTGTCAGCGTCTGTTACTCTGCCTGTGTCGCTGTCTCTGTTTGGGTCTGTGTAAGTGTCTGTATCTCTGTCTGTGTAACTGTGTCTGTCTGTGGCTCTGGCTGTGTATGTGTCTGAGTCTGGGTCTCTGAATGAGTCTGCGTCTCTGTCTATGTCTCTGTCTGTCACTCTGTCTGTGTCTGTCTTTGCCTGTGTCTCTGTCTGTGCCTTTGTATCTGTCTGTGTCTGTTACTCTGTCTGTGTCTCTGTCATGTCTCTGTCTGTGTCTCTGTCTGTTTCTCTGTCTGTGTCTGTGTCTCTGGCTGTTGCTGTGTCCGTGTCTGTGTCTTTGTTTCTGTCCGTGTCTCTGTCTTTGTTTGTGTCTGTGTTTCTGTCTATGTCTGTGTCTCTGACTGTCTCTTTCTCTGTGTCTGTGTCTCTGTCTGATTCTCTGTCTGTGTCAGGGTCTATGTCTCTGTCTGTGTCTCAGTTTGGTCTCGATGTGAGTCTGTGTATGTGTCCGCGTCTGTATCTTTGTCTCTGAAACTGTCTCCGCTTCTGTCTGCGTCTCTGCCGGTGTCATTCTCTCTCTCTCTCTCTGTCTGTGACTGTTTGTTTTTATGTATGTGTCTCTCTCTGTGTGTCTGTCTATGTCTGTGTCTCTGTATGTGCCTGTATCTGTCTGTGTCTCTGTCTGTGTCTGTGACTCTGTCTGTGTCTCTGTCTGGGTCTGTGACTCTGTCTGTGTTTCTGTCTGTGCCTGTGTCTGCGTCTCTGTCTCCGTCTGTGCCTGTGTATCTGTCTGTGTCTCTATCTGTGTCTGTGACTCTGTCTGTGTCTTTTTCTCTGACTGGCTCTGTGACTCTGCCTGTGTCTCTGTCTGTGTCTCTGACTGTGACTGTGTCTGTGTCTGAGTCCCTGTCTCTGTCTCTGTCTGTGTCCTCGTCTGTGTCTCTGCCTGTGTCTCTGCCTTTGTCTGTGCCTGTGTCTGTGTCTGTGGCTTTGTCTGTATCTCTGTCTGTGTTTGTGTCTCTGTCGCTGTCTGTGTATCTGTCTCTGTGTCTGTCAGCGTCTGTTACTCTGCCTGTGTCGATGTCTCTGTTTGGGCCTGTGTAAGTGTCTGTATCTCTGCCTGTGTAACTGTGTCTGTCTGTGGCTCTGGCTGTGTCTCTGACTGTGCCAGTGTCTCTGTCGATGTCTATGTCTGTTATGCTGACTGTCTCTCTGTCTCTGCCTGTGTCTCTGTCTGTATTCCTGTCTGTGTCAGTGTCTGTGCCTTTGTCTATGTCTATGTTTGTGTCTGTGTCTGCGTCTGTGTCTGAGTCTGCGTCTGTGTCTGCGTCGGTGTATGTGTCGTTTTCTCTTTATGTGTCTTTGTCTGTGTCTGTGCCTCTGTCTGCGTACCTGCCGGTGTCAGTGTCTGTGTCTCTGCCTGTGTCTCTGTCTGTGTCTCTGTATATGTCTGTGTCTGGGTCTCTGTCTGTGTCGGGGTCTGTATCTGTGTCTCTGTCTGTGTATGTGCCTGAGTCTGGGCCTCTGTATGATTCTGTGTCTCTGTCTGTGTCTCTGAATCTGTCTGCGTTTCTGACTGTGTCTCTGCCTGTGTCTTCTTCTCTCCCTCTGTCTGTGTCTGTCTGTGTTACTCTATGTGCCTCTGTCTCTGTCTCTATCTGTGCCTCTGTCTGTGTCTGTCTGTGTCTGTGTCTCTGTCTGTGACTGTGTATCTGTCTGTGTGTCTGTCAGTGTCTGTTACTCTGTTTGTGTCGCGGTATCTGTTTCGGTCTGTGTAAGTGTCTGTATCTCTGTCTGTGTCACTGTTTCTCTCTGCGTCTCTACCTGTATATGTGTGTCTCTCTCTCTGTGTCTCTGTCTGTGATTCAGTCTGTGTTTCTGTCAGATTCTCTGTGTCTGTCTGTGGCTCTGACTGAGCCTGTGCCTCAGTCTGCGTCTCTGCCTGTGCCTGTGTCTCTGCCTGTGTCTCTGCCTTTGTCTGTGCCTGTGTCTGTGTCTCTGTCAGAGTCACTGTTTCTGTCTGTGTCTCAGCCTTTGTCTGAATCTCTGTCTGTGTTTGTGTCTTTGTCTCTGTCCGTGTCTCTGTCTGTGTTTGTGCCTTTGTCTCTGTCTGTGTCTCTGACTGTGCCTCTGTCTGTGTCTCTGTCTGTGTCGCTGACTGTACCTGTGTGTCTCTCTCTGTCTGTCTCTGTCTGTGATTCTCACTGTGTTTCTGTCAGATTCTCTGTGTCTGTCTGTGGCTCTGGCTGTGCCAGTGTCTCTGACTATGTATATGTCTGTTTTGCTGACTGTCTCTCTGTCTCTGCCTGTGTCTCTGTCTGTGTTCCTGTCTGAGTCAGTGCCTGTGCCTCTGTCTACGTCTATGTTTGTGTCTGTAGCTGAGTCTGTGTCTGCGTCTGTGTCTGCGTCGGTGTATGTGTCGGTGTATGTGTCGTTTTCTCTTCATGTGCCTCAGTTTGGTCTCGATGTGAGTCTGTGTCTCTGTCTGTGTCTCTGCCTGTGTCATTCTCTCTCTCTCTGTCTGTATCTGTCTGTGTATATGTCTGTGTCTCTGTCTGTGTTTTTACGTCTGTGTCTCTGCTTATGCCTGAGTCTGTCTGTGTCCCTGTCTGTGTTTGTGACTCTGTCTGTGTTTCTGTCTGTAACTGTGCCTGTGTCTCTGTCTGTGCCTGTGTATCTGTCTGTGTTGCTATCTGTGTCTGTGACTATGTATGTGTCTCTGCATGTGACTCTGTCTATGTCTATGTCTGTGCCTGTGTCTGCGTCTGTGTCTGTGTCTGTGTCGTAGTCTCTTTATGTTTCACTGTCTGTGTATATGTCTCAGTTTTGTCTCGATGTGAGTCTGTGTCTCTGTCTGTGCCTCTGTCTGTGTCATTCTCTCTCTCTCTGTCTGTGTCTGTCTATTTTTATGTCCGTGTCTCTGTCTGTGTCTCTGTAAGTGTCTGTGACTCGGTCTGTGTCTCTGTTCCTGTCTGGTTCTGTGACTCTGTATGTGTTTCTGTCTGTGTCTGCGTCTCTGTCTGTGTCATTCTCTCTCTCTCAGTCTGTATCTGTCTGTGTATATGTCTGTGTCGCTGTCTGTGTCTCTGTCTGTGTGTTTATGTATGTGTCTCTGTCTATGCCTGTGTCTGTCTGTGTCTCTGTCTGTGTCTGTGATTCTGTCTGTTTTTCTGTCTGTGTCCGTACATGTATCTCTGCCTGTGCCTGTGTATCTGTCTGTGTCTCGATCTGTGTCTCTGGCTGTGTCTCTGTCTGTGTCTGTGTCTGTGTCTCTCTCTGTGGCTATGTCTGTGTCTGTCTTTTTCTGTGTCTCTGTCTGTGCCTGTGTAACTGTCTGTATGTCTGTCAGTGTCTGTTACTCTGTCTGTGTCTCTGTCTCTGTTTGCATCTGTGTAAGTGTCTGTATCTGTGTCTGTGTCTCTGTCTGTGTCACTGCTTCTGTCTGTGTCTCTGTCTATGTCTATGCCTGTTTTGCTGACTGTCTCTCTGTCTCTGCCTGTGTCTCTGCCTGTGTTCCTGTCTGTGTCAGTGTCTGTGTCTCTGTCTGTGTCTATGTCTGTGTCTGTGCCTGCGTTTGTGTCTGTGTCGGTGTCTGTGTCGGAGTCTCTTTATTTGTCTCTGTCTGTGTATGTGCCTCAGATTTGTCTCGATGTGAGTCTGTGTCTCTGTCAGTGTCTCTGCCTGTGTCATTCTCTCTCTCTCTGTCTGTGTCTGTCTGTTTTCATTTCTGTGTCTCTGTCTGTGTCCCTGTCTGTGTCTGTGACTCGGTCTGTGTCTCTGTCGCTGTCTGGTTCTGTGACTCTGTCTGTGTTTCGGTCTGCATCTGTGTCTCTGTCTGTGTCATTCTGTCTCTCTCTGTCTGTATCTGTCTGTGTGTTTATGTCTGTGTCTCTGTCTGTGTGTGTCTGTCTGTGTCTCTGTCTGTGTCTGTGACTCGGTTTGTGTCTCTGCCCCTGTCTGTGTCTGTGATTCTGTTTGTGTTTCTGTCTGTGCTTGTGTCTCTGTCTGTGCCTGTGTATCTGTCTGTCTCTGTCTCTGTGTGTGGCTCTGGCTGTGTCTCTGGCTGTGCCTGTGTCTCTGAATATGTCTCTGTCTCTGTGTCTGTGTCTGTGTCTCTGTCTCTTTCCTCGCCTGTGTCTCTGTAGGTGTCTCTGTCTGTGTCTCTGAATCTGTATGCGTTTCTGACTGTGTCTGTGCCTGTGTCTTTCTCTCTCTCACCGTGTCTCTCTGTGTCTCTGTGTGTGTCTCTGTGTCTCTGTCTCTGTCTGTGTCCTCGCCTGTGTCTCTGTAGGTGTCTCTGTCTGTGTCTCTGAATCTGTCTGCGTTTCTGACTGTCGCTCTGCCTGTGTCTTTTTCTCGCTCTCTCTGTCTGTCTGTGTTTCTGTCTGTGTCTCTGTCTGTGTCTCTATTTGTGCCTCTGCCTGTGTCTCTGCCTGTGCCTGTGTCTGAGTCTCTGTTTGGCACTGTGTCTCTGTCTTTGTCTGTATCTTTGTCTGTGACTGTGTCTCTGTCTGTGATTCTGTCTGTATCTCTGTCTCTGTCTGTGCCTCCGTCTGTCTCGGTGTCTCTGTCTGCGTATGTGTCTCTATCTGTGTCTCTGTCTGTGTTTCTGACTGTGTATCTGTCTCCCTCCGTGCTCTTTCTCCGTCTGTACCTGTGTTTGTGTCGTTCTCAGTATCTCTGCCTTTTTCTCTGCCTGTGTCTCTTTCTCTGTCTGTGTTTGAGTCTGTCTCTGTATCGCTGTCTCTGCCTCTGTGTGTGAATTTTTCTCTGTCTGTGTTTGTGTCTGTCTCTGTATCTCTGTCTCTGTCTGTGTCTGTCTCTGTCTCTGTATCTCTGTCAGTAAGTCTTTCTGTGTCTGTCTGTATCTCTGTCTGTGTCTCTGTGTCTGCCTGTGTCTCTGTCTGTGTGTTTCTCGATTTTCTGTGTTTAAATGTAAGGCACGCATCTTGCTGATCGGCAATGGGGGAGGCACACATCCAGCTGGTCGGCAATGGGGGGAAGTACACACCCAACTGATCGGCAATTGTGGGAAGCCGCACACCCAGTTGGTCAGCCATGGGGGGAAGCACACCTCCAGCTGATCGGCCATGGCGGAGGCACACAGACCCAACTGATCGGCCGTGGGGGAGTCACACAGTCACAACTGATCGGCGAAGGGGAGTCACGCAGACCCAACTGATCGGCCATGGGGGAGTGACACTGACCCAGCTGATGGACCATGGGGGAGTCACACTGACCAACAGATTGGCCATGGGGGAGTCACACTGACCCAGCTGATCTACCAAGGAACTGAGTCACACAGACACAAGTGAACGGCCATGGGGGGAGTCACACCCACCCACCGATAGTCCCTCCTGGCAATGCAGAATGGTAAATCAGGGCGAGGTTGTCTGGGGATGGTCAGTTTTACCTGCAGTGCGAGGAGAGATATGCCGTGTGGGTGGGGTTTTCTCTCAGGACATAATGAATTGAAGAATTGAACTAAAGGGAACTTTCGGAACATTCTTCAACTGCTGTCTGAACTGAGTCTGTGTCACGGCGTAAATCGCAGTGTTTGTGCAGCAACTCAGGAGCTGCATCATGAAGCCCAATTCCATAACATAATAATCTAACCATACTGACTTATACCCCAGATACCACATCCGGCTCCATATAGAATAAACCATTAACGTTGACCATAACAATATGAAATTGGCCGAGATAATAAATAGTAAAATGATTGATTTCCTCCGACTCTCCATCTCTGGGTCTCTGGGACTCTCCCCACTGCTGTGAGCCCGGAGTCTCCTGCGGGCCCCGCTGCTCAGGACAATGTGTCTGACGGTCAGAACATTGAGCAGCAGAATCAGGGCGAATGGAACACACGGGGTTAGAATGTTGTGGAGGAACTCGATTGGTCCCCAGACCCGAGAGTTCTGAACACCCTCTGTGACATCACAAAACCAGGGTTCGTTCCACAGCCGATACCCATCGGTCATCATAAACCCCCAGGAAATGTCTTTCAAACAGCTCAGCACAGTCACTGTTCCCAGAACCACAGCCGCCGTTTTCTCGCTGCAATATTCACTTTTCAGCTTCGGGCAACAAATGGCCACAAATCGATCAAAGGTGAAAGTGACGGTGAACCAGACGGAACAGTCGGTGGCTGCAAAAAGCAGGGCGGCGTGGATATTACACACGGGGATGTCCCACAGGAAATAAAACTGTTCATCAAAAACAATGGGAATGTGTCTCAATATCAGGTCGAGAATAACGACCAGTAGATCCCCCACTGCCATGGCCAACAGGTAACAAGTCACACATTTGGACAGCCCACGGTGTCTTCTCTTCAGGATCACAATTGTGATGAGGTTCACTGTGAGGAAGGGAAATAAACAATGAAATTATACATCAGCCTGGGAAAGACATCACAAGTATAGTCGACGTGGTGTTGAGGAAGACAAATAAATATACACAAATACACACACTCACACACATACAGAGTCAGTAATACAGTCACACCCACGCACTCACACACAGACAGTAATACACACACTCACACACACACATACAGAGACAGTAATACACTCACACAGCCACTAACACTCGCACACACACATACTGTAATACACTCACACACATGGCACCGATACACACTCACAAAGACACTAATACACACACTCAAAGACATACCGAGCCACTAATACACACACTCACTGACACGCAGATGCACGAATACAAACTCACACTAATACACACACAGACACTAATACGCACTAACACAGACACACTCAGACACTAATACACACACAGACACTAATACACACACTCACTGACACATCGAGAAAGGAATATACACACTCACAGACACTGATAAGCACACTCACAGGCACAGAGACAATAATACACACACTCACACACAGACACTAATACACACTCACAGACACAGTGCGACACTAATACACACACTCACACACAGATACACTAATACACGCAATGACTGTCTCACAGACACTAATACATGCACACGCAGAGACACGAATACACAAACACAGAAACTAATAGACACACTCACAGACAGACACACAAATAGACGCTCACACAGAGCCAGTATTACACACACTCACAGACACACACAAACACAAATACACACACTCACACACACACAGATAGACCATAATACACACACTCACACACACACAAAGACACCAATGCACACAATCTCTCACACACACAGATACACTAATACACATACACTCACAGACCTAAACAGAGACTCTAATCCACACACACACTCACACAATCAGACACTAATACACACACAGGTACACTAATACACGCACTCACAGGCACACAGAGACTCTAATACGCACATTCACAGACAAACACACAGACTGCAATACGCTGACTTACACACAAAGAGCAATACACACCCTCACAAAAAACAGACACACACAGGGACACTAATTCACACTCACGCACCCAGACACTAATACACACACTCAAAGACACAGACAGAAGCACGAATACTCAAACTCATAAACACACACAGCCACACACAGATACACTAATGCACGAACACACAGACATGCACATACACTAATTCACACACTCAATGACACACAGAGACACGAATACACACACTCACTGACAAACAGATGCACTAATACATACTCAGACACACACACACTAATACACACACAAACATACACTAATACAGACACACACACAGGCACTAATACACACACTCAACGATACACAGAGACACCAATACACACACTCACTGACAAGCAGATACACTAATACATACTCACACCCACACACACACACTGATACACACACAAACAGACACTAATACAGACACACACACACACGCACACTAATACACACACTCTCTCACACAAATACTAATGCACACACTGGCAGACACACACAGACACTAATCCACAAAGACACAGACACACTAATACACACACTCACTGACAAGCAGATACACTAATACATACTCAGACAATCACACACACGGATACACACACAAACAGACACTAATACAGACACACACAGGCACACACACACACGCACACTAATACACACACTCTCACACACAAATACTAATGCACACACTGACAGACACACACAGACACTAATCCACAAAGACACAGACACAATAATACACACACTCACCCACAGGCACTAATACGCACTCACAGACACACAGATAGACTAATACAGACACACACAGACACTAATACACACACTCTCACACACAGGGGCACTAATACAGACACCCAAAGACACACAAAGTTATTAATATACAAACTCACAGACACACAGGCACGAATACACACACTCACAAACGGAGGCACTAATACACACACTCACAGGCACACACAGACACTAATACACACACCCACACAGGGGCACTAATACATACACTCACAGTCAAACACAGACACTAAAACACACACTCACTGACGCACAGAGACACTAATATACACACTCACCGACACAGAGAGACACTAATACACACTCACAGACAGCCAGATACACTAATTCACACACTCACTGACACGCAGAGACACTAATGTACACACTTACAGACAGAGAGACACTAAAGCTTACACACACAGACATACACATATACACTGATAGATAAATTCAAACACATAGGGACATTAATGCACACAATCACACAGAGACACTAATACACACCCACTCACAGAGTCACTAATACACACGCTCACTGACACATAGAGACACTAATATACACACTTACATACACAGAGACACTAAATCACACACACAGATACAATGATACACACATAAGGACAGTAATGAACACAATCGCAGACTCACACAGACACTGGCACACAAACTCACACACAGCGACACTAATACACACACTCACAGACACACACAGAGACACTAATACGCACACTCACAGACACACACAGAGACACGAATACACACATTCACACACAAGCAGACCGTAATACACACACTCATACATACAGACACTTATACACACACAGACAGTCAAACACAGACACAAATTCACAGGGAGATTAATAGACACAGTCACAGATACACAGGCAATGCTAACCATACTCACAGACACACACAGACAATAATAATCACGCACAGACACATAAAAAGACAGTAATACACACACTCACAGGCACACATGCACACACTCACACACAGAGACACTAATACACACATTCACACACACACACACGGAGTCACTAATACACACAGGCACTAATACACACACTCACACACAGCGACGCTAATACACACACAGACAAACATAGACACTAAAACACATACACAGAGACACTGATACTCACAGACACACAGATACACGTATACACTTACACACGCACTCACACAGAGAGACACTAGTACACAGCTCACAGACAGGCAGAGGCACTAATACACACACTCACACACACTCTAATGGAGACACTCACACTCACAGACACTAACACACTCACACACACAAACACAGACACTAACGCACACATTCTCACACACACAGAGACACTCACAGATACACTAATAAACACAGAAACACAGACTCACACAGAGACTCTAATACACACACTCACACATACAGACAGCCACGTATTCATACTCTCAGAGACACATACAGACAGACATTCACACACCCACAGACACATGGAGACTCTAATGCACACACTTACACACAGAAACACTGTCATGTGAGAGTACCTGCAAGAAATGGGTGTTTACAAATGGGTCTGTATATAAATATCTATAGTGAAGTACCATACAGAAATGGGTGTTTATTACTGCAGTGATGTCAGAGAGTGGGTGGAGCTGGGTTGTCTGTCAGCTTTTTTTACTTTTGTTTTAGGCTGTTTGCTCCAGGGTCTATTTTAGATTTGTTTTCAAAGTTGGAGCTGAAGCCAAACAGAGCAGGTGTACTGTTGATCTCACTGCCATGAAAAGACTATCTCTTGATTTGGAGAATTCAGAATTATAAATGTTCTCAGTAGTGAATGTAAACCTAATGTCCCTCTGGTAAAAGGTGTTCCTTAAGTCTTCTGGATGTCAAAATGACAGCTTACGGATTACACAGTGCTGTATTCATTGGGGGTTGAATTTGAATTAATGGTTGCTAAGTTGTTCACTGTATGTTTTGAAAAGGTTAACGTGAGTTTATAGAATAAACATTGTTTTTCTTTAAAAAGTGTTTTTCCATTTCTGCTGTACCACACCTGTAGAGTGGGCCGTGTGGTCCCCATACGACAATCTATTAAAAATTGTGGGTCAGGGGAACTCCATGATACACTTTGGGGTTCTCTAAACCCTGGCCCATGACACTAATACACACACTCACATACTCACAGAGACACTAACACACACACTCGCAGACATGCAGAGACACGAATATACACCCACTCTCCCAGACACTAATACAGACACTCACTGACACACAGACACACTAATACACTCACTAACAGATATACACATAGACACTCATAAACATACTCACACAACACAGACACCAGTGCACACACTCACACAAAAACAGAGACACTAATACACACACACAGACACACACAGGCACACACATACACTAATGCACAAACTCAAAGAAACACCCAGAGACACTAATACACACACTCACTGTTACACAGATACACTAATACACACACTCACTGACACGCAGGTACACTAATACACAAACTCAACTACACACACAGAGACACTAATACACACACTCACTGACACGCAAATGCACTAATACGCACACTCACACAACACAGAGAGACACTAATACACATACTCACATACACACAGATAGTAATACACACACTGAAAGAAACAAACAGATACACTAATACACAAACTCAAAAATACACACAGCCACACACAGCCACACACAGACACTAATGCACAAGCTCAAAGACACACACACAGACACTCATCCACACACTCACACTCACACAGAGACACTAATACACACACTCACTGACACATAGATACACTAATACACACTCACAGGCACACAGACAGACACTAATACACATGCAGACACAAACACAGACACTAATACACGCACTCATACACACACACTGGCACTAATGCACACACACATACACTATCACACACAAACAGATACTAATACACACACTCACTGATACACAGAGACAATAATATACACACTCACAGGCACATGGAGACTCTAATGAATACACTCAGATACAAACAGCGAGACTTATACACACAGTCACACACATACACACACTAACACATACACACAGATACTAATACACACTCACTGCTACACAGAAACACTAATACACACACTCACAGACACAGGGAGATTGTAATTCACACACTCACAGACACAAAGAGACACTAACACACACACTCAAAGACACACACTGGCACTAATACACATACACACAGACACTATTACACACACACAGATACTAATACACACACTCACTGATACACAGGGACAATAATATACACACTCACAGACACACAGGGACATTAATACACACACTCTCAGACACACACAGACACTAATAAATACGCTCGGAGACACACACAGACACTAATACACACACTCACACACACAGAGACACTAATACACACACTCGCAGATACACAGCGAGACTAATACCCACAAAGAACAAAGAAATGTACAGCACAGGAACAGGCCCTTTGGCCTTCCAAGCCCGCGCCGACCATGCTGCCCGACAAACTGCAATATTCTCCACTTCCTGGGTCCGTATCCCTCTATTCCCATCCTATTCATGTATTTGTCAAGATGCCCCTTGAATGTCACTATCGACCCTGCGTCCACCACCTCCTCTGGCAGCGAGTTCCAGGCACCTACTACTCTCTGTGTAAAAAACGGACCTCGTACATCTCCTCTAAACCTTGTCCCCCGCACCGTAAACCTATGCCCCCTAGTAATTCACCCAGCTACCCCGGGGAAAATCCTCTGATTATCTGACACTCTTTCTATGCCCCTCATAATTTTGTAGACCTCTATTAGGTTGCCCCTCAACCTCCGTCGTTCCTGTGAGAACAAACCTAGTTTATTCAACACTCCTCATAGCTAATGCCCTCCATACCAGGCAACATCCTGGCAAATCTTCTGCACCCTCTCTAATGCCTCCGGTCCTTCTGGTAGTGTGGCGACCAGAATTGAACACTATACTCCAAGTGTGGCCTAACTAAGGTTCTATACAGCTGCAACATGACTTATCCATTCTTATACTCAATGCCCCGGCCAATGATGGCAAGCATGCCGCATGCCTTCTTGACTACATTCTCCACCTGTGTTGCCCCTTTCAGTGTCCTGTGGACCTGTTGACCTAGATCTCTCTGACATTCAATACTCTTGAGGGTTCTACCATTCACTGTATCTTCCCTACCTGCATTAGACCTTCCAAAATGCATTACCTCACATTTGTCCGGATTAAACTCCATCTGCCATCTCTCCGCCCAAGTCCCCAAACGATCTAAATCCTGTTGTATCCACTGACAGTCCTCATCGCTATAACTATATATGATATGATATATACACGCACAGACACACAGAGACACTAATACACACACTCACACACAGACACGAATACACACACTCACAGATACACAGAGACACACAGTCACAGACACACAAAGACACTAATACACACACTCGCAGAGACACAGAGACACTAATACACACACTCACAACACACAGAGACATGAATACATTCAATCACAGACACTCAGAGATACTAATACACACTCGCAGACACACAGATACACTAATACACACACTCACAGACACACAGAGACACTAATAGACACACTTACAGACACAGAAACACTAACTCACACACACGCAGACACACAGAGACACTAATACACACACTCACAGACACACAGAGACACTAATACACACACTCACAGTCAGGTAGACACACGAATACACACACACTCTCCCAGACACTAATACTGACACTTGCTGATACACGGAGGCACTAATATACACACTGACGGACACACAGAGAGACACTAATAAACACATTCACACAAACACAGCCACTAATGCACACACTCACACACATACACTAATACACGCACTCACTGGCACGCAGGTGCACTATCACACACACTCACAAAACACACAGAGACACTAATACACAAACGCACACACACGCACTTATAGTAATACACACGCTCTAAGACACAGACAGAGACACTAACACTCAAACTCACAAACACCCACAGCCACACACAAACACTAATGCACAAACCCAAAGACACACACTGAAACACTAATGCGCAGACACAGACACACACAGACACTAATACACACACTTACACATACACAGACACACTAATACACACACTCACCGACACATAGATACACATATACACACTCACAGATCCACATACTGTCACTAATACACACTCACACACATAGATACTAATACACGCACTCACAGACACACGCTGGCACGAATACACACTCACAGGCTCACAGAAACACGAGTGCACACACGCAGACACACAGAGACTCTAATACACACTCACAGACACACATACAGGCACTAATACACGCACTCACAGACACACACTGGCACCAATACACACAGACACTAACACACACACAGATACTAATACACACACTAACTGATGCACAGAGACAATAATATACACACTCCCAGACACAGGGAGACTCGCATGCATACACTTACACACGCAGAGCGACGCTAATACACACAGTCGCACACACATGCACTAATACACACACTAACAAACACACACAGAAACTAATACACACACTCACTGATACACAGAGACAGCAATATACACACTCACAGGCACAGGGAGATTTTAATGCACACACTTACAGACACACAGATACACTAATACACACACTCACAGACACTAATACACACACTCACACACTAATAGACACACTCACAGACACACATACACTAATACACATACGCACAGACACGCGCAGACACTAATACACACACTAACACACAGAAACACTTATACACATTCACAGAAACAGATACACCAATCCACAAACTCACATACGCAGAGGCACTAGTACACAGTTCACAGGCCAACATAGACACCATTACACAAACACACACACATTAATAGCGACACTCACACACATATCCACTAATACATTCACCCACACAGATACTAATGCACACATCCTCAAACACATTCAGACACACACAGAAACTAATACACACACTCACACACACAGAGACATTAATACACACACTCACTGACACATAGATACACTAATACGCACTCACAGACACACATACAGATACTAATACACGCACTCACAGACAGACACTGGCACCAATACACACACACACTTAGACACTAATACACACACTCACATACACACAATGACACTAATGCACACACACACACATAGGCACTGACACAGACACACACAGATACTAATACACACACTGATACACAGAGCCAATAATACACACTCACAGACACATACAGATACTAAGACACACACTCACAGAGACACACAGGCACTAATACACACACACTTACAGACACACACAGACGCTAATACACACCCACACACAGATACACTAATACACATTCACAGACACACAGACACACTAATACAGACACTCACACACACAGGGACACGAGTGAACAGCTCACAGACCGACAGAGACATTAATACACAAACACCCACACATATAGGGACACTGACACACATAGACGCTACTACACTGGCAAACACAGACTAATGCACACATTCTCAAACACACAGACACTCACAGATACACAGAAATACAGACACACACAGGCATTAATACACACACGCAAAGGTCCCTCCACACACACTCACTCCCCCAGACACACTATCCCCTCCACACACACTACCCCCCTCAACCACAGACATACTAACCCCCACACACGCTAACCCCCCCACAGACTAACCCCGCCACACACACTAATCCTCCCCACACAATAACATCCCCTCACAGACACACACTAACCCCTCCCACACAATAACATCCCCTCACAGACACACACTAACCCCTCCCACACACACGCTAACACCCCCCCCCCCACACACACACACACTAATTCCCGACACGCACTCACCCCTCCCACCAATGATCATTTACTAAACCCTCCACACACACACTAACACCCCCCACACACACACTAACACCCCCACACACACTGACCACCCCACACACACACTAACACCCCACACACACTAACCCCCCCACACTAACCCCCCACACACACGAACCCTCCACACACACGAACACCCCACACACTCACTAATCACCGCTCCACACACTCACACACACAAACCCGACCCCCACGTACACATAACCCCCCAGACACACTAACCCCCCATACACTAACCTACCCCGCCCAAACTGACGCCCCACAGACAGTAACCTCCCCAAAGCACACACACTAACTACCCTCATACACTCACTAACCTCCCTCACACACAAACTAACACCCCCCCCGCCCACACACACACTCTAACTACTCTCACACACAAACTAACCACACCACACACACACTAACCCCTCTCACTTACGCACTAACCCCCATCTCACACAAACTAACCCCCACACACACTAGCCCCCCCCCCGCCCACACACGCACACTATCCCTCCACACACACACTGACGCCCCACAGACATTAATCTTCCCAAAACACACTCACTAACCACCCTCACACACACCAACACCCCCACACACACTAACTCCCCAACACACATTAAACCCCCATTTACACTAATCCCCACACACAAACACAAACCCCCCACAAAAACATACCCCCCACATTCACTAACCCCCACCCCCACACACACTAACCCTCCCGCACACACTAAGCCCCCCACACACACACTAACCCCCCACACACGAAACCCCCCCCACACACACTAAACCCCCCACACACACTAACCCCCCGCACACACACTAACCCCCCCCCACACACTAACCCCCCTCACACACACTAACCACTACACACACACGCTAAACCCCATACGCACACTAACTGCCCCTACACACACACTAACCGCCCCCACACACACTAACCCCCCACACGCACACAAAACCACCCCACACACACACTAACGCCTCACACACACACTAACACCCCCACACACACTAACCCCCCCAGACACTAACCCCTCCACACACACACTAAACCCCCACACACACTAACACCCCCGACACACACTAACCCCCCCCACACACACTAACACCCCTACACACGCACTTACACCTTCACACACACACGAACCCACACACACACACTAACTCCCCCCCCACACACAGTAACCCCACGCACACATACAATAACACCCCACCACACAGACAAACCCCTCATCCCACACACACGCACTAACCGCCCTCACACTCACACTGTCCCCCCACACACACGAACACACACAATAACCGCTATACAAACACTAACTCTCACACACACACAGTAGCCTCACACACACATACACTAACACCCCCACCACACACACAAACCCACCTCCCACACACACATTAACCGCCCTCACACACACATTATCCACCACACACACTAACACATTCGCACACACACACTAACCCCCTCACACACAATAACACCCACCTACGCACACATTAACCCCAGCCCCTCACACACACTAACACCCCACACATACACTAACATCCCCACACATACTAACCATCCACATACACGCTAACCCTCCACACACACTAACCCTCCACACACACTAAACCCACACACACACTAACCCTCCACCACACACACACTAACCACCACCACATACACACTAACACCACACACACACACAAACAATAAACTTCACCCCTCACACACACTAACTCCCCGCCCACACACACAAAAACCCTCCCATACACACTAACCCTCCCCCACACACACACACCCTCCCACACACACTAACCCCCTTACACACTCACACACTGACATCCCCACCACACTCACACACACTTAACCACCCCACACACACTAAACCCCCCTCACACACTCACACACAAACCCCATAACACACAAACATTAACCCTCCCACACATACTAACACACCCCGCACACACTAACACACAAACCCCATAACACATACACATATTAACCCTCGCACACACACAAACCCTCCCATACACACAACCCCCTTACACACTCACACACTGACATCCCCACCACACTCACACACACTAACCCCCCCACACACGCTCTAACACTCACACACACACACTGGCCCCCCACTCACACACACTAACCCCCCCCACACACACACTAACAATTCCCACACATACATTAACCTCCCCCCACACACACACTCTGACCCTCACACACACACTGACCCCACACACACTAACCCACCCACACACACACAAAATCCCCCCACACACACTGATCCCACCCCCACACACACACTAATCCGCCACCCCGCCCACACTAACACCCCCACACAGACTGATCCCCCACACACACTGACCCCCCACAGACACTATAACACCCCAACACGCATCAACCCCCCTACACTAATCCTCCACAAACACTAACCACCCACAAGCACACTAACCCCCTCACACACACACACTAACACCCCACCAACACACACAAGAACCCCCCACACATTCACTAACCCACGTTCCACACACTCACACGCACAAACCCGACCCCCACATACACATAACCCCCCAGACACACTAACCCCCCATACGCTAACCTACCCCGCACACAATGACGCCCCAAAGACAGTAACCTCCCCAAAACACACACACTAACCACTCTCATACGCACACGAACCTCCCTCACACACAAACTAATCCCCCCCCACACTCATACACTCTAGCCACCCTCACACACACACTCTAACCATCCTCACACACACACTAACCACACCAAATACACACTAACCCCCCTCACTCACGCACTAGCCCCCCTCACACACACTAACCCCCCCCCCAAACACACGCACACTATCCCTCCACACACACCGACGCCCCACAGACATTAACCTCCCCATAACACACTCACTAACCACCCTCACACAAACCAACACCCCCCCACACACACAGACACTAACCCCCCAACACACATTAACCCCGCCATTTACACTAATCCCCACACACAAACACAAACACCCCACAAAAACAAACCCCCCACACACATTAACCCCCACCCCCACACACTAACACCCCCACACACACTAAGCACCCCCAACACACACTAACCCCCCGCACACACACGATCCTCACACACACACACTAAACCCCCCACACACACTAACCACCACACACACACTAAATCCCCCCAGAAAAACAAACCCACGCCCACACACTAAACCCCACCCCCACACACTAACACCCCCACACACACTAAGCCCCCCCCACACACACACTAACCCCTACACACACGAACCCCCCCCCACACACACACACACTAAATCCCCCACACAAACTAACACCACACACACACTACCCCCCCCAGACAGACTAACCCCCCAAAACACACTAACCCCCCACACACATGCACACTATCCCTCCACACACACACTGACGCCCCACAGACATTAACCTCCCCAAAACACACTCACTAACCACCCTCACACACACCAACACCCCCCCCCACACACACACACAGACACTAACCACCCCAACACATATTAAACCCCACATTTACACTAATCCCCACACACAAACACGAATCCCTCACAAAATCAAACCCCCCACACCCACTAATCCCCACGCCCACACACACTAACCCCCCTACACACACTTAGCCCCCCACCCACACACTAACCCCCCACACACACGACCCCAAACACAGACACTAAACCCCACACACACACTAAACCCCACGCACACACTAAGCGCCCCCCCACACACACACTAACACCCACTCACACACACTAACCACTACACACACACTAACCCCCACACACTCACACTAACTGCCCCTACACACATACTAAACGCCCCCAGATTCACTAACCCCCCCACTCACGCACACTAAACCCCCCCACACACACACTAATGACCCACACAGACACACTAACCCCCCCACACACACAATACCCCCCACACACACACTAACACCCCCCACACACTAATCCCCCACACACACACTAACCCCCCACCCCGCACACACACACTAACAATCCCCACACACACACTAACCCCCTCCCACACACACACTGACCCTCACGCACACTAACCCACCCACACACACACAAAACCCCCCCACACACACTAACCCCCCACCCCGCACACACACACTAACAATCCCCACACACACACTAACCCCCCCCACACACACACTGACCCTCACGCACACTAACCCACCCACACACACACAAAACCCCCACATACACACTGATCCCACACCCCCACACACTAATCCGCCACCCCGCACACACTAACACCGCCACACAGACTGATCCCTCACACACACTGACCCCCCCACACACACTATAACACCCTCAACACGCACCAACCCCCCCCCCACAAATACTAACCACCCACAAACACACTAACACCCCTCACACACACACTAACACCCCACCAACACACACACACGAACCCCCCACACACACACTAACCTCCGCTCCACACACTCACACACACAACACCGACCCCCACATACACATAACCCCCCAAACACTCTAACCCCCCATACACTAACTTGCCCCGCACACACTGACACCCCACAGACATTAACCTCCCCATAACACACTCACTAACCACCCTCACACACACTAACAACCCCCCACCCCACACACACTAACCCCCAACACACATTAAACCCCCATTTACACTAATCCACGCACACAAACACAAACACCCCACAAAACAAACTCCCACACACATTAACCCCACCCCACACACTAACACCACCACACACACTAAGCGCCCCCAACACACACTGACCCCCCGCACACACACAACCCCCCCACACACACACTAAACCCCCCACACACACAAACCACCACACACACACTAAACCCACCCCCACAAAAAAAACACCCACACACACTAAACCCCACCCCCACACACTAATACCCCCACACACACTAAGCCGCCCCCCACACACACACTAACCACCCCCCACACACACGGCCCCCCACACACACACTAAACGCCCCACACACACTAACCCCCACACACACACTAAACCCCCCCAGACAGACTAATCCCCCAATTCACACTACCCCCACACACACACGCACACTATCCCTCCACACACACACTGACGCCCCACAGATATTAATCTCCCCAAAACACACACACTGACCACCCTCACACACACCAACAACCCCCAAACACACACACTAACCCCCCAACACACATTAAACCCCCACTTACACTAATCCCCGCACACAAACACTAATCCCTCACAAAAACAGACCCCCCACACACACTAACCCCCACGCCCACACACACTAACCCCCCCACACACACTAAACCCCCCCCAGACAGACTAATCCCCCAATTCACACCACCCCCCCACACACACACGCACACTATCCCTCCACACACACACTGACGCCCCACAGACATTAATCTCCCCAAAACACACTCACTGACCACCCTCACACACACCAACAACCCCCCCCCCACACACACACACTAACCCCCCAACAGACATTACACCCCCACTTACACTAATCCCCGCACACAAACACTAATCCCTCACAAAAACAAACCCCCCACACACACTAACCCCCAAGCCCACACACACAAACCCACCCACACACACCAACAACCCCCCCCACACACACACTAACCACCCAACACACACTAAACCCCCCACACACACTAACAACCACACACACACTAAACCCCCCCACAAAAAAAAAACACCCACACACACTAAACCCCACCCCCACACACTAACACCCCAACACACACTAAGCCGCACCCCACACACACACTAACCACCCCACACACACGACACCCCCCCACACACTAACCCCCACACACACACTAAACCCCCCGCCCAGACAGACTAATCCCCCAACACACACTACCCCCTCACACATACACGCACACTATCCCTCCACACACACCCTGACGCCCCACAGACATTAATCTCCCCAAAACACACTCACTAACCACCCTCACACACACCAACACTGCCTCCCCCCACACACACAATAACCCCCCAACACACATTAAACGCCACATTTACAATATTCCCCACACACAAACACTAATCCCTCACAAAATCAAACCCCCCACACACACTAACCTCCACGCACACACACTCTAACCCCCCGCACACACTTAGCCCCCCAAACACACACACTAAACCCCACACACACACTAACCCCCACGCACACACTAAACCCTCCCCCACACACACACACTAACACCCCCCACACACACTAACCACTACAAGGTGGATACAGAACTGGCTAGGCCATAGAAGGCAGAGGGTAGCAATGGAGGGATGCTTTTCTAATTGGAGGGCTGTGACCAGTGGTGTTCCACAGGGATCAGTGCTGGGACCTTTGCTCTTTGTAGTATATATAAATGATTTGGAGGAAAATGTAACTGGTCTGATTAGTAAGTTTGCAGACGACACAAAGGTTGGTGGAATTGCGGATAGCGATGAGGACTGTCTGAGGATACAGCAGGATTTAGATTGTCTGGAGACTTGGGCGGAGAGATGGCAGATGGAGTTTAACCTGGACAAATGTGAGGTAATGCATTTTGGAAGGGCTAATGCAGGTAGGGAATATACAGTGAATGGTAGAACCCTCAAGAGTATTGAAAGTCAAAGAGATCTAGGAGTACAGGTCCACAGATCACTGAAAGGGGCTACACAGGTGGAGAAGGTAGTCAAGAAGGCATACGGCATGCTTGCCTTCATTGGCCGGGGCATTGAGTATAAGAATTGGCAAGTCATGTTGCAGCTGTATAGAACCTTAGTTAGGCCACACTTGGAGTATAGTGTTCAATTCTGGTCGCCACACTACCAGAAGGATGTGGAGGCTTTAGAGAGGGTGCAGAAGAGATTTACCAGAATGTTGCCTGGTATGGAGGGCATAAGCTATGAGGAGCGATTGAATAAACTCGGTTTGTTCTCACTGGAACGAAGGAGGTTGAGGGGCGACCTGATAGAGGTATACAAAATTATGAGGGGCATAGACAGAGTGGATAGTCAGAGGCTTTTCCCCAGGGTAGAGGGGTCAATTACTAGGGGGCATAGGTTTAAGGTGAGAGGGGCAAAGTTTAGAGTAGATGTACGAGGCAAGTTTTTTACGCAGAGGGTAGTGGGTGCCTGGAACTCACTACCGGAGGAGGTAGTGGAGGCAGGGACGATAGGGACATTTAAGGGGCATCTTGACAAATATATGAATAGGATGGGAATAGAAGGATACGGACCCAGGAAGTGTAGAAGATTGTAGTTTAGTCGGGCAGTATGGTCGGCACGGGCTTGGAGGGCCGAAGGGCCTGTTCCTGTGCTGTACATTTCTTTGTTCTTTGTTTGTCTTTGTACACGCACACTAACCCCCACACACTCACACTAACTCCCCCTACACACATACTAACCGCCCCCAAACAGACTAACCCCCCCCCCCACTCACGCACACTAACCCCCCCACACACACTAATGCCCCATGCAGACACACTAACCCCCCACACACACACACAATACCCCACCACACAAACTAACACCCCACACACACTAACCCCCCCCACACAGACAAAACCCCCACACACACACTGATCTCACCCCCCCACACACAATAATCCGCCACCCCGCACACACTGACACCCCCACACAGACTGATCCCCCACACACACTGACCCCCCACACACACTATAACACCCTCAACACGCACCAACCCCCCCCCACACTAACCCCCCACAAACGCTAACCACCCACAAACACACTAACCCCCCTCACACACACTAACACCCCACCAAAACACACACAGGAACCCCCGACACACACACTAACCCCCGCTCCACACACTCTCACACACAATCCCGACCCCCACATACACATAACCCCCCAGACACTCTAACCCCCCATACACTAACTTACCCCGCACACACTGACGCCCCACAGACAGTAACCTCCCCCAAACACACACACTAACCACCCTCATACGCACACTGACCTCCCTCACACACAAACTAACCTCCCCCCCACACTCATACACTCTAACCACCCTCACACACACACACTCTAACCACCCACACACACACTAACCACACCACATACACACTAACCCCCCCACCCCCGCACACTAACACCCCGACACACATTAAGCCCCCACACTCGAAACCCCCGCCACACACACTAAACCCCCACACACACTAACACCCCGCACACACACTAACCCTCCCCCGCACACACTAACCCCCCTCACACACACTAACCACTACACACACACGCTAACCCCCATACACACACTAACTGCCCCTACACACACACTAACCGCCCCCACACACACTAACCACCCACACGCACACAAAACCACCCCACACACACACTAACGCCTCACACACACACACTAACACCCCCACACATACACTAACACCCCCACACATACTAACCATCCACACACAGGCTAACCCTCCACACACACACTAACCCTCCACACACACCAAACCCCCACACAAACTAACCCCCTACCACACACACACTAACCCCCACCACATACACACTAACACCACACACACACAAACAATAAACTCCATCCCTCACACACTAACTCCCCGCCCACACACACAAAAACCCTCCCATACACACTAACCCTCCCCCACACACACAAACCCTCCCACACACACTAACCCCCTTACACACTCACACACTGACATCCACACCACACTCACACACACTAAACCACCCCACACACACTAAACCCCCCTCACACACTCACACACAAACCCCATAACACACACACATCAACCCTCCCACACATACTAACACACCCCGCGCACACTAACACACAAACCCCATAACACACACACACATTAACACTCGCACACACACAAGCCCTCCCACACACCCAACCCCCTTACACACTCACACACTGACATTCCCACCTACTCACACACACTAACCCCCCCACACACGCTCTAACACTCACACCCACACTAACCCCCCACTCACACACACTGACCCCCCCACACACACACACTAACAATCCCCACACATACACTAACCCCCCCCACACACACACACACTAACCCACCCACACACACACAAAATCCCCCCACACACACTGATCCCACCCCCACACACACTAATCCGCCACCCGGCACACATTAACACCCACACACAGCCTGATCTCCCCACACACACTGACACCCCCACAGACACTATAACACCCCCAACACGCATCAACCCCCCTACACTAATCCTCCACAAACACTAACCACCCACAAACACACTAACCCCCTCACACACACACTAACACCCCACCAACACACACAAGAACCCCCCACACACTCACTAACCCACGCTCCACACACTCACACACACAAACCCGACCCCCACATACACATAACCCCCCAGACACACTAACCCCCCATACACTAACCTACCCCGCACACACTGACGCCCCACAGACAGTAACCTCCCCAAAACACACACACTAACCACCCTCATACACACACTAACCTCCCTCACATACAAACTAAGCCCCCCACACTCATACACTCTAGCCACCCTCAGACGCACACACTCTAACCACCCTCACACACACACTAACCACACCTTAGCTGCCTCTGTAGCACGGTAGCCTTGTGGATAGCACAATTGCTTCACAGCTCCAGGGTCCCAGGTTCGATTCCGGCTTGGGTCACTGTCTGTGCGGAGTCTGCACATCCTCCCCGTGTGTGCGTGGGTTTCCTCCGGGCGCTCCGGTTTCCTCCCGCAGTCCAAAGATGTGCAGGTTAGGTGGATTGGCCATGATAAATTGCCTTTCGTGTTCAAAATTGCCCTTCGTGTTGGGTGGGGTGACTGGGTTATGGGGATAGGGTGGAGGTGTTGACCTTGGGTAGGGTGCTCTTTCCAAGAGCCGGTGCAGACTCGATGGGCCGAATGGCCTCCTTCTGCTCTCTAAATTCTATGAAATAACTGTGACCATTCAGTGATTCAGTTCCAATTGTCAGTGCGTTGATTCTCACGGATGTTCTACTGTGCTCTGGGCTGCAGCTGCCTCTGTAACCGTGACCATTCAGTGATTCAGTTCCAATCGTCAGTGTGTTTCTCTGGGTGGTTCCACTGCACTCTGGGATGTAGCTGACTCTGTAACTGTAACCATTCAGTGATTCAGTTCCAATTGTCAGTGTGTTTCTCTGTGTGGTTCCACTGCACTCAGGGGTGTAGCTGCCTCTGTAACTGTGACCATTCAGTGATTCAGTTCCAATTGTCAATGTGTTTCTCTGGGTGGGTCCACTGCACTCTGGGGTGTAGCTGCCTCTGTAACTGTGACATTTCAGCTATTCAGTTCCAATTATCAGTGTGTTTCTCTGGGTGGTTCCACTGCTCTCTGTGGTGTAGCTGCCTCTGTAACTGTGACCATTCAGTGATTCAGTTCCAATTCTCAGTGTGTTTCTCTGGGTGGTTCCACTGCTCTCTGTGGTGTAGCTGCCTCTGTAACTGTGACCATTCAGTGATTCAGTTCCAATTTTCAGTGTGTTTCTCTCGGTGGGTCCACTGCTCCCTGGGGTGTAGCTGCCTCTCTAACTGTGACCATTCAGTGATTCAGTTCCAATTGTCAGTGTGTTTCTCTGGATTGTTCCAATTATCTCTGGGGTGTAGTTGCCTCTGTAACTGTGACCATTCAGTGATTCAGTTCCAATTGACAGTGTGTTTCTCTGGGTGGTTCCACCGCTCTCTGGGGTGTAGCTGCCTCTGTAACTTTCACCATTCAGTGATTCAGTTCCAATTGTCAGTGTGTTGATTCTCTGGGAATTATCTACTGCACTCTGGGCTGCAGCTGCCTCTGTAACTGTGACCATTCAGTGATTCAGTTCCAATCGTCAGTGCATTTCTCTCGGTGGTTCTACTGCACTCTGGGAAGTTGCTGCCTCTGTAACTGTGACCATTCAATGATTCAGTTCCAATTGTCAGTGTGTTTCTCTGGGTGCGTCCACAGCACTCTGGGGTGTTGCTGCCTCTGTAACTGTGACCATTCAGTGATTCAGTTCCAATTGTATCCCTGTGTGGTTCCACTTCTCTCTTGTATGTAGCTGCCTCTGTAACTGTGACCATTCAGTGATTCAGTTCTAATTGTCAGTGTGTTTCTCTGGATGGTTCCACTGCACTCTGCGGTATAGCTGCCTCTGTAACTGTGACCATTCAGTGATTCAGTTCCAATTCTCAGTGTATTTCTCTGGGCGGGTCCACTGCACTCTGGGGTGTTGCCGCGTCTGTAACTGTGACCATTCAGTGATTCAGTTCCAATTTTCAGTGTGTTTCTCTCGGTGGGTCCACTGCTCTCTGGGGTGTAGCTGCCTCTCTAACTGTGACCATTCAGTGATTCAGTTCCAATTGTCAGTGTGTTTCTCTGGATTGTTCCAATTATCTCTGGGGTGTAGCTGCCTCTGTAACTGTGACCATTCAGTGATTCAGTTCCAATTGACAGTGTGTTTCTCTGGGTGGTTCCACCGCTCTCTGGGGTGTAGCTCCCTCTGTAACTGTGACCATTCAGTGATTCAGTTCCATTTGTATCCCTGTGTGGTTCCACTGCACTCTGGGATGTAGCTGCCTCTGTGACTGTGACCATTCAGTGATTCAGTTCCAATCGTCAGTGCATTTCTCTCGGTGGTTCTACTGCACTCTGGGGTGCAGCTGCCTCTGTAACTGTGACCATTCAGTGATTCAGTTCCAATTGTCAGTGTGTTTCTCTGGGTGGTTACACTGCACTCTGGGGTGTAACTGCCTCTGTAACTTTCACCATTCAGTGATTCAGTTCCAATTGTCAGTATGTTTCTGTGGGTGGTTCCACTACACTCTGGGGTGTAGCTGTCTCTGTAACTGTGACCATTCAGTGATTCAGTTCCAATTGTCAGTGTGTTTCTCTGTGTGTTTCCACTGCACTCTGGGGTGTAACTGCCTCTGTAACTTTCACCATTCAGTGATTCAGTTCCAATTGTCAGTGTGTTGTTTCTCTCGGTCGTTCTACTGCACTCTGGTCTGCAGCTGCCTCTGGAACTGTGACCATTCAGTGATTCAGTTCCAATTGTCAGTGTGTTTCTCTGGGTGGGTCCACTGCACTCTGGGGAGTAGCTGCCTCTGTAACTTTCACCATTCAGTGATTCAGTTCCAATTGTCAGTTTGTTTCTCTCGGTTGTTCTACTGGACTGGGGGCTGCAGCTGCCTCTGTAACTGACCATTCAGTGATTCAGTTCCAGTCGTCAGTGCATTTCTCTAGGTGGTTCTACTGCACACTGGCGAGTAGCTGCCTCTGTAACTGTGACCATTCAGTGATTCAGTTCCAATTGTCAGTGTGTTTCACTGGATGGTTCCACTGCTCTCTGGGGTGTAGCTGCCTCTGTAACTGTGACATTTCAGCGATTCAGTTCCAATTATTAGTGTGTTTCTCTGGGTAGTTCCACTGCTCTCTGGTGCGTAGCTGCCTCTGTAACTGTGACCATTCAGTGATTCAGTTCCAATTTTCTGTGTGTTTCTCTGGGTGGTTCCACTGCACTCTGGGGTGTAGCTGCCTCTGTAACTGTGACCATTGTGTGATTCAGTTCCAATTGTCAGTGCATTTCTCTAGGTGGTTCTACTGCACTCTGGCGTGTAGCTGCCTCTGTAACTGTGACAATTCAGTGATTCAGTTCCAATTGCCAGTGTGTTTTTCTGGGTGGTTCCAATGCACTCTGGGATGTAGCTGCCACTGTAAATGTGACCATTTAGAGATTCAGTTCCAATTGTCAGTGTGTTTCTCTGGATGGTTCCACTGCTCTCTGGGGTGTAGCTGCCTCTGTAACTGTGACATTTCAGCGATTCAGTTCCAATTATCAGTGTGTTTCTCTGGGTGCTTCCACTGCTCTCTGGTGCGTAGCTGCCTCTGTAACTGTGACCATTCAGTGATTCAGTTCCAATTCTCAGTGTGTTTCTCTGGGTGTGTCCACTGCACTCTGGGGTATAGCAGTCTCTGTAACTGTGACCATTCAGTGATTCAGTTCCTATCGTCAGTGTGTTTCTCTGCGCGGTTCCACTGCACTGTGAGCTGCAGCTGCCTCTGTAACTGAGACCATTCAGAGCTTCAGTTCCAATTGTCAGTGTGTTTCTCTGGGTGTTTCCACTGCTCTCAGTGGTGTAGCTGCCTCTGTAACTGCGACCATTCAGTGATTCAGTTCCAATTTTCAACGTGTTTCTCTCGGTGGGTCAACTGCTCTCTGGGGTGTAGCTGCCTCTCTAACTGTGACCATTCAGTGATTCAGTTCCAATTGTCAGTGTGTTTCTCTGGATTGTTCCAATTATCTCTGGGGTGTAGCTGCCTCTGTAACTGTGACCATTCAGTGATTCAGTTCCAATCGTCAATGCATTTTTCTCGGTGGTTCTACTGCTGTCTGGGGTGTTGCTGCCTCTGCAAATTTCACCATTCAGTGATTCAGTTCCAATTGTCAGTGTGTTGATTCTCTGGGATGTTCTACTGCACTCTGGTTTGCAGCTGCCTCTGTGACTGTGACCATTCAGTGATTCAGTTCCAATTGTCAGTGTGTTTCTCTGGGTGCGTCCACAGCACTCTGGGGTGTTGCTGCCTCTGTAACTGTGACCATTCAGTGATTCAGTTCCAATTGTATTACTGTGTGGTTCCACTTCTCTCTGGTATGTAGCTGCCTCTGTAACTTTCTCCATTCAGTGATTCAGTTGCTATTGTCAGTGTGTTTCTCTGGGTGGTTCCACTGCACTCAGCGGTATAGCTGCCTCTGTAACTGTGACCATTCAGTGATTCAGTTCCAATTCTCAGTGTGTTTCTCTGGGTGGGTCCACTGCACTCTGTGGTGTAGCTGCCACTGTAACTGTGATCATTCAGTGATTCAGTTACAATTGTCAGTGTGTTACTCTGGGTGGATCCACTGCACTCTGGAATGTAGCCGCCTCTGTAACTGTGACCATTCAATGATTCAGTTCCAATTGTCAGTCTGTTTCTCTGGGTGGTTTTACTGCACTCTGGGGTGTAGCTACCTCTGTAACTGTGACCATTCAGTGATTCAGTTCCAATTGTCAGTGTGTTTCTCTGGGTGGTTCGACTGCACTCTGGGCTGCAGCTGCCTCTGTAACTGTGACCATTCAGTGATTCAGTTCCAATTGTCAGTGTGTTTCTCTGTGTGGTTCCACTGCACTCTGGGGTGCAGCTGCCTCTGTAACTGTGACCAATCAATGATTCAGTTCCAATTGTCAGTGTGTTGATTCTCTCGGATGTTCTACTGCACTCTGGGCTCCAGCTGCCCCTGCAACTGTGACCATTCAGTGATTCAGTTCCAGTTGTCAGTGAGTTTCTCTGGGTGGTTCCACTGCTCTCTCGGGTGTAGCTGCCTCTGTAACTGTGACCAATCAATGATTCAGTTCCAATTGTCAGTGTGTTGATTCTCTCGGATGTTCTACTGCACTCTGGGCTCCAGCTGCCTCTGTAACTGTGACCATTCAGTGATTCAGTTCCAATCTTCAGTGCATTTCTCCAGGTGGTTCTACTACACTGGCGTGTAGCTGCCTCTGTAACTGTGACCATTCAGTGATTCAGTTCCAATTGTCAGTGTGTTTCTCTGGATGGTTCCACTGCTCTCTGGGGTTTAGCTGCTTCTGTAACTGTGACCATTCAGCGATTCAGTTCCAATTGTCAGTGTGTTTCTCTCGATGGGTCCACTGCTCTCTGTGCTGTAGCTGCCTCTGTAACTGTGACCATTCAGCGATTCAGTTCCAATTGTCAGTGTGTTTCTCTGGATGATTCCACTGCTCTCTGGTGCGTAGCTGCCTCTGTAAGTGTAACCATTCTGTGATTCAGTTCCAATTGTCAGTGCATTTCTCTAGGTGGTTCTACTGCATACTGGCATGTAGCTGCCTCTGTAACTGTGACCATTCTGTGATTCAGTTCCAATTGTCAGTGTGTTTCTCTGTGTGGTTCCACTGCACTCTGGGGTGCAGCTGCCTCTGTAACTGTGACCAATCAATGATTCAGTTCCAATTGTCAGTGTGTTGATTCTCTCGGATGTTCTACTGCACTCTGGGCTCCAGCTGCCCCTGCAACTGTGACCATTCAGTGATTCAGTTCCAGTTGTCAGTGAGTTTCTCTGGGTGGTTCCACTGCTCTCTCGGGTGTAGCTGCCTCTGTAACTGTGACCAATCAATGATTCAGTTCCAATTGTCAGTGTGTTGATTCTCTCGGATGTTCTACTGCACTCTGGGCTCCAGCTGCCTCTGTAACTGTGACCATTCAGTGATTCAGTTCCAATCTTCAGTGCATTTCTCCAGGTGGTTCTACTACACTGGCGTGTAGCTGCCTCTGTAACTGTGACCATTCAGTGATTCAGTTCCAATTGTCAGTGTGTTTCTCTGGATGGTTCCACTGCTCTCTGGGGTTTAGCTGCTTCTGTAACTGTGACCATTCAGCGATTCAGTTCCAATTGTCAGTGTGTTTCTCTCGATGGGTCCACTGCTCTCTGTGCTGTAGCTGCCTCTGTAACTGTGACCATTCAGCGATTCAGTTCCAATTGTCAGTGTGTTTCTCTGGATGATTCCACTGCTCTCTGGTGCGTAGCTGCCTCTGTAAGTGTAACCATTCTGTGATTCAGTTCCAATTGTCAGTGCATTTCTCGAGGTGGTTCTACTGCATACTGGCATGTAGCTGCCTCTGTAACTGTGACCATTCTGTGATTCAGTTCCAATTGTAAGTGTGTTTCTCTGGGTGGTTCCACTGCACTGTCTGATGTAGCTGCCTCTGTAACTGTGACCATTAAGTGATTCAGTTCCAATTGTCAGTGTGTTTCTCTGGGTGGTTCCACTGCACTCTGGGCTGCAGCTGCCTCTGTAACTGTGACCATTCAGTGCTTCAGTTCCAATTGTCAGAACATTTCTCTGGATGGTTCAACTGCACACTCCCCGTGTAGCTGCCTCTGTAACTGTGACCATTCAGTGATTCAGTTCCAATTGTCAGTGTGTTACTCTGGGTGGTTCCACTGCTCTCTGGTTTGTAGCTGCCTCTGTAACTGTGACCGTTCAGTGATTCAGTTCCAATTGTCAGTGTGTTTGTCTGGATGGTTCCACTGCTCTCTGGGGTGCAGTTGCCTCTGTAACTGTGACCATTCAGTGATTCAGTTCCAATTGTCAGTATGTTTCTCTCGGTGGGTTCACTGCTCTCTGGGGTGTAGCTGCCTCTGTAACTGTGACCATCCTGCGATTCAGTTCCAATTGTCAGTGTGTTTCTCTGGGTGGTTCCACTGCTCTCTGGTTTGTAGCTGCCTCTGTAACTGTGACCGTTCAGTGATTCAGTTCCAATTGTCAGTGTGTTTGTCTGGAAGGTTCCACTGCTCTTTGGGGTGCAGTTGCCTCTGTAACTGTGACCATCCAGCGATTCAGTTCCAATTGTCAGTGTGTTTCTCTGGGTGGTTCCATTGCTCTCTGGGGTGCAGTTGCCTCTGTAACTGTGACCATTCAATGATTCAGTTTCAAATGTCAGTGTGTTTCTCTCGAAGGGTCCACTGCTTTCTGAGGTGTAGCTGACTCTGTAACTGTGACCATTCAGTGATTCAGTTCCAATTGTCAGTGTGTTGATTCTCTCGGATGTTCTACTGCACGCTGGGCTGCAGCTGCCTCTGTAACTGTGACCATTCAGTGATTCAGTTCCAATCGTCAGTGCATTTCTCCAGGCGGTTCTATTGCCCTGGCGTGTAGCTGCCTCTGTAACTGTGCCCATTCAGTGATTCAGTTCCAATTGTCAGTCTGTTTCTCTCGGTGGATCCACTGCTTTCTGGGGTGTAGCTGCCACTGTAACTGACACTTCAGTGATTCAGTTTCAATTGTCAGTGTGTTTCTCTTGGTGGGTGCGCTGCACTCTGGGATGTAGCTGCCACTGTAACTGTGACCATTCAGTGATTCAGTTCCAATTGTCAGTGTAATTCTCTGTGTGGTTCCACTGCACTCTGGGGTATAGCTGCCTCTGTTAATCTGACCATTCAGTGATTCAGTTACAATTGTCGGTGTGTTTCTCTCGGTGGTTCTACTGCACTCTGGTGTGTAGCTGGCACTGTTACTGACCATTCAGTGATTCAGTTTCAATTGTCAGTGTGTTTCTCTTGGTGGGTCCACTGCACTCTGGGATGTAGCTGCCACTGTAACTGTGACCATTCAGTGATTCAGTTCCAATTGTCAGTGTAATTCTCTGTGTGGTTCCACTGCACTCTGGGGTGTAGCTGCCTCTGTTACTCTGACCATTCAGTGATTCAGTTACAATTGTCAGTGTGTTTCTCTCGGTGGTTCTACTGCTCTCTGGTGTGTAGCTGGCACTGTAACTGTGACCATTCAGTGATTCAGTTACAATTGTAAGTGTGTTCTCTGGGTGGTTCCACTGCACCCTGGGGTGTAGCTGCCTCTGTAACTGTGGCCATTCAGTGATTCAGTTCCAATTGTCAGTGTGTTCTCTGGGTGGTTCCACAACACTATGGGGTGAAGCTGTTTTTGTAACTGTGACCATTCAATGATTCAGTTCCAATTGTCCGTGTGTTTCTCTGGGAATTTCCACTGCACGCTGCTATGTAGCTGCTTCTGTAACTGTGACCATTCAGTGATTCAGTTCTAATTGCCAGTGTGTTTCTCTGGGTGGTTTCACTGCACTCGGGGGTGCAGGTGCTTCTGTAACAGTGACCATTCAGTGATTCTGTTCCAGTTGTCAGTGTGTTTCTCTCGGTGGTTCCACTGCACTCTGGGGCGTCGCTGCCTCTGTAACTGTCTCCATTCAGTGATTCAGTTCCAATTGTCAGTGTGTTTCTCTGGGTGGGTCCACTGCACTCTGGGATGTAGCTGCCACTGTAACTGTGACCATTCAGTGATTCAGGTCCAATTGTCAGCGTGTTTCTCTGTGTGGTTCCACTGCACTCTGGGCCGTAGCTGCCTCTGTAACTCTGACCATTCAGTGATTCAGTTCCAATTGTCAGTGTGTTTCTCTCGGTGGTTCTACTGCACTCTGGGTGTAGCTGCCTCTGTAACTGTCTCCATTCAGTGATTCAGTTGCTATTGTCAGTGTGTTTCTCTGGGTGGGTCCACTACATTCTGCGGTATAGCTGCCTCTGTAACTGTGACAATTCAGTGATTCAGTTCCAATTCTCAGTGTGTTTCTCTGGGTGGGTCCACTGAACTCTGGGGTGTAGCTGCCTCTGTATCTGTGACCATTCAGTGATTCAGTTCCAATTGTCAGTGCATTTTTCGAGGTGATTCTACTGCACACTGGCGTGTAGCTGCCTCTGTAACTGTGACCATTCAGTGATTCAGTTCCAATTGTCAGTGTGTTTCTCAGGGCTGTTCCACTGCTCTCTGGGATGTAGCTGCCTCTGCAACTGTGACCATTCAGTGATTCAGTTCCAATTGTCAGTGTGTTTCTCTGGGTGGTTCCACTGCTCTCTGTGGTGTAGCTGCCTCTGTAACTGTGAGCATTTAGTGATTCTGTTCCAATTGTCAGTGTGTTTCTCTGGGTGGTTCCACTGATCTCTGTGGTGTAGCTGCCTCTGTAACTGTGACCATTCAGCGATTCCGTTTCAATTGTCAGTGTGTTTCTCTGGGTGGTTCCACTGCTCTCTAGTGTGTAGCTGCCTCTGTTACTGTGACCATTCAGTGATTCAGTTCCAATTGTCAGTGTGTTTCTCTGGTTTGTTCCACTTCTCTCTTGGGTGTAGCTGCCTCTGTAACTGTGACCGTTCAGTGATTCAGTTCCAATTGTCAGTGTGTTTCTCTGGATTGTTCGAGTTCTCTCTGGGGGTACCTGCCTCTGTCACTGTGACCGTTCAGTGATTCAGTTCCAATTGTCAGTGTGTTTCTCTGGATGGATACACTGCTCTCTGGGGTGCCGTTGCCTGTGTAACTGTGACCATTCAGTGATTCAGTTCCAATTGTCAGTGTGTTTCTCTCGGTGGGTTCACTGCTCTCTGGGGTGTAGCTGCCTCTGTAACTGTGACCATTCAGAGATTCAGTTCCAATTGTCAGTTTGTTTCTCTGGGTGGGTCCACTGCACTCTGGGGTGTAGCTGCCTCTGTAAATGTGACCATTCGGTGATTCAGTTCCAACTGTCAGTGTTTTTCTCTGGGTGGTTCTACTGCACTCTGGGGTGTAGCTGGCACTGTAACTGTGACCATTCAGTGATTCAGTTACAATTGTCAGTGTGTTCTCTGGGTGGTTCCACTGCACCCTGGGGTGTAGCTGCCTCTGTAACTGTGGCCATTCAGTGATTCAGTTCCAATTGTCAGTGTGTTCTCTGGGTGGTTCCACTGCACTCTGGTATGTAGCTGCCTCTGTAAATGTGGCAATTTAGTGATTCAGTTCGAATAGTCAGTGTGTTTCTCTAGGTTGTTCCACTGCACACCGGGGCGTCGCTGCCTCTGTAACCGTCTCCATTCAGTGATTCAGTTCCAGTTGTCAGTGTGTTTCTCTGGGTGGGTCCACTGCACTCTGGGATGTAGCTGCCACTGTAACTGTGACCATTCAGTGATTCAGTTCCAATTGTCAGTGTGTCTCTCTGTGTGGTTCCACTGCATTCTGGGATGTAGCTGCCACTGTAACTGTGACCATTCAGTGATTCAGTTCCAATTGTCAGTGTGTCTCTCTGTGTGGTTCCACTGCATTCTGGGATGTAGCTGCCTCTGTAACTCTGACCATTCAGTGATTCAGTTTCAATTGTCAGTGTGTTTCTCTTGGTGGGTCCACTGCACTCTGGGATGTAGCTGCCACTGTAACTGTGACCATTCAGTGATTCAGTTCCAATTGTCAGTGTAATTCTCTGTGTGGTTCCACTGCACTCTGGGGTGTAGCTGCCTCTGTTACTCTGACCATTCAGTGATTCAGTTACAATTGTCAGTGTGTTTCTCTCGGTGGTTCTACTGCACTCTGGTGTGTAGCTGGCACTGTAACTGTGACCATTCAGTGATTCAGTTACAATTGTCAGTGTGTTCTCTGGGTGGTTCCACTGCACCCTGGGGTGTAGCTGCCTCTGTAAATGTGGCCATTCAGTGATTCAGTTCCAATTGTCAGTGTGTTCTGTGGGTGGTTCCACAACACTATGGGGTGAAGCTGTCTCTGTAACTGTGACCATTCAATGATTCAGTTCCAATTGTCCGTGTGTTTCTCTGGGAATTTCCACTGCACGCTGCTATGTAGCTGCTTCTGTAACTGTGACCATTCAGTGATTCAGTTCTAATTGCCAGTGTGTTTCTCTGGGTGGTTTCACTGCACTCGGGGGTGCAGGTGTCTATGTAACTGACCATTCAGTGATTCAGTTCCAATTGTCAATGTATTTCTCTGGGTGGTTCCACTGCACTCTGGGATGCAGCTGCCTCTGTAACTGTGGCCATTCAGTGATTCAGTTCCAATTGTCAGTGTATTTCTCTGAGTGGTTCCACTTCACTCGGGGGTAAAGGTGCCTCCATAACTGTGACCATTCAGTGATTCAGTTCCAGTTGTCAGTGTGTTTCTCTCGGTGGTTCCACTGCACTCTGGGGCTTCGCTGCCTCTGCAACTGTCTCAATTCAGTGATTCAGTTCCAATTGTCAGTGTGTTTCTCTCGGTGGATCTACTGCACTCTGGGGTCTAGCTGCCACTGTAACTGTGACCATCCAGTGATTTAGTTCCAATTGTCAGTGTGTTTCTCTGGGTGGTTCCACTGCACTCTGGGATGTTGCTGCCTCTGTAACTGTGGCCATTCAGTGATTCAGTTCCAATTGTCAGTGTGTTTCTCTGGGTGTTTCCACTGCACTCGGGGATGTAGGTGGCTCTGTAACTGTGACCATTCAGTGATTCAGTTCCAATAGTAAGTGTGTTTCTCTAGGTTGTTCCACTGCACTCCGGGGCGTTGCTGCCTCTGTAACTGTCTCCATTCAGTGATTCAGTTCCAATTGTCAGTGTGTTTCTCCGGGTGGTTCCACCGCTCTCTTGGGTGTAGCTGCCTCTGTAACTGTGACCATTCAGTGATTCAGTTACAATTGTCAGTGTGTTTCTCTCGGTGGTTCTACTGCACTCTGGGGTGTAGCTGGCACTGTAACTGTGACCATTCAGTGATTCAGTTACAATTGTCAGTGTGTTCCCTGGGTGGTTCCACTGCACCCTGGCGTGTAGCTGCCTCTGTAACTGTGGCCATTCAGTGATTCAGTTCCAATTGTCAGTGTGTTCTCTGGGTGGTTCCACTGCACTCTGTTATGTAGCTGCCTCTGTAACTGTGGCCATTCAGTGATTCAGTTCGAATTGCCAGTGTGTTTCTCTGGGTGGTTTCACTTCACTCGGGGGTATAGGTGCCTCTATAACTGTGACCATTCAGTGATTCAGTTCCAGTTGTCAGTGTGTTTCTCGAGGTGGTTCCACTGCACTCTGGGGCGTCGCTGCCTCTGTAACTGCCTCAATTCAGTGATTCAGTTCCAATTGTCAGTGTGTTTCTCTCGGTGGTTCTACTGCACTCTGGGGTCTAGCTGCCACTGTAACTGTGACCATTCAGTGATTCAGTTCCAATAGTCAGTGTGTTTCTCTACGTTGTTCCACTGCACACCGGGGCGTCGATGCTTCTGTAACCGTCTCCATTCAGTGATTCAGTCCCAGTTGTCAGTGTGTTTCTCTGGGTGGGTCCACTGCACTCTGGGATGTAGCTGCCACTGTAACTGTGACCATTCAGTGATTCAGTTCCAATTGTCAGTGTGTTTCTCTGTGTGGTTCCACTGCACTCTGGGATGTAGCTGCCACTGTAACTGTGACCATTCAGTGATTCAGGTCCAATTGTCAGCGTGTTTCCCTGTGTGGTTCCACTGCACTCTGGGCCGTAGCTGCCTCTGTAACTCTGACCATTCAGTGATTCAGTTCCAATTGTCAGTGTGTTTCTCTCGGTGGTTCTACTGCACTCTGGGTGTAGCTGCCTCTGTAACTGTCTCCATTCAGTGATTCAGTTGCTATTGTCAGTGTGTTTCTCTGGGTGGGTCCACTACATTCTGCGGTATAGCTGCCTCTGTAACTGTGACAATTCAGTGATTCAGTTCCAATTCTCAGTGTGTTTCTCTGGGTGGGTCCACTGAACTCTGGGGTGTAGCTGCCTCTGTATCTGTGACCATTCAGTGATTCAGTTCCAATTGTCAGTGTGTTTCTCTCTGTGAATTTACTGCACTCTGAGGTTTAGCTGCCTCTGTAACTGTCTCCATTCATTGATTCAGTTGCTATTGTCAGTGTGTTTCTCTGGGTGGTTCCACTGCACTCAGCGGTATAGCTGCCTTAGTAACTGTGAGCATTCAGTAATTCAGTTCCAATTGTCAGTGTGTTTCTCTGGGTGGATCCAATGCCGTCTGGTGTGTCGCTGCCTTTGTAAATGTGACCATTCAGTGATTCAGTTCCAATTGTCAGTGTGTTTCCCTGGGTGGGTCCACTGCACACTGGGATGTAGCTGCCTCTGTAACTGTAACCATTCAGTGATTCACTTCCAATTGTCCGTGTGTTTCTCTGGGTAGTTTCACTGCATTCTGGGTTGTAGCTGTCTATGTAACTGACCATTCAGTGATTCAGTTCCAATTGTCAATGTGTTTCTCTGGGTGGTTCCACTGCACTCTGGGATGCAGCTGCCTCTGTAACTGTGGCCATTCAGTGATTCAGTTCCAATTGTCAGTGTATTTCTCTGAGTGGTTCCACTTCACTCGGGGGTAAAGGTTCCTCCATAACTGTGACCATTCAGTGATTCAGTTCCAGTTGTCAGTGTGTTTCTCTCGGTGGTTCCACTGCACTCTGGGGCTTCGCTGCCTCTGCAACTGTCTCAATTCAGTGATTCAGTTCCAATTGTCAGTGTGTTTCTCTCGGTGGATCTACTGCACTCTGGGGTCTAGCAGCCACTGTAACTGTGACCATCCAGTGATTTAGTTCCAATTGTCAGTGTGTTTCTCTGGGTGGTTCCACTGCACTCTGGGATGTTGCTGCCTCTGTAACTGTGGCCATTCAGTGATTCAGTTCCAATTGTCAGTGTGTTTCTCTGGGTGTTTCCACTGCACTCGGGGATGTAGGTGCCTCTGTAACTGTGACCATTCAGTGATTCAGTTCCAATAGTAAGTGTGTTTCTCTAGGTTGTTCCACTGCACTCCGGGGCGTTGCTGCCTCTGTAACTGTCTCCATTCAGTGATTCAGTTCCAGTTGTCAGTGTGTTTCTCTGGGTGGTTCCACCGCTCTCTTGGGTGTAGCTGCCTCTGTAACTGTGACCATTCAGTGATTCAGTTACAATTGTCAGTGTGTTTCTCTCGGTGGTTCTACTGCACTCTGGGGTGTAGCTGGCACTGTAACTGTGACCATTCAGTGATTCAGTTACAATTGTCAGTGTGTTCTCTGGGAGGTTCCACTGCAAACCTGGCGTGTAGCTGCCTCTGTAACTGTGGCCATTCAGTGATTCAGTTCCAATTGTCAGTGTGTTCTCTGGGTGGTTCCACTGCACTCTGTTATGTAGCTGCCTCTGTAACTGTGGCCATTCAGTGATTCAGTTCGAATTGCCAGTGTGTTTCTCTGGGTGGTTTCACTTCACTCGGGGGTATAGGTGCCTCTATAACTGTGACCATTCAGTGATTCAGTTCCAGTTGTCAGTGTGTTTCTCGAGGTGGTTCCACTGCACTCTGGGGCGTCGCTGCCTCTGTAACTGCCTCAATTCAGTGATTCAGTTCCAATTGTCAGTGTGTTTCTCTCGGTGGTTCTACTGCACTCTGGGGTCTAGCTGCCACTGTAACTGTGACCATTCAGTGATTCAGGTCCAATTGTCAGCGTGTTTCCCTGTGTGGTTCCACTGCACTCTGGGCCGTAGCTGCCTCTGTAACTCTGACCATTCAGTGATTCAGTTCCAATTGTCAGTGTGTTTCTCTCGGTGGTTCTACTGCACTCTGGGTGTAGCTGCCTCTGTAACTGTCTCCATTCAGTGATTCAGTTTATATTGTCAGTGTGTTTCTCTGGGTGGGTCCACTACATTCTGCGGTATAGCTGCCTCTGTAACTGTGACAATTCAGTGATTCAGTTCCAATTCTCAGTGTGTTTCTCTGGGTGGGTCCACTGAACTCTGGGGTGTAGCTGCCTCTGTATCTGTGACCATTCAGTGATTCAGTTCCAATTGTCAGTGTGTTTCTCTCTGTGAATTTACTGCACTCTGAGGTTTAGCTGCCTCTGTAACTGTCTCCATTCATTGATTCAGTTGCTATTGTCAGTGTGTTTCTCTGGGTGGTTCCACTGCACTCAGCGGTATAGCTGCCTTAGTAACTGTGAGCATTCAGTAATTCAGTTCCAATTGTCAGTGTGTTTCTCTGGGTGGATCCAATGCCGTCTGGTGTGTCGCTGCCTTTGTAAATGTGACCATTCAGTGATTCAGTCCCAATTGTCAGTGTGTTTCCCTGGGTGGGTCCACTGCACACTGGGATGTAGCTGCCTCTGTAACTGTAACCATTCAGTGATTCACTTCCAATTGTCCGTGTGTTTCTCTGGGTAGTTTCACTGCATTCTGGGTTGTAGCTGTCTATGTAACTGACCATTCAGTGATTCAGTTCCAATTGTCAATGTGTTTCTCTGGGTGGTTCCACTGCACTCTGGGATGCAGCTGCCTCTGTAACTGTGGCCATTCAGTGATTCAGTTCCAATTGTCAGTGTATTTCTCTGAGTGGTTCCACTTCACTCGGGGGTAAAGGTTCCTCCATAACTGTGACCATTCAGTGATTCAGTTCCAGTTGTCAGTGTGTTTCTCTCGGTGGTTCCACTGCACTCTGGGGCTTCGCTGCCTCTGCAACTGTCTCAATTCAGTGATTCAGTTCCAATTGTCAGTGTGTTTCTCTCGGTGGATCTACTGCACTCTGGGGTCTAGCAGCCACTGTAACTGTGACCATCCAGTGATTTAGTTCCAATTGTCAGTGTGTTTCTCTGGGTGGTTCCACTGCACTCTGGGATGTTGCTGCCTCTGTAACTGTGGCCATTCAGTGATTCAGTTCCAATTGTCAGTGTGTTTCTCTGGGTGTTTCCACTGCACTCGGGGATGTAGGTGCCTCTGTAACTGTGACCATTCAGTGATTCAGTTCCAATAGTAAGTGTGTTTCTCTAGGTTGTTCCACTGCACTCCGGGGCGTTGCTGCCTCTGTAACTGTCTCCATTCAGTGATTCAGTTCCAGTTGTCAGTGTGTTTCTCTGGGTGGTTCCACCGCTCTCTTGGGTGTAGCTGCCTCTGTAACTGTGACCATTCAGTGATTCAGTTACAATTGTCAGTGTGTTTCTCTCGGTGGTTCTACTGCACTCTGGGGTGTAGCTGGCACTGTAACTGTGACCATTCAGTGATTCAGTTACAATTGTCAGTGTGTTCTCTGGGAGGTTCCACTGCAACCCTGGCGTGTAGCTGCCTCTGTAACTGTGGCCATTCAGTGATTCAGTTCCAATTGTCAGTGTGTTCTCTGGGTGGTTCCACTGCACTCTGTTATGTAGCTGCCTCTGTAACTGTGGCCATTCAGTGATTCAGTTCGAATTGCCAGTGTGTTTCTCTGGGTGGTTTCACTTCACTCGGGGGTATAGGTGCCTCTATAACTGTGACCATTCAGTGATTCAGTTCCAGTTGTCAGTGTGTTTCTCGAGGTGGTTCCACTGCACTCTGGGGCGTCGCTGCCTCTGTAACTGCCTCAATTCAGTGATTCAGTTCCAATTGTCAGTGTGTTTCTCTCGGTGGTTCTACTGCACTCTGGGGTCTAGCTGCCACTGTAACTGTGACCATTCAGTGATTCAGTTCCAATAGTCAGTGTGTTTCTCTACGTTGTTCCACTGCACACCGGGGCGTCGATGCTTCTGTAACCGTCTCCATTCAGTGATTCAGTCGCAGTTGTCAGTGTGTTTCTCTGGGTGGGTCCACTGCACTCTGGGATGTAGCTGCCACTGTAACTGTGACCATTCAGTGATTCAGTTCCAATTGTCAGTGTGTTTCTCTGTGTGGTTCCACTGCACTCTGGGGTGTAGCTGCCTCTGTAACTCTGACCATTCAGTTATTCAGTTTCCTTTGTCAGTGTGTTTCTCTTGGTGGGTCCACTGCACTCTGGGATGTAGCTGCCACTGTAACTGTGACCATTCAGTGATTCAGTTCCAATTGTCAGTGCAATTCTCTGTGTGGTTCCACTGCACTCTGGGGTGTAGCTGCCTCTGTTACTCTGACCATTCAGTGATTCAGTTACAATTGTCAGTGTGTTTCTCTCGGTGGTTCTACTGCACTCTGGGGTGTAGCTGGCACTGTAACTGTGACCATTCAGTGATTCAGTTACAATTGTCCGTGTGTTCTCTGGGTGGTTCCACTGCACCCAAGGTTGTAGCTGCCTCTGTAACTGTGGCCATTCAGTGATTCAGTTCCAATTGTCAGTGTGTTCTCTGGGTGGTTCCACAACACTATGGGCTGAAGCTGTCTCTGTAACTGTGACCATTCAATGATTCAGTTCCAATTGTCAGTGTGTTTCTCTGGGAATTTCCACTGCACGCTGGAATGTAGCTGCCTCTGTAACTGTGGCCATTCAGTGATTCAGTTCTAATTGCCAGTGTGTTTCTCTGGGTGGTTTCACTGCACTTGGGGGTGTAGGTGCTTCTGTAACTGTGACCATTCAGTGATTCTGTTCCAGTTGTCAGTGTGTTTCTCTAGGTGGTTCCACTGCTCTCTGGGGCGTCGCTGCCTCTGTAACTGTCTCCATTCAGTGATTCAGTTCCAATTGTCAGTGTGTTTCTCTGGGTGGGTCCACTGCACTCTGGGATGTAGCTGCCACTGTAACTGTGACCATTCAGTGATTCAGGTCCAATTGTCAGCGTGTTTCTCTGTGTGGTTCCACTGCACTCTGGGGCGTAGCTGTCTCTGCAACTCTGACCATTCAGTGATTCAGTTCCAATTGTCAGTGTGTTTCTCTCGGTGGTTCCACTGCACTCTGGGGTGTAGGTGCCACTGTAGCTGTGACCATTCAGTGATTCAGTTCCAATTGTCAGTGTGTTTCTCTGGGTGGTTCCACTGCACTCTGGGATGTTGCTGCCTCTGTAACTGTGGCCATTCAGTGATTCAGTTCCAATTGTCAGTGTGTTTCTCTCGGTGATTCTACTGCACTCTGAGGTGTAGGTGCCTCTGTAACTGTGTCCATTCAGTGATCCAGTTCCATTTGTCAGTGTGTTTCTCTCGGTGGTTCCACTGCACTCTGGGGCGTCGCTGCCTCTGTAACTGTCTCCATTCAGTGATTCAGTTCCAATTGTCAGTGTGTTTCTCTGGGTGGGTCCACTGCACTCTGGGATGTAGCTGTCACTGTAACTGTGACCATTCAGTGATTCAGTTCCAATTGTCAGTGTGTTTCTCTCGGTAGTTATACTGCACTCTGGGGTGTAGCTGCCACTGTAACTGTGACCATTCAGTGATTCAGTTCCAATTGTCAGTGTGTTTCTCTCGGTGATTCAACTGCACTCTGAGGTGTAGCTGCCTCTGTAACTGTGACCATTCAGTGATTCAGTTCCAATTGTCAATGTGTTTCTCTGGGTGGTTCCACTGCAATCTGGGGTGTAGCTTCCTCAGGAACTGTGACCATTCAGTGTTTCAGTTCCAATTGTCAGTGTGTTTCTCTGGGTGGATCCAATGCACTCTGGTATGTCGCTGCCTCTGTAACTGTGACCATTCAGTGATTCAGTTCCAATTGTCAGTATGTTTCTCTGGATGGATCCAATGCACTCTGATGTGTCGCTGCCCCTGTAACTATGACCATTCAGTAATTAATTTCCAATTGTCAGTGTGTTTTCTCTGGGTGGCTCCACTGCACTCTGGGATGTAGCTGCCTCAGTAACTGTTGCCATTCAGTGATTCACTTCCAATTGTCAGTGTTTTTCTCTCTGTAGTTCCACTGCTCTCTGGTATATAGCTGCGTCTGTAACTGTGACCATTCAGTGATTCAGTTCCAATTGTCAGTGTGTTTCTCTGTGTGGTTAAACTGCACTCTGGGGTGTAGCTGCCTATGTTACTCTGACCATTCAGTGATTCAGTTCCAATTGTCAGTGTGTTTCTCTCGGTGATTCTATAGCACTCTGGTCTGTAGCTGGCACTGTAACTGTGACCATTCAGTGATTCAGTTCCAATGGTCAGTGTGTTTCTCTTGGTGGTTCCACTGCACTCTGGGGTGTAGCTGTCTCTGTAACTGTGACCGTTCAGTGATTCAGCTCCAATTGTCAATGTGTTTCTCTGGGTGGGTCCACTGCACTCTGGGATGTAGCTGCCACTGTAACTGTGACCATTCAGTGATTCAGTTCCAATTGTCAGTGTGTTTCTCTGGGTGGGTCCACTGCACTCTGGCGTGTAGCTGCCTCTGTAACTGTGACCATTCAGTGATACAGTTCCAATTGTCAGTGTGTTTCACTGGGTGATTCTACTGCACTCTGGGATGTAGCTGCCTCTGTAACTGTGACCATTCAATGATTCAGTTCCAATTGCCAGTATGATTTTCTGGGTGGTTCAACTGCACTCTGGGATGGAGCTGCCTCGGTAACTGTGACCATTCAATGATTCAGTTCCAATTGCCAGTGTGTTTCTCTTGGTGGTTCCACTGGACTCTGGGGTGTGGATTCCTCTGTAACTGTGACCATTCAGTGATTCCGATCCAATTGTCAATTTGTTTCTCTGGTTGGGTCAACTGCTCTCTGGGGAGTAGCTGCCACTGTTACTGTGACAATTCAGTGATTCAATCCCAATTGTCAGTGTGTCTCTCTGGTTGTTTCCAATTCACTCTTGGGTGTGGCTGCCTCTGTAACTGTGACCATTCAGTGATTCAGTTCCAATTGTCAGTGTGGGTCTCTCGGTGGTTCTACTGCACTCTGGCGTGTAGCTGGCACTGTAACTGTGACCATTCAGTGATTCAGTTCCAATTGTCTGTGTGTTTCTCTCGGTGAATCTACTGCACTCTGGGGTTTAGCTGCCTCTGTAACTGTCTCCATTCAGTGATTCAGTTGCTATTGTCAGTGTGTTTCTCTGGGTGGTTCCACTGCACTGTGCAATATAGCTGCCTTTGTAACTGTGACCATTCAGTGATTCAGTTCCAATTGTCAGTGTGTTACTCTGGGTGGGTTCACTGCACTCTTGGGTGTCGCTGCCTCTGTAACTGTGACCATTCAGTGATTCAGTTCCAATTGTCAGTGTGTTTCTCTGGTTGGGTCCACTGCACTCTGGGATGTAGCTGCCTCTGTAACTGTAACCATGCAGTGATTCACTTCCAATTGACCGTGTGTTTCTCTGGGAGGTTCTACTGCACTCTGTGATGTAGCTGCCTCAGTAACTGTGACCATTCAGTGATTCAGTTTCAATTGTCAGTGTGTTTCTCTCTGTGGTTCCACTGCTCTCTCTGGGGTGTGGATTCCTCTGTAACTGTGACCATTCAGTGATTCCGATCCAATTGTCAATTTGTTTCTCTGGTTGGGTCAACTACTCTCTGGGGAGTAGCTGCCACTGTTACTTTGACAATTCAGTGATTCAATCCCAATTGTCAGTGTGTCTCTCTGGTTGTTTCCAATTCACTCTGGGGTGTGGCTGCCTCTGTAACTGTGACCATTCAGTGATTCAGTTCCAATTGTCAGGGTGTTTCTCTTGTTGGGTGCACTGCACTTTGGGATGGACCTACCTCTGTAACTGTGACCATTCAGTGTTTCAGTTCCAATTGTCAATGTGTTTCTCTGGGTGGTACCACTGCACTCTGGGGTGTAGCTGCCTCTGTAACTGTGGCCATTCAGTGATTCAGTTCCAATTGTCAGGGTGTTTCTCTTGTTGGGTGCACTGCACTTTGGGATGGACCTACCTCTGTAACTGTGACCATTCAGTGTTTCAGTTCCAATTGTCAATGTGTTTCTCTGGGTGGTACCACTGCACTCTGGGGTGTAGCTGCCTCTGCAAATGTGGCCATTCAGTGATTCAGTTCCAATTGTCAGTGTGTTTCTCTGGGCTGTTCCACTGCTCTCTGGGATGTAGCTGCATCTGTAACTGTGACCATTCAGTGATTCAGTTCCTATTGTCAGTGTGTTTCTCTGGGTGGTTCCACTGCTCTCTGGGGTGTAGCTGACTCTGTAACTGTGACCGTTCAGTGATTCAGTTCCAATTGTCAGTGTGTTTCTCTCGGTGGTTCTACGGCACTCTAGGGTGTAGCTGCCACAGTAACTGTGACTATTCAGTGATTCAGTTCCAATTGTCAGTGTGTTTCTCTCGGTCATTCTACTGCACTCTGGGGTTTAGCTGCCTCTGTAACTGTCTCCATTCAGTGATTCAGTTCCAATTGTCAGTGTGTTTCTCTGGGTGGTTCCACTGCACACTGGGATGTAGCTGCCTCTGGAACTGTGACCATTCAGTGATTCTGTTCCAATTGTCAGTGTGTTTCACTGGGTGGTTCCACTGCACTCTGGGATGTAGCTGCCTCTGTAACTGTGACCATTCAATGATTCAGTTCCAATTGTCAATTTGTTTCTCTGGTTTGGTCCACTGCTCTCTGGGGAGTAGTTGCCACTGTAACTGTGACAATTCAGTGATTAAATTCCGATTGTCAGTGTGTCTCTCTGGTTGTTTCCAATGCACACTGGGATGTAGCTGCCTCTTTAACTGTGACCATTCAGTGATTCAGTTCCAATTGTCAGTGTGTTTCACTGGGTGGTTCCACTACTCTCTGGGGTGTAGCTGCCTCTGTTACTCTGACCATTCAGTGATTCAGTTCCAATTGTCAGTGTGTTACTCTCGGTGGTTCTACTGCACTCTGGGGTGTAGCTGCCCTGTAACTGTGACCATTCAGTTCCAATTGTCAGTGTGTTTCTCTCTGTGAATTTACTGCACTCTGAGGTTTAGCTGCCTCTGTAACTGTCTCCATTCATTGATTCAGTTGCTATTGTCAGTGTGTTTCTCTGGGTGGTTCCACTGCACTCAGCGGTATAGCTGCCTTAGTAACTGTGAGCATTCAGTGATTCAGTTCCAATTGTCAGTGTGTTTCTCTGGGTGGATCCAATGCCCTCTGGTGTGTCGCTGCCTTTGTAAATGTGACCATTCAGTGATTCAGTTCCAATTGTCAGTGTGTTTCCCTGGGTGGGTCCACTGCACTCTGGGATGTAGCTGCCTCTGTAACTGTAACCATTCAGTGATTCACTTCCAATTGTCCGTGTGTTTCTCTGGGTAGTTTCACTGCATTCTGGGGTGTAGCTGTCTATGTAACTGACCATTCAGTGATTCAGTTCCAATTGTCAATGTGTTTCTCAGGGTGGTTCCACTGCCCTCTGGGATGTAGCTGCCTCTGTAACTGTGGCCATTCAGTGATTCAGTTCCAATTGTCAGTGTATTTCTCTGAGTGGTTCCACTTCACTCGGGGGTAAAGGTGCCTCCATAACTGTGACCATTCAGTGATTCAGTTCCAGTTGTCAGTGTGTTTCTCTCGGTGGTTCCACTGCACTCTGGGGCTTCGCTGCCTCTGCAACTGTCTCAATTCAGTGATTCAGTTCCAATTGTCAGTGTGTTTCTCTCGGTGGATCTACTGCACTCTGGGGTGTTGCTGCCTCTGTAACTGTGGCCATTCAGTGATTCAGTTCCAATTGTCAGTGTGTTTCTCTGGGTGTTTCCACTGCACTCGGGGATGTAGGTGCCTCTGTAACTGTGACCATTCAGTGATTCAGTTCCAATTGTCAGTGTGTTTCTCTGGGTGGTTCCACCGCTCTCTTGGGTGTAGCTGCCTCTGTAACTGTGACCATTCAGTGATTCAGTTACAATTGTCAGTGTGTTTCTCTCGGTGGTTCTACTGCACTCTGGGGTGTAGCTGGCACTGTAACTGTGGCCATTCAGTGATTCAGTTCCAATTGTCAGTGTGTTCTCTGGGTGGTTCCACTGCACTCTGTTATGTAGCTGCCTCTGTAACTGTGGCCATTCAGTGATTCAGTTCGAATTGCCAGTGTGTTTCTCTGGGTGGTTTCACTTCACTCGGGGACATAGGTGCCTCTATAACTGTGACCATTCAGTGATTCAGTTCCAGTTGTCAGTGTGTTTCTCGAGGTGGTTCCACTGCACTCTGGGGCGTCGCTGCCTCTGTAACTGCCTCAATTCAGTGATTCAGTTCCAATTGTCAGTGTGTTTCTCTCGGTGGTTCCAGTGCACTCTGGGTGTAGCTGCCTCTGTAACTGTCTCCATTCAGTGATTCAGTTGCTATTGTCAGTGTGTTTCTCTGGGTGGTTCCACTACATTCTGCGGTATAGCTGCCTCTTTAACTGTGACCATTCAGTGATTCAGTTCCCATTCTCAGTGCGTATCTCTGGGTGGGTCCACTGAACTCTGGGGTGTAGCTGCCTCTGTATCTGTGACCATTCAGTGATTCAGTTCCAATTGTCAGTGCATTTCTCTGGGTGATTCTACTGCACCCTGGCGTGTTGCTGCCTCTGTAACTGTGACCATTCAGTGATTCAGTTCCAATTATCAGTGTGTTTCTCTCTGTGGTTCCACTGCACTCTGGGGTGTAAGTGCCACTGTAGCTGTGACCATTCAGTGATTCATTTCCAATTGTCAGTGTGTTTTCTCTGCGTGGTTCCACTGCACTCTGTGATGTAGCTGCCTCAGTAACTGTGACCATTCAGTGATTCAGTTCCAATTGTCAGTGTGTTTCTCTCTGTGGTTCCACTGCTCTCTGGTATGTAGCTGCCTCTGTAACTGTGACCATTCAGTGATTCAGTTCCAATTGTCAGTGTGGGTATCTCGGTGGTTCTACTGCAATCTGGCGTGTAGCTGGCACTGTAACTGTGACCATTCAGTGATTCAGTTCCAATTGTCTGTGTGTTTCTCTCGGTGAATCTACTGCACTCTGGGGTTTGGCTGCCTCTGTAACTGTCTCCATTCAGTGATTCAGTTGCTATTGTCAGTGTGTTTCTCTGGGTGGTTCCACTGCACTGTGCAATATAGCTGCCTTTGTAACTGTGACCATTCAGTGATTCAGTTCCAATTGTCAGTGTGTTACTCTGGGTGGGTTCACTGCACTCTTGGGTGTCGCTGCCTCTGTAACTGTGACCATTCAGTGATTCAGTTCCAATTGTCAGTGTGTTTCTCTGGTTGGGTCCACTGCACTCTGGGATGTAGCTGCCTCTGTAACTGTAACCATGCAGTGATTCTGTTCAAATTGTCAGTGTGTTTCTCTGGGTGGATCCAATGCACGCTGGTATGTCGCTGCCTCTGGAACTGTGACCATTCAGTGATTCAGTTCCAATTGTCAGTGTGTTTCTCTGGGTGGTTCCACTGCACTCGGGGGTGTAGGTGCCTCTGTAACTGTGACCATTCAGTGATTCAGTTCCAGTTGTCAGTGTGCTTCTCTAGGTGGTTCCACTGCCCTCTGGGGCGTCGCTGCCTCTGTAACTGTCTCCATTCAGTGATTCAGTTCCAATTGTCAGTGTGTTTCTCTGGGTGGGTCCACTGCACTCTAGGATGTAGCTGCCACTGTAACTGTGACCATTCAGTGATTCAGTTCCAATTGTCAGTGTGTTTCTCTGTGTGGTTCCACTGCACTCTGAGGTGTAGCTGCCTCTTTAACTCTGACCATTCAGTGATTCAGTTCCAAGTGTCAGTGTGTTTCTCTCGGTTGTTATAATGCACTCTGGGGTGTAGCTGCCACTGTAACTGTGACCATTCAGTGATTCAGTTCCAATTGTCAGTGTGTTTCTCTCGGTGATTCTACTGCACTCTGAGGTGTAGGTGCCTCTGTAACTGTGTGCATTCAGTGATCCAGTTCCAGTTGTCAGTGTGTTTTTCTATGTGGTTCCACTGCGCTCTGGGGCGTCGCTGCCTCTGTAACTGTCTCCATTCAGTGATTCTGTTCCAATTGTCAGTGTGTTTCTCTGGGTGCGTCCACTGCACTCTGGGGTGTTGCTGCCTCTGGAACTGTGACCATTCAATGATTCAGTTCCAATTGTAAGTGTGTTTCTCTCCGTCATTCTACTTCACTCTGGGGTTTAGCTGCCTCTGTAACAGTCTCCATTCAGTGATTCAGTTCCAATTGTCAGTGTGTTTCTCTGGGTGTTTCCACTGCACTCTGGGATGTAGCTACCTCTGTAACTGTGACCATTCAGTGATCCAGTTCCAGTTGTCAGTGTGTTTCTCGAGGTGGTTCCACTGCACTCTGGGGGCGTCGATGCCTCTGTAACTGTCTCCATTCAGTGATTCAGTTCCAATTGTCAGTGTGTTTCTCTGGATGGGTCCACTGCACTCTGGGATGTAGCTGCCATAGTAACTGTGACCATTCAGTGATTCAGTTCCAATTGTCAGTGTGTTTCTCTGTGTGGTTCCACTGGACTCTGGGGTTTAGCTGCCTCTTTAACTCTGACCATTCAGTGATTCAGTTCCAATTGTCAGTGTGTTTCTCTCGGTGGTTATACTGCACTCTGGGGTGTAGCTGCCACTGTAACTGTGACAATTCAGTGATTCAGTTCCAATTGTCTGTGTGTTTCTCTCGGTGATTGTACTGCATTCTGAGGTCTAGCTGCTCTGTAACTCTGACCATTCAGTGATTCAGTTCCAATTGTCAATGTGTTTCTCTGGGTGGTTCCACTGCAATCTGGGGTGTAGCTGACTCAGTAACTGTGAACATTCAGTGTTTCAGTTCCAATTGTCAGTGTGTTTCTCTGGGTGGATCCAATGCACGCTGGTATGTCGCTGCCTCTATAACTGTGACCATTCAGTGATTCAGTTCCAATTGTCAGTGTGTTTCTCTGGGTGGTTCCACTGCACTCGGGGGTGTAGGTGCCTCTGTAATTGTGACCATTCAGTGATTCAGTTCCAGTTGTCAGTGTGTTTCTCTAGGTGGTTCCACTGCACTCTGGGGCGTCGCTGCCTCTGTAACTGTCTCCATTCAGTGTTTTTCTCTGGGTGGGTCCACTGCACTCTGGGATGTAGCTGCCACTGTAACTGTGACCATTCAGTGATTCAGTTCCAATTGTCAGTGTGTTTCTCTGTGTGGTTCCACTGCACTCTGGGGTGTAGCTGCCTCTTTAACTCTGACCATTCAGTGATACAGTTCCAATTCTCAGTGTGTTTCTCTGGGAGTGTTCACTGCACTCTGGGGTGGAGCTGCCTCTGTAACTGTGACCATTCAGTGATTCACTTCCAATTGTCAGTGTGTTCCTCTGAGTGGTTCCACTGCACTTTGGAATGGACCTACCTCTGTAACTGTGACCATTCAGTGATTCAGTTCCAATTATCAGTGTATTTCTCTGGGTGATTCCACTGCTCTCTGGGATGTAGCTTCCTCTGTAACTGTGAACATTCAATTATTCAGTTCCAATTCTCAGTGAGTTTCTCTGGGTGGGTCCACTGCACTCTGTGATGTAGCTGCCTCTGTAACAGTGACCATTCAGTGATTCAGTTCCAATTGTCAGTGTGTTTCTCTGGGTTGGTCCACTGCACTTTGGAATGGACCTACCTCTGTAACTGTGTCAATTCAGTGATTCAGTTCCAATTGTCAGTGTGTTTCTCTGGGTGGTTCCACTGCACTCTGGGATGTAGCTGCCACTGTAACTGTGACCATTCAGTGATTCAGTTCCAATTGTCAGTGTGTTTCTCTGTGTGGTTCCACTGCACTCTGGGGTGTAGCTGCCTCTTTAACTCTGACCACTCAGTGATTCAGTTCCAATTGTCAGTGTGTTTCTCTCGGTGGTTATACTGCACTCTGGGGTGTAGCTGCCACTGTAACTGTGACCATTCAGTGATTCAGTTCCAATTGTCAGTGTGTTTCTCTCGGTGATTCTACTGCACTCTGAGGTGTAGGTGCCTCTGTAACTGTGTCCATTCAGTGATCCAGTTCGAGTTGTCAGTGTGTTTCTCGAGGTGGTTCCACTGCACTCTGGGGCGTCGCTGCCTCTGTCACTGTCTCCATTCAGTGATTCAGTTCCAATTGTCAGTGTGTTTCTCTGGGTGCGTCCACTGCACTCTGGGGTTTTGCTGCCTATGTAACTCTGACCATTCAGTGATTCAGTTCCAATTGTCTGTGTGTTTCTCTCGATGATTCTACAGCACTCTGGGATGTAGCTGCCTCTGTAACTGTCTCCATTCAGTGATTCAGTTCCAATTGTCAGTGTGTTTCTCTCGGTGGTTCCACTGCACTCTGGGGCGTCGATGCCTCTGTAACTGTCTCCATTCAGTGATTCAGTTCCAATTGCCAGTGTGTTTCTCTGGGTGGGTCCACTGCACTCTGGGATGTAGCTGCCTCTGTAACTGTAACCATGCAGTGATTCTGTTCCAATTGTCAGTGTGTTTCTCTGGGTGGATCCAATGCACGCTGGTATGTCGCTGCCTCTGGAACTGTGACCATTCAGTGATTCAGTTCCAATTGTCAGTGTGTTTCTCTGGGTGGTTCCACTGCACTCGGGGGTGTAGGTGCCTCTGTAACTGTGACCATTCAGTGATTCAGTTCCAGTTGTCAGTGTGTTTCTCTAGGTGGTTCCACTGCCCTCTGGGGCGTCGCTGCCTCTGTAACTGTCTCCATTCAGTGATTCAGTTCCAATTGTCAGTGTGTTTCTCTGGGTGGGTCCACTGCACTCTAGGATGTAGCTGCCACTGTAACTGTGACCATTCAGTGATTCAGTTCCAATTGTCAGTGTGTTTCTCTGTGTGGTTCCACTGCACTCTGGGGTGTAGCTGCCTCTTTAACTCTGACCATTCAGTGATTCAGTTCCAATTGTCAGTGTGTTTATCTCGGTGGTTATACTGCACTCTGGGGTGTAGCTGCCACTGTAGCTGTGACCATTCAGTGATACAATTCCAATTTCAGTGTGTTTCTCTCTGTGATTCTACTGCACTCTGAGGTGTAGCTGCCTCTGTAACTCTGACCATTCAGTGATTCAGTTCCAATTGTCAATGTGTTTCTCTGGGTGGTTCCACTGCAATCTGTGGTGTAGCTGTCTCTGTAACTGTGACCATTCAGTGTTTCAGTTCCAATTGTCAGTGTGTTTCTCTGGGTGGATCCAATGCACTCTGGTATGTCGCTGCCTCTGTAACTGTGACCATTCAGTGATTCAGTTCCAATTGTCAGTGTGTTTCTCTGGGTGGTTCCACTGCACTCTGGGATGTAGCTGCCTCAGTAACTGTGACCATTCAGTGATTCAGTTCCAATTGGCAGTTTGTTTCTCTCTGTGGTTCCACTGCCCTCTGGTATGTAGCTGCCTCTGTAACTGTGACCATTCAGTGATTCAGTTCCAATTGTCAGTGTGTTTCTCTGTGTGGTTCCACTGCACTCAGCGGTATAACTGCCTTAGTAACTGTGAGCATTCAGTGATTCAGTTCCAATTGTCAGTGTGTTTCTCTGGGTGGATCCAATGCCCTCTGGTGTGTCGCTGCCTTTGTAAATGTGACCATGCAGTGATTCTGTTCCAATTGTCAGTGTGTTTCTCTGGGTGGATCCAATGCACGCTGGTATGTCGCTGCCTCTGGAACTGTGACCATTCAGTGATTCAGTTCCAATTGTCCGTGTGTTTCTCTGGGTAGTTTCACTGCATTCTGGGGTGTAGCTGTCTATGTAACTGACCATTCAGTGATTCAGTTCCATTTGTCAATGTGTTTCTCAGGGTGGTTCCACTGCACTCTGGGATGTAGCTGCCTCTGTAACTGTGGCCATTCAGTGATTCTGTTCCAATTGTCAGTGTATTTCTCTGAGTGGTTCCACTTCACTCGCGGGTAAAGGTGCCTCCATAACTGTGACCATTCAGTGATTCAGTTCCAGTTGTCAGTGTTTTTCTCTCGGTGGTTCCACTGCACTCTGGGGCTTCGCTGCCTCTGCAACTGTCTCAATTCAGTGATTCAGTTCCAATTGTCAGTGTGTTTCTCTCGGTGGATCTACTGCACTCTGGGGTCTAGCTGCCACTGTAACTGTGACCATCCAGTGATTTACTTCCAATTGTCAGTGTGTTTCTCTGGGTGGTTCCACTGCACACTGGGATGTTGCTGCCTCTGTAACTGTGGCCATTCAGTGATTCAGTTCCAATTGTCAGTGTGTTTCTCTGGGTGTTTCCACTGCACTCAGGGATGTAGGTGCCTCTGTAACTGTGACCATTCAGTGATTCAGTTCCAATTGTCAGTGTGTTTCTCTGGGTGGTTCCACCGCTCTCTTGGGTGTAGCTGCCTCTGTAACTGTGACCATTCAGTGATTCAGTTACAATTGTCAGTGTGTTTCTCTCGGTGGTTCTACTGCACTCTGGGGTGTAGCTGGCACTGTAACTGTGACCATTCACTGATTCAGTTACAATTGTCAGTGTGTTCTCTGGGTGGTTCCACTGCACCCTGGGGTGTAGCTGCCTCTGTAACTGTGGCCATTCAGTTATTCAGTTCCAATTGTCAGTGTGTTCTCTGGGTGGTTCCACTGCACTCTGTTATGCAGCTGCCTCTGTAACTGTGGCCATTCAGTGATTCAGTTCGAATTGCCAGTGTGTTTCTCTGGGTGGTTTCACTTCACTCGGGGATATAGGTGCCTCCAGAACTGTGACCATTCAGTGATTCAGTTCCAGTTGTCAGTGTGTTTCTCGAGGTGGTTCCACTGCACTCTGGGGCGTCGCTGCCTCTGTAACTGCCTCAATTCAGTGATTCAGTTCCAATTGTCAGTTTGTTTCTCTCGGTGGTTCCACTGCACTCTGGGTGTAGCTGCCTCTGTAACTGTCTCCATTCAGTGATTCAGTTGCTATTGTCAGTGTGTTTCTCTGGGTGGTTCCACTACATTTTGCGGTATAGCTGCCTCTGTAACTGTGACCATTCAGTGATTCAGTTCCCATTCTCAGTGTGTATCTCTGGGTGGGTCCACTGAACTCTGGGGTGTAGCTGCCTCTGTATCTGTGACCATTCAGTGATTCAGTTCCAATTGTCAGTGCATTTCTCTGGGTGATTCTACTGCACCCTGGCGTGTTGCTGCCTCTGTAACTGTGACCATTCAGTGATTCAGTTCCAATTGTCAGTGTGTTTCTCTCTGTGGTTGCACTGCACTCTGGGGTGTAAGTGCCACTGTAGCTGTGACCATTCAGTGATTCATTTCCAATTGTCAGTGTGTTTTCTCTGCGTGGTTCCACTGCACTCTGTGATGTAGCTGCCTCAGTAACTGTGACCATTCAGTGATTTAGTTCCAATTGTCAGTGTGTTTCTCTCTGTGGTTCCACTGCTCTCTGGTATGTAGCTGCCTCTGTAACTGTGACCATTCAGTGATTCAGTTCCAATTGTCAGTGTGTTTCTCTGTGTGGTTAAACTGCACTCTGGGGTGTAGCTGCCTCTGTTACTCTGACCATTCAGTGAATCAGCTCATATTGTCTGTGTGTTTCCCTGAGTGTTTCCATTGCACCCTGGTATGTAGTTGCCACTGGAACTGTGACCATTCAGTGATTCAGTTCCAATTGTCAGTGTGTTTCTCTGGGTGGTTCCTCTGCACTCTGGGATGTAGCTGTCTCTGTAACTGTGACCATTCAGTGATTCAGTTCCAATTGTCAGTGCATTTCTTTGGGTGATTTTACTGCACACTGGCGTTTAGCTGCCACTGTAACTGTGATCATTCAGTGATTCAGTTCAAACTTTCAGTGTGTTTCTATGTGTGTTTCTATGGATGTTTCCACTGCTCTCTGGGCTGTAGCTGCCTCTGTAACTGTGACCATTCAGCGATTCAGTTCCAATTGTCAGTGTGTTTCTCTGGGTGGTTCCACTGCTCGCTGGTGTGCAGCTGCCTCTGTAACTGTGAACATTCTGTGATTCAGTTCAAATTGTCAGTGTGTTTCTCTGGGTGGTTCCACTGCACTCTGGCGTGTAGCTGTCTCTGTAACAATGACCATTCAGTGATTCAGTTCCAATTGTCAGTTTGTTTCTCTCGTGGGTCCACTGCTCTCTGGGGTGTAGCTGCCTCTGTAACTGTGACGATTCAGTGATTCAGTTTCAATTGTCAGTGTGTATCTCTCGGTGGTTCCACTACTCTCTTGTATGTAGCTGCCTCTGTAACTGTGACCATTCACTGATTCAGTTCCAATTGTCAGTGTGTTTCTTTGGGTGTTTACACTGCTCTCTTGTATGTAGCTGCCTCTGTAACTGTGACCATTCAGTGATTCAGTTGCTATTGTCAATGTGTTTCTCTGGGTGGTTCCACTGCACTCTTGGGTGTAGCTGCCTCTGTAACTGTGACCATTCAGTGATTCAGTACCAATTGTCAGTGTGTTTCTCTGGGTGGTTCCACTGCACTCTGGGATGTAGCTGCCTCTTTAAATGTGGCCATTCAGTGATTGAGTTCCAATTGTCAGTGTGTT